>NC_141151.1:143200700-143800700 GCF_053477565.2 Lygodium microphyllum | reverse complement strand
GCATTTTGCCATGTGCCCAAGAACAAACGCAATAAGCTGGATCCTAAAAGTGTCAAACGCATTTTCATTAGCTATGGAGATGTAGGAGAGATGGGTTACTGTCTATGGGATCCGCAGGCGCGGAAAGTAATCCGCAGCCATGATGTCATCTTTCATGAGGACAAAATGCATATGCACCCTGAGAACGTGGTTGAGGTACGCAGAGTTATCTTTCAGGGGGAGTCACCTGCTCCTGTTCAGCCCACTCCACGACTAGCTAGATACCACCCAGCATCACTTGATACTCATAGCCCAGATGTAAGACATGCTGATTCTAGATAGGATGTTAGTCTGATAGTAGCAGAGCTTGGATTGAGGCGTTCTACTAGAGATAGATGACCTCCTGACCGTTTTGCGCCCTCTATGGATTATGTCCTAATTACAGATGTAGGAGAGCGTCTCACTTATGATGAGGCTATGTGCAGGGATGATTGTCACTCTTGGGAGAGGACTATGCAGTCTAAGCTTGACTCATTGCATAAGAATCACACTTAGGATTTGGTTTCCTTGCCTCAAGGTAGTAAGAAGGCTTTGCCATGTAAGTGGGTGTACAAGCTGAAAAGTACCCCTAGACACCCCGAGCCAACATACAAGGCTCGATTGGTTGCTAAGGATTTTAAGCAGAAGTATGGTATTGACTTTGATGAAGTCTTTTCTCATGTGGTTAAGATGACCACCCTACGCTTAGTCTTGGCCTTGGTTGCACAACTTGACTTGGACTTGTACCAGATGGATGTCAAGACGGCTTTTTTACATGGGGACTTGCATGATGAGATTTACATAGAGCAGCCTAAGGGCTTTGCAGACCCTAGCAGGGAATACCTAGTATGCAAACTAAAGAAGAGTCTATATGATTTGAAACAGGCACCTAGGGAATGGTATCATAAGTTTGAAGCATTCATGTAGCCACAGGGCTACAGCCGCAGTGCTATGGATCTGTGCTTGTACATGAAGAAAGCCCGTGACGGTTCTTTATTGATTTTGGTACTCTATGTGGATGACATGCTTATAGCAAGGACAACTCATAAAGAGCTAGATGCTCTTAAGGCTTAGCTCAAGAAGTGCTTTGAGATGAAAGTCTGGGACATGCCTCTCATATACATAGTATGTGCATTACGCACGATAGATCTTAGGGACTACTCTATTTGTCATAGAGGGAGTACATTCATAAAGTCCTTGAGCGCTTCCACATGCAAGATGTTAAGCCTATTGGCTGTCCATTACCTTCTCATGTGAAGGTTTCACAAGCCGATTGTCCGCAGACAGATGAACAGAGGGCTGAAATGACGAAGATTCTCTATGCATCAGCCATGGATGATCTTATGTATGCCATGATAACTACCCATCCAGATATTGCTTTTGCAGTTGAAATTTTGGCACGTTATATGGCTATACTTGGCAAGAAACATTGGGATGATATAGGAGTCTTGGGGTGCACTAACTCTGATTATGAAGGACATGTAGATAGGAGGAAGTCCACTTCTGGCTATGTGTTCACTTATGCTGGAGGGGCTATCTCTTGGATGTCCAAGGCACAGAAGTGTACGACTCTTTCTACTATAGAGACTGAGTATATTGCAGCCACAGAGGCTTGCAAGGAGACTATCTGGTTAGGCCATTTGATTGCAGACCTTGGTATGATAGATGCTATGTCTACACTGCATTCAGATTCTATGAGTGCCATTCAGTTGGCCAAGAATTCGGTCTTCCATGCAAAGACGAAACATATTGAGGTGAGGCATCATTTCATTTGTGAGGTCGTTGAGGACATGTTTATTGACCTTGTCAAGATTCCGACTGAGCAGAATCCTGTAGATTTGCTCACGAAAAGCCTGACTACTGAGCGCTTTGCCTTTCTCAGGAGATTAATGGGCATTGGATGAGATGACGCATTTTTCCTGATCCTGTTGTACATGTGTACATGTTGTACTATCTTTTCTTTTTTCTCTCACTGGGGAAGATTCATCTTTAAGTGGAAGGTTGTTGGGGGTAAAGGCGTCTCCGCCTAGCCGCCTGTGTATTACTACATAGACAGTACTCGCCATTGCATACTGCAGGTACCGGGTGCCTGTTGTTGAGATATCGAGCTCCACTCATGATATGCCAGGGTGACCGTTGTGCATTTATGTCATTGACTTGTCAGTTGTAGATGCGGTTGGTACACTGCCCATGAATAATAGCTAGATGACAGCTATCCTTATCTACTCTAGTTCGTGGCTCAGTTAGCATGCCACCTTAGTTAGTTGAGTTTGGTTTGAGACACATATATAGGGTTCTTCTATTTCTATGTACTTGAGTTTTTTTTGGCTTACACAACTAAGAAGTGGAAAACGGTTTTCAGCCTTCACCCTTATGTGTATTCCCCCATTGTGCAAGCAAGAAAGCTACAAGTGAGACTCCTTTCTTCTCTCCCACAATCTTGACATGGTATCAGAGCCTTGTTCGTGGTAAGGAGCTCAAGAAAGCAAGCCAAGCTCGCGGTGTTCTGGTAATAAGAGGACCAGTGTTGCTTTCATTTTTCTGTTTTGGGAGCAAGTCTCTGCAGGTAGCACAGCCGGAAAGTGCAGGAGTGCATTGTCTCAGATTGAGACGCCCTTCGCGGTGACGCCCTTCGCAGTGAAGCAAGAGGGCAGTATATGCTGTGGGAGGGAGCTTTAGCCCTTGGTGATCCTGTTTTTTTTATTAGAGGCTATTTCGGGGCCTGTTTTGGAGGTGGAAGTTTTCTGCACGCACTGAGGAAAAGGCCCAGTTTTATGCTGTGCGACCACTGTTCTACAGGTCGGTGAAAAGTTACTATAGAAATTGCATCGTATACTTGTGCACAGAGACATTGGGAGTTACAGAATCATCCTTGTTCCCTGTTGATGCAAAATCATCATTAGGAAGTGACTGTGTGGTCAAATACCACTTTCGTCAGTTTTACAGATTTGCCCTTGTGAGGTTGAAGCTGTGTTCTTTGCAATGATAGATTTTTTTGCAGTGTTCTGTAATGGCGTCTGATTCTCTTTCACAAATTGTCATTGAAAAGCTTGACAAGAACAACTTCCAAGCATGGAAGTTTAGAATGACGAATTTCCTTATGGGAAAAGGATACTAGGAATTTGTTGTAGGAAATGAAGAAGAACCAGTTCTTTCTTATGTTCCCAATCAATAGCAAATGCAGGCATTTAAAGCATGACATAAGAGAGCCAAGAAAGTTATGTACTGGCTGTCTATCAGCATTTCAGACTCTATGATTGTGTATATTCAAGATGCAAGTATGCCAAAGGAGGCATGGGATACTTTGTCAAAAATGTATAGCAAAAATACACAAGCTAGGAAAATACAGCTCAAGCAAGAGTTGCATAATGTGCAAAGAGAAAATATGAGCATCAATGACTACCACATGAAGGTGAAGAAGATTGCAGATGCACTTGCTTCTATTGGGTCGCCAGTGGAAGATGATGATTTAGTTTCTGTGACCTTGAATGGTCTAGGAAAGGATTATGCACAGTTCCGAACATCCATTTCCGTCCGTGAAAGATTTCTTGATTTTGAGGAGTTGATTGCTCTTTTAATTTCTAAGAAGCAGAGAAATGGTGGTGCATCTTCTTCAGGAGGAACTTCAAAAGAAGCTGTATTCTACTTAAATACTGGAAGAGGTAGAGGCAGAGGTAGAGGAGACCGATCTGGAGGCCGTGGTAGAAATCAGAATATGCAGCAAACTCAAGAAAACCAGTCCTATGGAGGAGGACGTGGTAAGTCTAGAGGCAGGGGGAGCCAAAGAGGCCAAAATGCAAACAATAATGTTGAATGCTACTACTGTGGTAAAATGGGTCATATGGCTAAAGACTGCTATAAAAAGCAGAATGACATCATGAATGGAAAATTGCAACAAGGGAATTATGCATCTTCTAGTAGACAGGGTGATGACAAAAATGAGCATTTGTTTATGGTGTAGCACATGACCAATTCTGTGACAAGTGCAGAAGAAAGAAACGATGTGTGGTATGCTGACCCAAGTGCATCAAACCACATGACAGGTCATGCAGAATGGATGGAGGATGCAAGAAAAATGGAAAAACCAGGATTTGTGGAGACTGGCGATGATACTGCACATCATATTGTGCAGATTGAAAAAATTCCATTGTCTATGCAAGATGAGAAAAAGAAATACATGTCAGATGTATTTCATGTCCCGAATATCACCAAGAACCTAGTTTCTGTTGGTCAAATGGTTGAGCAGGGCTTGCATGTCAGATTTAATTCTCATGGATACTTTGTTATGGATATGAAAAATAAAGGCCGCTTGATAGTAAAAGGAAAGAAGAATGACATAATGTTTACGTTGGATGCAGACATACCTGAATTGAGTGCAGCAATGTTTGCACATGGGACCGGTGTAGTTACATATATTGATATCTGGCATAAACGCATTGGTCATGTTAATATACAGCGACTTAAATCAAGCAGGCCCCAAAATATTGTTGAAGGATTGCCTAAATTCAAGGTTGCAGAAACGCATAAGGTATGCGAAGCCTGTCAATTTGGAAAATAGGCAAGGAAACCATTTCCTAGACATGTTCAAGAGAGTAAGAAGCCATTGGAATTAATCCACTCTGATGTGTGGACTACTAAAGCTGCATCTCTTGGAGGCTGTCATTATTTTGTTACTTTTATTGATGACTATAGCAGAAAAGTTTAGGTGTATTTTATGAAAAAGAAAAGTGAAGTTTTTGGGCATTTTAAAACTCTTAAAGCTATGGTTGAAAAAGAAACAGGCCTGCAAATAAAATGCCTAAGGTCAGATGGAGGGGGAGAGTACCTCTCAAATGAGTTTGCAAGGTTCCTGCAAGAGCATGGCATAAAGCAGCAATATTCATGCAGTCATACCCCACAACAAAATGGAATTGCAGAAAGGAAAAACAGGCATATTGGAGAGGTATCTTATGCCATGCTCAATGAAAAAGACCTGCCAGATTTTCATTGGGCTGAGGCAGTTGCTACAGCAGTCTACATAATGAACATGACTCCCACTGCAACAATACATGGGATGACTCCAGAGGAGAGGTATACTGGTAGGAAACCAGATATTTCTCGTTTGAAGATTTTTGGCTGCATTGCCTATGTTCATGTGCCAGATGAGTTGAGATCCAAGTTGAATCCAAAAGCTGAGAAGTGCATCTTTATTGGTTACTCTTTCCAACAGAAAGGATATAGATGCTATAACCCTTCTACTCGTAAGTTTACAGTGAGCAGAGATGTTGTTTTTGATGAGATGAGTAGTTGGTATAAACTAGTAAATGTGATTGATAATGTAGATGCACAAAATGGTAATGCTGCACATAATTCACAGCAGCAGTCACAAGATATTAGTGGACCTGGAGCGTCCTCTAGCAGTGGTTCACATTCTTCACCATGGACATGCAGATTGAGATCAGGAGAATCTTCTCAAAGCAATGCAGATAGTGGTATGCAGGTATCACGAAAAGGAAAAGAGAAGGTAGATCAGCCCATGTTTGATGTAAATGCAGGTCACTCTTATGTGGATGGTGAATCCAGTGGCTCAGAACAGAGCATTGATGGTGAGTTGGGTATCCCTTCTATTGTTACATCTGGAGTAAGGAAGACCAGGGATGTTTTGAGAGCACCTGGAAGTGAGTCTACTTTGCATAGGTCTACCAGAGCTAGGTATCATGTGGATAGGCTAAAATATGATGGATTCACAGCCATTTACTATGCATAGATAGTCAAAGTGATACATGAACGAGAACCCGCTTCTTTTGAGCAAGCCATGGAAAAATAGAAAGCCATGGATGAAGAAATGGATGCCTTGGAAGCAAATGCTACATGGGAATTGATACATTTGCCTAAAGATAAGTATGCAATTGGTTGTAAGTGGGTTTATAAGGTGAAACACAATGCAGATGGTTCTGTGAATAGATACAAGGCAAGATTAGTAGTCAAGGGTTATGCACAAATATATGGCATCGATTATGAAGAAACATTCAGTCCGGTTGCAAGGATGACAATCATAAGAGCAGTCATTGCTATGGCTGCATCAAAGGAATGGTCTTTACATCAGATGGATGTAAAGAATGCCTTCTTGCATGGTGATTTGCAAGAAAATGTATATATGGAGCAGCCACCAGGTTATGTGCATGCTGTTTATCTTGAGTTTGTTTGCAGGTTGAAGAAAGCATTGTATGGCTTGAAGCAAGCACCTAGAGCATGGTCTGACAAGATAGGACAATATCTTGTCACTATTGGCTTTCAGATTTCCAAGGCAGATTTCTCACTTTATGTGAGAAAAACAGAGAAATGTATTATGCTACTTGTCATTTATGTTGATGATTTGATTATGACAGGTGACAGTGATGAAGATATCCTTCATGTAAAAATGCTATTGAAGCAGAAGTTTGAGATGAAGGATTTGGGAGAGCTGCATTATTTCTTGGGCATTGAGGTGATTAGTTCACCAAGTGGGATACGGCTCTTACAGAGGTAGTATGGATTGGACATGTTGTCCAAATATGGGATGACAGGCTGTAAGCCTATTTTAGTTCCTTTGGAGCAGAATGTGAAGCTGAGCACAAATGCAGGTGAGCTTCTGGAAGACCCTACTATGTACAGACTCATAGTAGGAAGTTTGATTTATATGACTATTACCAGGCTAGATTTGAGCTATGCTGTTGGAGGCTGAGTACAGGGGTGCAGCAATGGCTGCATGTGAGGTAGATTGGTTGCATAAGCTACTTTATGATATGCATCAGCCTACAGATGGGCCAGTTGTCATTTATTGTGACAACATGAGTAGTATACACTTGGCAAATAACCCAGTCTATCATGCTAGAACAAAGCACATTGAGGTGCATTATCACTATGTGCGGGAGAGGGTTTTACTAGGTCTTATTGATTTAGTTTATGTCAGCACAGAGGATCAGGTAGTTGACATATTTACGAAGGCATTGGACGCAGAGAAGCTGCGCAAGTTCAGAGACCTGCTTGGTGTGTAGGAATTGGGGTTGAGCTCGAGGGGGAGTGTTGAGATATCGAGCTCGACTCCTGATATGCCAAGGTGACCATTGTGCATTTATATCACCGACTTGTCAGTTGCAGATGTGGTTGGTATACCGCCCATGAATAATAGCTAGATGACAGCTATCCTTATCTACTCTAGTTTGTGGCTCAGTTAGTATGCCACCTTAGTTAGTTGAGTTTGGTTTGAGACCCATATATAGGGTTCTTCTATTTCTATGTACTTAAGTTCTTTTTGGCTTACACAACTAAGAAGTGAAAAACGATTTTTAGCCTCCACCCTTATGTGTATTCCCCCATTGTGCAAGCAAGAAAGCTATAAGTGAGACTCCTTTATTCTCTCCCACAATCTTGACACCTGTCACAGTCACTTATTCTTTATTCTTCTAGTGACAGTTTAAATAAAGGAAGGCTCGACCACACATTGTGGTTGTTGGAGTTTCCACATAGTGACCCTCTCTCTCTCTCTCTCTTGCTTTTGCTCCATCCGCCATAGCTCCTATTGATCGTGCTTCTGTTCTTGGGCTCTTATCTCTTCATCATCTTCTTGATTTTGATATCATTTTTAATCTTCATAGGTCAATTTGGTCAATCAATCATGTATATTAGCTACACTTTTGCATGCTACCATTTCCATGGCATCTAGTGTGAGGTGTCCCCCAGGCTCATTTCAAGGTGCACTTTTTGTAGTCCATCAGTAGGTTTTCCAAATGACACCGCCCAATGCTCCCTTGGAACATCACGAGGCTTGTCACTTACACCATTGAGTCTACATCACAATGTAAGTGTTCCGATTGAACCTACTAGAATCGGCATGAATTTTTGGATTCCTAAAATTAGATATGTCTCTTAGCAGCTAGCTAGCATCAATAATTTGGAGCTCCCACTTCTATAGGATTACTCGATCTAAAGCGGACTTGCCATTACACTTGGTTCAAAGAGAATGGGAGATGGAGAGAAGTGGGGTATGTCAACCCTCCTGTCCATAAGGAAAAATCCCATTCGGACCCCTAAAACAATGCACGTCGGTTCTACCTAACACAACTAGTTGATCACTGTATCGTCTTCCTATTTCTATTGCTGATTTAGAAAAGCTCCCAGCTAAGTGGGACCACCCTACCATTGGACGGATCCATCAGGGGTTATGCCCACCCGCTTTCCTTGGATGACAGAATCATCTTTAGTTTTTAAATTACCTACAACACATTTATTGGAACATATACAACAAACTTGCTTAATCAGTTCATTAAATCATATGTTTCTTCATGTAATTTATCTCACGGACATGTAGACGATTCAAACAATCCTTGAATAAAACAAATTTATTTATTATATTGAAAGCGTATTATAACTTTCATCTTTTCGATCGTATGAAAGATACACAGAATTCCATGAGTGTATTTGTTAACCCTCAAACGAACAAGGTGAAAAAGTAGAAAAATCTAAAGCAGAACACAAGGCCAAGGCAAAAGTGAAATAGAAGACGAAGGCGTGCCAATAAGAATGTGAAAATATAAGAAGTGTAGAAAAGTCCTAAAGCAAGGAGAAAGGCGCACGAGAAAAAGTGCAAGTCAATACTTTTGTAAAAAAGACGCAGGGCGCACCATGATTTATTTTAAGAGTGTTGGGCTCTCACTCGTGCAATTTGTGAAGGTAGATGGGCGGTAGGAAGGAAGCTAGGAAGATAGAAGAACAATGGGACAAAGGGCCTAGGTAACGACTAGCCATGTAAAAAAGGGGATAAGAGGATGACCGCCCAAAAGTAATTTAGGGTTTTGTATATAAAGTTGAAAAGTGAATGAGAAGCTCATTTTTGTGTGTGGCAAAAAGCTTATTTTTCTTCTTTTGTTTTTCTTGTCTTCTTGCTTATGCTTGAGAGAGGGAGCGAGTGAGTGTGAGGGAGTGAGTGTGTGAGAGTGAGGGATCGAGGAGAAAAAGCTCCACGTCTCCTCTATTCATCTTCTTCTCTTCTCTACTCTTCTCTTGTTTCGCATGGCTATGGAGAATGGAGCTTGTTGGAGAGGGATTGAGGTTGCTTGAGCTTGCCTCAAGGATCATAGAGCTACTGGTGTGCACGGGAGAGGAGGATACTCGATCGGGCATTAAGGTAAGCACACTTTACCCCATAGGTAGGGAGGGTACGTCGGCTATGTGAGAGGTAGCCATGGCCGCTCGGTTTGAAACGCTTGACCAATAAGCAGTCCGTAGGTCTCGGGATTGAGCTTGAAGCTCCTTGCATTTTGGTTTTGTTGTCGGGACCAATGGATTCAAGCCTTGAGCGTTTGTGTGCTTCAAATCGAGCATTGAGGTAGGGTATCCCCGAACCGGTGCTTGAGGTAGATAAGTAGGAAGTGAGGGAGTTTGAAGAGGTATTCAATCTCCTTAGCAAGTAGGTTTTTGGTGTTTTGGATTTGGAAAAGTATATGGGAGTAGGGTAGATATTCTCTTTGTGATTTGGATGCATTAGGGTAGAAAAAAACAAAGAAAAAGAAGAAAAATAAACATTGGGGTTTCTGCTGTCACAACAGGGCAAGAGGGTTTGATTTGCTTGTTGCTAATTTGCATTTTGGAGTTTATCTGCTATTTCAGGTATATACAACTCTTCCCCTCCACCCAATAGCTTTGATTTGGAGGTGTAGGCGATAGGCCGTGACCTAAATCGTGTGATTTGAGTGATTTATTGTGGCATCAACCAAAATTGCACCACCTTCAGCCCGATGTACGAGTGACAGTGATTTTGGATGAAGTTCCAAAATTGAACACTCAAACTGTTTGACTCTTGGAGTCGAACCATCCGAGTGTACCAGTCAGACCACCCTACTAGTTGAGACTGTCCCGACTCGGACGTACCACCTTAGACTCAGACCACCCGGTTCGATCAGACCAACTATGCGATCGAACCGTCTGAATCTACCAGTCAGACTCTGCCACATGGCAGTTGGACCCATTTTTAGACTTGGATCCACCCGTCCGATCAGACCACCGTCAGATAGAAGGGCCAACTCCAGTCCAACTCCAGTCAACCAACTCCAGTCAACCAACTCCAGTCGACCAACTAGGATCGGGGGACCACCCGGTCCGATTGAACAGTCCGACTTGGAAAATCGGTCCACTTGACTCGGCCCATCTGATTCGACCCTCGGCCATTTGAACGGGTTGAATCAAGCATTTGGCCCCTGCAATTCGGACCTATTGGGCCGAATTTGGATCTTTTCAAATTTTAACTTGTAGACCCTGAAACTGACTGAGAGACCACATAGAGCCGAAACCACATCATAAATCTATCACTGGGTTGAAATCTAGAGCAAGTAATTCAAAACTTGGCTATAAACGGTCCTTCAAATTGCATATGGCATTTACCGTAACAGCCTTGTGGGCCGAGGGGGATTACCCCCCCGCCCCCCCAAGTAGGTTGGAGAGAAAACGCGCACCGTGACATGCACCCAAGTTATGCTGTTTACACCCAAAAAAATGAAAGCTTATGCTTACGTCTACTGCATTCATTGTGTTTGCCCTTGTGAAATACCCTCTAAGATCTGATGAAAAGCATAAAGAAATCTCAAAATTATCTAGCTGTTGCCTTCTTAAAGAGATTGTAGATGAAGTTGATATTGAGGAGCAACTAGACACCTAGATGGAAGCATTCGTTGCAAAGGACCTGGATGTTGTTGAATTCAAAGTAGAGGCCCTAATTGAAGAGACCTTTATAGAGGTTGATGAGCCATCGTACACTCCAAGCCTTATCGTTCCATCTTTGCCTACTTTTCCAATTAAAGACAATGAATACATATTATTGTCTGATCTCCAAATTCTTTTCAATTTGAGAGAAGATTATAGCTTAGCAGTTATTGGCAGAGGCATCTGTAGATGCAAAAGGCATAGTGGATGTTGAAAATGAGTCCAAGGAGGACTTACTTAGATTAGATACTCAAATGTCTGATGATAAGTTTATAGATGCATCAAATGCTTTTTCCCTATGTTTAAGTAAGGTTAAAGATGCTGAGAGAGAGAGTTATAGGCTGTTGACAAAGAGTTTTGACCAATTTCAAGAGAAGCTTGGAATCTCCAATTTTGGAAGTGAGGAGTTAGAATATGTAAAGGAGCTCAACGATGTCAAGGAGACATCAATTAGCTTATGGAATCCAAGAAAACTTGAGAGTGATGAAAGTCAAATGGTAATGCATTCTTTTGTTTTTGTGAAACCACATACATATTTTCAAATTTTTTATTCTGACTGTTGCTTTTACAGTTGGAGATTGCAAACGAGGATAATTTCTTGAGAAGAGCCAAAGGATCAAGAGTTGGTGGTAGTTCCCTAAAGGATGTTGCACTTGGGCATTATATATCAAAGATTGATCCCAATATTCTGTTGGTTTTGCATAGCACTTTCTCAGAGGAGGTCTCATGGCCAATTGTCTGTGTTAAAGCACTTACAAGGATTCTTGGATACTCAGGTTTGCTGTAGAATGCACACAAAGTTATGTTTTTGGAAAAGACAACAGCCATCCGAATATTTGGTTATGGTCCCAGCTTCTATGCCTCTAGGACTGGATACTTCCTCGCATACTCATCTTATGTTTTAGCAGCAAACAAAACACATATCAAATCCATAGCTGGATAGAAGAGAAGAAAGTTTTTACATTATAGAGGAAAAATGCTTGAGGAGGACGAGGATCTAAAGGCTCTTAAAAGCTAGCCATGTATATAATATTTTGAAAATAGTATCGGTATTTTAGATTCCATCGCATGTATTGTGTTCTCAATCTTTGAAGTTGTCTTCGAAAAAACAAATCGAATAACTCGTGAAGGGCATTGGTTTTTGTTGCTCCTCCATGTCTGGTGCTCCGAAAGAAACATATGCGTGCTTGGTAGTGAGATTTCTCCATACCTTGGCTACTGTAAGTTGCTAGGGGCCCTTGCTCTTCCACAAAATAAGGCGCATGAATAAGAAGAATATGATGTGACAACCCAACAAGAAATAATCCATTTAAATCATTAAACCTTGTTTTCAAAGGAGAAAGGTTCAAATTTATATCTATCTTACCAAGTAGAAAGTAATATCATTTTCTCCCCAAACTTCCTTAATTGCTTGAACAAGATTCACAATTGAACGTTTGTACTTTTTCAAATAGTTAGATGTTATCTTTTGTTCCCTAAGCATTTTTAAAAATATGTCAAGGTGTCTCCAAACCTCCATTCGTAGGAATGCAATTCGTGGTGTGCTAGCCACATTTGTTGTGATTGCACACAATGCTCTCCAGCACTCCCACAATGCGTTCATTTGTTTACTAGTATGATTTCTTAGAAATTGTCTAGCTTTTGCACCCCCCATAGAGACATCTGCTAAGATCTCTCTTGTTTTCCTTGAGGCTATTGGATCCTTTCTCAGGTGAACTTGACCTCCATGAAAACCCATTTTTGATAGTAAAGCCTCACATTTATCAATGCACTCATCTGACAAAGATATTGGTTTTATTGAATATGCATAGTCAAGATGCAATCTAAGCAACTTATCAATTATTCTAATCTTTGCATGTAATGTACAAATATGAACGTTCCTTAGAGAGATTGAGAGAATAGGATCCCACAAGCCATCCATGTTTTTGAACTTGCTCAAATCTATAGAGTTTCGAGTCGAGGCTCTTCTTGCTCGCCACAAAGTATTGCATTCTTTGGATCCCAAACTCTCCATGTAATAAATATAAGGATATTTTGCATTGGCCCCATTAGTTAATCCAAGCATACATTTGATACTTTTAAGTCAACACTCATATGCCATTCAACATTAAAACTACCAACACGATTGACTATCAACATTTCACCTTCACTTTGAGACATTATAATATCAGGAATACTTGTATGAGAGAATAACCATTTCAAGATGTCATGACTTTCAGGTACTTGGGCTGCACCAATCCACCAAAGCTTCATCTCGGATTGTATCTTAGACTGTTGTTCTTGCCCCCTACCAGTATTGTAATCCAATGTCCTATTCATATTTAGCCAATGTTGTGTATTCTTCATCCATGATGGCAGGACACCAATTTTCATCTCCAACTATCTCACTGAACTTTGTAGGCTCTTTATGGCTCATCACTTTAGTCATGTAAGAAAAATGTTTGGTTGAGGATCCATTGTAAGTTAGTCTATTAATAGACTTTTTGACCCTTTTTGACCTTTGTAATTGCAATTCACTATGCATTTGCCTCTCATGAGGCAATATATACATGTTTTGCCTTATCCTCATGCATCATAACAGATGGGATACCCAATTCACTATCAAGTTTGTCACTTCCAAATGACTCATATCCAGATGTAAGTGGGCCAATAACATCATCAAACATCTTCTCTTTTCCTTTATCTAATCTCCCCCTTGACTAACATATCCATGTTAGTGGAAGTAGAACCATGATTGCACATTTATCCTATCCAAGGAGACTAATAGTAGAAGATACATCACCTGTAGATCCACTCATTGTAGTACTAAGTGGAAGGATAACTTTAAGCATTAGTATGACTAGCTAGTCCATCAGAAACCACTACATTTTGACAACCATACCATGATGCTAGCTTATCAAGTACTACATCCTAGCTAATTAGTGTCTCACAAGTAGAAGGATTGTAGCAGTTATAGGCTTTTCTGTCCTGTGCATAGCCAAGAAAGACACTCTTAACAACTTTTGGATCTAACTTCTTCCTATTCTCATCAAGTACATGCATGTAAGTAATGTAGCTAAAGACTTTAAGGTGATTGATATCCATATTTATAATTTCTCATATAGTGTAAAATCATGAATACCAACTATATGTGTTTTGTTCAAGGCATATGTTGCAGTCACACTACTTCAACCCAATAACCATTTGGAAAACTCTTCTCATTGAGCATGGCCCTTGTAGCTTCCATAAGCATCCAAAATTTTCCCTCTACCACACCATTCTGTTGTGGTGTATAATTGCAACAACAAGTAAGCTACCTTTAATGCCATACTTAGCCAAATACCTATCAAATAGATCCTCATAGGTTGCAAGTCCCAATTTCAAATAAGTGATAAATCTTTGACCACGTGGTTAAATCTTGATCCATATGTGAAAGTGAGATTTGGGAAGGTAGCTTATATAGCATTTAGGGTATACTCCACCTTTAACTAAGACAATAAGATTTGACCATGTGGTGGTCAAATAATGAAGGTATTGGAGGTTCCCAAAGTGCATGGAAATTCTCAAATTACCAAGTTTGTTGATAATCAACTCTTGCAATTTGTGAGAAACCTTTGGCAACTATCCTTGCTTTGAATTTGTCAAATGCTCTATCCGCTTTTATTTTAGTCTCATAAAACCACTCACATTTAATAGTAGTGTGTCTAGGTGGTAACTTTGAATCCATGTACCTTTAGAGAGAAGAGATTCATACTTAGCTTCCATGGCATCTTGCCATTGTTCCTTTTGTAGGGATGACATGGCATCGCTATAAGAGACATGTCTTCACAAATATTGAGAGCATTCTCAAGAATATTAGCATCATAAACATGACAAGTACTACGCTCATTATCAATTGGAAGATCAACATAAAGATCAATGCCAAGGTCATCATCAATAATAATAGGTACAGGTTGTGAATCTTGATTTGAAGAGTCGATATTATCCCGTGAAGGAGGTTCATTATCATATAGAAAAGGAAACAAAATGAGTAATGACTTTGTATCATCAACATCCTCCAGTGACTACGTCTGCCCAGCATCCTCCTGAGAACATGTGCTACCCATAAGTTTCTTATTGAAAATAGCATCATGACTTATGATTACCTTCCCGAAAGATGGATCATAAAACTTGTATCCCTTAGAAAAATCTGAATATACAATGAAAATAACTTTAAAATTGGGAGGATCAAGTTTTACAATACATAAAATTTAAGCATAAAAAGAACATGAATCAAGAATAGAATAGATACTACATAGGTATACTTCATGATTGTCTTCTTCAAGGAATTGGTTGTAGTCAATTGTGATAGCTCTGATACCATGTTGAAATGTAGAGAGAGAAGATATGTAGAGATACAATAGAGAGACAAGAGACACACCATATAGACTCCCAAAGACTATATCATATTGATCACAATCTACATATATATAGGCAAGACCTAGTCTAGATAGGGTGAGCTATATATGGCTCCAACACTTTTCCATTAGGCAATCATAGTGGGTTTAGACAATCTTCAAGAACTTGTCACAGTTTGTAGGTTGCAACTACAAATATAATCAACATCTCAAATAGTAGTTGTAGTTCAGATATGTAATTCAAAACATCCCATAAATATCCTTATGCAAGTACATGACCTCTATAGAGTCAATATATTTAGTTAAGGTACTTAGTTTAATAGGAGCTCACTTTATGTGATCCCTATCCAAATGTCTGTAGGTTGTAAACTATATTAGAGCAGTGAAAACACATTCAAACTAAGTATAAATCAAGCTCAAATTTCCTCATAAATGTCGATGTCTTGACGCTTCGCATCCACCATTGCGAACCTGGGGGTGGAGTTTTTCAGCATTTGAACGCATTAGTCAATGTCATTAGGAATTTGTTTTTCGTTGTGTGTGTCTTTTCATTTACCATTCAGTTTGAATTGTCGGTTTGAAAATTTGATTGCTTGGTTCCATCCGAAAATTTTTGTCTTCATTGAGTAGTACTTAGGTGTAAATAAGTATGTGTATGTTTGTGTGTATGGTAGCTCATATGAGTGCTTGTTTGTTCTATACTTGAGGATCTAGTCCGAAGCTTCCACATGAAGAAGATAAGGAGTCAAATCTAGTGGAACATACATGGGATGAAAGAGCTCACATTAGCAACACTAGCAAAAGTAGTTTGAACTACCAATCAATCATCACGAAGATAACATAGTCTTGTTTGACATCAATATTGGGTGACATCATGACCATAAGAGAATATGCACAGCTTGGACTAAATGAGAATGCTTTTCACTTTTTTAATCAACTAGTTTCCAAAGGTTTTAAGCCAAGTGAGGTCACATTCATCAGTGTGCTTATGGCATGCAGCCATGCAGGTTTAATGGAAAAGGGCCAACTAGACAAAGCATTACTCATTACAAAAAACATGTCATTTGAGGCTGATCTTGTGGTGTGGCATATATCATTGGGTGCTTGTCAAATGTGGGGCAACATGAATCTTGCAAGTGAAGTGTTTGAACATGCTATACAGCTGGATTGCAAGGATACTCTACTGTAATAAAATCTATCTTGTAACATCAACAAGCTTTTATTTTATTCTTTTGATAACCAAAACAAAGAAAACAACAATTCTTCACGCAACATCATAGTATATATCTCCCACAGATTCAATAGAATCAACCATAATCTTCAACATCTTCATAGAATCCACCAATAGAACAATGAACATAAAAGAATATACAATCTTTGAATGGAAATCAATCACATAGTATTCATCTTCAATGTCTTCATAGTTCTCTCTCTCAATCTCTCATATATAGTTACACTATTTTGATAGAATTGGCTATCTCTAGCTCTCTCTCTCTCTCTCTCTCTCTCTCTCTCTATCAATAGTACATCATATCCTCACTACAATACTCTCATAATAACTCTTAATAATCCTTCTTAGGTTGTGGATGTATCTCCCAAGAGGTATATTTGATGTGAAGAGGCACCAGAGCCACTAGAGTGTCCCTTCATAGCTCACTACTGTCACTATCACTCAGTTTTCTCTTCAGTCTTCATCAGCTACTTCTTCTATTTGTTTTAGCTCTTTTGAACTTAGATTCATCCTTTCCAAAAGTTAGAAAACTTTTCCAAAGTCACACATACTTTCTACAGAACACTTACAGAAGGTCTACAGAACAGTATAGTACAGGACCAGAGCAGATACATAACAATTACATAGTGGAGACAGAGTAGAGATAGAATATCTACACAAGGTCTACAGAGGGTTACAAAAAGTCATCAGAACCTCATAACTCATACTAAAACTATTCCAAACTATCAAAACTATTCAATAGGCTTCCAGAAGATTTCAATCTTCATCAATTATCAATCCATGCTTCATACAGAAGAAAATCGAAAAAAAACAGAAGCTATACAGAAGGTATACTGAACCAATCAAAACCTCAGCAGAACCTATCAGAACATCACAGAGCTTCATATCTCCACCTAAAAATCATCATGAACTTCCAAAACATAATCAATATCATCCAGAACACTCTCAAACACTTCCTTTATCAACCATACGTTACTCTAAATCCATAAAAAATCAATCATTCAGACCTCAAAAATAACAAAAATCAGTAAAAAATTCAGTCTTTTTCCACTCTCAACATATCCCCACACTTAGAAAGGAAGCGTCCTCGCGACCAAAGGAAAAGAAGAATATAAGTTCACTAAAGAGCTCAATTTTATCTTCCGTAGGATCTTCAATAATCTCGTCAAACCACAATCCCAACTTATCACCTGTATCTCTAGAAAAAACTACTAAAGGAAAACTTTGTTATTTATTAACTCATCTAATAATCATTTAAAAGTCATAACAAATTTGTAAAGGATATAAGAGGTTTTTCTTCAGCTTTCCACCATAGGCTTTCCATCCATCATCACCATCAATAGTTTGAAAAGAGCTCTCGAACAAATTATTCTCAATCGGCACGAACTCATAACATATAATTAACCCACAACACACACAGAAACACTAACACAACCATCTGAATGACACCTCCAAAAAGAAAGAGATATATATAATTAAGAATCATCCAAAATACATTGCAAAGGCATCAATGAAGGTGATCCCTTTTAAAGGCTTGATGGTTTCGAAAACGATCCATGGAGAAGGACTCATCCACAAATGTCTTGGGAGGATTACGAAAGAACTGCAGGTAGCATATCCTTTCTAGCAACACAAGATATCTACTAGGTAGACATAGGGCATGAAAATAGAGGATATCTAACTATTGGGAATCAATGTTCACATTGACATTCATGCAAAGCTTTGGAATGGCCTTTTGATTGTTATGGGAATGCCTATGCATGTATGCTAGATACTAAGCAAAATGAGCTGTCAATCTCATTGAAGGATCTAGAGATTATGAATATTGATGAGCAAAATGGAGGTAATTCTAGTATGCTTGACTAGTAGTAGTCCTGTCCCCTGGAATTAATGGCCAGTTAATCTGGGGTCCCGTGAGAGAATCAGTCAAGCTCCATCCTCTTCTTCTTGGAATCTGCTGATCAAATCCATTGTACTCACTAACCAACTGAGGGGGTTGAGAAATAAAAGTGGCAGGAGATGGAAGTGGAATAAGTAAAAGAGGATGAAGAGATGGGTAGGAAAAATCATAAAAGGAGAAATAGGCTAAAGAAGGAGTGGCTGAAAATTTAAGTGAATCAATTAGGAAATGTGTCAATTGATAAATAGGAAAAGTAGAAGGTATATGAATAGATGGAGAAGGGCATGGTGGAGAAGGGAAAAAAAATTGATCTTCGATGAAAGAACAATAGGTAAATATAGGAATTTGAGGAAAACCTTGAGGTTGGAAAAGAAGAGATAAGATAGTTGCTGAGTTGGTTTGATAAAGGGAAATATAAGTATCATAGCGATGAGCCATTTGTTGGTAGTATAATAGGCTAAAAACAGAGGGACCGAAAATAAATCTTCTTTGAGAATAAATCAAAGGGATGGTTCTTGGAAAGATAAGCTAGGATATCCACCCTCAGTTGGTTAGTGCTTTGCACATAAGTAGAAGCTGTATGCTGACGTTGATTCAAGACCATAGAATCAATCATTGAATGCCATGAATTGTCAGGGCACGTAGCCACTTTTGAGGAATAACACTGGAACATGTCTTCTATCTGTAACTCTAAATAGTTGACATACAAAACAACTTGCAAAACCACATCTCCCACATACCAAGCCAGATCTACTTCATCTGAAATCAACAGATCACCTCGTAGATACATGTAAGACAGCAACATGGTATCCGTCGTCACAATCTTCCAAAATCATACGCACCACTTCTGTCAACAAATTAGGAGACCCAACCCCACTCCAACCATCCTCTAGAAGAGGGAGATCCATCGTTGAAAGCTTCATATAGAAGGCCAACTTTTGCAACTGATAGTGGACAAAGAAAGAATGGTCTGGAGGAACATACTCCTGAAAGTGCTCAAATGTAGACCACAAGAAATCCATCCTGGACTGTAATCTTTTCACTTTATCTTGAAATAATGGACACAATGTGGCCTGTCTCTGGAGAAGTGCCAAGTCCTGCTAAGAGATAGAAGGAATAATAGGAATATTGGGGCTTGGAGAAATGGACTATAACTGTGCCAGTTAGTCTTGCAACTGCTTAATCTGGAAAGCTTGTAATTCCACTGTATTATGAGCAGTTTGTAAGGCTGACAATTTTGCATCTAAAAGAGTCTGAAACTCTTGAGCTTCTTTCGACAGTCTCTCTTTCTTCTTTGAGACTTTAGTGACCTCTGACTGAGCTCCTGTTAACTGAATCTTCAAAGAAGATATTTATTCTCTCTGGGTCTCAATCATTTGGGTCTGCTGCTCCATCTACTTAAACAGATTTGCAAGTGTGTCTTTAGCAGAGGCTAACTCTGTAGTTGCCTTATGCAATTGGTCTTTGGACTGCATCAGTTCTCCATAGAAATAAGTATAGAACTGTTGAACACAGGCTGCCACTGAGAGTTCAATCGAACTCTAGATGTCATTACAGAGGAATGGAATAGCATCTCCTGAAAGTAAACTGTTCAGTGATGAATGGATTGATATTTTTAAAGAACCCTCTCTATGTGCCCTGAATAAATTGTTGTATGTGAGGTAGGCAGGGAGGTCACTACCAGATGTAGCAGGAATTGTGACTGAAGGAAGGACTGAGGGAGTTTTATCTGCCACACATTTCAAGGGCTTCCACTGAATGACCAATGAAGGAGGGGAATCAAGATCCTCTATGTTAATAGGTTTTGACTCTTCTGAAGGTGGTGGGGGAGGAACTGGGTCAGATGGAGGAGGTGGTAGCATACCCTTCTTAAGGCCTGAGTATGTCAAGAAAGCATATAGGTAGGAACCATAAGTGACGTTTGTGACATTTTCTCTAGTTACTTTGGCAAAATGTTAGTCCATCTTTGTAAGCATGTAAGTACTCCAATCAATGGCCACCCCTTTTAACACCATCTTGAAAGCTGTGAAGTGTTCTTTGGACAAATAATGAGATGGTGTTTTGGCAGGCATAAACTTGTCTTGGAGGAACTGGCATACTAACTTCCAAAGAGGATCAGTGAGATCATGGAAAAAGATACTCCGGAAGTGTTTATTACTTTCTTGACATCTAGAATCTCTTTGGTCTGCTTCTGTAACAACTTGAAAATCTCATCGTTGGAGAATAATTGTCTAGCTATAACAAAGGGATCTCCTTTGTAGGGAAGAGACAAAGCCTTCCCTAACCCTCGGGATGTCAACACCATGGAACCACCATGAACCAGGCCCGACTTCTTATTGTATGATGCAAGAAACTCATCACACAGGGATGGATCATTTGGAATCAATGGAAATGAAGCAGCCACGAAAGTTGCAAGTCCTGCTTTCACTATAGGCTCAAAAGCCAGTAGGAAAGAATAATCCCTACTGATCAACGAGACATACTGGATAGCAGGAGGAGCATGAGGCACCATTCAGATGGAAAACACAGACACCGCAAACACAGACAATCACAAAGAATGCCTGTAAAACAACCAAAATAGCTATAAAAAAGAAATCAATCAAAAGGACACGCATATAGATGTAACTAACCAATTTACCACCCCAAACAACCCATATCGTAGAAAAAATTTGAAAACACGCTTCGTGGGATGGGCACATAAAGTCCTCTTAGTTGACATTGTTAGTCAAGGTTATGGTCAGGTCCTAATTAGATTGTTATGGTATTATGGTTTTCTTATGTGCTATGACTACGGGTGCGGTTTGTAGTTTTTCTTTCTTTTTTGCTTGATATAGGATTTTGGGTGACTGCTTGTTGCATCGCATGAAGTTTTCGGTCGTATAAGTGGAGCAGTTAGCTGGATACAAGAGAAGAAAGTTTTTACATTATAGAGGAAAATCGCTCGAGGAGGAAGAGGATGTAAAGGCTCTTAAAAGCTAGCCATGTATATAACATTTTGAAAATAGTATCGGTATTTTAGATTCCACCTCATTTATTGTGTTCTTTGAAGTTGTCTTCGAAAAAACCAATTGAATAACTCTTAAAGGGCATTGGTTTTTGTTGCTCCTCTTCCATGTCTAGTGCTTCGAAAGAAATACATACATGCTTGATAGTGAGATTTCTCCATACCTTGGCTAGTTAATGAAAACAAACATCACTGACTGGAAAAAATAAAGCACCTTAGTGTGTTTGTGTTATTTTGATATTTATTATTTTTTTAATTTATTTATTTGTTTATTTTTGTTTATTTTTTTAAAAGTTTTATTTTAGGTGTGTTTGTATTTTGTACAGTGTTTGGTTCTGTTTGTTTGTTTTTTTGTTATTTTACGTTTTTTTTTTATTTTTTATTTTTTTTCAATTAAAACAGGATATATGACACATGAATATGTTATGAAGTGTAAGGGTAAAATTTCAACAATCCAACAAGTGTCAACAATGTGCTTTAATTTATTCTTGATTTTTCAGCTAATTTTTAGAATTTAAAATGAATTTTTATGAGGTGAAGTATTAAATTTAGGGTTTTGGCTTCAAATAATACTTTGTCCAATTAAGGAAGCATTTTCAATTGCGAAATTATTGACAAAAGGAACAAGGGGATTTGTGAATTTTTTTAAAATTTTTCTAGAAATATTTTTGAATTTTTATCAAATTGTAATGATTTTTACTCACTTTGCATGTATTTTTGAAAGAATTTTGAAGTCTTGAATTTTTTGCAATTTAGTTTCTTGAATTTCCACTTTAGAAATATTCCAAATAATTTTAGCAATGTTAGAATTTTTTAAAGAAATTTATGTAATGTTTTTGAATTTTAAATGAATTTTAAAGAGCTTTTAAAGTTTTTTGGTATTTTATGTGTATTTTTATGTGTTTATATATATTTTTTGGGTTTGAAAATTAAAAGGCAGTACTTGAGCTGGGTGTGAACAGCGGAGGATGACTGCGTGTAAATGACTGATTGCAATACACCACCGCACGAACAAATCTGAAGTGCGTCCTTGCGCGTGACCACCCGCTAGCCACACCTGTACTCGTGCACAAGCAACGGAGGAACAAGGGAGAAAGAGCGGCAGAAAGGCAAAAACGAGGGCTATACGAGAAAACGATGGTTAGAAGAAGGGTAAGTTGGTTAGGGTAGGAACCTAAGGTAAGTAGGTAAATGGAGTAACGGTGAAGTTAGTAAGGTAAAGCAAGTAAGTTAAGGTAGTAAGGTAAGTCAGTTAGGTGAAATTAGTGATTTAAGTCAATTAGGTTCAGTTAGTGATTTAAGTCAATTAGGTTAAGTTAGTGATTTAAGTCAATTAGGTTAACTTTAATACCCTAAGTTAATTAGGTTAACTTAATGTGTTAAGTTAGTGATTAGGTTAGTGTTGGAAGTTAGTGAGTTAGGGGGTATGAACCAGAGGCGGGCGGCGGTGGAGAAGAGAGGAGGAGAGGAGGAGAGGGATGGAGACAAGCGGTGGTGGACGGCGGCGGGGAGGAGAGGAGGAGGAGAAGGAAGGAGAATGTGGTGCTCACGAGGCGGGCAAGGACGACGACAGGGAGGAGAGGAGGAGGAGAAGGAAGGAGAATGTGGTGCTGGCGGGAGAGGAGAGGAGGAGAGGAATGGAGGCGGGAGGTGGAGAAGAGAGAAGGAGAGGGATGGAGGCATGTGATGGCAGGGCGGTGGAGAACGGGAGAGAAGGAGAAGAAGATGGATACTGGTCGGGCGAGTGGCAGCAGCGTGAAGGAGGGGTGAAGGAGGAGGAGCAGGGGAGGGCAGAAGACGAGGTGCAGAGGACGTGGAGAAGGTGGAGAGGAAGAGAAGGCCGCGGTGGATGGAGGCTTGCAGAAGTCGTGCGACAGGCGAGAGAAGGTAACCTTTTTTTTTCTCGTTTTTTTGTTTTTTTGTTTTTTTTTTGTTTTTTTTTATTTTTTTTGTTTCCCTTTTCTTTTACTTTTTCTTTTTGCGCGTTGTTTTTTTTTTTGTAAAATGTAGGGTTGTGTGGAAATGGGTGTTTGGGGTTTTTTTAAAAACTTTATTTTTAATTTTTTTGAAAAAAAGTTTATTGTATGAGTATTTTAATTAGTAGTAGTTGTTTGTTTTTATTTATTATTTTTTTTTGTTTTGTATTTTTTTAATTTGTGTGTTTGGTTTTGTTCTTTTTTTTTGGTTTTTTTTTGTTTGTGTGTTTTTTGCTTTTTATAATAAATAAAAATAAATTTGGTATGGATGTGAAGAAGGAACGCACCCTCGGCCCGTGCACATGTGCGAGGTGGAAGTAAAAAAAATTTGCAATGACGGGATCAAACGGGGCGGGGACATCAAGCCATAAAACCAAAAATAGGCGCGTTCATGCGCGACACGAGAAACACGGCCACACGGCAAAAATGAAAAAAATTTAATAAAACCCAAATCGTACGTCGGATCGAGAAATCGTAAGAATGAAAAATGTGTCAGAAGACGAGGGAAAAATAATGGAAAACTGCAACACCGGGTCTGGGGCAAAATCATGGTGTTCTCATGGGAAGAATACAAGAAACAAACCCGAAAACACATACATGTATTAATATCGAAAAATTTACGCATCGTAATGAAGTACAGAAAGAAGGAAAATTGTGCAAAATAAGGTGTCCAACAACGTTATCATGGCAAAACGTAGTTTCGATTGAAGTAGGACGTGTTCACATGGAAAAAACCCCAGAAATGGGCCCAAAGATAGACTCGAAAATTAATACGGGAAGAACCGTACACCGGAATAGAGGGCAGTAAAAAGGAAAAATGTCTGAAAGAAAGGGATTCACAGGGATGGTGCATCAAAACTCAATTTGGGGGAAAGTAAGAAGGGTTCACATGGGAAAAACACAAAAAACGCACTCGAAAACACTCGGAAAAATTAATAACTGAAAATCCGACAGTCGAAAGAGGGGGGAGGAAAAAGGAAAAAGGGGAGGCAGGTTGGAAGGACACGACTGTCAAATTAAACTGCAATTTCGGTGAAAATAGGGCATGTTCACATTGAAAAATGTAAAAAATAGGCACAAAAAGGACCCAAAAACCCGTAAAATTTAATAACGGATCAACCGTGCATCAGAATGATACAAATTAAAAAGGAAAAATATTAGGGAAAAGGGATAGGACAGGGCTGGTAGATGAGATCAGGGTCCCGAAGCAATAAGATTGCGGTCACGTGGAAAACTATCCAATTTATGGGAATTGCTTAAAAAATTAATAGCTTTAGAACCGTCTGTCGGAATAGGGGTTGGTAAAAAGGAGAAATGGGTAGTTCAAAGGGACGAATAGGGCTGTAAGGGTGGATGTAATTCTCAGTGAACGTAGGGTACGTTCGTATAAAAAAAATCACAAAACAAAGGATAAAGGCAAACGATCAAGGGACAGCTCCGGGGACAGGGTGAAATAGAACAGAAGGGTAGGGAAGGGACCCCATCAGGGTAAAATGAAGTCATGGCATAGATGCATGATCATAGTAAGATATATGCATGGGGATATGCAACATAGACGCACATGGACGCGTCCCCACACATAGGACCTTAGCAAGAAGGGTAAATCGAACATCAAGGACCTAGTATCACACATTAGACTAACCACAAACATCCCCACACTTAAGACATGACCGTCACTGAGAAACAGAAGGTGTAGGGTTAGAAAAACTTGGCCTATATTGCCGAGGAGGAATGTCGACTAGCGAGGTTGCGTCTTGTGTCATTGTCGACTGCAGGAAGTAACAAGGTGTCTTCATAGCACACATTCTTCGGCCTTTGTGGCAAGACCACGTGGCAGCACCCAGAGAGGTAGCTGATTGAAGAAATCGCATGAAAGTCGTCGATGACGAAGGATTTTGCACTCAACTCACGATCACTCAAATGGAATGAAAGAGCAGTCACTCGCCCCATTACTAACATCACTCGAGGAAATAATGATGGAAACCCAGATCTCACACCCAATTTAGGAATCGACAAGGGAATGGTACAGAGGGAGTATGCCAGGGTGCACAATCGATGGTGCATTAGTGTGTCCAACCTCGTCTGGCATAGGTGCAAGCAGGAAAGGCCAAGGAGCCTTGTAGTGTAGTGTACAGAACAAAATGACGTGTCCTGTGTTGATGGCAAAGACCCATCCCGTGGGCTCATAGGGAAACATTAATGTACCTGACTCCAATTGTCGTAACGTCCCTCAATCCTCACCTCTCAATAATTGA
The DNA here is from genome assembly GCF_053477565.2 of Lygodium microphyllum. NCBI lineage: Eukaryota > Viridiplantae > Streptophyta > Polypodiopsida > Schizaeales > Lygodiaceae > Lygodium > Lygodium microphyllum. The sequence goes on along the minus strand of NC_141151.1, from coordinate 143,775,224 downwards.
TTGAAGAAACACCAATCACACTTAGCCCACCCTCTGTCTCATGCTCTGTTGATAGATACAGAGGGCAACCCATTCCTGAAATCCATTAATGTAATTCTCACTGTCACTTGTGTAGAGGTTGTATGCCTTGTGTGCGTTGGATGGTGCAACTGTGCGTCCCACCTTGTGCTAGCATACGGTGTAAGAAGAAAATCCAAGAAGCCTTATGGTGTAGTGCACAGGAACAAATCGTGCTTTGTGCATTGAGAGGCCCATCCCATGCGTGTAACACTTCATTTACACATCTCACCTCTTATTTAATTTGAAGGGAAAGACTGGTCACTCACCCCACCTTCTGTCTCACTCTCTGATAGATATAGAGGACATGCCATACTCACATCCCCATCCTGTTAGGATGAAAGCTCACATCACTCAAGGGGTTGGTGATGAAGATCATGTCGGCTGTTGTTATTATCAAGATCTTGAAGACGAGGCGTACCCAGGGAGGCAGTCTACGAATCTCATACTTCAATGATTGGTAAGAAAGATCGTCTGTTAAGGAGGACAGACGGATTGATATTGTAGATACAGCGCACCAAGGGAGGTGGCTTCAAATTACTTGCTGGAAAGGTTCTGCTAGGTGAGTCAGCTATCCTGAACTGCGGGGCGTTACCACCTTTTCCACAGTCACCGTCTCGCCCAAGGGTGCTTTCACATTTTCTTAGAACGAGGCCTGTTATGACATGCAATTTCTTCATTTTCTCCAATAATAGTTTTTTTTTCTTTTTCTTTTTTTTTTCATTAAGAAAGAGAATGGTAGAAATACCATATGTTAGGACCAACCTTGCCACCGTTGTTGGATCAAACGAGAAGAGAACAAGGTCAGGTTGAGATGTTTTTGCGAGGGATTAGCAGAACGAGACCGCCTCATGAGAAGAATCATAAGGGCTATTAGAAGCATGACGAGAAGGACAGTGCGATGCCCAAAAGGGGGAGGGTAGGTCGACTATGATTGTCAAGATCCCCAGGGAGGAAAGTACTTTTTCAGACGATAACCATAAATCACGAAGGGATCATCAGAGGCATCAACAATCTGCACTTGAACAGAGCCGTTAGGATTGACAGCAAGTACCTTGTACGGACCCATCCACCGTTGTTGAAGCTTGCCAAATCTCGAACCATAGGCTAGGACAAGATCACCATCTTTAAACTCCTTGTGCTTGATGAAACTGTCATGATAAGCTTTGTGTCGCGCTTGAGTGGTTTCCATGCACTGTAGGGCCATCCGTTGTATCTCATCCAAGCATTTCAAGTGTAGGAGACAGCGTTGCAGTGACTCATTATCTCCCAAGTGTTCTTTAACTGCCACTCGCAAAGAGGGCAATTCTAGTTCAATAGGGAAGACGGCTTCTGTACCATACACTAGCTGGAAAGGGGTCTGTCCTGTAGCTGCCTTATGCATTAGGGCCAAAAATGCTTCAAAAAAGGCACTTGTAAGAAAGTGATTAAGTTGCTAATTAGTTGAGGTTTAGGAAGAATGAAACCTCTAAATTTGGTTGTCTAGATGTGATTAATGAGAGAATATTTGGTTCATTAAAGAGGTTGGCCATTAATTGCCCTCATCTTTTAATCCAGGTCAAGGGTCACATTTTCGGCCGTTTTTATCTTGGAACTCGAGAGATTTTGTATTTTCGAGATTTTTGCACGAAAATCACAATTGTTTGCTCCCGCGTTTTCTTTCTACACACTATTCTCTTTCGCCATTCTTTTTTTTGCACTTGCTTCCTATCACTGTGAGATTCTTGCTCGGTTCATTTGCTAAAATGTCTAGCAATATCTCTTCAAATAACACAGGCGCAAGCACACATAAATACAAGCTAATTGTTTAGCTAGATCTGATTTACACATCTTGGAGAAGTATACATCATCGAGTATTGATAGATGAGATCGAAGCCAACAGGTTACGAACACAAGGAATGAAGCATATAGATTTGTGGGTGGACAGAAATATTTATCCCAAGGATCCTTCTACAGATAAACCACCTCCTTTTTTCAATGTCCATGACTATATAAGATATGTTGGAGAAGGTTACAATGGGATACTTGGCTACTGTATGAGATTATACTCTACATCTTACACATATATAGCTCAAATGCACGAAATGAAAAACGTACTAGAAACTGCACAAACAAATATTTTAGAGTTGACAAGTCAGATTGATGTTTTGAAAAATGTTAATAAGTCATTGCAGGATAAGCTAACACGCTTGAGAGAAACTCCAGTAGGATTTAGAGAGAGGAAGAGACCATTAAAAAATATAACCAACTTGTGTGAGAGAGCAAAGAAAAGGAGACTAAATCTTATAAAGAAATATGTCTCTAATATATTAGGCATCAATATATGAGAGAATGAGGAAAGAATCGAACTTTTGAAGGAAACCATGAATAAGAAAGATATTTTGAGGATTCTTAAGTCACTCGAAAATGCGGATTTGAGAGGTCCAACTCTCAAAGAGTTAGTGAAGGACTTAAAAGGCACGGTGAAAGTAAATGAAATTGTAGAGACGTGTGATACTGTAGGTATAAGTCGGAAAGGTTATCATGCTATCTCTGGATTATGGTTAAAAAATCTTAGACGCAATAGGGTAAATGTATTTGGATTGCCCTGAGCCCTTGCAGTTTCGACTGCAAGAATTGCCATGAATCGCAAGATTCCACATGTTTTTGGAGATTACATTCACATCAAAAGGTCTATGTCCTATGAAAAATTAAAAAAAAAAGTAATTTTTTATTACAATGCGTTTAACAATATATGGGTTGATCTAAAAAAGGTACAAATTGCAATGGTTCACATGTATAAAATCACAGTAGAAGAAAGTTATCGCATTCTACAGTTTGCCTTGAAGTTGGATGAAGCATAGATTCAAAAGGGACAGAAGATGGAAAGAATTAGCATTTGTCTCATGAACATGGCATTGGACCATATCAATGGTGAGGGCCAAGCTCCATTGCATAAGATCCAATCCGAGATGGAGATTTGGTGGATTGGTGCAGCCTAGGTACCAATTGAAAATCATCAAACGTTGAAATGGTTGTTTAACCATACAGGTATTCCAAATATCATTAAGTCTCAAACTGAAGCCAAAATGTTGGTAGTTGATGGGGTTGGTAATTTTAATGTGGAATGGCATATGAGTGTTGATTTAAAAACTATCAAATGTATGCTTGGAATATGTAATGGTGCAAATGCAAAATATTCTTGCATTTATTGCATGGAAAGTATTGGATCCAAAGATTGGAGTAGTTTGCGACCAGTAAGAAGAGCCCCAAATAGAGACTCTATAGATTTGAGTAAATTTAAAAACATAGAAGACATTTGGGATCCCATTCTTTCAATCTCTCTTAAGAATGTTCATATTTGTACTTTGCATGCAGAGATTAGAATAATTGATAAGCTTCTTAGGTTGCATCTTGACTACGCATATTCCATTAAGCCATTATATTTATTAGATGAGTGTATTGATAAATGGGAGGCATTACTATCGAAAATGGAATTTCATGGAGGCCAAGTTCACTTGAGAAATGATCCAATACTTTTAGGAAAAACAAAAGATATCTTGGCTGATGTCTCTATGGGAGGCTCAAAAGCTAGACGATTCTTAAGAAACCATTTAGGAAAGAAGGTGAATGCGGCTTGGGAGTGTTGGAGAGAGCTATGTGAGATCACAAGAAATGTTGCAAGCACGCCGAGGCTTGCGTTTCTTAGAATGGAGGTTTGGATATACCTTGATGTTTTTTTGAAACTCCTCAGGCAACATAAGACAACATATACATATGTGGAAGAGTTCAAAAGATCAATCACAAATCTTGTTCAGGCGATAAAGGAGGCATGGGGAGAAAAAGATATCACTTTTTATCTACTAAAGTAACAATTATTTAATATGGGTTTATTTTGACAGGTTTTCCAATTGGTATAAAATAAGTGTTACTTTGTATTGCAGCATATTCTTCATATTCATGGGCCTTACTTTATGGAGGAGCATGGCCTCTTAGCAACTTATAGTAGCCAAGGCATGGAAAAATTCCACTATCAAGCGTACACAAGTTATTTTTTAAGCACAAGGCATGGGGGAGGAGTTATAAAAAGCAATGCTTTGGAGGAGCTATTCAATTGGTTTTTTCGATGACAACTTCAAAGAATGCAGATAAAAGATGGCAATGAACACATGAGCAGTCACACTTTTATACATAAGATAGAATATATACAAAGCTACCTTTCCAAAACTCTCACATTCTCTTTCTCCTCAAGAATATTTCCTCTATAATGTAGAAATTTTCTTCTCTTGTAGCCAGCTATAGATTTTACATCAATTCGGTTTGCAGCCAAGGCGTAGGATGTGAACGCCAAAAATTATCTTGCTCTAGAAGCAGAGTAACCTGGACCATAGCCAAAAATCCTAATTGCTGTAGTCTTTTCCAAAAACATTACTTTGTGGGCATTATATTGTAATCTTGAGAAACCTAGAAGCCTTGTAAGAGTTTTAATACAAAGTATGGGCCATGCTGCATCCTCTGAGAAACTACTATGAAGTACTAAAAAGGAATTAGGGTCAATCCTTGCCAAGTAGTGGCCAAGTGTAATGTCTTTCAATGTACTACCACCAGCTCTCGATCCTTTACTACGTCCCAAGAAGTTATCAGAATCAGCAATCTCAAATTGCAAATAACACCCATACCAAATGAGCGTGAAACTCAAACCTACCAATGTGTAAAAGCAAATTCAAAATAATCTTACCACTTGGTTTTCATCGTACTCCAATTTAACTGAATCCCATAAATTTATTGATGATAATGTCTCATTGGTGTTTATCAATTCTTTAACGTATTCAGACTCCTCTCTTCCAAAATTGGAAATCCCAAGTTGGCTTTGCATGCGATTGAACTCCTCATCAGTAATACTCAACTCTTTCTCATCATCTTTTGCCTTTTCAAAACAAAGAGAGAGGGCCTCACCAGTATCAATAAACTTATCATCTATAGTTTCTTTATCAAGTTTGAGTATCCCTTCCTTTGATTCATTCGCTGTGTCAACCATCCCATTTGCAGCATCAGAAGCCTCTGCAATAATGGCTAGACAATAATCTTCCCTAAGATTGAAAAGTTTTTGAATATCTGAGAGTAAAATGTACTCCTTCTCCTTGAAAGGTATAGATGGTAGAGAAGGAACAGTATAGTGAGAACTCTCATCAGTTGCATGGTTTGCATTTCCTTGGCTCTCCTCAATGATGGTCTCAGCTTTGAAGTGAGCAACATCCAACTTCTCACCAATATAAGCCTCAAAATCTGCATCTATAACCTCCTCTATTTCCTTTTCATCTGCCAGGTCATCTAACATACAAAAGCTAACAGACTTTGCTCCTTCCAATTGTTGCTCATCAGCTTTCAGAGGATATTTGACAAGGGTGAAAACAATAAAAGTAGCAGACTTTGACATAATCTTGCAGTTCTTGGAATGAGTGGAGCACAATATGTCTCTTGCATAAAACCTATCCAGAGAGTGGGCACCACACCTCTTAGTAAACACTGACTTTTCATTGCCTGTTGACCCAATGGGAACATGGACATATTCCTTTGTACCAACTTCAATAGCAGGACCTGCTAGATTTTCAAACTCCAAAAAGTCCTCCAAAAAATATTTTTTACAATATTGCAAAACACTGTCAAGGTCCCAATCAGGATTAAAGACATTCTTAACAACTCCATCAAAAGAGAGAACCATGCCATTCTAAAGGATAAAGTCAAGAAGCCTCTCTGATGGAGTGACATCAGTAAGCTCTAATACTCTAGGAACTCTCATTGCAGACTTTCTCTTCCCTAGAGATGTGCTTGGCATTCTGACACTGGTGGCAGAGCATGGGGAAGAAACAGAATGCACAAGCTCATCACATGTTGAAGCCCTTGAGCGTCTAAAAAGCCTTCTCCGTCCCTGGCAGAACCTTGGAGCCTAGAAAATCTGTAGGTTCAGACATATTTCCAACGCTTGCTTGATACGGTGCGATGAGACTCAAACGCTAAACACGGATGTTCGTACTCGTGCCGTATCGGGAATGCAAACCAGAATCTCTGAAAGCAAAAGGGCCGCGCCCAAAACGACACGACAAGGTAAAACCTAAATCAGCGACGATCACTCGCCCTCACGCAGTATTGGGTTAGGAGTCTGTAAACGAACATTGCACTGAAGCAAGATAAGAATAGCTTAGCCCGAAACGACGTGAGTAGGAAAAAGTGAAAAACATGAACACTCGCTCTCGTGCCGTATCGGGAGAATAATGAGAAGTTCGCACAGACAGCCGAAAAAGTCGTACAGATGACCAATACCCCCTTATGTAGGGCGTGCAATAATGCCACGTGGCACTAGCCGTTGGGCATCGACATGTGGCACTAGCCGTTGGGTGACACGTGGCTGACAAACACGTGGACCGATCGTTAGTCAACACGTGGCATATAGACGTTAGGCGATCACGTGGCACTATCAATACGAGACACGTGTCCAACACGTGGCATGGTTGACGAGGGTATATAAGGGATCATTTTGCTTATGTGTACACTTTACATTCTCTTGAGCTCTTGCGCCATGCTTGCCCAATACGGAGCGATCCTAATGCTACGTCTATTGCGTAATTGTCCTGTCGCGTCGTATCGGTTCTCGTTGCTCGATACAAAGCGAGGGTGCTCTTGCCTCTTTCCCGATTTCCTTATTTCGCACAGCTTCATGGTTGTGTGTTCGATATGGAGCGAAGGTCAAAAAACGTCTACCCAGGTTTCCTGATTTCGCGCCGTTTCATGGCCTTTTTCCTTGCTACCCGCGGCGTTTTTGTGCATGCTTGTTCGATACGGAGCGAGGGTGTCCTTCAGTGGTCTACCTAATTACCATCTCGTGTCATATCGGGCTTTCTTCTCTAGCTGTTCTCATCTCCGATACGGTGCGAATGCTAACATACGTCTTGTTCGTTTGTTCCTCCTCACGCCATATCGTGCTTGCTGCCCTCTTGTCAGATTTTCTAGAAAATTGCTATATCATTTTTGTCTTTCTGGCTATTTTATTTTCTCCTCTGCATGGCAAGGACAATGCAAATTGCAAGAAAAGTTTATGTGGATAGGAAGGACAGTGGGGGTAGAAGAAAGTTACAATTTGATAAATCTGAGGAGGAACTCTCTTCAAATATTGCTGAGGCTGGGCCATCAAAGGCCCCAGAGCATTTTGCCACAGAGATCCCCCCTACGCTGGGTGTTGGCCTAGCATCTTCCATGGAGTTAAAGCATTCCAGTGCAGAGAATGTTTCTTCTCCTGAAGTTGAAGAAGCAAAGGGTGAGACTTCCCCCGTGAAGGATTCATCCCCTGCAATTGCACCCGAGCCTACTTCTGCTGGAGCCAGTGAGCCTCCCAAGCCACAAAAGAAAAAGAGGAAGTCTCGGTTCTTCTACATACAGAGGTGTTTCAGTGAGATTAGAAAATCCCAGAGAGCTACAGAGCACGTGATTCCAAAGGCTGCTTTCATTGGAGTTGTTAAAGAAATCTCTGACAGATTGTCTAGAGTGGGAACTATCTCTGGTATTAATAAGAAGTGGCAACTCTCAGCAATTCTTGCTCTACAAGAGGTTGTAGAAGATTTTCTCATTGAATTCATGAACGATGCTTACATTGCTGCTGCGCATGCTCATAGAATTACCCTAATGAATAAAGATTTCAGCATGATCAGCAGAATCAGGTATAGGTTCGATAAAGTGTTGAGGCCCTTGCCTTCCAATGATCAAAAAGCCTTTGAAATCCTTAACATTCCTCTGAAATTGTCAGGAAAGGGAAAAAGCTAAAGGTTGAGGATGTAACTCACCTTTACTCTACAAGGGGTGCCACTTAGCAGGAGTCTATCTTGAGTGAAAAAAGGCAGGAGGTCTTGGAAACTGAAGATGAAGTTTACAAGAGGAAAGCCGCATCACTTGCTCCCATCAACTACGAGAGGATGGGTAAAGTGTACGGGCAAATACTTGTGAATGGTTCTACGGAACCTGAGGAGGATTACCTTAGTATATCTCTCGAGCACAAGCCTATGTTGGAGAAAAGAAATGTCCAACTATCTGACTTTGTTCTTTTTTGTTACATAAGGTAAGGCTTATAGGTTCAAGTATATTTTATATGTAATTTGTATTGATTTTGATCAATTCAAATAGCTTTTGCTATTGACTGCAGGGCATTCGTCTCCTCTCTCACTCTCGATATCCGTAGAGCCATATATGTTGTTGATCCACTTCTCTTAGTGGAACTATTTGCAAGATCTGGGTCTAATATTGCACCATTCTTTCGTACTTTTGATAGTGTGACAAATTACTACATCTTTTTCCCTTATGTAGAAAGGTATTTTTATTTTCTGTAGAGAAAAATTTATATTAATTTGAGTTCACCCTTCTGCTCACCTCTATTTTGAATTTGTAGAGGGCATTGGAGTCTTATCTATATCAACTGTCTTACTAGAGAAATGATCTTTATGAACTCTCTCAGTGGTGTTCATGGCTAAGCACGAATATATATTGAAAGAAAATTACTTGCTTTGATTATATTTACAAAAAATATTTTGAACTAATAAAGCTTTCTTTTGTAGTGTTGGTAGACTTCTTTTTACATTTTTGGATAATACATATGAGGATCTTGCTGATCCTCAAAAGCCTTATACGTTTCTTCTACAAGAAGTTCAATTGCAAAGTGATGTGCATTCTTGTGGATGGAGAGTTATATCAAATATTTGCAGAACAGTGGATTCAAAGTTGTTACAAATAGAATGAGTGAATGTAAGTTATTAATTTCATTTGATTTTTGTGTAACCCTTATTATGATGCCTTTTCACTAACTTATAACATTTATTCTTACAATGTAGAGACTATCCTGATTCGTATGTTTGGTGGATAAGGGAGAGATGCATTGAGTTGATTTTGGACAAGACAATCACACCATATGATTTTGGGCACAAGCAAGGGAAAGGGCAAGGAAAAGGGTAAAGGCAATGGTAAGGGCAATGGCAATGGCAAGGGCAAGGGCAAAGGCAATGGCAATGGTAATGGTAAGTCAGCCACAAAGACCACTGCTGCCCAGTCTAAAAGAAAAGAAATGCCAATGCTTTCTCCTCTGAAATTTGATCCATCCCCTCTTAAACCCCAAGAAAAGAGAGTACTTGTAAATGTGAAATTCTTTCAACAATCAAAGAAGAAAGGCCCTATGAGAGAAAACATATTTGAAGAAATCGATAAAGAAGCCACAAAGCCAACAAAGGAGAAGACAGCAGATAAATAATCAAAAGAGCAAACATAAGCATACACAAGCCTTATTATTTTGGCTTTGCATATTTATATGACATTTTTGTACCTCATGATGTAATAAACTTTTTCACTTATAAATCGAATGTAATATATATTTATTTCTATACATTCGAAATGCAACTAGATTCATGATAGCTTATGAGTTCCCAGTAAGAAATATCTTAAGGACAGTTAATTAAGATAAATTCTTGCAAAGTTTTCATTCTCAAGGCTCAAAACTCACAATTGTGAGAGACAAACAACTCATACAAGAGAAAGAGCGCTCAGCTCTTTTACCAATTGTTACGCCATTCACTTTGAACTTATATTTAGGGGATGTATTGTCTAGCGATTCCAAGGTATCCCTCACATCTTTCACACTCCAATTGGAAGTAACATTCACCTCATTTACTTCTTCATGCGGCAAAACGTGCACCGCAAGTTTATACGGTGTGCAATCTGTGTCGGAATCCAAGGGAACCCAAACACCCAATCTTAGTTTGTATCTCCTGTAATCAAATCTCAAAGCAAGAGTTTGGCAAGGAAAATTGTAAGCCAAAGCCAAGGATTGAGGGCATGCACTACACCTCAAGATATCACCCTTATAGTCGCACTCTCTAGATTTCCAAAGCTTCCCTATAGTGTTGTCCAAATCCTCTTCCGAAAAGTTTCTACTTAGCCAAGATACCTTTGTTCTTTGTAAATTTGCTGTTTTGAAGCAAGCCACGAAGATATGGAGGGGTACAAACCATGATAAACGTATTCTTCTTGAGATCCTTCCAGCTGTCATGGACTTTTGAATATCCTAAGATATTTTGAATTTGAAACTCTGCACCGTTACCTTGTCAGGAATCTCCCAGTTTAGAGATGAAAGGCTTGGAAATGGCAAATCTTCGATATTCCCATACCTATCCGCTTTAGAGGGAACCACATACTGTGTATAATATATAAAACCTTGCATTCACTAAAAAAAGACACAGTTTGATCAGCATAAATAATGTCTGCCAATACCTTATGAATGGCATGGAAAGTCCCACTTAGGCTTTCCACAGGTTGCCATTCAATACTTGTTAACGGAAAGATATCTGCAATGACAAATTGGTTGTTAGTACTTGCCTAAATGGAAAAGAATTACATACGTTATTCAACTAATAACTTACAATGTGTTTATTGGGGAACACGTTCGTTTGGAGGCAAGTGCATATCCTTGGCCATTAAACATGTTGCACCTTGACAAACCACCCTTCGGGCATAATTTTAAAGGCAACGATACGTCCCTTCCAGTGATGTTTTATATCATCTCGTTTTCTACTTTTCACCTTATGAGAGCTCTTGCAAGATGGCATCATGGTAACCCAATCGTTTACAGTAAAGGTTTTGGGCTCCCAATTTCCATCTGCTCTCTAGCTATAGACTGTGCAAGAGTGTATTAAACGAGAAGGGTGCCTAGAGAAAGCCATGAAAAGAATGAAAGCACAGAGAAAGAAGCTCAAAGAGGGATGAATGAACTAAAAAGTAGCGTCAAGAACATAAATGAATATGTATTGGGCGCCAAAAAGAATATTGAAAGATCTCCCTACTTTCAAAAAACTCATTATTAATTTCATCACATCTCTGTCACGTATTTTGTCATATTTGTGAGTAAATAACGTCTTTGGGACTCCAAAACATGTCAGACTTTGGGGATTTTGACTAAACAAGAAGAGAGAATCACGAAATGCACTCCACTATCTCTAAAAAAGAGGAGACAAGAATACCATATTCTTGCACACATGGCAAAATCTCTTTGGCCTGTTTCTTAATCTCGTGATTAACAAAAGTGCATTTTTGAAAGTGTTTTTGGCCCTAATGGAGAGGTTTTGTATGCCCAGAGGGCCTATGTAAGTCAATCATCCCAATCGCAACGATATGTGGCAATCCTTCTTGTCAAAATCGAGCAAAGGATGCGATTGGTGACTTCAACTTGGCCATTGGCTCTGGGGTAATAGGGAGTAGACTTGCGATGGCGGATCTTATATAGCTCTGTCAGCTCCTCCATGATTTTGTTAAGGAAATGAATACCTCGATTACTTTTCAGCTCGAGGGGGCTGCCAAAATGGGTAATAATATTCTTGTATATGAACAGGTCTACGCTGTTACCATCATCCCGCTTCAGAGCTTTAGCTTCACACCACTTTGTGACATAATCCGTATATATTAAGATGTATCTATTCTGCTTCCATCTGGTAGGTGGATCAATGGGACCCACGAAATGAATCCCCCACTTCTCGAACGGCTTTAGGGGAAGAATGGGTTGCAGTGGCATGGCACTTGTTTTGGTAGGTCTCCACATTCGCTGACAAGCATCACATCTCTTGCAGTAATCATATGCATCCTTGTGGAGGGTCGGCCACCAATATCCTGCTAACAGAGCCTTCTTGGCTATCGCTTCTTTTGCAAAGTGTCCACCACATGGTTCTCATGGCATGATTTTAATACTATGCTAATTTCATCCCCTCCAACACATCTTCGCAATACTTCATCTTTGTCTCTCTTGTACAGTGCACCGCCTAGCAAGGTGTAGGGGGCTGATTCTAACATAAGCTTTTTCTTATCATGGCTTGAGATGCCAGGAGGATACTGTTGAGTTTCCAAGAGGTTGGCTATGTCTGCATACCAGGGAGTAACTGTTTCAAGTAGAAACAAAGAAGCATCAGGAAGGTTTGGGTCATCCTGTCCCTTTTCTTCTGTTTGAGGGATCCATGATAGATGATCGGCTAGGACATGGGAACAACCACGCTTAGTGACCACTTCAAAGTAAAAATCCTAGAATAGGAGCAACCATCTTATCAGTCATCCTTTAACATCTGCTTTGTTCATCAGGAAGGATAGATCTTCATGATCCACATAGAACTTGAAATGTGTTGATAATAGATAGTGACAAAACTTCTCTAATGCAAACACCATTGCCAAGCACTCAAGCTCTGTCCACTGTGTAGTTCCATTCCCTATTAGTGACCTTTCGGCTTGCATAATAAATTGGTTGATCTAATTTAGAGGGGCCTTTTTGACATAGAACAACACCTAGCCCTTCAACTGATACATCTGTGTGCATATGGAACTCCTTCGTCCAGTCAGGAGGTTGTAAAATAGGTGCTTGGATAAGGCACTATTTTAGGGTATTAAAGGCTTCTTCACAGTCATCAGTCCAAAGGAAATCCACATCTTTCCTTAGGAGCTTGTGTAGAGGGGCTGCCTTGGTTGCAAAATGTGTAATAAATCTTCTGTAGTAGCCCACATGGCCAAGAAATCCTCTCAATCGCTTGAGGTTTGTTGGTGTTGTTAAGGCGGCAATCTTCTCAATCTTCACCGGGTCTGTTGCAATCCCTTGTGCCGAGACAATATGGCCCAAAAGAACTCCTGATGAAACACCAAATACACATTTTTTGGGGTTGAAAGAAATTCCATACTCGCGGCATTTGTCAAAACATTGCTCTAGGTGTTCTCAGTGCTCGTGGATTAAGCTATAGACACAGAAGTCATCAAGATATACCTCAATGAAATCATGAAGATGATTCTGGAAGGTAGCCATCATTACTCGTTGGAAGGTGACATGAGTATTATAGAGCCCAAATGGCATCACTCTATAGGCATAGGTCCCCCATTCTGTGGTGAAGGTTGTTTTAGATTGGTCCTCTTCTGCAATTCGGACTTGGTTATATCCGCTAAATCCATCCAAGAGGGAATACAACTCATGGCCTGCCACTGTGTCCAACAGTTGGTCTGTAAAAGGGATATGGAAATGATCCTTCTTCATCTTTGAATTGAGCTTTCGAAAGTCCACACATATTCAAAGTTTCTCGTTCTTCTTGGGTACTACCACAATGGGTGAAACCCATTCACTGTTAGCCACGGGATAAATAAACTTGGCTTTAAGAAGTTTCAATAATTCAACCTTCCCATTCACTGTTAGCCACGGGATAAATAAATTCGGCTTCAAGAAGTTTCAATAATTCAACCTTCACCAGAGCAGAATAATTAGGATTCATATGCCTTTGTCTTTGCCTTACAAGTTTGACATTAGGCTCTAGGTCAATGTGATGTTGGCATACTGTGGGATCAATCCCCTTTAGATTTTTATATGACCAAGCAAACACCTCCAAGTTCTCTTTGAGTAGGTCTCGTAGGACCACTAGTTCTTCTTCTGAAAGATTGAGACCCACTTTCAAGTGACGTTCGATACCATAAGTATCCAAGAATGTTACTTATCTTTTACCTTCCACTTCAAGGATAAATGTCCCATGGATTGCTTCTGGATAGAGGTCTGACTCTTTCAAGAGAGTAGTATCCTCATCTAATGTTCCACTAGAACCAGTGTCCTCCTTCTGAACAGATGACTCATTTGTCTGTTGAGGTTGTTGGAAGGATATCAGAGCTCTGTCTGCTTTTGTATAAGTGGTAATTTCTTCTGAACTTAGGTATTCATCTTGAGAGTATGCAAACATGAATGTCACATAGCACGGACCTTCTAGAGGCCGTGGCTTTGATAGCTCTAGCTTCTGTTGGCAGGGGGCATCATCATCATCTTTTCTCTGGACTAAACGGTCAGGGCGGCAGGAGCCACTAGTGAACTTAATTTTTATGCTTTTAATCCATTGCTTATACAGATTTTGCATACTTTGTGATCCATTGGCCAACCCAAATGGAACCATGGTCATTCCATCTAGCACCCTGAGATCTTCGGCCTCTGAGGTCTCCGTAGGGACATCAACAAGATCATCCTCTATCAGAGAAAATTCTTCATCTATACTTTCATAACCTAATTTTTTTTCTTCCTCCTCATTCTTATCCTCTTCCTCTAGAGGCTCTATCTCTGCTTCTGTAGAGGCTCTGTAAGAGAAGAACAAATCTTCTGCCTCTACATCTGCTTCTATTTCTGTCACAGCTTCTGACTCTGGTTCTACCTCTGTCTCTGGCTCTGTGTCTGTTACTATCTCTGTATTTGCTCTGTCTCTATTCTGCCTCAGCTCTATCTCTGTATCTGTTACTATCTCTGTGACTCTCTCTGTGACTGTCTCTGTATCCACTCTGTCTCTGTTCTGCCTCTGTTCTGTCTTTGTATCTGTTATTGCTCTGTATCTGTTCTATCTTTGCTCTGTCTCTGCGACTGTCATGTAATAGGGAGAACAGTATATCCATGCTTCTATTTCACTGTCAGAGGTGATTTCAGAAGTTAATTCTAGTTGAGGCAAGAGGTATTCTCCCATTGACAAGGATTTTTCTTCCCTTGGCAGTTGGCTTACAGTGCCCACTGTTAGGGACTGTGTCTCTATTTTCTTGGGAAAGATTTGTTTAACAGCCTCTTCGTCTCCTGATGTACCATTTGTTACCTCGTTGGAGGAGTCAGTGACGACTTCAATGGATGTGGATCCATTGCCTTTTTGCGATCCATACAACTTTAATACCACTTTGTTGGGTCCTCTACCTAGGGTTAGGGTTCCTTTGAACTAGTCAGTCCTAGATTTCGCTTCAAAAAGCCAAGGTCTTCCCAACAACAGAGGGTATGAGGTCCCATAAGAATTTGGTTTGACTACCAGATATGTCAGCCACAATAGTCTCTTCCTACAAGAGTTGTTTTGACGTATGGGAGGATGCCGAACGGTTTAATTATGCTCTGGTCTGCCAATCTGATAAGCCACTGTGTAGGTTGAATTCCTCGCAACCCTAAGTCCTTCATTGTCACATCTATCATTATGTTTACTGATGAGCCTCCATCAATCAATGCATCTAAAATAAAGCATCATTCAATCCATACACTAATCTCTGGGGTTCCAGGATCTAGGAAGACATTAGTCACATCTACTTTCTTTACAGGCTCTGGGGCCTTATTGGTCTTGGTCGTTGTTAAAGGAGCAATCCTTAATCCACATCTTCATTGTCACATCTATCATTATGTTTACTGATGAGCCTCCATCAATCAATGCATCTGAAATAAAGCATCATTCAATCCATACACTAATCTCTGGGGTTCTAGGATCTAGGAGGACATTAGTCACATCTACTTCCTTTACAGGCTCTAGGGCTTATTGGTCTTGGTCGTTGTTAAAGGAGCAATCCTTAATCCACATCTTCTTGTCAAAATGCTTTTGAATTTCTTTCGGCAGCTGGGAGACAACATTAGCAACTGTGGGAATGTTAAGTTAGATTTAAAAGTGTCTAGGTCTTTGACCAAGTCATAATCTTTGATATGATCCAGAGGCTTCTCCAGCCGGCTGGGGAATGGGGCTACACCTATTTTCATATTTTCTTTTTCTTCTAAAAATTACAGCATCGACACTTCTTCTGTTTCTGGAAGTGCCTCTATCTCATCAATCTCCTGGACCTCTGGTCCTATTTTTGGGACTGTCTCTGTAACTCTTTGTGGCACTACAGTGCTCTGTATTGCATTGTTTTGTTTTGTACTACTCTGTCCCTTTGTTGGCAAGTTGAACTTCACAGTCTTGGCAGGAGAGTTATTTAGTTTCTTCTTCTTGGTGTGCGTGACAGTGGCAACTTCCAACTCTACCAAATTAGAGGCAAGTTCTTGTACCTTCTGTTGGCTATCAGTGCCAGTGGCCTTTACAAGGGCTGGACTCGGATAGTCCTTTGTAGTGTGGCCTTCTCCTTTGCATCTACTACATAAGGGCTTGTAATCCACAAATCATCTAGGGTTTGGACAATTCGGGGAGATATGTCCCTTTTCTCCACACTTATAACGTTCCACTTCTGATCACTGACCACCATGAGACTATCGGCCTCTGTAACTTTGAGAGGAAAACCTCCTTGGCTCAAAATTAGGATCAAATTCCCTAGGCTTTGGTCCAATATCCTGTGTTGTCTTAGTTCATGCATCTCTTTCAGAGAGCAAATATCCTCTGTATGGTTCTTCCTCAAACAGTAGGAACATAAGGCTCCCGAAATGGTTGGTTTTTGGGTACATTCAGTGGCTAAATGTCCCGCTTGATGACACTTTCTGAACCATGTATTAGAGTGTATCACATCTCTTCCAGCTCCTGCAGGAGTGGATATATTAGCGGTATTCACGTTCAGCATCTGTAGCTACTCTGTAATCACATCCATAAGCTCTTGATACTTGCAACTGAGTTGGATAAGTAGTTCTTCAAATTTCACCTCCTGAAGTACTTGTAGTAGGGTTTTGGGAAGCTTCTATAATTACTGCATACACTGGTTGGGTCGATCCAGAAGGTCCTCTGTTCTGGTTTTGATTCAGAGCTCCTGTTGAGACTTGGGGTTGTTGATTCCAGTTGGTAGGGTTGCACTATTGTTGAGTTGCCATTTGAGGAACTGTTTGAGGCCACTGTTGTTGTGGTTGAACCATCATTTGTGGCACTATCGTCTACGGCGACCATAGTGGATTAGGTGCATTATACTGCGGCACTGTTTGCATCTGGGAATAGGGGTACGGAACTATCCTTGGGACTACATTTGGGGGGTATACCATTCCTGGCATGGGAGGAGGTAAGACTCTTCTTCCTGGAGTCATTGACAGCCTTGCTTCAACTTCGTCATACAATCTTGCACCTTCTACTGCAGCTTGCAGATTGACTGGTCTTCTCAATTCCACGAACTTGCAAACTTCCGGTTGTAGGCCTCTGGGAAACACTCCTTTCTAGATACCTTCGTCTAAATGATGGTTAGTCCATCTCTTCAGGATGGATTCCATTTGCGAGACATAAGCTTCTACTATTTCTCTAGAGGACTGACTTAGGTTCATGAACTCCTCTCGCATCCGCTCTTCAAAACCTTCACACCTGAATTTAGTGAGGAAGGCCAACTTCAGGTCGTCCCATGTGCCAAAAGTTCCTGCTGCTTGTGTCTCATACCACTGAAACACCGCGCCCTTGAAAGTGGCGAGGAATATTGCTAACCAATGCTCAGGGGTTCTGGCATTGTTAGCCACACATGCTACCATGAACTCTGCTACATGAAGATCAGGGTCTTCATTGTACTCTCCCTTAAAAACTGGCAATGAGACTACATTTACTGGCATGTCATCAATATTTCCAGGACAAATCTGGCTAGGAAGGGGACCTTGAGTCACCATGGAGACTTCTGTAAAGAGTGCTTTTAGGGCATCAAAGAAAACTTCTGCTGCGAGCTCATTCTTAGCTTTGATTTTTGCCTTTTCTCTTCTCACGTACCTCTGGACTCATTCTAACGCTTGCCTCTGATTGCATCATTTATGAGGGGCTTGGCTCCAACTAGTTGGTCTGTACTCAACAAGATAGAATCAGAGAGGGGCTTTAGTCTCTGAGGGATTCTTTGGCCAACATTTCCTCTACTTTCTTCTTTTTAACATCTCTGAATTCGGCTTTCAAACCACTACAGACGGGGGAGATATTCCATTCTGAAAGTATTAAAACTCATTCTTCTTAGGATCGTTGTTGTGCCATTATAATAATGCTAGCTTTTGAGGGTTTCAACAGTGTATGTTGTGAAAAACACTCTGTCAACCAACTTCTAGTGGGTTGCTAATTGGACAAATAGAAGATTGTCAGTGCACCAAGCATCCCACGTATCTTGCTATTGAGCATCCACGAACAAATTTCAGTTCTTTTCCTTCTTGTTTTCGTGAGCCTCCAGTGACCACGACTCCTGAAGCTTCTTCACAATCTTCCACTTGATGATGTCTAGAAACTTCTCAATGAATGACAAATCTTCCATGGGTGGTCATTCTCTCTGTTTCTGCTCTTCAGTTTGTTCCCAAACAGTTTGCCACTAAGATGCAAGTTTTTGCTGCTTCAACAGGAAGAGGAAACAATCCACCACATAGAGCATGCATCATGATGGTGATATGTTTCCGCCATTGTGGGATGAACTTCTTGTGGAAAGTGGCTTTAATAATGAGAATATCCAACTCTTTAGTGGAAGAAGGAACTTTGCAAACATCCATTGAATTCTCCTCTTTTTGGCAATGCCATTTCCTTCATTTTCAGCCTCTTCTGATGCTTGTTGATGGCAAGTTTCCCCGGCTGCGCACAAAAAACATGGAGCCCCAAGAGGAACACCAAGGAAAAGGAGATTATACTACAACAAAATCTATCTTGTAACATCAACAATCTTTTATTTTATTCTTTTGATAACCAAAACAAAGAAAACAACAATTCTTCATGCAACATCATAGTAGATATCTCCCACGGATTTAATAGAATCAACCATAATCTTCAACATCTTTATAGAATCCACCAATAGAACAATGAACATAAAATAATACACCATCTTTGAATGGAAATCAATCACATAGTATTCATCTTCAATGTCTTCATAGTTCTCTCTCTCAATCTCTCATATATAGTTACTCTGTTTTGATAGAATTGGCTATCTCTGGCTCTCTCTCTCTCTCTCTATCAATAGTACATCATATCCTCACTAAAATACTCTCATAATAAATCTCAATAATCCTTCTTAGGTTGAGGATGCACCTCCCAAGAGATATGTTTGATGTGAAGAGGCAGCAGAGCCACTACAGTGTCCCTTCACAGCTCACTATTGTCACTATCACTCAGTCTTCTCTTCAGTCTTCAGCAGCTACTTCTTCCATTTGTTTTAGCTCTTTTGAACTTATATTCATCATTTCTAAAAGTTATCAAACTTTTCCAAAGTCACACATACTTTCTACAAAACACTTACAGAAGGTCTACAGAACGGTACAGTACAGGACCAGAGCAGATACATAACAGTTTTACAGAGGAGAGACAGAGGCTCTACAGAGGGTTACAGAAGGTCATCAGAACCTCATAACTCATACTAAAACCATTCCAAACTATCAAAAACTATTCAATAGGCTTCCAAAAGATTTCAATCTTCATCAATCATCAATCCATGCTTCATACAGAAGAAAATCTGAATAAAACAGAAGCTATACAGAACCAATCAAAATCTCAACAGAACCTATCAGAACATCACAGAGCCTCATGTCTCCACCTAAAAATCATCATGAACTTCCAAAACAAAATCAATATCATCTAAAACACTCTCAAAAACTTCCTTTATTAACCATATATCACTCTAAATCCATCAAAAATCAATCATTCAGACCTCAAAAATAATAAAAATCAGTAAAAAATGTAGTCTTTTTTCACTCTCAACAACAACAACTGAGAAAGCCATTGAAGGTAGCAGGAGCGATACAGAATCACAACTCATTCTGTGATCGAATGACCACAATGAAAAGAAGGCGATGCATCCTAAGTTAGCACAATGAGAAGAAGACACTACATCCTAAGTTAGCATAATGGAAAGATGACTACTACATAGATATGAGAGCTATATTGTGATTTTGAGGATGGAATATGTGTTGAAGAATCCGAGGAACTACAATCTTTTGGGAGGTGGAATAGCCATTGCTTTTTTATGTATGGAAAGGATGTTTTGCTAGTTCCCATGTTCATCATGCTGCAATTTAACAGGGAGATAGTCGTCATTTTTAGGAGTCTAGCTGCCATGATTTGAGGGGCTATGCTCAGTGATCACACTGCTCATGAGAGGGTGGCACAAATTCATTAACTACTACAGTCACATTGGTGGGTGAAAATGAGCAACGTGGGACATGATGCTGCGTGGAGTCGCGTGGGGTAACACATGCAAGTATCATTTTTCAATCTTTTTAGCACTTACTCGTAGTGGGAATCGAGTTGAAAGATGGAAATCCCAAGTGGTACCATGCATGTTCGATACGTGGTTATGATATTTCATTTTTGAGGTACACGCTTCATGCAAGAACACAAGGGAATGTGTTCTCACTTCTGATTTTGAATCCCCAAGTGGGATTTTACGTGGCAAGGGGCATGTTTGACATCTAACAACTAAGGGGAAGCTTGATAAAATAGGGAAAAGAGAAAAAACATGAGGGGTTTTTGAAAAAAGAAGAGAGGATTCTACACAAGACAATGAGAGAGAGAGAGAGAGAGAGAGAGAGAGAGAGAGAGAGAGAGAGAGAGAGAGAGAGAGAGAGAGAGAGAGAGAGAGAGAGAGAGAGAGAGAGAGAGAGAGAGAGAGAGAGAGAGAGAGAGAGAGAGAGAGAGAGAGAGAGAGAGAGAGAGAGAGAGAGAGAGAGAGAGAGAAAGAAAGTTATATTAACGTCTTCTAAAGACCAAAACTGGCCTATGAGACAAACTGTGATACAACTTATGAGGTCCAACTATCCAAAATAAAAGTGCTGAATGAAAAGCTAAAAACTGGAAACTGAAAATGCGGTGCTGTGAGTGTGATAAGTGTCGTGTATGTGTATGTGCGTATGTAGCTCTGGTACTCTAGATAATGGCTACAAAAGGGAAACAAATGTGGGCTGTGATAGGGGAACAACTGTCGGCTGTGATAAAGTGGTGCGATGTGTATATGTAACAGATGTAGGGAGATATACTATCATGGGAAGTAGTAGCAGTCGTCGAAGTCACTAATAGCAGGTGATCCCTCCTGGATGCAGGATGTGGTACATCGACGCGGTGGAGAAAGAGCAAACTGGAGATCTGAGATCCAATGTGTCGAGTGTCGTCGGATCTTAGTCTGCTGTCGATGTAGATCAAGAATCCTCCGGATCTCCTGTCGGTGTGGCTGTGGGGTCCGAAACCCACGGATCCTCGTGCGGCGTCGGGTACGCTGGTCCTCAGCATGCTGTAGTGTGAGCTCGGAGGTCTGGCTGGAGGATGGTACAGTAGCTCTCACTCTGTCTGTCTGAAAGAACTGTGTAATAGTCGTCTGGGTGGGCCCCTCCCTGATTGGGACCCGTTGTATGCTCTGCTCTCTGATGTGCCATGCCTCTCCCAGAAAACGGCCAAAATGATCTTTGATCCATATCAGTCATATATCCCTGAAGTGAGCTGCTCAATGTGTATCTAGATCTCAACTCTGAGTATGCCGAGCATCTGAGAACAAAATACTCCTCACTCTCCACCTCTGATCTGCAAAGGGGGCATATCCTCTCCTCCCGTGGGATGCCACTAGCTCTGCCACTCTCAATCATAAGCTGATGTGATGATACCCTGAGCTATCCAATAAGAACTCTCAAGAGAGAGAGAGAGAGAGAGAGAGAGAGAGAGAGAGAGAGAGAGAGAGAGAGAGAGAGAGAGAGAGAGAGAGAAGGGAGAAATCTCATGCTCAAAAGAAGAAGAACAGGTTTTTGGAAGAAAGAGGCTGTGAAGTTGAAGTTATCGGAACCGTGGAGCATGATGGAAGGGATGTTGAAGTCAATGGGCTAATGCGAGTTCTCAGTTTTCAGATGATGGTAATAAGAGTCTTCTTTTTATTTTATTTTCTTCTACTACTACGTGGGGCAGAGAGTATGTAGATGTGTTCTAGTGTATGGATATGAGTGAAAGAGAGTAGAGGGTTGTTCTTCATCGTGTTGAGAGTGATGTGTGTTAGTTGTTTGTGTGAGGCTTCCCGTACATGAGAGAGAAATGGAAGTAAAGGATCTCTACATATGAAACTCAGTATGTAGCAAGGAATATGTATTATGGGCAGGTGTTGAATGCACTGACTCAAGTTAGTGGAAATTTGGAACAATTTGCAGCCAGGAAAATGATGAATCAGAGTTTATAAAGTTTAAAGCTCCCGTAACTCTTCATTAATGCAAGATATGCTGAGATGTATCTGGTTGTATGCTGAAATGACAATCTAGAATCAAAGAAAGTGTCTTCTCGTTTGCAAGTTTGTGCTTTAGGAATAGAGAAGTTATGTGTCTGCTATACAGAGAAGCAAACATTTATGGGTTTAATTGAGGGGAGATCCTCGATTGTTATCTTGTGGTGTTGTCTTGGGGGTTGTTAGAGACCGACTACCCAATTCACCTACCATAGATTGGTGCCCCCACTAAGGATCTCATATGTTGAAGATCTCTTGTCGATGATCTTATTAGTTGGAAAGTGTGAGGTTTGGAAACCAACCTATACACAAACTCAAGCATGGCAGCTTTTGGATATGAACCCTTCTTTGGTACTAAAAACGAAGATGTTAATCAATTTATCAAGAGATTGGAGTGGATGGCTTACCAAGATCGAAGGGACACTGATGCAGATAAGCTTCAAATGATCAATATGCTACTTGAAGGTTCTGCAATATTATTTTGGAAATCAATGAATGAAGAGACAAGGGAATGAAGTCTAAAATGAATTCATTACAAGGTTTGTAGCTAACCAAACTCCTGAGAGTTTATGGAAATCTTTGGAAAGGATGTTTTAGGGGAAAAATGAGAAAGTGCCTAAATTTGCTGTGAGATTTGAAGCAAAATGGATAGAAATTGCATAGAGTATGGAGCAACCTCCCATGATGTTCTTGAAAAAGGACAACTTTGTTTCATTGCTTAGGTCTCAAACTAAAGAAAAGATTCTAATCAAAAACCCTAATACATATGAAAATGCAGTCAAAATAGCCAAAGAAAAGCAAAGGAAAATACAATTGAGGTTGAATAAATCAAGAGGTATTATTGTGTATGCATTTTGGCAGCCTAATCAGGTTGACACTATTGCAGGAAATGCAAGACAACAAGCTGTGAATCTTCATGGGGCATTTGAAAGAGCAGATAATGGAGCTCAAAAGGGCCATAGGAAACATGATGATGATGTGATTAATAAACTGTAGGAATAGTTGGCAAATCTAAATTTGAATATGAGCCTATTGTAAGCAAGGCAGCCTCAAATGCAACCTAAATTTAGAGGACCTCCAAGAAATAGATGGGAAAACTTTGAATGCACTAATTGCAGGGAGAGAGATCGTATTGCTTCTAATTGCCCTTATCCAATAAGAATAGGAGGGGAGATGTATCCCATGCCACAACGGAATGCTAGGCAAGATGCTAGACCTCAACAAGAACAAAGGCCATTTAAATAAGCTAGGAAACAGTTGGAAAGAAGACCTGATAAAGGCACATTGGGTATGAATATGATTGAAACCAACATGTCTAATGATGCAAAAAATGCAAATGTTTTAGATAATAAGAGAGCTAGAGAGAGGGATACTGAAACTAAAACTCACAAGATGGAAATGATTAAAAAGGGAAAATAGGTTGCAAATGATCCAGAAACCAACAAGAAAGCTGGACAACAAAGAAGAATTTAAATGGGATATTTTGCTTTGGGAGTCAATCAAGTTCCTTACAACTTGCTTGAGGATTTAAAAGGTAAGAAGGTTGGTGTTACATATGGTTAGCTGGTGCTATAGATGAACTTATCTCTGAGGCGGAAATGGCATGGATTGGTTAGCATCAGAAAAGGAAAAACCCAAACTGAGCATGTTGGAGTGGTATACCTATCAGGTATGAAAGGCATTATACCTGTCTTGGATGCATGGATACACGGAAGGAAAATTGATCAAGTTTATGAAGCACAGACTTCATGCAGAAAACATGTGATTAGCAACCTCCTGAAATGAATGTTGGACTGCCCAAGCTTATGAATATGCTGGGAAATAACTTGACTAATGATGAAAGAGATAAATATCTAGCCGTTTTTTAGAAATACCTGAAATTATTTGCTATAGAATATCACCAACTGAGGGGTACTAACATCATTGTGTGTCAAAATTGTGGGAGAGAAGGAAGGAGTCTCACTTGTAGCTTTCTTGCTTGCAAATGGGGAAATACACACGCAGGTGGAGGTTGAAAACAATTTTCCTCTTCTTAGTTTTGTGTAAGCCAAAGGAACTCTAGTACATAGAAATAGAAGAACCCTATATATGGGTCTCAAACGAAACTCAACTAACTAATGTGGCATACTAACAGTGCCACGAACTAGAGTAGATAAGGATAGCTATCATCTAGCTATTATTCATGGGCGGTGTACCAACCGCATCTACAACTAACAAGTCGGTGAGATAAATGCACAACGGTCACCCTGGCATATCACGAGTGGAGCTTGATGTCTCAACATTGTGCACCATATTAAATTGAAAGAAGGGTCTAAAATAGTGGCTCAAAAACTTGGGAGACTTGGTACAATTAAGGACAATGTACTTAAAGCTGAAATTCAAAAGTTGCTTGATGCAGGATTTATTTATCTTGTTGATGATGCAGAGTGGATGTCTCCTGTTGTAATCATGCCATAGAAGAATGGAAAGTGGAGAGTCTGTGTTGATTTCAAGCCTCTTAATGCAGCGACTAAGAGGGACTACTATCCTCTTCCATTTTAGGATGAGATCTTGGATCAAGTGGCTAGTCATGAATTTTACCATAATGGTCCAAAGCTAAGGTTACAGAAATTGCAAGAAAGAGGATGTAACTCAATTCCTCATGGAGGACATATGTTGCAGATTTGGAATACGACTAGAAATAGTGGCAAATCAAGGTCCTGGCTTTAGAAATAAGCTATTGAGAGGATTAATAGGTAGATTAGACTCGAAACATAGGTTTGCTACTCCTTATTACCCTCGATGCAACAGATTAGTGGAAGCATTCAATGGAACGTTATAGAAGATTCTCTTTAGGAGGATGGTGGAAGATCATCCTAAAAATTGGGACAATTATCTACATCAAACTTTGTGAGCTTGTAGACAATATAGAAGACAAGTACATGATTCACCCCTTTTCAGTTAGTATATGGTCAAGATGCTTTATTACCATGAATGTTATGTTCCCTACAATGGAGTTTGTTAGAAAGCATAAGTTAGATAAAACAAAGTTGGGAATTGACAGAGGACTGAACTTGCATACCCTACAATTGGATAGGCAACAAGCCATGGATTGTTATGAAAAATAGATTGTAAAGAGAAGGAAAATTTTCAATACACAACTGAAGAAGAATAATTTTACAGAAGGAATACTGGTTGTGAGATATGGCAATAGCTTGGACTCCACTTTTCAAACCAAGTTTTGAGTTAGATGGGAAGGACCTTTCCTCATCAAGCAGAAGTTTGAAAATGGTACTTGCTATAAGATTTAGATGGGATTGTTCATAACATTTAAATCAATGGGTTTCATCTAAAGAAATATATCTATATAATCTTGTAAATAAATGGATGTAAGTAATATACATACTATACATAGAGTAGGTTGCTTCTAGTATATTGTTTGGGGCAGATTAAGTTTTCTAAAGTCTGGTGTTAATCAGATGGTTGTAAATGATGAACATCATATTTAAAGTGTGCTTCAACACCTACTAAAGGTCTCTATCAAGTGTGGTATTGATTCAAGCAAGAATGTGAAAGTTATAGTCTCTGGAAGGTCGATGTTTGAAGCGGACTACATGTAGTAATTTAAGAATGCAGGCTTTACAGAGCTGTTTTAGGACAAACAACTTTCCTTTTTGAAACTTGGCAATCCGAGACATAGTTAGAAAGTTATGAGTGTTCTGTGTAGTGCTCTATGAGGCAGATTTTTAGAAAAATGAGTCTGTCTTTGTTAGATGTTTTTGGAGCTCTTAATAAAGGTTTGTTCACACTTTGTGTTCCAAAATAGGGGGATGGCTAATCATGGTGGCTGAAAATGAGCAATTGGAGAAATGATGGTATGTGGAGTCAAGTGGGGTAACACATGCAAATATCATTTTTTTGTCTTTTTAACAATTACCCGTAGTGGGAGTCGGGTTGAAAGATGGAAATCCCAAGTGGTATAATGCATGTTCGACACATGGTTGTGATATTTCAGTTTTGAGACACACGCTTCATGTAGGAAGAGAAGGGAATGCGTTCTCACTTTCGATTTTGAGTCTCCAAGTGGAATTTTATATGGCAAGGGGCATGTTTTCCATCTAACAACAAAGGAAAAGCAAGGGGAAGCTTGCTAAAATAGGAAAAAGAGCAAAAATGTGAGGAGTTTTTGAAAAAAGAAGAGAGGATTCTACTTAAGACAATCAACGTGAGAACGAGAGAGGGGAGGAGAGAAGAATCTTGCAGTTTGAAGAGAAGGGAGAAATTTGATACTCAGAAGAAGAGCAACAAGTTTTTAGAAGAAAGAGGCCGTGAAGCTAAAGTTATAGAAGCGGTGGAGCATGATGGCAGGGTTGTTGAAGTCAATGGGTTGATGCAAGTTCTTAGTATTTAGATGATGGTAATAAGAGTATTCTTTTTGTCTTGTTTTCTTCTACTTTTGCATGGGGCAAAGAGTATGCAGATCTTTTATGGTGTATGGATATGAGTGAAAGATAGTAGAGGGTTGTTCTTCATCGTGTTGAGAGTGATGTCTATTAGTTGTTTGCGGGAGGCTTTCTGTATAGGAAAGAAGAATGGAAGTAATGGATCTCTACATCTCAAACTGGGTATGTAGAAGGGAATATGTATTATGGGGAGGTGTTGAATGCATAGACTCAAGTTAGTGGAAATCTGGAAGGATTTGTAGCCAAGAAAATGTTGAATCAGAGTTCATAAAGTTTGAATCTCCCGTAACTTGGAGATATATCTGCTGGTATGCTGAAATGACAATCTGAAATCAAAGAAAGTGTCTTTTCATTGGTGGGTGAAAATGAGCAACCAGGGACATGATGCTACGTCTCGGGGAAGTTACTATATTTATATCCTCTACGTCACATGCGTTCAAGGCCTATTTATAAATATCCTTATCTGTGAATTTTTCTTAAATAAAATAAACTCTTTTCTATTCAATATGTAAATAACCCCTTTATATTACATCTTTTTGTATGTAACAAATTTATAAAAATGGTATTTTAAAAATAACTTATTTTGAACCCACGTGATGCACACATATATTCATGAGTAAGTTACCTGAGTGCTACGTGAAGTCAAATGGGGTAAGACATGCAAATATCATTTTGTTGTCTTTTTAGCACTTGCACGTAGCAGGAGTTAGGTTGATAAATGGAAATCCCAAGTGGTACCATGCATGTTCGACACATGGTTGTGATATCTCAGTTTTGAGAAATGCACCTTATGTAGGAAGAGAAGGGAATATGTTCTCACTTCCAATTTTGAGTACCTGAGTGGAATTATACATGGCGAGGGGAATGTTTGGTATCTAGCAACTAAGGGGAAGTAAGGGGCAGCTTGGTAAAATAGAGAAAAAGTAAAAATGTGAGGAGTTTTTTTGGAAAAAAAGAGAGAAGGGTCGACACAACAATCAACGTGAGAGAGAGAGAGAGGGAGGGAGAGAAGAATCTTGCAGCCTGAAGAGAAGAGATAAATCTAAAGCTTAGAAGAAGAACAAGTTTTTAGAAGAAAGAGGGAGTGAAGTTGAAGTTATTGAAGCCGTGGAGCATGATGGCAAGGCTGTTGAAGTCAATGGACTGATGCGAGTTCTTAGTTTTCAGATGATGGTAATAAGAGTCTTCTTTTTTATATTGTTTTCTTCTATTGCTGCATGGGGAAAAGAGCATGCAGATTTGTTCTGATGTATGGATATGAGTGAAAGATAATAGAGGGATGTTCTTTATTGTGTTGAGAGTGGTGTATATTAGTTGTTTGCGTGATGCTTCCCATACAAGAGAGAAGAATGGAAGTAAAGGATCTCTATATTTGAAACAGAGTATGTGGTAGAGAATATGTATTATGAGTAGGTGTTGAATGCATGGACTCAAGCTAGTGGAAATTTGAAAGGATTTGGAGCTACGAAAATGATGAATTAGAGCTCATAAAGTTCAAAGCTCCCGTAACTCTTCATCAATGCAAGATATACTAAGATGTATCTGCAATTATGCTGAAATGACAATCTAAAATCAAAGAAAGTGTCCTCTTGTTTGCAAGTTTGGGCTTCTTGGAATAGAGTAGTTATGTTTGTTGTATAGAGCAGTAGTAAATTTAGGACTGTAGGCTGTGCAGAGCTATTTCAAGACAACACATAAAAGAATTTGGCTCCAAGTTTTTTAGAGAGTTCTAGATTGGAAAGAGAGCTACATCTTTCCTTTTTGAAGCTTGGCAATCCGAGATCTGGTTGGAAAGTTATGAACTATTCTATGTAGTGCTCTATGAGGTAATTTCTATGCTCTATGAGGCAATTTATGTGCTCTATGAGGAAACAAGTGA
The DNA here is from genome assembly GCF_053477565.2 of Lygodium microphyllum. Lineage (NCBI taxonomy): Eukaryota > Viridiplantae > Streptophyta > Polypodiopsida > Schizaeales > Lygodiaceae > Lygodium > Lygodium microphyllum. Next base: position 143,746,955 of record NC_141151.1, on the reverse strand, counting down.
ATTTAGCAACATCTATGTTACCAACTTGGATTCCTATGAAAGTTATCATGATTATCCATTGCTATATCAATGTAAACTCTGCTTTTCTTGTAGCAATGGAATGTCTACAACAGTGAAATGCTTGTAGTTGCTGAATTAGCATGAAAATTAGTTGTATAAAGCTTTGGTTACCTGTGTATTTGAATTGTATTTTTGTGTGCTCTGAGAAAAGAAGAACAAAGAGGATCTACAATTTTGCACTACTTGGGACAACCATGCTTTGTGGGGCGGTTGTTGTGTGGGGTTGCCATTCCTAAAGGATAGGAGCTGTGTGAATTTGAAAGCTCATGTTTTCAAAGTCTCAGCCAGAGTTGTTTCAACATTAGATTTCTCAAAAAATGGTAAAATCTGAGCTTGAAGGTTAACTACAAATTTTATCAACTAGTTTCCAAAGGTTTTAAGCCATGTGAGGTCACATTCATTAGTGTGCTTATGGCATGTAGCCATGCAGGTTTAATGGAAAAGAGCCAACTAAACAAAGCATTACTCATTACAAAAAAGTTGTCATTTGAGGTTGATCTTGCGGTGTGGCATATATTGTTGGGTGCTTGTCAAACGTAGGGCAACATGAAGCTTGCAAGTGAAGTGTTGGAACATGCTATACAGTTGGATCGCGAGGATACTCCAGCTTATGTATGTCTATCTAGAAGCCGATATCCTAGAAGATGCAGATTAAGTTGAACAAAAGCCAAAGGGTTGTCTATCTATGCTTTTCTGGAGACTGAACATGTTCAATTTGTGCAAATCAAAAGGATTATTTGACATGCACATAGATGTGTTGGCAACTAATATTATCGAGGTTACAAAAGATTGGAATCATGGCTAAGTAAAATAACTATCGTAATAATTTCCTTTTCTCCATGTTACACAAGTTACAAGCAAGACCTCTTGCAGTGTTGTGATGATAGGGCATCGGTTTTATGAGAAAGATGGTCTTCGTGCTTTTCCCCTAGTTACTCCCGATAATTGGATATTTTGGGAGCACTATTCATGGAAGGCTATTCATCAAGGAAAGAAAGAGTGCTTTTAGGAAACAAACGCCATATTTTTGGATAGGAAGCTCAACATATTTTAAGAAAGCAATCACAAGCTAATGCAAAAAAAAAAAAAAAAACTTTGGAGCAAGTAGGGTGCCATCAGCATAGATCGTAGTATTTGCATGGGATGGCTTTGTCATAGGCCGCCACCAATGTTGAAAAAGATAGAGAAGTCGCGACTCGCAAGGATTACATATGCTATGCTTTGTAGCCACAATAGCTGAGAAAGCTGCTGAAATCAGCAGGAGCGATGCAAAATCGCTACTCATTCTGCGATCGAGTGACCACAAGAAGAAGAAGGCACTGCATCCTGAGTCAGCACAACGAGAAGAAGACGCTTCATCCTAAGTCAACACAACGAGAAGAGGACTACTGCATGGATACGAGAGCTATCCTGTGATTTTGAGGGTGGAATATATGTTGAAGAATCCGAGGGACTACAATCTTTTGGCAAGCGGAATAGCCGCCGTTTTTTAAGGCACTTGAAGAGTAATGACAAAAGAACAGTACATTGTTGCTATGCATACAATTTGATAGTGTTGTATGTGTTCTCATTATCAACCAGGAAGCACAAAAGTCCATGATTGCCTATGATTATCAGTGATCACATGCTTTGAAGGGATCTTGTTCCCATCTCACATAGTGTCCCTATGACGAGCGACTTTCGCAAACTCGTGCACGTATTCCATAGGACATCACATTATATTACCACATGAGAGCTAAATTTTAGTGCTGAATTGAAAGCGCAAAAGTGGCATGAGAGCTATAAAAAATACAGTTTTGGTAGAAAATGGAACGATCAAGGATCAAGGAGCTAGAGTTTTTATAGACACTTTTCGATGCCAAGAATCCAATGTAAGCATCCATTAGTCGATCAGAGTTCCTTTGACCCCCATGTCATAGTCGCAAGGCTTGGCATTATCAAGCAACTACTAGATTTGGAAGCAAAAAAGCTAATGATGGAGACCAAGGAGATATTTTTCGATGCTAGAAAGCCACCCATGCCCAATCAAATTGCAAATCCAAAGTCGTTTCTATCTTTGTCTAGATCGAAATGACTTGTGGGGTAGTGTGAAAGGTTAAAGACTATTATTGATTAAAAGAAGGCTCAAACTCTCCAAAAATCGTCAAGATGGGGGAGCAAGGGGTCAAGATTTTGTTTACACCCCCATTTTCTCGTAAAATTTAGAAGATCGCAACTCTCTGCATAATTCTTCCACATCTTGGGGCTAAGATGTTGTAATTCTACACTCTAATTTGCTCTAACTACATGAGATTTGATGTAAGGAATGAAAAGTTCATAATTCAATAATTCTCTCTCCTCTTTCTCTCTCTCTTACTGTAAACATGGTTCACATGGGCTAAGAGGTTGAGGTGGAATGGATGCTGATTCATGATGAAATGTGAGTACAAGAGAGGAGTCAATATTTGAAAAAGATCATCAATCACTTCTCGTTTTTGAAATATCATGCATGTGTATGCAGATTATAGCGTAACCAATCTTTTATTGAATGATTAATCTTTCATTCTTATCATGAAAAAATGATTGCAAATGGTTAAATATGCTTGCATATGTTTGAAATCATAGAATAAGTAATAATTTTCATCAATTCACGTAACAAAAATTCAAAATTATAAAATCCGCAAAGTGGAGTTTAATAGAAAATGATAATTTTATGGATTTTTATGATTCAAATGGTGTTTCTATGGAGTTATATTGAATATAATGTTGAATCACAATCCATATAAGCCTTATAAAGTTGAAAATTAGAAAAAAAATAGTAATGAATATTAAAATAAATGATTAAAATTTCATGAGAAATAGATTTTTAATGGAAAATTTTATTTCAAAGGAGAGAAAATTTACTAAAATGTAGGGAAAGGTCCATGAGTATATAAAACCATAAGGCCAACTTCAATATACATCCATTTATATGTTAAAGTGATCATTTAGAGAATGTTTTTATGGAAAGAAATTGTGAAACATAGGAAACATCCTACATAATAAATGAACACCTAAAAAAGCAAAAATATCAAAAATTGTACATGAATGTAAGTGTTTGTATATTGAAATGGAGCATATAGGGTTCAATAAATATTTTTAAAGGGATAATAATATGAATTAGTCTGGTGTTGTCTCTAAGCAATGCAACAATACATTAGAAAGGAAAATCACTGAAAGAATATTTTTCACATGACACCTTAACTAATTGGTGATCAATTTGTTTGAGTACTATATGGCATTACACCTTGCATTTACATTTTTATACATGGTATCAAGAAAAAAGAAGTCTCTTGGATGTTTGTTGTTAAAACTATCGACCAACGATGAGAGTGTGAGGATCCCCAAGTTGTAGGATAGAACAATTCTCTTTGGGGACTCTTATGTGAGGAAACAAAAATATCTCCTAGAATGCTTTATCAAGAGAGTAGACAATGTTACAATTGTTCTTTATATTTAAATGCCGTATCCTGGGGTGAATCCTTGAGATGTAGAAGAGCCATAGGATCCACAATGATCGGTATACAATGATCACCTATATGTGTGGTATACTTTCTTTGTGTTGGAGTTTGGATATGCAAAATTATTGGACTACGATTTGATACAAATGTATGATTTAGCTAGATTAGTGTATAGCCTCCAGATGCTCTTGGCCATGAGGCCACGAGGGTGGTTTGGTGAACATAAGAGGCTAAGTTAGATCCATAGAGCCAGTGTCGATTCCATTTTTAGTGTCGATAAGTAGTGCGTTTTTTAGGTGCAACTCATAGGTTGTGGTTTCCTAATCTGGGTTAATAGGGACCAGTTGTTCAGTATATGCCAAAGATCGTTGAAATAGATTTACTATTTCCTGATAGACATTTCAAGCCAAGATCCAACATTAAGAAAGAGACAATAGGGCTAGACAGTAAGCCGAGATCCTTAGGAGATATTATTCTAAGCATAGTAGTATGATATCATTGAGAAAGAGAGGTCTTGTTGACCCTATTATTCCATCCATTCCATTAGGGGGAGGGGGAAGATCTAGCGTGCCTCTTACCCTGACAAGTTAGCCTACTTCAAGTGAGATTGTAGTCCCACAAATACAAACCCCTATAGCAAATCTAGTTATCATTATGGAACAACCCATTGTAATACTTGCAAGAATGCTATATTTGCTAGCTCTAGGTCTCTCTCTACCCATTTTTAATGGGTTAATAGAGGAAGATACAGAGCTCCATAATAGTGAGTTCTAAAAATTAATGTTCAATTACCAAACTCAAGATGAAGAGCATCTCATGATGGTTTTCAACATGACTCTAAACGCAAGAGCTTGAATGTGATATCATGGCTTGGAAGTTGGGACCATAACCACAATCAACTTATTCTTTATGGCCTTTTGAAGAGAGTTTGTCCCTAAGAGAGATAGTCAGTATTGGTTGAGTTCTGAATGTGATATGTCAAGAGCCCCATGAGAATCCTCGAGCATATGCCAAGAAAATAAAATAGGCATTTCACAAATTGCAAACCTCTATTCCTATTCCACCTACTATCCAACTACAATACTTCTTACATGGATTAGATTTCAATATCCAAGTGTTGTTAGTAGTGTCGCTCTTACTGATATAGGCACTACTATTATGCAAGTTGAGAAAATAGAGTCACACTTACATGTGACCTATACATCTAGGGATAACCTAAATTTGAGTCTAGGTCCTCGAAATAATTTGGCATTGATTAGTGAAAATCACGCTGCAATTAGTATACCTATGAACAATTCGAATGAAAGAGGAAGCATAATGCAAAATGTGCCCATGCTATTGCCTACTCTTAACATTGCTATACCGATGGCTAGCCAAATGGTTCCACTAGATAATGGAAGCCAAATTATAAACTCTAATGTTATGCCAACTAATCAATGGCGGCTGATCCCTATTCAGGAGGTTAGGCATGTTTGAACGACAGACGGATGGTCATGGCCATGAGTCTAGTGTAATAAATATTTTTGGCAAAGTTAAGGGATATGATGAATCATTATACTAATATGAAAACAGAAAAATATAGACAAATATCCATGGATATTAATTTCCTAAAGAAACAATACAACTTGATAGGAAGTTGATGTCCTGAAGAGGGTGATCCACCAAGATTTAGTTCTAAGTGATGTGGTGATCAACACTTTTTGAGAAACTGCCCTAATGTCAAATGAAACATATGTGGAAAGTTTGGCCATCTAGCTAGTACTTTGTTGGAGTAAGATTAACTCTCTTCAATAAGGGATTAGGTAGCTAAGCCTTTGATTAATCATAGAGCACAAAGGAATAACCTTCAATGGGATGAGGGACCAAAGCAAATATTACAGAGAGGAAAAGCTATCATGGAAGAGCTACCTAGTGGTAGTGGTGTCAACATTATCGAAGCTGTGCATGTCAATATCAATGAGGCTTCCAATTCACGAGCTATTATAAGAGGAAAAAAGGTTCAAGAAGACGATAGGAATAATGTAAAACCTCTTGAGAGGAAAACCATAAACATGATGATAAGGGGACACAAGTTCTTAAACCTTATGTGAAAGCCGGTCCTCTAAAAGCTGCTGATAACAAAGCTGACTCCAATAAGGATTTGCCAAAAAGAAGAAGGTAAAAGCTAAGAAAAGAGGCACCTAAGCCTATTTAGTGACCAAGAGAAAGTATGGTTTTGCGAGCAAAGATAACCATTTAAAACACCATATTAGAGAATTTTCCAAGTCCCTATTTCAAATCCTCCCAAAACGGGCTCCATTGCTTGAAGAACGGGTCCAAATTGGGTCCTAAACTCAGCTCTCATTGGGGACCATGGGATAGGGCAACTCAACCCGTTGAATCCCACAAATAGATCTACATATAAACACAACCACAAAGAGCATCAAGCTGATACAAAATAGATACACAACAAAACACATCACAGCTCTCACCCTACCCCTTGTCAAAACCAAGGCATGAAATCCACGAGGAGTAGGTCTGGCATAAACTGACAGAAAGTCTAAAGCTAGTCACTAGCCAATTGATGCAATATACTCAAGCTAAAAAGAACAAGCAAAGAGGTCATCCTAAGTGGTGGTCTAAACTACCTACCTAACTAAGGACAAATCAACTAGGAGCATCTAATTGGCGAGAACTCCTATACACTAATCAAGAAATAGTTTCTTTTAGGAAAATAAATATTCATATGCAGCTCACCTCACTCAAATTTTTAATAGCAAATCGTTCATCATGTGTAGTCATAATAAAAGTATCCAATGTATTTCCACCAAAAGTTTACAATTTCATAGACAAGATTACATTAGTTTCACGCTCAAAATGATGTGTTGGCTATGGACTATGGACCAATGGCTACCTTGATGATAAAGCTTCAAAGAAATTATCTTTACCAAGGAATCAAATGGCAAGGCCCTATCAATGAGAGATTAAAAAAGAGGGGATATCTGCCAAGCTAAATGAGAATAACCGTAAGGATCTTTGGTGGAAAAATGGCATTATCAAGGGCATTAGTGCAAAAAACACAAAAAGAACAGTCATTATGGTGAAGTAACACATCAATACAAGTGTGTTAGAAAGGAATAGCACTTACATATAGAAGTACACTTCATCACTTCTTGAAATGCTATAATCACAATGTGATGACCTCCCTCCACTTGCAGTTACTGCTGCATCCAACTTGCCTTGCATGTTCACTCTTTTTTTCCTTTCAATAGAGGGGAAAGGTTTGGGATCATCACTTATTGACCTACACCTTCTCCTTGAAGCATGACCACTCTCAATGAAAGGTCCTGCTCTTCTCAATGTATTCCCAAACCCATCCTTGATGGACTTGAATGTAGTGTAAGGATGTGCATGTATATTTGGAAGGGATGCTTTGTATTGTTGAAGCTCCTTTTGTAGTCGCATTAAAAGTCTATGGGCATAGGTTTGAACTCTTCTCTCATCCCCTTTGTTTAAAGAACATGCTAGAATTTAATTGAATAAAAAAGTATAATCAAAGTATTAGTCACACATACCTATATTAGCATGAATTTGGATGTATAATGTATCCAAATCTTGCATGGAGGGAGCATGTTCTTCATGTGTGCTAGTTTCTTGGTCGATATTAATCACACCTATATCCTCTGTAGTGTGCATGTCAAGTGAGTGGACATGTGACCCAATCTCATTTGAGGGTAAAACTTGTCCTGTATCCAAAATAAGAAAAAAATTAGAATGTAGATAGTAAACAATGACTAGAGAATTCTTGAAATCACCCATAGTGGTGATATATTAAATACATACTTTGGTGCTCATGAAACTGTGTACCATATAACTCCATGGACTTTCCTACAATGGTCTCCACTTCTATTCCATTTAACATAAGGACCTTGGTTTGATGTTTACATATATTCCCTGTTTGTGACCAATCACAAGTACAACATGCCCAACTACAATTAGCATTTTGAACATGGTACCAATGCCCATCTCCTGTGCAACTCTATACTGAAGCTTGACTTCTATCACTAGTAATAAACTTCACATGAGAATCTGGTATTTCTTTAGCTCTTTGAATGGATTTTTCTACGACCTTTAGAACATTAAAGTTCTTCTTGAAACTTGCATCTTTTAGCATATCTTGGTACCAATAGTATGCATGACAAGAGCAAACCAACTTCTCAAACAACCAGTTGATGCGTCGACCATGCAAGTTGCATTGCTCACTAAGAAAGCAACTCTTGAAAACCCAGTGGTAAGACCCAATGCTACCATTTGTCTCTTGATTTGCATGAGGAAGTAATCTTGTAGCACGTATCCACATTCCTACATATTGAAGGTGAAATTATAAATTTTAAATCACATAAATATATAATTATATATAACTTTATTCGTTTGATATACTTATAGTACTACAAGCATACTATTGTATATAGGTTTACCTATACAAGATGACCATGTATCCTTGAAGTACTTGATTAATGATGCTTCCTCTTTGTATTTTTCATAAAATTCTGATAGTAGAGTATGAGCTTCATCTATCCTGGCATTCTCATGTGAATTAGGTGTACCTTGCATGTTCATAATGTTGCCAAGTGCTTTAAACATATCAGCATGAACTTGAAAATCGTCCACCTTACGCACAAGATTTTTTAGCCAACTCCTTCTCACATGCCATATACAAAGATATATAGGAACACCAAAAACCTCCCTGTGAAAATACAAATGTATAAAATCACTTTGTGGTTAACCATGAGGAGAAAAGATAGCAAATGTAATTGTAGAAAGAAACCTTACTGAATAACATTGATTTTTGCTTGAGCATCATCCACCATAAAAGCATTTGGTTCCCATGACTTGTTATAGTCCAAGACTCGATTTCTTAATGCAGCTAGCCATGATGTAATTGACGTGGTACAAGAAGAGGATGTAATGGTCCATGCCACAGGCACTCCATTGCGAAAGTGATCAAACACAACAATTGTATACAAATGGAACTGCAAAGAGAATCTTAAAAATCAAAGAACTTTAGGATAATATAATTACAAAATTAAAGCTAAGAAATAATAAGAAATATAATACCTTATACATATTAGTGCCGAATGTCACATCCATTGCTAGTAAGCTATTATGACCATACTTACTGAGCATTTGAAGTTGCCATGTTGTTTGGATACCCAATATCAAAGGATTATCCTCATTACCATAAGGTTGATAAAAGAAGGTACTATCAGGATTAGCTAAAGCCCAGTTATGGACACTTTTTGCATAATTTGAAGTAGTCTTTAGAGATAACACTTCTAAATTTTTAGCAACATTTAGTATATCATGAAGTGTTAGGAAAGTGTCTCTCATGGCTTGGAATGTGCCTAGAACAGTACTTTGTCGAATCAATTGAATGTGTTGCATTAGTACCTGCTGGGGAGTGAATCCCTTAAGTAACATTTTACAAATCCAATCCTTCATCCCATAAGACAGCCATGGTGCAAATGTAATTTGACGTGGTGGATCTAATACACACAAGGAGCCATGGCAAATATCTCCAACATGATCTGTATTTTGATATTGCACATAATTGATGCGAGCAATCCGTGGCCATATATATAGTTGCGATACCACAAAGTGGCATATACATCCGCATGCTCTTTTTCCTGAGGCGCCACATCTTTTGTTTACTAGTCGTGGCTCCAAAGCCTTATCCCTTGAGTCCTTTGGTCCATATGTACACCAATACCTATAACACATCCAAGATATTTTTTTTGTGAAAACAAAGATCCAATACTTCTATGAAAACAAAAATTCAATACTTTTGTAACATGATATCTTATAAGAGTAAAATTTCTTACACTTTTACCTCCTTAAAACTATCATGCTTTGGTTTTTTTAGTGACCCTTCACATTTTTTTTGGTCCATTGGACACGAAAGTTTGTGGAGGCATCGAGCCTTTCATTTTCACCCTTGATAAAATCAGCAACGCAATCCATGGGAATATAAGCTATATTCATGATGTCGTACTTGGAAGAGGTATCCACTGACTTCTCCCATTGTAAGGATAAAGCATGGATGGGCCCTTTGTGGTACCAATTGCACTTTCATGCATGGCTGTATCGAAAAACAAAAAGATAGTGATATTTTGATTCACAAATTTTGAGACAATTTTATAGTTGTGGGATGCAAATATTTAGCTTTTATAGAAGAAATTTTTGTAGTAAAAAGTTGAATTTGCAAAGAGAAACATTATTAATAAAACATTTGCAAAGTTGCACTTAACCATGCATTATGCAGGTTGAGTTATAATAACTTTCTATCAAATCATAACAAATCCAAGATTAACAACGATGATAGCTCACCTCGGTACTCAAAGTAGATGGCTGACACGGCGTAGACATAATAAAAATATTGAATATATTTCCACAAGAAGTATACAATTTCATAGATAAGATTTTATAAGAGCCATGCTTAGTGATATTCCACCCATGGACCAATGACTATCCAAACATATATACTTTTCTTTTCAAGGAAGAAGGTTCCAAGGCAAGGAAGAGGCTTCGAGGTTGAGGGCAATGCTTTATGTACAGCATGCTAAGCCCATAAAATATCCCCCCATGAAAGGTCTCCTTGAAGCATGACCTTCTCCTTGAGGCTTCGAGGTTGAGGGCAATGCTTCATGTACGACGTGCAGACGCGAGTCCAACACAGGTACGAAGTGAGCCCATAAAATATCCCCCCGTGCATTGCGTACTGCAGGCATCGTGATGTTATCAAGCTGCATCATAATCATGGCATTTTGCAGGTGCTTCTCCTTGCTCATCTTCTCCACACACACACACACACTCTCTCTCTCTCTCTCTCTCTCTCTCTCTCTCTCTCTCTCATATATATATGTTCTTGTTTAAAAATTATGTACCGCCATACTACAGAGCAGTCATACAAGGATAGCGTGTGCCTGAATCAGTAGCTGAGAGAATGGCAACCGAGGCCTCAGTTGGACCGAAGGAAGCTCCCCATCATCATCATCATCGTCTTCTTCTTCTTTTTCTTCAATATGTTGATTATCTTCTTCTTCCTCTTCGATTTTCACCGCCTTAATCCCTTATCCTACAAAACCAGAAGCAAACGATCAATCAAAGACATGAGAACGAACAAACATGCAGATGGAAAAGACAGCTACACAAACGCGAAGAGAGAAGCCAGGCCGAGCTGAAGGCGGATAGGAAGAGAGTGGAGGCGGACGACAAGGCTCAGGCCAGAAAGGTCGAGCACCATGCGCAGAATGCCCCTTATTTGAAATATGTGGAGGGAAAACCTCTTACTTAACCCTAACAGCAGACGGCCAAACACCAGATACAAAGAGAGAGAGAGAGAGAGAGAGAGAGAGAGAGAGATCTATGTACGACTGTAAATGCAGTCTTGCTACGGAAAGGAAGAAGATAGACAAAGAAGGAATTGCCGCGTGACATGCAACATCCGTTCATGCAATCCTTGAACCCCTCGACTTTGCTGCCTGTGAAACAGGTGATCCAGATGCAGCCGATGAGCATCATGCCTTCCCTCATAGAGCTCTTGATGTACTGCATGAGGAATTAGCAGCAGATGAAGATTCCCTTGTAGGGGATTTCTTGGCTAGCGTGAAGCCTACTACTGTCCATATATAACGCATAGCTCATGCAAGTGGTAGCAGACTAAAAGTATAATCTAATTCTTGCCTGATGCATAAATTCGGATGAAGATGTAGCAGCTCTCTCCCATCCACATGAAATCCATCTGACCATAATACATGCCTTTATCGTGCCAATGTTCCTTCTGTGGATATGCGGCCTCTTCCTGCAGCCTATCTTTTGTCATAGTAAAAGAGGAACAGACGATGAAGACAATTCATATATCTTTGCTATGGTCGATGACACCTTGTGAGATGACCTCGCTCAAAATGCCAAGTTCCGTGCTGCCATTTCCGCACCCCATTCTACTGGCTCAAGATAAATAGCTAAACATGTCTAAGTGCATAAGCTTTCAAAAGGCAATAGACCTTAAGGTTAGCATGCTCATGGCTATTACAAGGCTAATTTGATACATCCTCAAGTGAATGATGAGAATGTTGTGGATTAAAAGAAGCTATGTGCAACCTTGATTAATGAATTGCCAAAGAGGAAGGCGTTTTTCGCAAATGCATGGACATATCACCATGAGTGAGCAAAGACATTGTTAAGCATCTAATAGAATTATATGTGTGCCTATGCTCGTGCAAAAAATAAGGTTGTAAAGTTGATTCCTTGTGGTTAAAGATCCCTTACATGTTTTGATTGTCATTGTGGATTAATGCTTCATGGGGAGAAAGCAATGAAGAAAAATAGGTTCTATCTCATGTCAAAAACATGCTTGATGTTTTGAAGTGATGTGAATAGGGTTAACTTCAAGGGCTTAGTTTCGATCACTCCTAAGAGACATTATACTTGCATAAAGTGGAGGACTCAGCAAAGTTTGGAGTTAATGTCGACCACTCCTAAGCCATTGAAGTGCTTGGATGAAGAGGAGGGATAACATCTGAGACATTATTCTCTTAAGAAATTTGTGATTTGGGTTAAAATCTTTTGATAGGGATTGTAATCTAAGTTTTTTCTGAGTATTGTGCATAATATGCAAAGCATCTCTTCTTGTTCAAGTAATTCTACCACTCTTCTTCCTCTTTCCTGAATCACTTTTTAGAGAACCCATTGCATCACTTAACTACACTAAAAACAATTGGAGGTACAAACTCTAAGTTCTTCCAACTTAAAAACCTCAATAAATTTATTAAGATTGATTCTAAATCCATATAAAAATTTCCCTAATAGAGTTTCATTATCGAGAAAATCATATTCTTATTTGGAAAAACAAAGATATCTTTAATAAAGGCTCTTGAACCTATGCCTCGAGTAAGTTACTCATAAATATATGTGTGCATCACATGGGTTCAAAAAAAGGTAATTTCAAAATACAATTTTTATACAATTTTTACGTATAGAAGGGTGTAATATAAAGGAGTTATTTACAAATTTAATAGAAAAGAGTTATGTTTTATTTATAAAAAATTCACAGATAAGGATATTTATAAATAGGCCTTGAACGCACGTGATGTAGAGGATATGCATATAGTAGTTTTCGTGAGACCTCTGCCTACTACCTACTAGGCCTTAATAAACCTAATATCTTCAATAAAGGCTCTTAAACCTATGCCTACTAACTTCTAGCCTTACTATCATATTATGTACTCTCGTTGAAGATATAATTGGTTATTTACTTTACTGCGAATTTCGAATATAGTTATTAAAATTAAAAAACTGTATACAACTCACTACAAGGATTGTAACATATAGCGACGGCGGGTAGCGATGCAGGTAGCGGCGTCGCTATTTGCGTCGCCTCACAGGGAAAAAAAACAGGCCGAAACCTGAGGGCGGGTTCATTTTGCGCAATTTCGTCGAACGTTTCGAGAGGGAGAGCGAGAGAGAGAGTGACCGTCTTGCATAGGGTAAGAGAGGGAGAGGAAGAAGGCTTGCCGTCGCCACCGCTGCCATTTGTGAAGGAGAGGAGGAGCCTTCATCGTGAAGAGGAGCCGCCAAACCCTCGTTATATCTCATCGGTGAGTCCATTCTCTCCTTCTTTTGCTTGTTTAGGGTTTAATTCTCTCATTATTTTGCTTGTTTAGGAGAGGAAATGAGAGAGAAAGAGAGGGAGAGGGAGAGGGAGGGAGAGAAAGAGAAAGAGAGGGAGAGGGAGGGGGGAGGAAATGAGAGAGGGATAGAAAGAGAAAGAGAAAGAGAGGGAGAGGGAGAGGGAGAGGGATGGGGAGGAAATGAGAGAGGGAGAGGGAGGGAGAGTGCATTCTCTCTCTCCTTCTCCCTTTTGCTTTTATAATTTGTGTATATATATTGAGAGAGGGAGAGGAAGTGAGAGAGAAAGAGAGGGAGAGGGAGAGGGAGGGAAGAGGAAATGAGAGAGGGAGAGAAAGAGAAAGAGAGGGAGAGGGAGAGGGATGGGGAGGAAATGAGAGAGGGAGAGGGAGGGAGAGTGCATTCTCTCTCTCCCTCTCCCTTTTACTTTTATAATTTGTCTATATATATTGAGAGAGGGAGAGGAAATGAGAGAGAAAGAGAGGGAGAGGGAGAGGGAGGGGGAGGGAGGGAGAGGGAGGGGGATGAAATGAGAGAACGAGAGGAAGGGAGAGTGTATTCTCTCTCTTTATTTATTTATTTTTTGTATAATTTGTATGTAATGAGAGAGGGAGAAAGAGATGGAAATTAAAGAGAGGGAGAGGGAGGGGGAGAGGAAATGAGAGAGGGAGGGGGAGGAAGAGAGAGAAAATAAGAGAGGGAGAGGGAGGAAGGGAGAGGGAATGAGAGAGGGAGAGGGAGAGGGGGGAGAGACGAAAACATAATAGGGAAATGAGAGAGGGAGAGTGAGGGAGAAGAAATGAGAGAAGGAGAGGAAGAGAGCAAAAGGAAATGAGAGAGGGAGAGGAGAGAGAAAAAAGAGAGAATGAGAGAAGAGAGAAAAAGAGATAAGATGTTAAACATAATAAGCAAATAGAGAAAGAGAGGGTGTGGGTGAGGGTGAGGGCGAGGGAGGGAGAGGAAATGAGAGAGGGAGAGAAAGAAAGAAAGGGAAATGAGACAAGGAGATGAGAGAGAAAGAAATGAGAGAGAAAAAGAGAAAAAATATTAAATCTAATAGAGAAAGAGAAAAAGAGAGGGTCAAGGTGAGGAAGGGACAGGAAATGAGAGAGGGAGAGAAAGAGAGAAAGGCAAATGACAGAGGGAGAGGAGAGAGAAAAAAATGAGAGAGAGAGAGAGAGGAGAGAGAAAAAGAGAGAAAAATTATTAAACCTAATAGGGAAAGAGAGATAGAAAGAGAGGGTGAGGGCGAGGGAGGGAGAGGAAATGAGAGAGGGAGAGGAAGAGAGAAAATGAAATGAGAGAGGGAGAGAAGAGAAAAAAATGAGAGAGAGAGAGAGGTGAGAGAAAAAGAGAGAAAAACCATTAAACCTAATAGGGAAAGAGAGAAAGAGAAGGTGAGGGCGAGGGAGGGAGAGGAATGAGAGGGAGAGGAGAGAGAAAAAGGAATGAGAGAGGGCAAGGGAGGGAGAGGAATGAGAGAGAGAGGACAGAGAAAAAGAGAGAGGGAGGGAGAGGAATGAGAGGGAGAGGGAGGGGAAAAGGAAATGAGAGAGAGAGGAGAGAGAAAAATAGAAATATCATTAAACCTAATAGGGAAAGAGAGAAAGAGAGGGTGAGGGCGAGGGAGGGAGAGGAAATGAGAGAGGGAGAGGAAGAGAGAAAACAAAATGAGAGAGGGAGAGGAGAAAGAAAAAAATGAGAGAGAGAGAGAGGAGAGAGAAAAACCATTAAACCTAATAGGGAAAGAGAGAAAGAGAGAGTGAGGGTGAGGGAGGGAGAGGAAATGAGAGAGGGAGAGGAGAGAGAAAAAGGAATGAGAGAGAGATGAGAGATAAAAGGAAATGAGAGAGGGAGAGAGAGGAGAGAGAAAAGAAATATCATTAAACCTAATAGGGAAAGAGAGAAAGAGAGGGTGAGAGTGAGGGAGGGAGAGGAAATAAGAGAGGGAGAGGAAGAGAAAAAACGAAATATTATGTGCTAGGTACTGAGTACTAGGTACTAAATACTAGTGTTCTATGATACTATATGCTAGGTCATAGAAAAAGAGAGAGATAGAAGGAGAGGATAACAATCTAAGAAAATAAAAGAATGATAACAAAAATAAATTGTTTGTTGTAACGTAGAAAAAATGGAAAACGAAGAAGGTCCTGTTGTTTAAGATCGCGAAGCGTATCTTAATCAGCGTGTCCCATGTCCTTGCTCTCAATGCAAGCTGGCAATTAGACGAAAACGCCGATTGTCTATAGAACACATACGACGATTTGGCGAGTTTCAATCTGAGATCATTGATCAGGAGATTGCAAATTTTTAGCAAACGGTAATTTGAAGTTAATATCAATCATGCATTGTACTCGCAAGCTAATTGAAAACCATATACAATAAGATTGGGTCTCGCTGGAGAAATTTCTATCCAGGGAGGTGATGTCTCGTCCCAAGGGGGAGTGCACCCTTTGCGGACAATTAGAAGAGTACGTGGACATGCGATGGATGGAGTGCAGGAGCCAATCCACCACTCGCAAGGCCAATCTATACTGTCAATGCCAAAGGAGACACGCAACCTTCCAGACCTACCTACAATCTTGGAGCCTGAGATGGAGGCAATGATCAATGCATTGATTCCCATGGATGTCGAGACTTTTGATTCGCTTAGAGAGGAAGTATCCATACCATTATATGATGGGTGCCGAGTATCTCGGCTGAAGACACTGCTTGCACTCTTAAGTGTGTAAGCAACATACGGGTGAAGCGATACGAGTGTGATCTATCCTTAGCTTGCTCATTCCCGGCCGCTACAAAGTCAAAAAATATGGACGTGTATCTTCATCCATTAGTTGATGAGCTTAAGGTTTTGTGGGAGGAGGGGGTCATCGTGCAAGATATGAGCAAGCGCGATGGTCGGCAGTCAGCTAATATTCGAGCCATTCTCATGTGGGCGATACATGACTTTCCAGGATTCGGAGAGTGCTCAGGTGAGCAGGCCTCCGTTCTCGCTGGTAATATCTATATTTTATATCGTTCAAGCATATACTCACTAGGTTGTGGTGTTAGAACAGGTCTGGTTACCTCAAGTTATCATGCATGTCCATTGTGCAGGCCACAGTTAGACTCCCGAAGGTCACGAACATGATGAAGATGATATATTAAGGACACGCTGCTCTTTTACCAGAGGATCATGAACTCAGGGAAGGTTTTCTTGGACTACCTCCAACACGTATGAACGCCGCAAGCTGGTACGAGCTGAAAATGGTCTACGCGGAATCACATCCAAATGGAATGTGCCGGTTCTCAGTTTTCTACGAGTTGCCATATTGGACCCACTTACAGGTCAACCACTTGTTGGATCCCATGCATATTTTCAAGAATGTGGGCAGCTTGTTATGGGACCACATAACAGGAAAGAGAGACACTATAGAGGCACGAATGGATTTGAAGGAGGTAGGTAAGATGGAGGCGCTTTGGCCGCAGTCGAGTGCTGATGGTCGCGTGCAACTTCCTCGCGCTCCTTGGGTTTTGTCCACTAAAGAAGAGCTTATTATGAAGCAAGTAATCAAGTCTATCCGCACTCCGATGGGTATGATGCGTTTTCTCAGGTTCACATTTTCTAAAGATGACCAATTATCAGGGCTAAAATCCTATGATTGATATAAGATATGTCAAGTTTGTACTACGAATGGATTGTAATTAGCGTGGGCATTTTACTATTTGGAATGTAGCCATTATTCATAATGCTTTCTTATTTGTGGCAGTTTGTACTACCGATCGCGATCACGGAATGTCTTACTCCAGAAATACGTAGGGCCATTTACAGGTTGTTGACTTTGGTGCAATATATCTCACAGAAGGAGATTAAGATGTCCTCTATTGAATCCGCGAGGCGGGGAGTAGTGGAGACGGTCTGCCTCTTTGAGAAATACCTGCCCACCAGTATGCTCACGATACAAATCCACCTTCTTGTGCATCTTGTAGATGAAGTAGAGATTGCTGGACCTATCCATATGCGATGGATGTTCTTCTTGGAGCGCTTCATGAAAACCTTGAAAGTCTTTGTGCGACAACGAGCTTGGCCAAAAGGTAGCATGGCCGAAGGTTGGTTGGTGTCTGAGGCGCTAGTGCATATTTCACAATGGCCTACCAATGGTGGAACCAGACAATGAAATGCTATGGTCAAGGACAATGATAGACTGACTGGAGATGTGGTGGTTGGAAATGGGGTAGAAAAAAGAATGGATGCCTCAATGGAAGAGAAGGTGAATCGCGTGGAGTGTATTGACAAAATGCGCTCCACAATGGACTGTGGTATCATGGCAAGGTTCGAGCAAGAGAGTCGGTGATGAGCAACGGATCCAAACACGGTTGTGAATGAGATGGAGTATTTTGGGAACTTGCAAAGTATTGTTACAGTGGATTACTGTAGCTTCTCCATGATACTATTCAATGTACAGTGGTTCAGAGTGATACTTGGAGGAGCTGCAGCAACAGTTCGACGAGGTCCATCTGGATTTCTCGAAATAGATTCCGGAAAAAAATGGACGGATTTGCGTGACACCTTTGTATTTCCGGCCCATTGTAAACATGTACATGGATTCATTTGCTTGCTAATTGTATTACGACATGGTTTATGTCACAATGGTTTGAACTCTCTTGTATGTGTTTGTGAATAGGTAATCTTCTATCCAAACCCCCGACAACCTCGATGCTGGTATATTATACCTTTAACTCCCCGAAGTGCGAGAGTATATGATCAAAGCGATGTTCCAAGCATAGATGAAGATAATATGCAAATAGAGGGGTTGATATTGCAAGGGGTGGAGGCCGTTGAAAGCTTGGAGCCAGCATCAGCTAATAATGATGGAAATATAGGAGTCCAAGAATTCTTTGAGAATAAGGTTGACTCATTCTTTTGTGGTGACATGTCTATCGACCTTCCAATGTATGCGGAGCTGTGTTAGGAGATTAACATGGGACCGTAGGATACTTCATACTTGGAGCATCCACTTACTCAATTCGTTGACCAATCGCTTATAAGGGTACATAAGATATGCATTTTAAGTGAGTTTTTTTAAATGATTTATATTATTGTGCTTTGTATGATTTAAATTAATTATTCTAACATCATTTTTTGTCTGTGCCGGTGACATTTTCAGGATGAGTCGAGAGATGAGTGATGAGGAGTTATAGGACATCTTCGCACGCATGTCTCCAGACCAGATTGCGAGATTCAGAGAGATGGTAGACCAGGAGCTCTCTCGGTCTTCGTCAGAGTGCTCTGCTAGATCTGCTTTAGCGCGATCGGATGCTTCGACTTCGAGCAGACGAGCTCGATGCTCACAACCTAGAACAGAGGGAGGGAGTGCATCGAGATCAAGGGGATGCTGCAGAGATACAGAGACAGTGAGCCCGCAGTCGACACGGGATACAGGTGTGACTCCTCGCTCTCGTGGCCCTTCCAAGGAGCGTGGCTCAGGCTCAGGTGGATGCTGTGGAGACACGGACATGGTGTCTTCGTCTCATCGTTCAATTGGAGCTGCATCACCTCAGGGATTTGTCACACCTGTGGGGACGTCTACTCCAATTACTCCGGCTTTTCCTCAACCGTCAACAACAGGTGGTACCCCTGTGGGTGCCACTCCGAGAGATATTACCCTGGTCGGTACACCGGATGCACAGGGGTCTCCTGGATATGCCCATGAGCGTAGACGCAGATGGGAGAGGACCCATCTTAAGCAGACTCCAGGAGGTTATAGATATCTAGTTGATAGTAGGTCAGGAGCCATCATCATGAATGATGAGGAGAGGAGAGTGATGGCTCGCATGAGAGAGTTGTGCCAACAAGTTTTTCGGCACAACGTCTTGGATCATTGGAAAAACATACCGGAGGGGAGCAAGGACTATATAGTAGCATCCTTGCACGAGGAGTTTCTGGTGCCAGCCTCAGTAGATAGATTCTCTAAGGGCTAGATGATAGATTGCATGCGTGCATACATGTCGCATAGACGATCCGACGCACGCAAGGCAATCAAGAATGGGGCTGTAAAGCTCGAGTGGTTAGATGCAGACGACTGGTGCTGACTGAGGGAGGAGCCTACAGATTCTCCAGGACGTTGGAGTCAGCAACGCGAGGTAGCGAGGGCACGAATCGAGGCCGGAGTGGTCCATCATCTTGGGATGGCGGCCACAGGATATATTTGGAGAACTTTGTAAGTTTTTCTTTTGTTTTGCTTGTTTATTTTTTTGAAATATTCTTTGTACTGACAATCATGTTTCTAATTGTTAGCAGCATTTTGTTTTCTTTGCAGCACTCCATTACAAATTGCGATCGGACTGGCCTTGAGACTCGATATGCAGAGAGACATGGTCTCACTGCATTGATCGACCGATTGTATAGATGCGGCGGCCTTGTAAGTCACTCATCTTTCTTGTCTGTAGTTACCATGAGATATTTGAATGCATTATTGTATGTTGGACTGATGTATTGTTTCTTTTTCTGTAGAGTCCGTTCGATGCTCCTTTGCGGCGGGATGAGCTTTCGGGGGACGAGGATATGAAGCTTGCCCTTAGAGAGCTCACACACCTTTATTTTTGAGTCACCCGATCTATGTAGACATTTTCTATGTATTAGTGATATCATGTCATGATTGTACCAATCGCTTATTATGCGATCATGTATTTATTTCATGTATCAGTTTTATGATTTCAGTAGACATTATTTTTGTTTGCAAGCGCATTGTACATAGTAGTGCAAAAACTATTTTTGCAAGCTGCCCTACCACAAATTTTTTTTTCCCCTGTTATCGCGCTATTAGTGTTGCAAATTTTACTGCTCGTGTGGTTATTTACGTCGCTATCAGCATCGGTATTGGCATCGGTATCAGCATCGTATTAGAGCAACAGTGATACCGACTGTTCTATGGGGTCGCCAATAATGATGCTTTTTGCGACGATGGGGGCAAATTTTGTTATTTGCATTTTCGTCGCTTTAAACGTCGGTATAAGGCCTATATCTTGTAGTGACTTTATGGATAATCTAGTAGTACTTCATACTAAAAAGAGGAAGCTAAATATTATAAACCATCCAAAAATATATCCATCTCCAAGAGATTTATATCCAACATTTCTTTTTGTAGACCAATAATAACGCTAGTTATAGATGACTCTCCATTATTAAGGGAAGGCACAAAAACCTTATCATTGAAATCATCCTTGACCATGAACAAATCAGCATTAGAATTGGTAATCACTATTATAGACTAGTGAAATATAGAAACCATGGTGTTGAACAATCCTATTGGATTCAAAAGACTCGACTTATCTCACGGTGTCATGACACTGCACATCCACCACTACAAAGCTACTTTAGAGTGTTTTGATGACAACCATCTGTGTGGAGGAGAACTCGGGGTTCTGAGATGCTGATCTGTTGTCAGTTTCAATACCATCAATGCTTATAGAATTTGTCACAATCACTTGTGGCTTAGATGCTTGTATGACACTTAAAACTCTAGGTATAGGCCAAGAAATACACACTGATTCAACAAAATTCTGTTTGGAAATAGAGTCACAAGTGAGTAGTGCTTTGGTGGACATGTATGGAAAATGTGGTTCTATTGTAGAAGGAAGGGTGGTGTTTGACATGCTGCAAGCCCAAGATGTTGTGCCTTGGACTGCAATGATCAAGGCATATGGCAATAATAATGAGGGTGGCATGGCCATGAAGTGTTTTGATGAGATGGAATACTATGGTGTGAAGCCAGATTCTGTTGCATTCACCAATCTTCTTGCTGTATGTAGCCAAGTGTGCCTAGTTTCCAAGGGGCAAGAGTATTTTAAGTTGATGAAATAACTTGAAATTGAGCCTATGTTGAATCATTACACTTGCATGATTGATTTGTATGCAAGGTCAAAATGTTTGAAGCATATTTGCAAGCCAACAATATGTTCATTGATTATGATGAGCCTTAGATAGATAAAACCTATTCTTCCTATCTTGACCTAGACCTTGGAGCAATAGTGCCTTCTATTTCTGGATGGACCTAAATGTCCTCACGATTGTGTTGCACTCAAAGACATGAAAGCCGAATGGCATAATTGTCTGGACAATAAGGTTGGCTTCAAGGGCTTTGCCATCCCAAAAGAAGAGCAAGGTACTGTTGCAAAGTTCTCATTTAATGGTTAGCCTACAGAGTTGAGGCATGGTGATGTGGTAATAGCAGCTATTACAAGCTGCACTAACACTTCTAATCCAAGTGTTATGTTGGGGGCTCGACGTGTGGCAAAGAAGGCCTTTGACCTAGGATTGAATGTGAAGCCTTGGATCAAGACTAGTTTAGCACCTAGTTTTGGAGTTGTCACAAAATACCTTCATGAGAGCGGGCTGCAAAAGTTTTTGGACTTACAAGGTTTTAGCCTAGCTGGCTATGGCTGTAGAACTTGCATTGGCAATTCAGGAGAGATTCATGAGTCTGCGGGGGCAGCAATATTAGAAAATGATATTGTGGTTGCTGCGGTTCTGTCTGAAAATCGTAATTTTGAAGGACGTGTGAATCCACTTACTCAGGAAAATTACCTTGCTTCTCCTGCACTTGTAGTGGCATATGCTCTTATTGGGAGCGCTATTTATGGGAGGCCCTACTTTTTGAGGAGGGGGACCAGCGTGCTTGTTTCGGGGATGATTAAAAAAGAAAAAGCATTCCTGATGCACTCAAAACAGATGCCGAAGTTGCATAAAGGTACTCTGAATCCATATCCGCCAAGAGCTTCATATTCGAGGCGGAGAAGTTTGAATTCGAGGCTGAAGTATCGCACCTAATGGATATTATTATCAATTTGCTATACAACAACAAATACATTTTTCTTCGTGAACTTATTTCGAAGGCATATGATGTAATCCAGATTAGATGAAGGTTGATATGGGCACGCTCCAACCAATCCAATTATGATGACGGGTAGCACCATCATCACCATGGTCTTCATGAATTACGCCTTCTATTCTGCAGATTCCTGGACTATGCTATTGAGCTTTTCATGGGTTGTTTTGAATCAAAACCAGTTAAACAATTTCCTGGTTATGAAGATCCATCAATCTTGGCAGTGGCAACTACACTTAGGGCCATCTTCTTTATGAGCAACGTTGAGTATTTGTTCTTTAGATGCTTCTATGAAAGAGTAAAGATGGCTTTGCAAGAAACACGGTATTGATACATTGATAAAGGATGATTCTGTATGCAAAAAGGAAGAGCTGATGGTGTAGGAGAGTCACTTAATCCTTGCATGGCTCTACTGATATAACGAGAGTGAGGAGTGACAGAGATCACGACTGAGGAGAAAGCCACTCTAGAAGAATCCATAATTCAAGAAGGGTGTCAACCATGAGAGGTTGATGATGTTGGATAACCTTGCTAGCATGTTCCAATATCTGTATACTTTGTGCGGGTTGGGTGCATTAGAGACTAGAAAAAGCATGTAAGGAGGCATCAACTAGCCAGTAGTTTTTTTTGCAACCTTTGGGACAAGGAACTTCAGAAACATGGAAGTCCAAACATTCTCATGGCACTTATGGGGAATAGAACAGATTTGAATGCTTCAAGAGTTGTTGCAATAAAAAAGGCTTCACGTTGAAGCACTATAATCGTGTGAATGCAGTGGGCTACTATGTTATGTGCACTGAAGTCAAAGAGTTGGAGTGAGCATCATAGAGTGCAAGCACAGCTCTGTGATGTGATAAGAATTTGTTCTGAGCATTGAGTAACCAGACGAGTTCAAGTTTGGGTAAACAACTTTTGTGAATCAATAAATCAAATCGTTTGGAGTTCTTTGAGTGTTTGCTTTCTTCGTGGTCATGATCTCAAGTAAACAGAGGCCTAACACCTTCCAGCAATTAAAATTTGAGATAAGAATTCTAGATCTGTCTCACATTTGGTGAACCCAACGTGAAGGCTGCAGAACTCGGATTGCAAGTGATAGATGAAGCAGTGGAAGATGCAAGTCTAGATGTAATATATGAGGAAAGGTGTGTATTTGATGGTTATGGTGCTAAACGCTATCTTACATGCTACAAGTCAAAGATGAAACTTAGAGGTGTCCCAGATAAACGCATGATCAAAGAATTTAAACAACTAGTGCTTCGGGATTTGCATGAGCAAAAACATGAATTGGACAGTGTATATGAAGACAATTGGACAGATTTTGAAGATGTTGTTATACAAGTGGGTGACTATTATTTGGAATAAAAAATAGGGGAAACTTTTGGTGATGCAAGTGTTCCAAAAGAGCAAGAAGATCAGGGTCTATTGCAAAAGTCAAGGTATGAAAAATCTTGGGAGAAAATTTGTGCAAATCTTAAAGCAAAGAAAGATGCATGCCTTATCAAAGATGGTGATGTTCTGGAACCTCATGATGAGGACCGAGTTTGAGTTCTTCATGCACAATTGGAAAACCAAGTTTTGGACGATTGTTCATAAGTCGAATATATAAGACGAATTGAAGTCAAACAAAATTTTTCAAAGGTGATGAATGTCACAACTACCTCCAATAGCAGTTCCAACGATGAGGATGGAGATGAATGTGTAGACCACCATCTTATGTCTAGCTTGAAGGAAAATACTATCTACATGGACTATTCTCAGGTTTTTGATTATGGTTCATATGATTGTGATTTTACTATGGAGGATGATGTGAAGTCTCTTGATGCATTTAGTGGGAAGGTTTGCTATGATGATGCCATGGAAAGGGAAATTAATGATATTTTTATGATGCATGCAGAATCTTGTGATGTTGCAGTTCACAAATATCTTATGGAGGGTAATGAGGAGGAGAGTTTTTTCACAAGTCATAATACCCCTATGCACGATATATGTGATGAGGTTTCTTTTGGTTATCATAGAGGTGATTTCTAGGATTGTTTGGTAATGAAGAAAGACATGGAACTTTTGGCTCATGAAGCTTTAGAGAGGTTTTTCATTCTAGATGATAAGAGTAACAATCAGTGTAAAGACAAACCAGATTTAATGCAACAAGGACAAGAGGACAATGAAGAGTTGATGCAGATGCTTGCAGAGGTTCACAAATGTTGTACAAGCAGGTTTATTGTATCAAATGTGCTACTTCTGGATGATGTGACCTCTTACATTTGCGGGGGTGATGATGATTTGCCAATGTTTATGCCATTAATGGAGATGGATATGCAGATAAACGTCAATGTGATCAAGGCACAAACAATAATTGCTCCATTGAAGGAGGAAAGAGAGCTTGGAGTCACAGGATTGTCTGAAGATCTCAACCAGCCAAAGAAGAGGAGGATGCTATGGGGAAGAGTTTTGTAGGAGAGAAGACCAAGCCACTGGAAGCTCTGATAATCTATGAAAACATGCCTAATTTCATTCATCCATATGATTCAGGAAGATGCTGTGATAACCTATTATTAACCCTCAAACGAACAAGGTGGAAATGTCGAAAAATCTAAAGCAGAAGACAAGGCCAAGGCAAAAGTGAAACAAAAGACGAAGGTGCGCCAAGAAGAATTTGGAAACACAAGAAGTACAGAAAAGTCCTAAATCAGGGAGAAAGGCATACGATAAAAAGTGCAAGTCAATACTTTTGTAAAAAAGTGCAGGGCACACCATAATTTATTTTAAGAGTACCGAGATCTCACCCCTGCAATTTGTAAAGGTAGATGGGAGGGAGGAAGGAAGCTAGGAAGATAGGAGGACAAAGGAAAAAAGGATCGGCCATGTAAAAAAAGGGATAAGGGGATGACCACCCAAAAGGGATTTAGGGTTTTGTATATAAAGTTGAAAAGTGAATGAGAAGCTCATTCTTGTGTGTGGCCAAAAGTAGCTCTATTCTTCTTCTTCTTCTTTTTCTTTTTCTTCTTCTTCTTTGTTGAGCTTGTGCTCGAGAGAGGGAGTGTGAGAGTGTGATGGAGTGAGTGAGTGAGGGTGAGGGACCGTGGAGGAGAAGCTCTATCTTCTCCTCTCTTCTTCTCTTCTCTTCTCTTCTCTTCTCTTCTCTTCTCTTCTCTTGCTCGCCACAATGGATCTTGGAGCATGGAGCTTGAGGATGGAGCTCACTTGAAGCTTACACTTGGATTGTGGAGCTACGAGAGTACTCGAGAGAGGAGGTAATATGAGTTTTCTCGTAATAAAACACAATGTTTTTTATTCAATCTATAAATGGCCCCTCTCACATTATTTTGAGTGATCCCTTCCTTGGAGTGACTTATGATCATATGATAGTTACCTATTCCCTACAACCACATTAATATCCCATAGGTCATTGTATGAGGGAGGATATATATATACCCTCGTTGATGTAGTAGAGATTGGCTACATGAGACAACCTTAGCACATGACTGATCACTCATATAATCTTGTTTGCTTTATCAATCGAGGAAAGTTCTTTTTGAACCCCATGCAATTTATGAGATTTAATAGAATTTACTTTATTTTTTGTGACTTTTTCTATGTTTTGCGTGAACTCTAACTTACTCTACACATGCAGATGTGTGCCACTAATCATATTATGCCTCATTGATAGATGGAAGGATACTAATGTGTTTTTTGTTTTGATGAATAAATCATTAGATGAATTTATGTGCAATAAAACTTTTAAGGATGGATATTTTGATATCTATAAATTATTGAATACTTCATATCATTTGTTTATTATATTTTTAGGTGCTTACTAGAATAAGGATATTGTGTGCACATTCATGCAAATTATTTAGTTGAATGTAACTATTTTACAAGGCCTAAAGAGTTTGAATATTGTTTTTGAAAAAATTAGGACATGTTTAGTAGAAATTTAATTTAAAAATGTTAGGAAAAAAACAAGACTCCCAATAGGGAATACTTTTGAATTATTTTTTAGCACAAATTCTTAATACAAATAAATAGATACAATGATGGAGGAGATGTTCACCCATGCATGAGGGGAGATTGTACCCAATGTTCTATCGGGTATGATTTTTTGTGTTTCTATTTCTTACAAATTGTATTCTCTTAAAACTTGGATTAACTTATGCAATTGTATGGTGAAGGACCTCAATAGTTGCTGCTCTACTACTAGCTCTCCCTAATAAAATTCCAACATTATCAAGCTTTTGTATCTAATTCAATTTGATTTCCAAAATAACATGGATGTAAGGCACAAGAAAAAGAAGTAGGTGTTTATTGTTAGGCATGACCTTCTTGACATCAACAAATATCTTCAAGAGTAACTTTGCTAGCCCAATGTATTGGCAATCAAGAAACTTTTATGGGGGTTGTATCCTTTCACATGCTTGATTTACAGAATAGCTCCTCACTTAAGAAGTATTTTAGAAATTCTCCCTGACCTCCTTCAAAGTGCACAGAGGTAAATCTTTATACGCACCATCATCTCAAGCTCACAAGAGGTAAAAGGGAGCACCTTATCCCAACATTACAAAGCTATTGTTAGTAATTTGGCACGATTCACTAGATCAATGCAAGTGTCTAGGTTACCAAATTATAAAGATCAATGTTACATTTTTTAAACAATCATTCATTCACGTTAATGGCTTTCACTAAATGTACAATTGAAATCAGTGTTCAAATACCTTTTCATGGCCAAATTGAAAAATCTATCCAATTGTGTTACAAAAAATATGTTTCAAACTTTATTTGATAATTATACATTAACTAAGTATCATAACCTACACATTGATCATCTTGCAAGCAAGTATTTCATAAAGAAAATTATGATATATATTAAGTTTGAGGTAGTGATATATATATAAATAAATCATCTCAAAGACCAATACATCGTAAGAAATTTATGATATTTCTAGCCTAGGGATGTATTTCTTAAAATATTAAACATGTGAGTTGACACCAAGGTATTGCTATCTTATGCCTATTTGTTATCTTAAATCTAAACACATTGGTGTAGAATGCATGCCAATTGACATCAAAGTGTTCCTAAAATCTAATGTACATTTATTCCTCGTGGGTATTTGTTCCTTATCTTAAAAATCTTAATGCACGATGCATACAAACTAGCACTAATGTGTTTTAAATTTAAAATTTAAAATCCATTATTTAAGTAATTATTTTTAATTTTAAAATATTTACCATGTAGAGGTAGAGTATTAAAAAGAACTATGTTGTGATGAAGTATAAATTATGTAACCTTTTCTTTGTACAAGGGATTTCTGAGCTTTCAAATCTATGTATATAACTATATATTTCAAATGAAAGTTTTTTTTTCATGAAATATTCTTTTACATGGTTTTTTTTGTACAAAAAGATTAGTGATTATACAAAATTGAGGGTATTATACAAAAATTAGGGTGATTATACAAAATTGTATGGATCATATGAGAGCATCAAACATGAGAAACATAACACATATGCATAAAATCAACCTAGATAGCAAAATAGCAAAGTTTAGATGACCAAAACATGCATGCCAAAGTTTTGTATATGAAATTACCTACAAATACGCAAATGTGTATGCCTTATTCTCCAAAATTCTCTATTCTCCATAGTTGTTGACCCTATATAGCCCACAATATAGTAATTACATGAAACACTTGTATCATCATAAGAGAGATCATGAAAAGTACATATCTCATTATTAAAATTTACAATCAAGGTAATATTCACAAGTGCAAAAATTATCAATAAAATCTTCTTGATCACTAGTACATAAAAGTACTTGTAGCAAGTTTGAAATGATTACCACTAATAGTAGTCAACCTAATTTTTCCAATGCCTTTAAATAAGATAAGAGGAGTTATGGGCACATGTCATAGTATTGTCCTTAGGCTCAAGAGGAGTGAACACAATATGTAGAAAAGTGAAATGTTTCATAGCACTACTATCAACGCACCATACATCTAAATCCACAACAAACATGCCAATATCATGTAATGAATGGTCATAAACACATTGTGTACTAAATAATAACTTTGTATCCTATATAAGTTTTGCAAATATTGACTTGGAAAGAGAGGCATCTACAACAGCCATACTAGACTATTTCTTTTTGGCCTCTTTCATAGCCAATTTTGAATGGCCCTTAATGACATCATTGTTTGCCTTAAAATACCTATATAATGTATCACTCTCTTTTTTTTATAATCCTTCTTTGATTGATCAACATGTAAAATTTTCTACATACTAACAGAGAAGGAACCTTTTCTTTGATCTTTTTAACTAGCTACAAAAGCTCGACCCATAACATGCATAGTGAACTTGTTTTGCCTAGATTATTCTTTTTGTAACAAGTTAAAAAATAATTTGAAAAATGACCAAGTATTCGGATTGGCTTTCATCATCAAACAAAGAGTAGATGAAAAACTTTGATAAGAGTTAGGAAGACCAATAAGAAAAATATACACAAGTGAGCTCTCTCACCAAACCTCATCTATAACAATTAACTATTCCTTAAGATCTTTGATGTTTATCAAACTTTATCTATGAAGTCAAATCTAACTAATTATGTGGATAATAAACATACTCATTATTTTTTACTTGATACAAAACACAAGTATATGCTAAGCACCCTTAGGTATCTTACACGAGAGTCATTTCACATTGCATAGGGTATGGCATTTTGGTATTTTACTTTTGTATATAAAATGATAGGACCACTATATAAAAAGATTGCCAGGCATATCTTAGTCAATGTGTCCCATGTCTTTGCTCTCAATGTAAGTTGGCAATTAGACGAAAACGTTGATTGTCTATGAAACACGTACGACGCTTCGGCAAGTTTCAATCAGAGATCGTTAATTAGGAAATCTCAGATTTTGAGCAAACGGTAAGAAAAGTGTAAATCAATCATGCATTGTATTCGCAAACTAGTTGAATATCATATACAAAAAATTGGATGTAGCTGTAAAATTTATTACAGTGAAGTGATGTCTCATCCCAAGGATTGCACCCTTTGCGGCCAGTTAGAAGAGTTCGTGGGCAGGCGATGGATGTAGTGCCTGAGCCAATCCACCACTTGGAAGCTACTATCCAATCTATACCGTCAATACCAAAGGAGACATGCAGCCTTCCATAATTTTCTACAATCTTTGAGCCTGAGATGGAGGCAATGATCGCTGTATTTATGCCCATGGATGTCGAGACATGTGATCCGCTTAGAGAAGAAGCATCTATACCATTATATAATAGGTGTCGAGTATCTCACCTGAAGACACTGCTTGCACTTATAAGTTTGCAAGCAAAATATGGGTGGAGCTATACAAATGTGACCAAGTTGTTCAAGTACCTTCTATGTACGCTTTGTTGATTTCTTTTCAGCACTATCATTAAAAAAAATTGTGATTTTTCAAGGTACTTTATGATTTTTTAAAGGTTACTAAAGTATCATATATTACCACTTGCAAATACCATGTCTTAGTCTCGTGATGATGCGCGACATGTTTTGTGAAAGTTTGGCATGGACTACAATACCATCCATGCATGTATCAATGATTGCATACTGTTTCGAGGAGAATACAAGACCATGGAGACATGTCCAAAGTATGGTGCTCACAGGTATCGACAAAACTTGCAAGGGCAAACCATCCCTCAAAAAGTTCTTAGACACTTTTTGCTTATCCCCTATATACATCACATGTTTTGTAGGTCTGATATGGTGAGCTTGACAATGTAGCATGCGTAAAATAGATCCACAGATGGAGTCCAACAAATATCAGTGGATTCACACGCATGGAGCCACATTGACTCTACCTTTCCAGTCATTGGCCAAGAGCCAAGGAATCTTTGGCTCGGTCTTGATATGGATGGCATGAACCCATTCGGTCTGCACTCAACTTCTTACAGTGTGTGGCATGTAGTCCCCCTTGTTACCTACAACATCCCTCCATGGCTTTCTACGAAGAAAGGACACCTCATCCTTAGCTTGCTCATTCCTGGCTGCTACAAAGTCAAGAATATGGATGTGTAACTTCGTCCATTAGTCGATAAGCTTAAGATTTTGTGGGAGGAGGGGGTCACAGTGGAAGATATGAGCAAGCACGATGGTCGACGGTCTTCGTTCTTATTGGTAATATCTATCATAGCTCGTTCAAGGTTGTATTCACTAGATAGACATATTGGGATAGGTCTGGTTACCTCAGATTATCATGCATGTCCATTGTGTGGGCCATAGTTAGACTCCCGAAGGTTATGAACCATGAAGAAGATGGTATATCAAGGATATACCTCTTTCTTGCTAGAGGGTCATGAGAACTGAGGGAAGGTTTTCTTGGACGACCTCTAGCATGAATGAATGCCCAAAGCTAGTACGAGCAAAAAATGGTCCATATAGAGTCACATCCAAATAGAATGCAACGATTCTCAGTTTTCTACAAGTTGTGGTAGTGGATCCACTTACAATTTCAACCACTTGTTAGCCAAAAGGTAGCACGGTTGAAGATTGGTTGGTGTCTGAGGCATTAGTGCATATTTCACAATGACTACCAATGGTGGATTCAGACAATAGCATGCTATGGTCGCTCAAGGAGGATGATAGACTAACCGGAGATGTGGTGGTTGGAAATGGGATGGAAAGAAGAATGGATGCTGTAATGGAGGAGAAAGTAAATCATTTTTGTATATTGCATCATGCCTCCATGGAGACATGGCTCGCCATAGGTACGAGCAAGCCAGGAAAGATCGAGAAGAAGCGTGATCTGAATTTTGACGTAGTACACACCATCAACTGATTTGATATCCTGAGAGCATGGAGGAGATGTCATGGTTTATATCAACGTAATGGTTGCATGGAACATTGACCATAGGATCTCGCGAAGAGACGGAGGTCTCAACTGAGGAGTGGGAATTTTCGAGGGGATGTAGTCCAAAGGTGACGACATGTTTAGGATTTGTTGTATCTAGATTTTGTATGCAATAGCTAATAGACTGTTTCAATGTACATTACAAAATACACAATGCTGTGTGGTCACGTGGACGACGTTTCCGCGTGGAGCGTATCAAAAAAATGTACTCCACAACAGACTGTGGTATCATGGCAAAGTTCGAGCAAGAGAGCCAACGATGAGCAACGGATCCGAACACCAGTATAGATGAGATGGAGTATTTTGGAAATTTGCAAAGTATTATCACAGTGGATTACCATAGCTTCTCCATGATCCTATTCGATGTGCAGTGGTTCAAAGTGGTACTTGAAGGAACTAGGGCAACAATTCAATGACATCCATCTGGATTTCTCGAAATAGATTCCGAAAAAAGATGGACGGATTTGTAGACACATTTGTATTGTCAGCCCATTGTGAACACGTGTATGAACTCATGTTTTTTTTAATTTTTTAATGACATGGTACATGTCACAAATGTTAAATCTCTCTTGTATGTGATTTTAAATATCTAAACCCCGGACAACCTCGATGGTGGTATGTTGTACCTTTAGCTCCCTGAAGTGCGAGAGTATATGATCAAAGCAATGCTCCCACCGTAGATGAGGACAATATGCAAATGGAAGGGTCGATATTGCAAGGGGTGGAGGCTGTCGAAAGCTTGGAGCATGTAGAGGAGCCAGAATCGAGTGTAACAATGATGGAAATATAGGAGTCCAAGAATTATTTGAGAATAAGGTCGACTCATTCTTTTGTGGTGACCTATCTATTGACCTTCCAATGTATGTGAAGTTGTGTCAGGAGATTGACATGGGACCATAGGGTACTTCATACTTGGATCATCCACCTACTCAATTCATTGACGAATCCCTTATAAGGGTACATAAGATATGTGTTTTAAGTAAGATCATTTTTTGAAGATTTATATTACTGTGCTTTGCTTGATTTATATTGATTATGCTAACATCAATTTTTGTTTGTGTATGTGACCTTATGGATATTTAGATCTGCACGATGAGTTAAGGGATGGGTGACGAGGAGCTATAAGAGATCTTTACATGTATGTCTCCAGATCAAATGGCTTGATTCAGAGATATGGCGGACTAGGAGCTGTTTCACATACTATCAGGCTGTTCTGTTAGATCTACTTTGATATGTTCTAATGCTTCAATTTCCAGTAGACGAGGTCGACGCTCTAGACCTGGGCCAGACCAAGGGAGTGGTTTTGGGGGATGCTACGGAGACGTGGATGTAGTGAGCCCGCAGTCGGCTCGGGATACAGGTGCTACTCCTCGCTCTCATGTAGGTTCAAGAGAGTATGGATCAAGTGGTTCTTGTGGAGGTACCGACGCAATGTTTTCATCTCGTCGTTCCACTGGAGTTGTCACCTATGGGATTTGTCACACCTATGGAGATGTCTACTCCAGTCACTCCAATTTTGCTCAATCATCCGCAGGTGGCACCCCTATGCGTGCTACTCCAAGAGATACTAGCCCCATAGGTACACCAGATGTACAAGGGTCTCCTAGATATGCCTAGGAGCGTGGTTTCGCAGGTGGGAGAGGACACATCTTAGGCATACCCCAGAGGGGTATGGATACCTTGTAGATGATAGGACAAGAGTCATTATCATGAATGATGAGGGGAGGAGGGTGATGGCTCATATGAGAGAGTTGTCCCAATAAGTTTTTCAAAAAAATATCTTGAATCATTGAAAGAACATATCGAAGGGGAGCAAGGATTACATAATAGCATCCTTGCATGAGGAGTTTCCAGTACTCGCTGAAGCAGATAGGTTTTTCACAGGCTGGATGATGGAGTGCATGTGTGCATACATGTCACGCAGACGATCGGACACACACAAGGCACTTAAGAGTGGGACCTCAAAGCCCAAGTGGCTAGACGCAGATGACTGGCGCCAACTCAGAGAGGAGGCTACAGATTCAAAGACGTTGGAGACAATAGCGCAAGGCGGCAAGGGCATGACTGGAGGTAGGCGTAGTCCATCATCTTGGGAGTAGCGGCCACATGACTTATCTGGAGGACTTTGTAAGTTTTTCTTTTGTTTTGCTTGCTTATTTTTTTGCAATATCCATTGTATTGGCAATCGTGTTTCTAACAGTTGTATTTTGTTTTCTTTGCATCACTCCATTACAAACTGTGATCCCACCAGTCTAGAGACTCGATATGCAAAGAGACACGATCTCACTACATTGATCGACCGATTGTATGGATGCAGCGGCCTGGTAAGTCACTCATCTTTTTTGTTCGTAGTTACTAATTTTAATTAAAATACATTATTGTATGGTGGACTGATGTGTAGTTGTTTCTTTTTTTGCAGAGTCCGTTCGGTGTTCCTTTGCAATGGGACGAGGTATCAGATGGCGAGGATCTTTAGCTCGCCATTGGATTCGTGGAGTGCACATCCTCTTCTTTTTTGGTCATGTGATTTATGTAGGCATTTTTTATGCACTATCTTATTATTATCCTTTGCATATTGCCATGATTGTACCATTGCATTCATTATGCGATCTTGTATTTATTTTCTGTATCAGTCTTATGGATTCAAGTACACTTTGCCTCATGGAAACGAGCATTGTACACTTTACTGTAACTCTTTTGTATGGCCCAAATAAAGCACATAGTTGCCCTGCCACAAAAAAAATAAATCCCTATAACCATCGCTATTAGCATCGCAAATTTACTGCATCTGTTGCTATTAGCATCGTAGTTAGCGTCGCAAATTGTTACTATATGTGTCACTATTTGTATCTCTATCAGCGATGCATATGCGATACTGATAGCGACGCATATAGTGATGGTAATAGTGACTGTTCTATGGTGTTGCTAATATCGACCTTTTTTTGCGACGACAGGGGCAAATTTTTTTATGAAAATTTTCGTCACTTTGAACATCGGTATGAGGCCTGTATCTTGTAGTGTTCCTTGAAGTTGAAACTTTTTCTAGATACTATATAGATTATAGTACCAAGTTCCATCTTCAAAAAATGGATTAAGATTTAGCCACATGGTTAGATCTTTATTCTAATTTGAGAGTGGAACTTGGGAGATTTCTGAAAGCTCTAATATAGTGTTTAGGGGTGATTAGAGCCTTTATTTAGACAACTGATTAAACAGAACACTATTTAGGATGTAAAAATCCATTATAGGTTTGAACTATGTACAAAATGTTTTTAACCTTATTGTTTGTTAACATTCATGGTGAACTAAAATGTTTAAAACAAGAGTTCACCCAATACTATACCAAGATCAAGTTAGTTTGATACAGATTTAATAATGGATTTTTTAAAATCCCTAAGAAAATCATTCATAAGTATTTAATAGTATTTAATTTCTAAATGTAAACTATATAGTTAGAACTCAACTAGACCTCAAATGTAGAGTTGGTCTTGTTTATTTGATTGAAGAATATTGATGTGTCTCCATGGAGGCATGCTCAATCTCCTTAGCTTAAATTGGCCCCATCTATATAGAAGATTTTGATAGAGCTGCAAAAATTTTCAACTAATTGGACTTATATGAAGAAAGTTTGCTAACCTAAAAAGAGAGTAAAGCTAGTTGGAAATAAAGAAACTTCCTCTAGATCTTAAAAGTCTTAAAAAAAAAAGAAAAAAGAAAATGATGATAATAGGTGACATAGAACATCAACTTCAAGGAATCAAGAGCATCATCCATTGGCCAAGAGTCAACAAAGGATGGCTAAAAGAGAATGTAAGGGCAATTTTGAAGAACCCATATAAGAATTTTTTTGCAGGTCTCTCATGGCTTCAATGTGACCCATGTTAAAAACCACCAAAAGATACAAAACCAGTGGTGAGTAGTTTTTGGTGATGGTTGATGATTTTAATAAATAAAGAGTAGATTAGCATTCCCAAAAAGTGAAGCATGTAGCATGAGGTGGGAAAAGAGGATTCTAAGGCCAATCATCCATGTGTACGTACTTAGAAGTGTTATTAAAATAAAAATAGTGAAACTTGATAATGATGGTGTTGATGTTTCTCATGGATAGGTGTGTGGATCTTCTTTGATGTCAACATGTAAACCAATCACCTTGCTCTAATATCAATTGTTGAGGTCCTTCACTATACAAGTGCATAAAGTAATTTAATAGAACACAATTTGCAAGGAAAAAAAATGAAGAGAGTATGCACAATAGAAGATTGGGTACAATCTCCCCCATGCATGGTGAGCACCTCCCTCGACATGTATTTATTGGTTTGTATTAACCTTCTATGCTAAAAAATGATCGAAAAGCATCCGCTTTTTGGAATCTTGCTTTCTTTGCATAAATGCATTGCTTTTGTTCTAATATTTTCTAATTTCTATTTTAATAAACCTATTCTAAGTTTTACAAAAAATATATTCAAACCCTCTAGACTTTGTACAATAGTTTCATTCAACTAAATAATTTGTGCAAATCCACATACAATATCCTTGTGCTAATAGGCACCTAAAAATACAATAATTTCCTACGATAAAGTGTTCAATTCTATGTATTAAGATATACTCTCTTAAATATTCATTCCACAAAACTTTGTTTAATGTTCTACTTATTATAAAACAAAACCCATTGTTATCCTTCCACCTATTTATCATGAATGTGACTAGTATCACATGTGTGCACTACGTAATAAGTTATGGATCCTCTGGTACACAAACAATTTAAAAGTCATCTTAAGTGAAAAGCCTCTTAGAAGAAGTAAACATGCTACATAGGGAAAGAGATAAGGCCTAGTTGAATTGTTACAAGAGCTCAAGGTCCACTCAAGTAAAGCTCATTAAAAAACAATGCAATGATGAGTGGGAGTAAGAGAAAATCCAACTGGGGGAGCTCACACATGGTGTAAATAAACTTTTTGTAAATATTGAGATAGGTCCCTCACATGCTAATGAGGCTGCTCCCTTTCATTGTAAATATCGAAACATTTTTATATGAATGAGTATTGCCAAGTTGTAAATACCAAAATATTTTTATATGAAATAACATTGCAATGTTACAAATGCCAAATAGTATTTTATTTAATACATGATTTGACATTTTCTCAATCATGTTACATTCCAATTTCACTTTTAATTATGTATAATGTTGAGTTATATAAGAGCCAATATAAGCCATGAGACCATATCACACAACCAAAATTGTATCCTGTATGATATTTGGTGCAAATCCAAGAATTCACTTGTTTTTCAATTTTTATATCTTCACCATGTCTAATTTAGGGGAATTAGCCACAAAATGCAATGATGCAGTGGATACACAAGGGAATGCATAAAATAGTATGTAATCCACTAGCTTGAACTAGTCATGTGTATGTAGTGATGCAGTGGATACACAAGGGAATGCATAAAATCCTATGTAATCCACTAGCTTGAACTAGTCATGTGTATCCACATGAGTGCCCCAAGTTGGGAATTAGCTATATTTTTATACATAATCTTATGCATATATTGCATCATCACATTTGTAGCCAATGTTGTATCATTCCCTTTTGTGAACAATGTCTCTTGTTTTTATGATGATAGTTTTGACTTTATTTTCCAAATTTATATTGAAAATATGTTTAAGCTTACAATTTAGGGTTCCTCTTTGCTTCTAAACAATTCTACTTGAAGAATACATTGATCAAGTAACAATATTATAATATTGTGAGTTTTTCTGTATCCCTAAACAAATCTACTTGAAGAATGAACTCATCAAGTGAAACTATTGCTATTTTAGTTTTTCCCTAATCCTAAATAGGTCTACTTGAAGAATAAATTTATCGAGTAACATTATCCTTAAGTTTCATTTTTCTTTCAAATATATTTCAAAGTAATTCTAAGTTTCAAAATAGAAAAGAGTTAAACTTAAAAACTCTTATTTTTCAAAAAAAAATTTAAAGTACTAAATTAGCTTTAAATACTTCAAGTTAAAATCTAACTTAATTTTAAAGCAATATTACTTTTAAAAAAATATTTAATTTTAATTTTTATAGATATGACATGGATGTTAAATTTTTTCATTATAAGTTTAGAAGTTATAATTAAAATAAATAATTTCAATATTATTAATATCTCTAGTGTCTTTGATTTTATCTTCACAATCCCTTAATCAGAGAGACTATTCAAACATGGAATGAATGAGGTGATCTCCATATCATTAGGGCTATATTCTTTCCTAAAAATATATTTTTGAACAAAACCTCTTTTGTATGAAATATTTTGTATGATAGATTGTTTCATATGAAATAATGTTTCAACTAATCATCTTTTTAATATAATACAATGAGCACCATCTTCTTTTATCCATGTTATATCCATGTTTGTAAGAACTATTGTAAAATAGCATTGTATTTTTTAAACTATAATAACCCCACATTCCTATTAATGTAATCTATTTTGTTGCACTATGAAAATCTAATATGGTGTCTTCATTAGTTTTCTTGAGGCACCTAGAAAACACACTTATGAAGGTTGCATATTGGGTAAAAAGCAACATGCTTCATTTTCAAAATGTGGTTCAATGAGAGTTATTTACAACCAAAAACTTGTATACAATTTATCTTGTGGTCCCATATAAATAGCTGCTTTTGGTAACTACTTGTACTTTGCAGCTTTGTTAGGGAAAATTAGAACATTTTAAGCTCTTTGGATCTTAAGGAATATTTTATCAAGAAAAATAAGGGTGATGCTACTACTATGAGCTATTGACATTAGATTTTTTGTTGCGAGGCCATAACTTGAGAAATTAAACTCCAAATTTGTCAAAGATCGGTGCATTAAAACCCTCTCATCAAGATATTATCGATAATGTATTATGTAATGTAGTCTCAAGGTATGATGGATTGCATACCATTGTATGGCTTTTAATTTGTGTAACACTCATGGATCATGGCAAAGGATGGTTTGTAAGATATTTATCAATATCTTTTTCTAAGAAAATTAGGGTCTTTATAGATGATTTGGGGATCACCACAATCCCTTGGGGGGGTCATTCATAAATATATGTATGTATCATGTGGATTCAACATAAGGGATTTTTAAACTACCATTTTTACATATTGTTTACATACAAAAGGGTGCCATATTAAGGGAAAGAGAGAAAGAACCTTCTAAGAAGGTTCTTCTCCCCTTCCCCTTCATAGAGGATGTCCACACACGTCCTTTCTTTCCCCGTTGCCTGCAAACTTATATCCTGAGCCACGAGATTGTCCTCCACCTGCAAGCTTATACCCTTTTCCCCAATTGCCCCCCACTAATCAAGGAAAGGTATTGAAGTATTGTGCAAGTCGTTTTCTAAAAGAGGAGAAGACCAAGGATGGTCCCCCACAAGCAGAAAATGTCACGCATAGATGGCCATCCTTCAATGAGAAACAAAGCCTTGAATGAAAACCATCCTTTAAATTTTAGTGTACAATTAGAGAATGAAATATGGTGGCTTGCAACATTTGAAGTATCAAAGGAGGAGGGCTACAATAGTGTTGTTCAAAGGATGTACTCGCCTCTTGATGAATACACCACAATTGACAATGCCCTTCTTGGATGATGTTCCAATCAAAGGGTGTGCATTGGATGAAAAGAATGAAGAGATGGATGCTCATGGGTGTAGGCAGTTTGTTGCAAACCATATTGTGGATTGTGAGAGGATTTTGACACTGTCTTTGGAGTTGAAAAGGTTTTGATTGTTGGGCATATACGTGGGTCTTATGGGCGAAGACCATCATTAGCAAAAATAGATGGGATTGATAGAATGCAAGATGTATGCACGAATGTATCACAGGTGTGTAGATTCTTGGGTGCATGTGTATTCTATTTTATATGGATTCCTCACTTTGCACATGTAGTCGATGCTCTTTATCAGCTTCTAAGGAAAGGTCAGAAATTTCATTAGGAAAGGAAGTGTCAGAAAGCAATGAAGAAATTCACATGGAAAGCCTATCATTATTACTATTGATACAAGCCCAATTGGGATTGGATGGGCAATTGGGTAAGATGATGAGGAAGGGAAAAGATATGCAATACGTTTTGGTGCTAAAGTATTGACTGAACGACATAGAAGATATCCACAAGTAAAAAGAGAATTATGGGGAATTGTGATAGCCCTTAAATGTGATAAGGAGTATTTTATGGGTGCTCGTGTAGTCATTGAGACTGTTTGTTTGCCGGTATTGCGTATGATTACTAGTTGTGCTACCCCGGACATTGCTATGCCCTAGTGGATTGCATACATCAAATCTTTGAACCCTGAATTTCAGCATATTGCAGGAACAGATAACCCTGGCAGACATGTTATCTCAGGCACGCTATGAGAATGAAGATGGGATGATGGATAAGGGGCAAGAATATGACTTTCTTATGGCTGAAAATGATGTTGCAAAAGTGAATTTAGCAATGCAAGGTGTTGCTACAACATTAACATAAGCTTGGACAACAAAGAGAAGACATTTTAGATGTTTTGCATCTTGTGTAGAAGTGTTTCTAGAAGACAAATATGCAGGAGAGTGGCTAAGAATTGGTCAATACCTTAGTACATTAACAAAGAGAGATGAATGGTCAGATGAGGAGTTTAAGAAGATCAAGAGGAAAGCCTACGGGTTTTTCTTAAAAGATGGATACTTATGGAAACATGCTAAAAAGAAATAGGGTATGCCATTGCAAGTTTTGGGTGACAAAACTTCACAAGTAAATGTTATGCAAGAATTTCATGAAAGCTTATGGGCTAGTCATAGAGGTGTTTGGGGTACTTTTGCAAAGATCAAAGAAAGATATTGGTGGCAGGGTATGTACTGTTAGCATATCAAGCTCATACTATTCTCCTGTTAGTATTTATGACCAACATTAGCCGTGTCCAACTATATCAACAAGTGTGGGACATTAAATAAGTCGGTGGTCTTAGACGCAATGTGAATGGTCCTATGGACCTTAGTACTATTGTATACACTTACTCTATGTGTGTGGTTAAGTGAGAATGAATGAATGAAGAAGAAGAGAGCATGCTTGCTCCTCACTCTGTCTCTGCCTCTCTCAATCTCAACATGGTATCAGAGCCATGCTAGGCGGGCTCTCTAAAGCAGGAGGAAGTCAAGAAGACTTGCAGGAGTTGAAGATCAGGACTTCTCAAGACCAAACAGGCTACCATTGTTTCTCCAAGGTATACATTTGTTCATGTGAGACTCTATGCTTCATGGCAGTAGTGAAGACTTGCCTGGGAGTCTTTGGAAGCATCCTTGAGCACATTTGAGTGCTCATCATCATCATTATCATCAACAGTAGCTGTTGGTCCAGGATCTGAAAACAGCGTGACTGCACCTGTTTATGTTGCTGCCTTCATGGTCTGCAAATCATCAACTCCATCATCCATAGACTGACACATAGCTTGTATATGCTCTTTGGAAGGTCATTGAAGTTCTGGATATGTGAGTACTTGATCATGGACTCATTAATGAGCTTGAAGGACTGTTCACAGATCTGGAATAAATAATGGACTACTGTATACAAGTAACATACAGCAGGTATGCATCTCTAACATGAGACAGGAGCATTCAAACATGCTCAGAAGCAGCATTGAAGCACATGTATATGCCAAGAAGACATATAGACTTGATGTCATGCATTGGAGTTGGAATTATTTGAAATCTGTGAGTTTATGACAGGCTGAAAATTGTCATAAACTGTCATCAATATATACTCATTGGCCTTGAAGAAGTACATGCCTTTTGTTACCTACAGG
The DNA here is from genome assembly GCF_053477565.2 of Lygodium microphyllum. NCBI lineage: Eukaryota > Viridiplantae > Streptophyta > Polypodiopsida > Schizaeales > Lygodiaceae > Lygodium > Lygodium microphyllum. The sequence continues at coordinate 143,706,187 of NC_141151.1, read as the reverse complement.
GAGTTGTATGGTACTGGGTATAATTGTTGAATGCTATAAGCATTGATATGAGCATTGAAAGCTCTTAAAAACTGAAGTCTGAATCTAGAAACAAATGTATTCACAGGGTGACCTGTACACACAGTGGCATATGTATGAAGTGGTTTGAGGATCTCTTGGTCTGAAATACATCTTGGTTTGATAATTTATTGGCTGTATACAATGTGTGAGTAGATTTATGTCACTTGTACTTGTTGGATATGCACTGTTTTGTACCCATATGCTTGTGACTGGACTGCCACATGTACCAATAGATATTCTGGAGGGTTTGGAACATGTATGACATGTATACACATTGATTTTGGCCTTGAAATTGCTGCTGGTTACTCACAGTTTACAGTTTTTAGACTGTATGTATTTACTCTAGTAGTGAGGTTGTAGGAGTTTAAGCTGAAGAAACTCCATAGCATATGTATTGACTATTATGCTTATGAGTTAGACCACTGTTTTGTGGACTATTTTGAGCTATCATTGGGCTAAAATACCCTAGTTTTTTATTGAAATTAGTTGTAGAAAACTGTCATAAATAGTTGAGGATTGAAGTCATACTTGTTGGTTTGCAGGAAGTCAGGCAGTGACTAAATAGTGTCTGGTACAACATGGCTAATGCAGAGAGGACTGACAACATAACCCAGATAATGGGGGAAAAGCTTGACAGTAACAATTATGCCATATGGAATTTCCACATGGAGAACTTCTTAATAGGGAAAGGCTATTGGGAGTTGGTGACTGGAGCGGAAGCTGAATCTGAGCTCCCAGATCGACCTACGGCTGATCAGAGACGATTACACTGAGCTTGGACAGAAAGAGCTTGTAGAGTCTTGCATTGGCTCTCTTTATGTATCTCAGATGCCATGGTAATGCAGATAATGAATAGCAGCTCTCCTAAGGATGCCTGGGACATTTTGGTCAAGTATTATGGCACAACCACAAGTGCAAGGATGATACAGTTGAAGCAAAAGTTCAACAACATGGAGAGAAAGAGCAAATCTATACAGGATTATGTCACCGAGGTTAAGACCATTGCAGATTAGTTGGCTAGTCTTAACCAGATCAGTTGGCATCTGTTGGTTCACAGGTTGAAGATGAAGACATGGTTGCTGTGACTTTGAATGGCTTGGGGCCTGAGTATAAGTCTTTTGACACTTCTGTGTCTGTGCGGGCTGAAATGCCTGATTTCAATAAGCTGGTTGCATTGCTTATCCATGAAGAGGTTAAGCTTGGCTTGGCTACAAGATCTAGCAGTTCTAAAAACAAGGATGCAGTCTTCTATTCCAATCAACGCGGCCATGGAAACCATGGTAGAGGCTATGGATTTGGTAGAGGAGGCCAGCAAAATGCATTCCATGGCAATAATAACTAGCAGGTATCGAATGCAAGAAGTAGTGGAAACTTTAGAGGCAAGGGGGAGATCTAGCCCTAGAGGTAGAGGCTCCTGGCAACAGCAGCGTCCATCTGACAATCCGAACAAGGATAAGGATTTTCATTACTGTGGAAAGTATGGGCATATTGCCAAGGACTGCTGGAAGAAGCAGGGCAATCAGAAAGGCAAACAACATGGACATTTTGCTACATTTAGTCAGGCAGATGATACTTCAGGAGATAGATTGTTTGCCATGCAGTATGTAAAAGACAAAGTTGCTGAAAAATCCACTGATGATGCAGTTTGGTATATTGATACAGGGGCATCGAATCATATGACTCCTCATGGTGATTGGTTCACTGATATGGTGGCTAAAAAAAATGGCTATGTTTGTACAGGTGATGACACGCAGCATAGCATTGAGCATAAAGGCAAAGTGCCTCTTGTGGTTTATGATGGCAAAAAGAAAAATTTGCATGATGTATTGCATGTTCCTTCAATTACGAAGAACCTACTGTCTGTTGAGCAGAACTTGCAGGTTAGATTCAACAAGCATGGTTGCTTTATCGAAGAGTTTGGTAATGGATGCAAGTTGATAGCTCGCAGTCACAGGAATGGCAGAATGTTTACTCTTGATGCTACCTTGCCAGAGCTGGATTCAGCTATGTTTGCCCATGGTTCTGGCACTATTAGAGACTTAGAAATTTGGCACAAGAGAGTGGGGCATGTAAATTTACAAAGGCTGCAAATTATGCATTTCTTAACGGTGACTTAGCAAAGGATGTCTATATGGTTCAGCCAGAAGGGTATGTTCACCCTGATTTTCAACATTATGTATGCAAGCTGAAAAAGACACTGTACGGGCTGAAGCAGGCTCCGAGAGCTTGGCACGCTAGGATCAATAACTACTTGCAGAGGTTGGGATTTACTGTTGGTAGGGTTGATCATAGCCTATTTAAAAAGAAGACTTGGTAGTGTTGGTCATATATGTTGATGATTTGATAATCACTGGTGATGATGACTTGGGCATACAGCATGTAATGAAGATGCGGAAATCTGAATTTGATATGAAAGATCTTGGTGAATTGAAGTTCTTTTTGGGTATTGAGGTAATCAAGGCTGAAAATGATTTATGGCTGATGCAGAAACATTATGCCATGGAAATGCTGAAGAAGTATGGCATGGCTGAATGCAAACCATTGGGTACACCCCTTAATCACAATGTCAAGCTGGACATTAGCACTGGAGCTGAAATTTAGGATGTGACTTTGTCCAGGTAGATGGTTGGAAGTCTGATCTATTTGACCATCACTAGGCCAGATTTGAGTTGTGTAGTTGGGCTCATAAGTCAGTTTATGCAGAAGCCCAGGAAGCCACATTTGGATGCTATTAGGCGGATTATGAGATATGTTAAGTCCACTGTAAATTATGGGTTGCTCTATATGAGAGTTGATGATCGTCCTCGTTCTTCAACTTTGATATCCAACTTCTCTACTTTGGAACTAATTTATGTAAGATTCAAATGAAGGTCATGCATTCTTTTAATAAGTTCATCCATGACATCAGTTTTAGAAGGAACAGAAGAAGAAAGAGTTGGTTGATTAGTCAAAGGAATAGGGGATTTTGAAGGTGGAACAAGCTCCATCAATGGAGTTGTTGAAGTTTGAAGTAGAGCCCAATCTTAGTCGCATTTGCTCTCTTCAAGCAATCATGTTAACTGCATCAGTAACATCTGTCCATGCAGTCTTGACTCCTGATTCGGAGGTAGCATCTTCTAGGCAATCAGCAAGCTTTTCTTGCAGAATATCTTCTTCTTCATCAATATCATGCTCTTAAAAGTGTCAATGAGGACCACCGTGCATAAATATGTTCATGATTTTTAATCCTTACTATGATAGCTAGGATTTCTTTTATAAAATTGTAGCTTGCTTTCGATCTATAATATTTGTGGAGACACAATGACCAAATTTTGAAAGATTCTAACCACAAAACATTATGTGTAGTTTGAAACTCTCTTTTTTCGTGTAGAGTCCTATTCAACCATTGACCTTCTAAAGCATACAACTGTCGCATACTAACGCTGGTGATATCTAAACTTTGTAGGTCACCTCTTTTCTTGGTATAGAATCCCATCCTAAAAATAGCACCCACCATAAAATCCCTTTGATTTAGAAAAGATGTTGAACACATTAATCTGGCCTAAAGTACTAACTATAGTAATATGCAACCATAACCTCCAATTGGGTCAAACAACCACACTCTTTCTCTTCATTCATAGGACCTACATATCATGTGAAATCAACACATAGTGATCAAAAGTAGCATTATAGCTTCCCACCTCAATGCCATCCCCATCACCCATCTCGACCTCATCCTCATTCGTATCCTAACTATTGTCATGGGTTCCTATCTCCAAGCCGTTTGCCTCATATGACTTAGACTCGTGCCTTTTAAAGATATTGATTTTCTTACATGTAAATGCCCAACACCACCCAAAACCCATTAAATCTCTTAAATTCAGCTACTTTCACATTATTTGAAACATCTCATCAATGCTAGGAGGTAAAGGCATAGTAACCAGCTTTACCTTTTTATCAATTGTCTTCTACTTTGTTTCCACAATTGGTTCAACAACCTAATCCTAATAACATTTACATTCATTTTGAGAAAATTACAATATAGCTTCATACATATCCAAGGCGCATGCCTCTAAGACATAGTTTTTAGTCATATTTTTTTCATTAAGGACTAATATAATCTTGGTCATAGTATCAATGAAAATCAACCCATTAGACCATCCTAAAATGCAGTCACCTATAGGCAAAAACCCCATATTTTGGAATCTCTTTTTTAGCTTTATGTATATAAAACCTTTTTGCCTTGCACTTGATCTCAAATCTCTTGAATCTTCTTGAATATTTTTCTCCCCATACATGAAAACCAATAGTAAAAACATTTCCCTCTTCACTAAGAGGTAAGAGTATTCTCTAAGAAACAACCCTATTGTAGCCTCCCATTACAATAGTGCCCTACTAAAAGCCCTTAAATTCCTTGACGAAAATGTCACTAGGTAATCCTTGAGAGTATCCCTATTTTATGTATGTTTAACACACATGATAAAAAAATTATATTACTCTTTTTCCATCTCTGCTCCTAACACAAGTATATATTGGTGCTTGATCCATGATCAAGCACTTTAGTCTCCATCCTCATCACAATAATGTATGGCTGTCCCAATATAACCTAATAAGTGCATGTATCACAAATGAGTATCAATCATCCTATACATCTCCAGTAGTTACCTAAATATTTGGGCTTGTAGCATAAAGATCTCTAGATGCATTATTAGTAGCATGTATTCTCCATCTAGGACCTACATCAACTAGAAAATCACCAGTCTCATATAAACTACATGTCATGAAATTTATTTCAAACCCATGATCGAGCAATGCAATACATGGAGTCTCTCGTTTTCCCATCTTTGCTACAGTCTCTATAGTGGCTCTAGCCAAGTGTGTGCATGAATACTGGATTCTAGGAATGAAGCTAGATTCCTCATGCTCAATGAGACTATAGATGCATTACACCTCTTTGAGTAGTGTTGCTCACAATATCATTTTCAACCAATATAATGAACTTTCTACCCTCAAGTAGCCCATTTTCAATTTCAACCTACTTTATAATGGCAAAAAATTCATCAATAAACTCTAACTTAATCCCTTGCAAATCCATATTCTCATCAACATGCATCAATGTGCTAAGTAGTCTCTCCCAAAACTGTATTTTTCTCTTATCTATAATTTCATAATCAAGTTTACACTTGGCAATTCCTACCATCTCAACAAATGTAAACTCAACCCTGCTATTAAGAATCTGCTTCTCAAGAACTTTCATAATATTAGTGGCACTCTCTATGTCAGATTGCAATTTATATCCATGCTTCTTGCATTTTCTATTTCCTTCTTACTTCTTTTCTTGCCACCCTACATCTTCCAATATGTATTCAAGAGTGGCTATTCAATAGCCTTCTACTATTCTATTTTACTCCATGTCATCCTCTTTGAGGTACCTACAATGTCATTTCCTTTTTTTCTCTTTTTCTCCACAAGTAGATCAATATTCTACACATTTTCCAAGAATATACTCCCCATATATTTTGATTGGCACATGACAATTTAACCTTAGAAGTCTTTCCATTTTATACACAATCCAAAGCGTGTGACCATACTTTAACCTTTCTGTCAGCCATACAGGTACAGAGAGAAAAAGTATATTTCTCAATTTGCAAACCATATGTGATAGCATCTATGACTACAAATGCATTTCTTAGTGCTAGTTCCTCAAGATGCCTATGCATAATACCTTTGCCAAAGTTTGGCTCAAGAGGCAAATCTATCTTTCTTGAATGGATCTCGCTATCCTTCCTCCATCCTTCCAAAATATCAAATTTCTAGCTTGTGCATCATGATAAGATGCACAGTCCCACATCTCATGCTAAGGGCTGTTACACCATATACACATGCATATAAACCACTCCTGCCTCCCTCGGATATGTTTTTCTAGTGGTCTAGAAACATTGTGTCTAAATATTGTAAGAAGCTGGGAATAACAAATTAGTGTTAATAACATTGATATTATGCCATGTCACACTGACATTGGTATAAAAGGAGAGAAGATGTAGTTTTTCACATCTTTTTGACACAATAATACAATTACAGTCTTTCTCTCCCTTCTTGCTCACAGCTTCTATGGCTTCCCCTTCTTTCCTATCTTTCTCTCTCTAAATCTAGTCTTTCTCTCTCCTCGTCACCCTTCTTCTCTCTCTTCTTGCAGTCTTTCTCTCTCTTTTGCAGTCTTCTCTCTCCTCTTTCTCTCTCCCTAGTTATCTCTCTGACAAGTGGTATCAAAGCTTGAGTCTTTGATCCATTCTTTTCTTCCATTTTCAGTCCCATTTTCCTATTTCAAAATCAATTTCAGACAAAAATGGTACAAGACAGTGACTAGTGGAGTGCTGCAGGACATCTACAGTTAGTAAGAGACTACATCTGGAGATATCCAAGGTCAGATATGGCGGATAATGGCTTAAATGACAGGACGTCATCAAAATTTATGCAAAATTGGAGGTAATTAGGGTAAAGGATGGTTAATCGGGCTTAGTTTGGGAACAAACTGTGGTTACTTTGAAAAGAGGGAGTTCTCTTTCCCCTTTCCTGGAGTTTCCTGCAGGTTTCATGGAAGTTCAGCACCAAGATCTGTTCATCTCTCTCAAACCCCTGATCTTCTTGGCCAACAATTACCTGGAATAGATCCCTCTCTTCATGAGCTTTAGGATGACCACAAGATTGCTCCAGTTTGGCTCAGCTATGGAGCCAGGATCAGCCCCGAAAATTGCGGCGCAATTTTCGAGCTGATTCCAACCTGCTCTCTATTCAAGTTGCTCCTCCCTCAGGCTTTGGCACTCTCTCCGATCTTTTGGCAAGCATAAAGCTTCAGCAAAATGGAGATATTCAACCTTCTTCAAGGTTCTTCAGCCCTTCCTAAACCCTAGGTGAACAGTCCATGGCAGCCATGAAAGCTTCAGCCGGACCTTCCAATTTTCAACAATTTCTTGAAGATTCTTCATCCTTTTAGCCCATGGGATCATCTTAGCAAGGATTCTTCAACAAATTGCAAGGATTAAGCACGAAATGATTAAAGATTGAAGATCAAGAGCTTCTATAGAGTAGAAATTTGGGGGAAACGGGTCTAATACTTCAATTTCAAGCATTTGAGGCTCCAAGATTGTTCCTAAGTCTTGGATAAACAAGCCTTGTGGATTATTTTACTAACATTGGACAATCGGGGGCTCTATCAAGCATATGAGATTGATCAAGTCATCCTCAGCCATGTCAAAGGTACTCTTCTTCAATTCTTAATCTCTCTCATTAATCCAATTGCTGAGCTTAATCTATTTGATTGAGAGATTAAAGAATTGAACAATATTCATCAAATTCTCAGCCAACCTTTGCTTGAATCCATCTATTCATGAATGCAATGCTTGCTTTATGTATATTAGTCCCAATCAGTAAATTAGAGGCTTCAATCTGAAATTTCAGCATAATACTTGAATCCCATTGACTAAATCCATTGATTGATGAATTTGTTTACTCTAATCCAATTGATTGGCTGAATTTTTTTTGCCCAAGTTGAAATATTGTAAAAGGGTAAGTACTAGCAATCAGTGAGCCACTGAATTGCATTGGTAAGACCCTTCTCCTATCCCAAATTTTCAAAATCTCATTCAATTCCATCTCATGAAAGGCTGAATGAATATTTCAGAAATGCATATCATGCTGATTGCTTAGAACACTAGCCTCTGCCATGTTGATATTCCCACCAAGGAAAAAGGTGGATGCCGGGGGAGATAATGGAACAAAAGAGAGGTGACTCTCCCTCACTATCGAAGATCCTGAAGGGGTGCAACCAACCGACCCAGGGGGAACTTTGTCCACCTCCCAGTGATTCGGAGCCCGTGTAGGGAGCCTGTCATGCCATTTTATCCCTCACACAGGTACAGCGAGTGGAGACTTGAAGATTGAAGACTTTCTAAGGACTCAAGTACCTACAAGACCAAAACAGGGTAAAACATGGAATTTACAAGTCACTTACAGGGAACTTACATGTGGTTACAGGTACACCCTTCATTATTAAAGTACAGGTGTAGGTACTACAGGGTACCCACAGGCCCTATATACCCTTTTGCAGGGTTTGGTAGCCATTTGGGGTTACTATCTTGCATTACAGGGTCAAAACAGGGCACTTACAGGTCTAGACAGGGTGTAGGACTGGACAGTTCAGACTCTGAAATCTAGCTACAGAATTTTCTATCCTAAACCTGTTATAGCGTGCTATAGCTCATCTTGAAGAGGGCATTCTTAGCTTCGATTTGCACAAAAAAGTTCTGAAATCAGAGCTCCCTAGCAAAAGTTATAGCCGTTTTTCTAATAGTGGGTACTGCAGGACTGCACTAATATGGCAGGACATAAAGGCAAAAATAAGATCCAGGAAGATTATGCTCAGCAAATCAGGGATTCCATGATGGATAGTACACTTCAAGAGAACCTTGAAGAGCTTCAACAACAAGGAGAAGTCGAAATACTCAATAATACTTTGTGTGCCCATGAACAAAGACATAGGGAACAACATGAGGCCATCTTGTCAAGAATGGAGCAAATGATTCTATCTACTGATCAAACCAAGGCTTCTGTTGATAAGTTAGTGGAATCCAATCAACAACTTATGGCACAAATTTCTAAAATTATATAGTTGAAAATGGCATCAAGAGAAGCTAATGAGAAGGCTTGTTCAAACTGTGGCCCTTCAGTCCCACTTCAGCCATCTAACCAAAATGGTCATGAAAATGGGATTATTGGAAGAAGAGGCATTCCAAATAGTCAGTATGAAGTAGGAGAAGCCTCACAGAGGCATGATGACTATTTGGGCAATTTGAATGGGGCCAACACTCAAGCTTTTGGACTGCATACTCAAAATTCCAGGGGTGCTCTACCAACAGGAAGATTGCATAGTAATTCTCAGCCACCTATTGGAAGATTTCCGTCTCAATTTGGAGGCTCCGTGCATGGTAATCCTGATCAACCAATTTTGGGATAGCAACCCTTTCATGAAAGGGAGTTTAAAGACAAAATTGTTTTAGCCAAATTTAATGGCCAGTCATCTTCACCATCTGATTTAGAGGAATGGACCTCTAAGATGGAGTCCTACTTTGATATATACCCTTAAACTAATGATATGAAGATTCACTTTGCTTCCTTGCATCTGGAAGGATTTGCCCATACTTGGTGGAGGTATATCAAGAAAGAAAATATACTTGTAGAGAATTGGGAAGCTTTCAAGGCACTCATAGCTGAAGTCTTTGTTTTGCCTCTTGAGAAGGAGAAGTTAGCACAGAGATGATATGGTTTGGAACAAAGGGGCATGAGTGTAAGAGAGTATACAAACCAATTCCTCAACTTGACCATGTATGTGGAAAGTATCAGTGATGAAGCTAAGCTTCACAAGTTTATGCATGGTTTGGAGCCATCATTATCAGCTGATGTTATGGCACAAAATCCTACTTCACTTTTTAAGGCTATTGAGCTTGCGGAGCGCTATGGAAGAAAGTATAGAAAAGAATCTTCATTTTAGCTTGGTTTTGGACAGCCAAGGACTATTTTAAAGCAGGGACAAGTTGGTAACACTTATGGTAGTAATCATGTGCCTAATGGGAGCTTACGGGTACCAACTTATCCTCCATTTAATGCTTCTAGGCCTCAAAGTAATTTCAGGACAGCAAACAGTCCAAAAGTTGATTTCAAACAGGGGGACAACAAGCCTAAGTCCATTTCAGCCAATACAAATCCTAAATCTATTCTCATGGATCTTTACAAGGAAAGGAAGGACAAAGGCTTATGTTTCAAGTGTGGGGAAAAGTATACACCTGATCATGCTTCAAAGTGTGTATACAAAAATGTCAAACCTAAGCTTCAGAGTATGTTGGTTTTTGAGGATTTTGAAGATGACATAAATGAAGCTAATGTAGTGGCACTTAATGCTGAAAATGAAGATCTTGAGGAGGAAGTTGAGCAGGAGTATTTTTATGATCTAGCCGACTCTTTTCCTTTTGATCCAAATGGAAGTGTTCCATTTGACCCAGGTGGATCTTGTGATGAGTCGCTTACTGCCACTAATTGTTCTATCTCTATGGATGCTTGGACGGGATCTAAGAGCCCTAATAGTATGAAGGGAAGCATATGTGGAAATCCAGTGTTCATCCTGATAGACAGTGGCAGTACTCATAGTTTCATGAATAAGTCCATCATGGACAAGCTAAGTTGTGTTCCCACATACTTACAACAGCCCATTAGAGTTCAAGTAGCTAATGGTGAAGAAGAAGTCAACACACAAATTTGCCCACAGGTTTCTTTACAGTTGGCTGAAAATTTTGAAGCCATGGTAAACCTGATCACTCTGGAAATGGGGCCTATAGATATTGTACTTGGTTGTGATTGGTTGATGACATTAGGCAGGATCACTATGGATTTCTCATAGTTATATATGGAGTTTATCTCCAATGGACAACTTATCCATTTACAGGGAATTCCTAGTAGATCAGATTTTTAGCTTATCACCATTCAACAACTCAAAAGAGAGTAAAAGAAGCGCTCACAAATATTTGTTTTGCATTTGAATAAAGAAACACAAGATCAGCCCAATAATTCAGTAAACCATCCAGCCTTGATAACTCTTCTTGAGGAGTATAGAGATTTGTTTGAAGTACCTACTTCATTGCCTCCTAAGAGAGTAGTGGATCACCCCATTGATTTGGAGCCCAACTCAAAGACAATCAATAAGCCACCTTACAGATTATCAAAGTGTGAACGAGAGGAAGTAGCCAAGCAAATCAAAGAACTTCTTGAAATGGGATTCATTGAACCAAGTTCTTCACCTTACGCATCTCCAGTCCTGTTAGTCAAAAAGAAACATGGATCTTTCAGAATGTGTATTGACTACAGGGATCTCAATAAGATCACAGTGAAGAACATGCATCATATACCCAGGATTGATGATTTGCTTGATGAGCTTAAGGGGGCTTGATTCTTTACGAAGATTGATTTGAGATCAGGGTATCATCAGATTCGCATGCAAGAGGGTGATGAAGTCAAGACGGCTTTCAGGACTGATCGTGGACTCTATCATTCCTTGGTGATACCATTTGGGCTTACAAACGCTCCAGCTACCTTTCAAAGCTTGATGAATAAGATCTTGCAACCTTTCCTCTTTCAGTTTGTCTTGGTGTTCTTTAATGATATCTTGATCTATAGCAAGACTTTACAGGATCACTTGGCACATATGAGGAGGGTTTTTGATGTATTGAGACATCATAGGCTTTTTGCTAAGGAGAAGAAGTGCTCTTTCATGCAGACTGAAGTGGAATACTTGGGATATATTGTCAGTGAAAAAGGAATACAGGCTGATTCCAAGAAGGTGCAATGCATAAGAGATTGGCCAACGCCTACTACTACTACCTCTCTTAGAGGATTCCTTGGTCTATCCTCATTCTATCACCAATTTATAAAGCATTATGCGGCAATTGCAGCTCCTTTGATTGACAGGTTGAAGAAGGAGGCTTTCTTTTGGGATGCTCTTGTAGATAGCAGCTTCAACCAATTAAAGGAACTCCTTACTTCTGCTCCTATCTTAGTATGCCCGGATTTCTCCAAAGAGTTTACTATACAGTGTGATGCTAGTGGCCGTGGCATTGGGGCTGTTTTGCTTCAGGAGCATGGAGTAATTGCATTTGAGAGCTGTAAGCTTACAGATAAGGAAATGGCCATAAATGTTTATGACCAGGAGATGTTGGCTATCCTGCATGCAATCAAGAAGTTGCACCATTACTTATATGGCAACCGATTCAAAGTACATAGTGATCACATGGTACTCAAGCATTTCCTTACTCAGTCAAATCTCACTCCAAAGCAACGTCCTTGGGTAGTTACATTACAGAATTATGATTTTGACATCACTCATACAAGGGGTAAAGATAACATAGTGGCTGATTCTCTTTCTCGTATGTGGGCCTGCAAAGTTTCAGCTATGACAGAATTACATAATGACTGGATTGAAGAACTATAGGAGGCCTAACTTTTAGATGAGGAATTCAGCCAAATCTTTCAAAAATTACAGCAAGGTCTTATGGAAGAAAACTCGTATTACCAGCTTAAAAATGGTCTTATTTGGTGGAAAGGCAAGATTGTTATTCCCTCTACTTCTTCTTTTAAGCGGAAAATTATGGAGGAGTTACATTTTTTGCCTCTAGCTGGACACTTAGGAGTTTTCAAGACTTATGACAGGATCAACAAAAGCTTTTATTGGAAAGGACTGTGGAAAGATATCAAGGACTTTATTATGAAGTGTATGCCTTGTCAGCAAAATAAGGACAGCACCCATAAGCCAAGAGGTTTGTTACAGCCATTGCCTATTCCTACGGGTAAATGGACACATATTACTATGGATTTCATTACTGGCTTACCTACTACCAATAAGGGGCGGAATAGTATATATGTGGTGGTAGAAAGACTCACCAAGGCAACTCATTTTATTCCAACCAAGATTCAATTTACTGCTTCTCAAGTGGCCAACCAGTTTATGGAGCATATTTTTAGACTACATGGATTACCACAGGTGATTGTCCATGATAGAGACTCAAAGTTCATGAGTAACTTTTGGCAGGCGGTATTTACATCTATAGGCACTAAATTGGCTCCATATACATCTTATCATCCTCAAACTGATGGACAGACAGAGAGAGTTAATAAATGGTTGGAGACTTATCTTTACCATTTTTGCTAGGATATCCAAACCTCATGGGATTCTTGGTTACATTTGGCTGAGTTTGCTTATAACAATTCTACTCATGCAAGCATAGGAGTTTCACCCTTTGAGGCTTTGTATGGTTATAAGGTGCCCTTACCCACATTCATCTTTAATGAAAAGATCAATCCTCATGGGAAGGAGGAGTTGGAAAGAATGTAGACCCTTCTTCAGCAATGCAAGGTGAATCTAAGGAAGGCTCAAGATCAAATGAAGATGTATGCTGATGAGAAGAGGAGGTCTTTGGAGTTCCAAGAAGGAGAGCTGGTTTTGTTGAAGGTGCCCAAATCCAAGTACTCTACGTTAAAAGATGGATCTAGTAATAAGCTTGCCCACAAGTTTTATGGCCCTTACAAGATCCTCAAGTGAATTGGAGATTTGGCATACAAACTAGAGCTTCTCTCTTCTAAAAAGATTCATAACGTATTCCATGTTAGTCAGCTCAAGCCCTATTATGGTGATCCAGTGGATATAGTTGATGAGCTGCCACCCATTGATGAAGATGGTCTTATTCAGTACATTCCAGAGGCTGCTATAGGTCAATGTGAAAAGAAGCTTCGATCACGTTCTATTGTGGAATATTTGATAAAATGGAGAGGTTTACCATCTAAAGAGGCTTCTTGGAGACCTGATTCTATATTGGATGAGTATCCATACTTGAGGGAGACATTGATGGCTGAAGCCTATTGCTTATGGAGCTATTAATGATGCAGACTAGTTCAGGACAGCACGCTGTTTTAAAACAATTTTTATCGTACCTAATTTTCAGAGTTAAGCTATCTATATGGGCATAAAGTACTCTTCAGGAGCTTTGTTTTGATATATGGTACATCTCATTTGGACACTCCTACCAAAAGTTATGGCAGATTTGGTCCAGCAGGGTCTGTTTATTCAGCAAGCTGTCTACTTTGTTTTGGGATTATCTGTAGAAGACTTTATGGCTCCATTTGCTTCTAAAGTATTTCAAATCATATATATAGTTGGGGCTTACTTCCGTTCTTCAAATTCAGCTCATGTAGTGGTCATCTTTCATTCATTTCCCATCTGCAAAGTTGTAAAACAGAGTAGTACTCTATTCTATCCATCTTCTTTCTAGTTGTTTCTAGGTTTGTTTTTTAGGACAAAAACTTTTGGGAAGGGATGGATTGTAAGAAGATGGGAATAACAAATTAGTGTTAATAACATTGATATTATGCCATGTCACACTAACATTGGTATAAAAGGAGAGAAGATGTAAATTTTCACATCTTTTTGACACAATAATACAATTACAGTCTTTCTCTCCCTTCTTGCTCACAGCTTCTACAGCTTCCCCTTCTTTCCTGTCTTTCTCTCTCTAAATCTAGTATTTCTCTCTCCTCATCACCCTTCTTCTCTCTCTTCCTGCAGTCTTTCTCTTCTGCAATCTTCTCTCTCCTCTTTCTCTCTCCCTAGTTCTCTCTCTAACAAATATCTATTGGTATAACTCTCATGCATGCCGTCTCCCTTTTTCCCTTAGCACTCATGATCATGGCACCGGTTTTCTCATCCAGTAAGTATCCATACCTTGGTGGGATGCGTCTATGATATGCCCTCTCCCATTTACAACCATGCTCTCCCCTAGGATACTCCTATCCATCTAGCATACCTATAGGGGTGGTATCTCTCCAAGTAATACTTATAGGGATTCCACTTATTGTAGGCTAAGCAAAACCTAGAGTTAGGAGACTAGATGTCCCTATAGGTGTAGCAAATCTTGGAGGTAATTAGCACCCACTAGACTAATGGGATAGGGGCACTATATCGATATCTCCATAACACGCAATTGATCCACCCTCTCCAAAATGAGTACGAGAGAGCGAAGAGTAGCAATGAACCACGGGGCCACAATATCTGCATTCCTACAACACCCCCTAGAATCATCCCTAGAGGAGACGAAGTCTATGACTCTCTGAGATATCCATCACAACTACCATCTCCATTGGTCGAGTGAGGTATCTCTAAGCCTCCCTCTACGACTAGCCTAGAGCATCTATTTCGCTTACTAGAGATTAATGCGTTGGAATGTATTGAGGTAAAATGCACTAAACGCCCAGACGATGATTAATAAAACTCCTAATATTCTATATCTCTAAAGTAGGTCACTTGATTCAGAGACATACACATAAAGATCTCTTGCAACTCTGGATCTACAAAGTAAGATATTAGTTTTAAAACATGTGGTAGAATACTGATAAAAGCAAATAGTCAATAAATTTGATAAGCGGATGCAAATACAACTAGTCCTACATCTCCATGACAAGCTCTTAGCATAGCTTGGCATACATTGGAAGGTCTATGCATAGGAACCCACAGAAAGATTGTATTCTTGACGTATTCTTGTACTTCAAACTCTTTGCTTAGGTGGACAATGATTGTTTTATCCACAAAGTGTGAGCCCTCCTCGTTCTCTACTCATTGTAATAATGACTTCTCTACCTGCATACTCTCCCCTCTTGTATGCTAGGAATATTTATTTCATTATACACTCAAGCACTCTGAGGTGTTGATGGCACAATATATGACCAACGAGGTTGTTATGGGTTTGGGAAAAACATAACATGTTCAAAATATCAAATGAGAGCTTGCTGCAAAAGAACAAAAAAACATTTGTGGCCATTTTATATTGTGAAAATTTTAACAAAAAAGATTATGCACCTATGCATAGCGATTTGGCAAGACAAACATGTTGCACAATTTGTTCCATCTTTTCTTAGAGTCTACCTCCAAGAATCTAGAGGATCCTCACCGAATGGATGCCGTTGCTCTTTCCAATACTACTGTAAATGATTGGAGCCCCAAGAGGAACACCAAGGAAAAGGGAATTCTCTTGCAAGAAAATCTATCTTGTAACATCAACAAGCTTTTATTTCATTTTTTTGATCATCAAAACAAAGAAAACAACAATTCTTCACGCAGCATCATAGTAGATTTCTCCCAGGATTTGATAGAATCAACCATATTCTTCAACATCTTCACAAAATCCATCAATAGAATAAAGAACACAAAGGAATACACCATCTTTGAATGGAAATCAATCACATAGTATTCATCTTCAATGTCTTCATAGTTCTCTCTCTCAATCTCTCACATACAGTTACATTGTTTTGATAGAATTGGCTATCTCTGACTCTCTCTCTCTCTCTCTCTCCATCAATAATACATCATATCCTCACTACAATTCTCTCATAATAACCCTCAATAATCCTTCTTAGGTCGTGGATGCACCTCCCAAGAGATATGTCTGATATAAAGAGTCACCAGAGTCACCAGAGTCACCAGAGTCACTACAGTGTCTTTTCACAGCTCACTACTGTCACTGTCACTTAGTCTTCTCTTCAGTCTTCAATAGCTGTTTCTTCCACCTGTTTTAGCTCTTTTGAAATTAGATTCATCCTTTCCAAAGGTTGGAAAAATTTCACAAAGGCACATATACATTCTACAGAACACTTACAGAAGGTCTACAGAACAATCACAGTACATCACCAGAACAGCTACAGTACAGTTACAGTACAGAGACAGAGGCTCTACAGAAGGTTATAGAAGGTCATCAAAACCTCATAACTCATACTCAAACCATTCCAAACTCTCAAAAACTATTCAATAAGCTTTCAAAAGATCTCAATCTTCATCAATCATCAATCCATGCTTCATACAGAAGACAATCAGAACAAAACAGAAGCTATACAGAACCAATCTGAACCTATCAGAACATCACAGAACCTCATATCTCCACTGAGAATCATCATGAACTTCTAAACATAATCAATATCATTCAAAACACTCTCAAATACTCCCATTAACAATCATACATCACTCTAAATCCATAAAAAATCAATCATTCAGACCTCAAAAACAACAAAAATTAGTAAAAAAATCAGTCTTTTTCCACTCTCAACGTATCCCCACACTTAGAAAGGAAGCATCCTCGCGACCCAAGGAAAAGAAGAATATAAGTTCACTAAAGAGATCAAATTTTTCTTCTGTTAGATCTTCAATAATCTTGCTAAAATACGACCCCAACTTATCACCTGTATCTGATACAAAAAACTACTAAACGAAAACTCTGTTATTCATTAACTCATCTGATTAATCATTTAAAAACCAAAACAAAATTTTAAAGGATATAAGAGGTTTTTGTCAGCTTTCCACCATAGGCTTTCCATCCACCAGCAATCTTGTGAAAAGAGCTCTCGAACAAGTATTCGCAACCAACACGAACTCATCACATACAATTAAGACAACACATATACAAACACTAACACAACCGTCTGAATGACACCTCCAAAAAAGAGATATATCATTAAAAATTTTCCAAAATACATAGCAAAGGCATCAATGAAGATGATTTCTTTTAAAGGCTTGGTGGTTTCGAAAGTGATCCATGGAGAAGGATTCATCTACAAATGTCTTAAGAGGATTTTGAAAGAACTACAAGCAGCACATCCTTTCTAGCAAGACAAGGTATCTACTAGGGAGACATAGGGCATAAAAATACAGGACATCCAACTGGTGGGAGTTAATGTTCACATTGACATTCATACAAAGTTTTGGAATGGCCTTTTGATCATTATGGGAATGCCTATGCATGTATGCTAGATACCAAGCAAAATGAGTTGTCAATCTCACTGAAGGATCCAGAGATTGTGAATATTGGTGAGCAAAATGAATATAGTTCTGGTATGCTTGACTGGCAATTGTCCAATCTCCTGGAATAATTGGCCAGTTTATCTGACATCCTGTAAGAGAATCATTCGAGCTCCATCCTCTTCTTCTGGGAATCTGTTGATCAAGTGGAATAAGTGGATGAAAGTGGAATAAGTAAAAGTGGATGAAGAGATGGGTAGGAAAAATCATAAAAGGAAGAATAGGTTAAAGAAGGAGTGGCTGAAATTTTTAGGGAATCACTTAGGAAGGGTGTTAATTGATAAATAGGAAAGGTAGAAGGTACATGAATGGATGGAGAAGGACATGGTGGAGAAGGGAAAAATACTCTATCTTCGATAAAAAAGCAATATGTAAATATGGGAATTTGAGGAAAAGATTGAGGTTGGAAAAAAAGGAGTAAGATGGCTATGGAATTGGTTTGATAGAGGGAAAGACATATATCATAACAGTGAGCCATTTGTTGGTAATACAGTAGGCTAGGAACAGAGGGACCTAAGATAGATCTTCTCTAATAGGCATAAAAAAAAGTGGAATCAAATGGATTATTTTTGGAAAGATGAGCTAAGAGATCCACCCTTAGTTGTACATAGGTAGAAGCTATGTTCTGTCTTTGATTCAAGACCACAGAATCAATCATGGACTGCCACGAATTATCAGGGCAAGTAGCCACTTTTGAGGAGTAACTTTGGAACATATCATCTATTCACAACTCCAAATAGTTGACATACAAAATAGCTGGTAAAACCACATCTCCCACATACCAAGCCATATCCACTTCATCTGGAATCAACAAGTCTCCCCGTAGATACATATATGACATCAACATGGTATCGGTCGTGACAGAATCTTCAAACACCATGTGAACCACTTCTGTCAGTAACTCAGGAGACCAAGCCCCACTCCAACCATCCTCTGGAAGAGGAAGATCCATCGTTGAAAGCTTCATGTAAAAGGAATGGTCCGAAGGAACATATTCCTGGAAATGCTCAAATGTAGACCATAGCATATCCATCTTGGACTGCAATCTTTCCACTTTATCTTGAAATAGAGGACACAAGGTAGCCTGTCTTTGAAGAACTGCCAAGTCCTGCTGTGAGAGAGAAGGAATCAGGGGAACATTAGGGCTTGGAGGAACAAACCATGACTGTGCCAGTTGGTCTTGCAATTGCTTGATTTGGGAAGCTTGTGATTCCACTGTGTCATTAGCAGTCTGTAAGGCTGAGAGTTTGACATCTAAGAGAGTTTGAAACTCTTGCGCTTCTTTGGACATCCTCTCCTTCGCCTCTGAGATTCTAGTAACCTCTGATTGAGCCGCTGTTAATTGAATCTTCAAAGAAGATATCTCATCTCTTTAGGTTTCAATCACTTGGGTTTGTTGCTCCATCTGCTTAAACAGATCTGCCAGGGTATCTTTAGTAGAAGCTAACTCGGATGTTGGCTTATGTAACTGGTCTTTAGACTGCATCAGCTCCTCATAAAAGGAAGCATACAGCTGTTGAACACAGGCTGTTACTAACAGTTCAATGGAACTCTGAATGTCTTTACATAGGAAAGGAATGGCATCTCCCGATACTAAACTGTTCAGTGAGGGGACTGAGATGTCCAATGAACCTTCTCTATGTGCTCTGAACAGGTTGTTACAAGTGAGATAAGCAAGGAGATCACTGCCAGATGTAGCAGAAATGGTCACGAAAGGAAGAACCGAAGGAGCTTTATCTGCTACCTGCTTCAAGCGTTTACGCTGTATAACCAGGGGAGGAGGAGAATCCAGATCCTCTATATCAATTGGTTCTGACTCATCTGAAGGTGGAGGAGGAGGTACTAGATCAAATGGAGGAGGTGGAGGCACACTCTTCTGTAAACCTGAGTAGGTCAAGAAGGCAGACGAGTAGGATCCATATGTGACATTGGTAACATTGCCCCTAGTTACTTTTACGAAATGTTGATCCATCTTGGTGAGTAGGTAAGTGCTCCAATCAATAGCTACTCCTTTTAACACCATCCTTGAAGCTGTGAAGAGCTCTTTGGACAAGTAATGGGATGGTGTTTTTGCAGGCATAAACCTGTCTTGGAGGAACTGACAGACCAACTTCCACACATGATCAGTGATCATCGAAAAGGAAACTCCTGAAGTGTTGATCACCTTCTTGACATCCAGAATTTCCTTGGTCTATTTTTGTAACAGCTTCAAAATCTCATCGTTAGAGAAGAGCTGGTGAGCTGTAACAAAGGGTTCACCTTTGTAGGGAAGAGACAGAGCCTTCCCTAAGTATCGAGGTGCCAAAGTCATGGAAGTACCCTGGACTAGTCCCGACTTCTTGCTGTAGGAGGCCAGGAACTCATCACACATGGATGGATCCTCTAGAAGCAAGAAAAAGGAGGCAGCCAGGAAAGTCGCAAGTCCCGCCTTCGTGAGAGGTTCAAAAGTGAGTAGGGAAGAGTAATCCTGACTGATCAGTGGGACATACTGGATAGGGGGAGGAGAGTGAGGCGCCATTCAGATGGTAAACACACACACCACAACACAGACAGTCACAAAGAATGCCTGCAAAAAAACCAAAGGGCTATCAAAAAGGAATCAATCCAAAAATAATGACACTTAGACAAACATAGACATAACTAATCCAATTACCACCCCAGACAATACACAGCCTAGAAAAATTTTGGCATGATCTCTACACATATGCAACCGAAAGCTTCATGCGATGCAACATTCAAGCATCCAAATTCCCATATCAAGCAATAAAAGAAAAAAAACTACACACCGTACCCGTAATCGTAACACATGGACAAATCAGACTACCATAAAAATGGACATCAAGACTGGCCCATAACTTGACATCAGTGTCAACTAAAGACTTGTACGCACCCATCCCACGAAGCGTGTTTATTAAAAAGGGGGGGAAAAGTGTAGTGAGGGGAAATTATTTAAATGAAGAGTTCATTTTAATAAATTATTAATAAAGGGTGACATTTTATTAAGTGATAAACCTTAATAAGAAAACGACGATTCCTTCTTAAAATTTTAATTAAAATTTATTAAGTTAAAACAGTGCTTTAGCACAACCCGGACTACGATGCCCAGACTGGGTCTCTAAATGCAAATTCCTTAATTAAAAATTAAGAGTGATGTGGAGCACCTTTTTACCAGCGTGTGCGCTTGTAACGGCGGCTGGTTCTTTTTTATTACAAATTAAAGTGCCTCTTAAGCGCACGTAGCGCGTGCAAAGTGAACGGCTAGTTAATTTCTAAAATTATTAAATTGTGTGTTTAGCACGAATGCGCATGAAAAAGGTGGGTGAATAAATAATTCATTTTAATAATTAATTTATAATTAAGGGATAAATAAAAATAAATAAAATACATAAAATAAATACCTGGAAGGGGTGTGTATGCAATGGCCAAAAGGCGCACAGAAGAGTCCCCCAAAAGGAATGAATCCAGTAAAAGAAAAGTAAAGACCACTAACTGAACAACAAAGACAAAACCTTAGTGGATGTGGTAATTACTATTATTATTATTAATTTTATTATGATGTATTAATATTTTTTAAATTTTATATTTTGCTTGTTTGGTATTTTAGGGGGTATTATGTGTGGTGGTTGGAGTTATTATTTTGTTGTTTTTTTTTTTGTATGTGGTTGGTTGTTTCTTTTGTTTTTTCAAAAGGAAGAATAATCAAATATGGATATGGGATGAAGGAAAAAGAAAATTTCAGCCAGTTAGAAAATATCCACAATTTATGGTATGAAAAGAAAATTTGGAGTTTTATGTTTAATTTGTTATGTTTGTTTGTTTTTGTTTGTTTTGTTTTTTCAAAAAGTAAAAATTGGTGCCTTGTATGAAAATAATTTAAAGTGAAAAATGAATGAAAAAAGATCAAGGGGTGGGCAGAATTTCTACATTTGAGGTCTAGTTGAGTTCTAACTATATAGTTTACATTTAGAAATTAAATACTATTAAATACTTATGAATGATTTTCTTAGGGATTTAAAAAAATCCATTATTAACTCTATATCAAAATAACTTGATCTTGGTATAGTATTGGGTGAACTCTTGTTTTAAACATTTTAGTTCACCACGAATGTTAGCAAACAATAAGGTTCAAAAAAATTTGTACATAGCTCAAACCTATAATGGAGTTACATCCTAAATAGTGTTATGTTTAATCAATTGTCTAAATAAAGGCTCTAATCACCCCTAAACACTATATTAGAGCTTTTCGGAATCTCCCAAGTTCCACTCTCAAATTAGAATAAAGATGTAACCATGTGGCTAAATCTTAATCCATTTTTTGAAGATGGAACTTGGTACTATAATCTATACAGTATCTAGAAAAAGTTTCAACTTCAAGGAACACTACAAGATATAGGCCTCATACCGACGTTCAAAGTGACGAAAATGTTCATTAAAAAAATTTGTTCCCGTCATCGCAAAAAACGTCGATATTAGTGATGCCATAGAATAGTCGTTATTATCATCACTATATGCGTCGCTATTAGTATCGCATATGCAACACTGATAGCGACACAAATAATGACGCATATAGCATCGATTTGCAATGCTAACTGCGATGGTAATAGCGACACATGTAGTAAATTGCGATGCTAATAGCGACAGTTACAGGGAATTTTGTTTTTATGGCAAGGAAGCTATGTGCTTTATTTGGGCCATACAAAAGAGTTACAATAAAGTGTACAATGCTCGTCTCCATGAAGGAAAAGTGTACTTGAATCCATAAGACTAATACATAAAATAAATACAAGATCGCATAATGAAAGCAATGGTACAATCATGGCAAGATAAAAAGGATGATAATAAATTAGTGCATAAAAAATGCCTACATAAATCACATGACCAAAAAAGAAGAGGATGTGCACTCCACAGATCCAAGGGCAAGCTATAGATCCTTGCCATCCGATACCTCATCCCATTGCAAAGGAGCATCGAATGGACTCTACAAAAAAAGAAACAACTACACATCAGTCCACCATATAATAATGCATTTTAAATAAAATTAGTAACTACGGACAAGAAAGATGAGTGACTTACTAGGCCGCCACGCCCATACAATCGGTCGATCAATCTAGTGAGACCGTGTCTCTCTGCATATCGAGTCTCTAGGCCAGTGGGATCGTGGTTTGTAATGGAGTGATGTAAAGAAAACAAAATACAAATGTTAGAAACATGATTGTCAATACAACGGATATTGCAAAAGAATAAGCAAGCAGAACAAAAGAAAAACTTACAAAGTCCTCCAGATAAGTCTTGTGGCGGCTACTCCCAAGATGATGGACTACTCTTGCCTCCAGTCATGCCCTCACCGCCTTACACTATTGTCTCCAAAATCTTGGAGAATCTATAGCCTCCTCCCTGAGTTGGCACCAGTCATCTGCGTCTAGCCACTCGGGCTTTGAGGTCCCACTCTTAAGTGCATTGCGTGCGTCCGATCATCTGTGTGACATGTACGCACACATGCACTCCATTATCCAACCTATGGAAAACCTATCTGCTAAAACGGGTATCGAAAACTCCTCATGCAAGGATGCTACTATGTAATGCTTGCTCCCCTTCAGTATGTTATTTCAATGATTTACGATGTTCTGTGAAAAACTTGTTGGTATAACTCTCTCATACGAGCCATCACCCTCCTCCCCTCATTATTCATGATGATGGCTCTTGTCCTATCATCTACAAGGTATCCATACCCCTCTGGGTATGCCTAAGATGTCTCCTCTCCCACCTGCGACTACGTTCCTGGGCATATCTAGGAGACCCTTGTACATCTGGTGTACCTACGGGGGTAGTATCTCTTGGAGTAGCACCCATAGGCCACCTGTAGAGGATGGCTGAGAAAAAGTTGGAGTGACTGGAGTAGACGCCTCCATAGGTGTGAAAAATTCCATAGGTGACGCAACTCCAGTGGAACGATGAGATGGAGACACTGCATCTGTACCTCCACAACACTCACTTGAGCCATCCTCTCTCGAACCTATATGAGAGCGAGGAGGAGCACATGTATCCCGAGCCGACCACGGGCTCATTGTATCCATGTCTTTGCAACATCCCCCAGAACCACTCCCTCGGTCCACCAACCCAAGTCTAGAGCATCAACCTCGTCTACTAAAAATTGAAGCATCAGAGCGTATCAAAGTAGATCTAACAAAACCAGGACTCATCGTGCGGATCCAAATATTCGAAAAGTTCACATGCACAGAAAAAATTTGATGTTAGCATAATCAATATAAATCAAGAAAAGCATGGTAATATAAATCTTCAAAAAATGATCTCACTTAAAACATATATCTTATGTACCCTTATAAGGGATTCGTAAACGAATTGAGTAGGTGGATGCTCCAGGTATGAAGTACCCTATGGTTCCATGTCAATCTCGTGACACAAGTCCGCATACACTAGAAGATTGATAGAGAGGTCACCACAAAAGGATGAGTCGACCTTGTTCTCATCAAATAATTGCTAGACTCCTGTATTTCCATCATTGTTACCCAATTCTGGCTCCTCTACATGCTCCAAGCTTTCGGCGGCCTCAACCCCTTGCAATCTTGACCCTTCCATTTGCATACAGTCCTCATCTACGCTGGGAACATTGCTTTGATCATATACTCTCGCACTTCGGGGAGCTGAAGGTACAACATACCACCATCAAGGTTGTTGGGGATTTAGATAGAAAATTACATGTTCAAAATCACGTACAAGAGAGATTTAACTATTGTGACATGTACCATGTCGTAATAAAATTAAAAAAAGCATGAGTTCATGCACCTGTTCAAAATGGGCCGATAATACAAATGTGTCGTGCAAATCTGTCCATCTTTTTTCGGAATCTATTTTGAGAAATCGAGATGGACCTCATTGAATTATTGCCCTAGCTTCTTCAAGTACCACTTTGAACCATTGCACATGGAATAGGATCATGGAGAAGCTACGGTAATCCAACGTGATAATACTACTCCATCTCATCTATAACGGTGTTTGGATCTGTTACTCATTGTTGGCTCTCTTGCTCGAACTTTGCCATGATACCACAATCTATTTTGGAGCACATTTTTTTGATACGCTCCACACAGAAATGTCATCCACGCGACCATGTAGCATTGTGTATTTTGTAATGTACATTGAAACAGTCAATTAGTTGTTGCATATAAAATCTAGATACGACAAATCCTAAACATGTCGTCACCTTTGGACTACATCCCCTCATGAATTTCCACTTCTTAGTTGAGACCTCCATCTCTTTGTAGATGCTGTGGTCAATGCTCCATGCAACCATCGCGTTGATATAAACCACGACATCTCCTCCATGCCCCAGGATATCAAATTGGTTGATGGTCCGATGTCAAAATTCAAATCGCACTTCTTTCCGATCTTTCATGGCTTGCTCGTACCTATATCGAGCCACGTCTCCATGGAGACATGATGCAACATACAAAAATGATTCACTTTCTCCTCCATTGTAGCATCCATTCTTTTTTCCACCCCATTTCCAACCACCACATCTCCGATTAGTCTATCATCATCCTTTAGCGACCATAGCATACTATTGTTTGAATCCACCATTGGTAGCCATTGTGAAATATGCACTAATGCCTCAGACACCAACCAAACTTCAGCCATGCTACCTTTTGGCTAACAAGTGGTTGAAATGTAAGTGGATCCACTATGACAACTCGTAGAAAACTAAGAATCGTTGAATTCCGTTTGGATGTGACTCTGTGTGGATCATTTTTTGCTCATACAAGCTTTGGGCGTTCATTCATGCTGGAGGTTGTCCAAGAAAACCTTCCCTCAATTCTTATGACCCTCTGGCAAGAAAGTGGTGTATCCTTGATATACCATCTTCTTCATGGTTCATGACCTTCGGAAGTCTCACTATGGGCCACACAATGGATATGCATGATAACCTGAGGTAACCAGACCTGTCCCAACACCTCTATCTAGTGAATACAAACTTAAATGAGCTATGATAGATAGTACCAACAAAAGCAGAATCCTACTTACCTAAGCACTCCCCATATCCCGAACAGTTATGCATGGTCCATATGAGAATGGCTCAAATATTGGTGGACCATCGACCACTACACTTGCTCATATCTTCCACCGTGACCCCCTCCTCCCACAAAATCTTAAGCTCATCAATAGAAAGCCATGAAGGGATGTCGTAGTTAACAAGGACTATAGGCCACATAGTGTAAGAAGTTGAGTGGAGACCGAATGGGTTCACGTCATCCATAGCAAGATGGAGCCAAAGATTCCTTGGCTCTCAGGAAAATCTTGGAAAGGTAGAATCAATGTGGCTCCATGCGTGTGAATATGCTGATATTCGTTGGACTCCATTTGTGGATCTATTCTGTGCATGCTACGTTGTCAAGCTCACCATACCGGATGTACATAACATGTGATGTATAGAAGGGATAAGCGGAAAGTGTTTAAGAAATTTTTGAGGGATGGTTTGCCCTTGCAAGTCCTGTCAATACCTGTGAGCACCACACTTTGGACATGTCTCCATAGTCTTGTATTCTCCTCAAAACAGTATGCAATCATTGATACATGCATGGATGTTATTGTAGTCCATGCCAAACTTTAACAAAACATGTCGCGCATCTTCACGAGACTCAGATATGATCTTTACAAATGGTAATATATAATACTTTAGTAACCTTTAAAAAATCATGAAACACCTTGAGAAAGCACAAATATTTTTTATGATAGTGCGGAAAAGAAATCAACAAAGCGTATGTAGAAGGTACTTGAACAACTCGATCACACTTGCATGGCTTCACCCGCATTTTGCTTGCACACTTATAAGTGCAAGCAATGTCTTTAAGGAAGATACTCGACACCCATTATCTAATGGTATGGATGATTCTTCTCTAAGCGGATCAGATGTCTCGACATCCATAGGCATCAATGCATCGATCATTGCCTCCATCTTCGGCTCCAAGATTGTAGAAAATTCTGGGTGACTCCCTATCTCCTCTAGTATTGACGGTATAGATTGGATAGTAGCTTTCAATTGGTGGATTGGCTCACGCACTCCATCCATCACATGCCCACGAACTCTTCTAGCTAGCCACAAAGGGTGCACTCCTTAGGATGAGACATCACCTCCCTGTAATAAATTTTACGCTACATCCAATGTTTTTGTATATGATATTCAATTAGTTTGTGAATACAATGCATGATTGATATACACTTTTCTTACCATTTGCTCAAAATCTGAGATCGCTTGATTAATGATCTCTGATTGAAACTTGACGAAGCGTCGTACGTCTTCCATAGACAATTGACGTTTTTGTCTAATTTCCAACTTACATTGAGAGCAAGGACATGGGACACATTGACTAAGATACACCTCATGATCTTGAACATCATGGTCTTCATCATTTTCCATTTGGTCTGTGCTACGACAAACAATTTGTTTTTGTTATCGTTCTTTTTTTCATTCTTAAATTATTTGAGAAGGGATTTCTTCTCTTGACCTAAAAAAATTAATGTATATAAAGTGTCCACTTGGTCTACAGTATGTAAAGTTTAATATGTTTTGCATGGGGGACGATGGAGTAGCTACCCTATGTCGTAGTGTTTCCCATCCCGTGGTATTGCATTGGACCACTACTACTACTAATACTCACCTTCTCGAACACACTAAAGGTGCATCTTTAACAAAACCTCTCTCTCTCTCTCTCTCTCCACCACCACCACCACCACCACCACCACTACTACTACTTCTCACCTTTCCGAAGCATCGAACACACCCAAGGTGCACCTTTAACAAAACATCTCTTCCTCTCTCTCTCTCTCTCTCTCTCCTACTACTACTACAAAAAAACAAAAAAGAAAAGAAGAAATTAAAGAACTACTACTATTACTACTACTACAATAACAACAAAAAACAATAAATATAAGAAATTAAATAACTACTACCACTACCACTACCACTACCACTACCACTACCACTACCACTACCACTACCACCACCATCACCACCACCACAAAAAACAAGAAAAGAAGAAATTAAAGAAGTGCTGCTACTACTACTACAAAAAAAAAAAAAACTACTATCACTACCACCACCATCACCACCACCACCACCACCACCATACTACAAACAAGAAAAGAAGAAATTAAAGAATAACAACAACAACTAATCCTGTTGATGTTGCTGCTCCTACTACCACTACCACTACCACTACCACTACCACGACCACTACCACTACCA
The DNA here is from genome assembly GCF_053477565.2 of Lygodium microphyllum. Lineage (NCBI taxonomy): Eukaryota > Viridiplantae > Streptophyta > Polypodiopsida > Schizaeales > Lygodiaceae > Lygodium > Lygodium microphyllum. Next base: position 143,678,450 of record NC_141151.1, on the reverse strand, counting down.
CTACCACTACCACTACAAACAAGAAAAGTAGAAATTAAAGACTTACTACTACTACTACTACTACTACTACTACTACTACAAATAAGAAAAGAAGAAATTAAAGAACAAGATCTAACCCTTTCTTTGTTTTTTATCCATTCATTCTCCTCTCTCCCTCCCTCTCCCTCTCTCTCTCTTTCTCTCTTTCTTTATTATGTTTCATGTTTATTTCCTCTCTCTCTCTCTCTCTCTCTCGTTCCTTATTTCTTTTTCTCTCTTCCTCTCCCTCTCTCATTTCCTCTCTTTCTCTCTCACTACACATCATTTTTAACAAAAACAAGCAAAAGAAAAGGAGAAAAACAAAAATAAACCAAGAGGAAGCAATGCACTCACCGCAAATGTCCGAGGATGGATTCAGCTGCTCCTCTTCGTGACGGCAACTCCTCTTTGCCCTTCGTACACTTCCTCATCTTCTTCACAAATGGTGGTGGCGGCGGTGAGAAGCTCTCCTTCTGCCTATTTTTCTCTCTCTCTCTCTCCCTACCAAATGCAGGATGTAGTTCACTCTCTCTTTTTCTCCCTCTTTCGTTCTTACGTGCAAAATGCTGCGCTCGGGTTTTGGCTCACTTTTTTTCTTCTAAGTACCGTTGCTATTCACAAATGCGATGCAAATAGCAACACCACTAATATGTGTCGGAAATGGCTATCGCTATTTTTTCATATCCTTGTAGTGGAAGGGGGTAACAATTTGACCATGTGACCAAATATTGACCATCCTATAAATTTCCAAAGTATATGGAAATTCCCAAACTCCCTAATATAGTGGTCCTATCATTTTATATACAAAAGTAAAATATCAAAATGCCATACCCTATGCAATGTGAAATGACCCTCATGTAAGATAGCTAAGGGTGCTTAGGATATACTTGTGTTTTGTATCAAGTAAAAAATAATGAGCATATTTCTTATCCACATAATTAGTTCGATTTGACTTCATAGATAAAATTTGATAAATATCAAAGATATTAAGGAATAGTTAAGTGTTATAGATGAGGTTTGGTGAGAGAGCTCACTTGTGCATATTTTTCTTATTGGTCTTCCTAGCTCTTTTCAAAGTTTTTCATCTACTCTTTATTTGATGATGAAAGCCAATCTGAATACTTGGTCATTCGACAAATTATTTTTTAACTTGTTACGAAAAGAATAATCTAGGAAAAACAAGTTCATTATGCATGTTATGGGTCAAGCTTTTGCAGCTAGTTAAAAAGATCAAAGAAAAGATTCCTTCTTTGTTAGTAAGTAGAAAATTTTACGTGTTGATCAATCAAATAAGGATTATAAAAAAAAGAGAGCGATACATTATATAGGTATTTTCACTACAAGATATAGGCCTTATAACGACGTTAAAAGTGACGAAAATGTTCATAAAGAAAAATTTCCTTGTCGTCGTAAAAAGCATCGTTATTGGCGATGCCATAGAACAATCGATATTAGCATCGTTATCAGCGTTGCTATTTGCGTTAATATTTGTGATGCTGATACCGACACAAATAGCAACGTTGATAATGATGCTTTGCAATGTTAATAGTGATGTGTGCAGTAAATTTGCAACACTAATAGCGACGAAATAGGGAAAAAAACATTTTGTGGCAGGACAATAAGCTGCCTTGCCACATATAGCATTATGTGCTTTATTTGGGCCAAACACAATAGTTTCAGAAATGTGTACAATGCTCATGTGTAACATGTCCCTCTATCCACTTATAGGACATGTCTTAGTAGCCCATCGGGAAGAGAGTCTAGAAAGCGCCGCCCAGCACTCACAAGGAATGTCACGGGGTTTGCGATCCGGGTCTTCCCGAGTCTGCCATGAATCGGAAGCACCTGGCCACTCCCACTTAGGACTGACCTGAATCAAGGTTTTCCTAATACTTAAGTTCCTAAGAGGTAGCTAGTGTCGAGCACAGATAAACTACTTTGCGTAGAAACATCAGGGTCGAAGCAGATTTATACTACACTTGGTTCAAGGATAATGGGAAACGAGAGGGATGCGAAGCTCGACCTCTCTTCCCGTAAGGCATAGTCCCATTCCCTTCCCCTAAAACAACATAAATCGGGACTCTAGCTCTATAGATTCTAGGTCATTGTTACCTCACTGTCAATTCCCTTGAGAAAAGTTCTCGGCCAACCGGGACCACCCTTTCATAGAACGGACCCAGAGTCACGTCCACCGCACTTTCCTCGAGTTGCTTTAGTTATCTAATTACCTACCACATTTAGTTTGACAAGCAAAAATAACTTCCTTAATTAACCCATTAAACACTGGTTTCTTTATGTAACTAAAGCATTGACACATAAAAACAATGTCAAGAAAGTTCATTTTCAACATTTGATCTTTATTTATCAGTCTTTGGAATACATCAAATAACCTACCCGAAGGCTATTCCAGCAATCCTCAGGGATCGCTATTCCAAATTCCGCTCGTTGACTAGTATACGAGCCTCGAGATCCCATCTCGAGTCACATTGGTCTCTTGTGCAGGATCTGGAGGCAAGGAATTTACGACCAGAGCCTCCCTTGGCACCCAAGCGACCTCCTACTCCAAGTAGCACCCACAGAGAGACCTCTTGTGGTGGGTTCGGTTCACGTACCCGGTGCGGCTAACAACCCCCTTGGATAGGGTCAGGCAGATAGTCGGAGTTAACTGATACTGCCTCTCCCTCCAAGCTTTTAACCTAAAGCATTAGTTTATTTTCCTGAATTAATTCCTTGAGCAAAGAAGTACAAACAGTGCACCTAAGTGTACAATCACGAGCATTCCAGTGGTCGTTTGTACGACGAACTGCTAAGGTGTGATTTCTTCTCCCCGAATGCTTCCAGCATTCGATCTGGGATCAATCGTGACTTGGCAAGATCCCCAAGGGTTTTGTAAGCTGAGTTGCTTGTTTACCCTTTTTCTTGGGTTAGGGTTTATATCCTGTTGACCCAAATTGTCACTATTTTAGGTTTCCCTTAATTATGGTCAATAAAATCCTAGAAAACCCCGTTGTCCTAACTTGGTTGGTCAAATTGCTTCTTGGCAACTCACCACTGCCCCAAACTTGACAAGACAGTTCCCAAGGGGAAGTGTTGTAGTAGGGCAACTACTCAATTCCTAGGAAATCTTACAATTAGAACTCGCCAAACTTGGTCTAAGATGTAGCAGTACTATTTTGTGAGTTAGACACAAGAGCATATGACGTTAAAGTTCATTGCACGAGATAGGTGTCAACACCTAACTTGTGGGATTATTTTTCTCATCACACGGTATTCCTTGATCAAGAATACCTTTGATCAAGATATAGTGCTCGGGAGTCTTATTGACCCAATCCAAAACCCTATCCCCTACTAGGCTGATAAACGTTTTGGCCCTAGGGTCCCTAAATTCTTGCGGAGGTCTAGTATTTGGTCAACTGATCATTAGGGTGAGAACCCTAGATCGTTCTTTAGATAGTCCTAACATTTGGAGAATGTGGGTAGGACCTTGGAGATCGGAAATATTAGACCGACATCCTAAGTGAGATACTAGGCATAATTTTAACATAACTTGACCTAACCCAACACATTGAGGTGTTCGTTGTATGCTAACTACTCACGCCTTTATGAATCTCATGTGAGTTACACGATTACATGCAATCCACCTAATTGATCTGATTGTCTTATGATTAAAGGTGATCTTTCCCTTAGATATGCAAATACTTTTCCTAAAAGATATAAGTAATTGCAAGACATATGAGTTATATCATTCCATGCGAATATGCAATATCAAGCCCATAGACCTTTTGCCTTTATGCAACTATAAGATCTATAGTGATCTTTCTTTTCCTTGCCTTATGTGATGTTGATTGACATTGAGAGCTATTCTTATAAACCCTACGTTGATGCATCGAATTCAAGCTCTAGTATTTTAATGAAGATGCATCCTTTCCCAAATTCAAACTTTGATAAAATAACTCTACGCATGGATGCACCATTCTTTCATGACCAAATGTCAATGAATCCATCATTGATTTAATCCCTCCTTTAACACTTAACCTAACCTAGAATGTAACTATCATCGCATGCGATTTGCAAGGTACATAAATCCTTTCCATGAGTTGCAACTACTCGGACATCATTTAATGGGCGTCTACGATTATCTTATACGCGAGTCACAACTAGGAAATTATTACATAAGTGCATTATGTGTTATATGCCCTGTCCTTTGCGCGATGCAATAAGAATGCCTTTGCACAATTCTGTCTTTTTACTTATGCATCATACGTTCAGAATTGCAACTACCCTTGATCATGAAAGTGCAAGCAATTGCAAATACTCGACATGCAACTAAACTTTATAGATCGAATGAGTATATAAATTTCCCAATGCATTTAAACTTCCCTACGAGAGTTAAAACATGCTTGATGCATCCTTTCCATGCGGGAATATTATTCGAAACTTGGGCATTCAATATCGGGGCATTGTCCACTCTCGTACTTTGGGTGGAAGCTCCCGCGTGCGCTCCTCTTGACTTTTTCTTAAGATCCGTTGACGTAGTGGATTTTGTCTCAGCAACTCCCCCTTGGTCCCCTTTTTCGAATTTTGAAATTGCCTTCAGTCTGAGATCTCCCTCGCAGCACGGGAAATAGGAATTGGGGAACACGGATTAAAAATCCGAGAGGCACGGGTGAACAAGGCCTAGAGAAGCTTCAATAGAAGCTTCTCAAGCTTCTGGAGGCAAGGAGATGATGTGGAGAAGATGATTGGAGATGATGATGATGGTGAAGATGATGATGAGGGAGATGACGACGACGACGATGATGATGATGATGGGGCATAGCAGCCTGGCAGCACGACAATGGGGCGGTAGCAGCAGGACGTCGACGAGCAGCTCCACAATGATAATGCCCCCTCCCAAGCTTGGGAAGGGGGTTTATATGGGTTGAAGGGGGGGAGGGGGGTAGCCACACAAGTGGGGGGTAGCATGATTCCCCTCCCCATGCCCTTCCACCACTCAAGCTCCACACATACTCCCTCTCTCCGCCATGCAACGGCTGAAGGGGAGGAAGTTAAAAAAATTTGCAATTAATTCATTATCTTTTTTGTCCCTTGAAGGGGAGTTCCCATGGAGGCCTACGGTTTCATATACACTAAAAGGAAATGGTATTGTAAATGCACGATGATGGAGCACTTAGGCCAGTGTATCTTTATTGTGGGAGATTACTTTGGGTTGCTTTTGCGCGGGGTCTAGGGTCCTTAATATTTCGTTGCGGAAATATTACATCTTGTAAATAAAGACAAAGTGTACTTAAATCATAACACTGATACATGAAATAAATACATGATCACATAATGAAAGCGACCAGTACAATCATGGCAAGATACTACTACTACATAGAAAATTTCTACATAGATCACGTGACAAAAAAAGAAGGGTGTGTGAGCTCCAGGGATCCAAGGGCGAGCTATACATCATTGCCATTTGAAACCTCATCCCACCGCAAAGGATCATCGAACGAACTCTGCAAAAAAAGAAACAACTACACATAAGTCCACCATACAATAATGCATTCTAATTAAACATGGTAACTACAGACAAGAAAGATGAGTGTCTTATAGGGCCGCCGCATCCATACAATCAGTCGATCAATGCAGTGAGACCGTGTCTCTCTACATATCGAGTCTCAAGGCTGGTGGGATTGCAATTTGTAATGGAGTGCTGCAAAGAAAATAAAATACAACTGTTAGAAACAAGATTGTCAGTACAAAGGACATTGCAAAAAAATAAGCAAGAAAAACAAAAGAAAAACTTACAAAGTCCTCCAGATATGTCCTATGGCCGCCACTCCCAAGATGATGGACCACTCCGGCCTCTAGTCGTGCCCTCGCTGCCTTGCGTTGCTGTCTCCAATGTCCTAGATAATCTGTAGCCTCCTTTCTAAGTCTGCGCCAGTCATCTGCGTCTAGCCACTCAAGCTTTGAAGCCCCACTCTTGAGTGCCTTGCCTACATCCAATCATCTGTGTGACATATATGCATGCATGCACTCCATCATCCAGCCCGTAGAAAACCTATCTACTGCGGGCTGGTATCAGAAACTCCTCATGCAAGGATGCTACTATGTATGCCTTGCTCCCCTCCGGTATGTTCTTCCAATGATCCAAGATGTTGTGCTGAAAAAATTGCTGGCACAACTCTCTCATGCGAGCCATCACCCTCCTCCCCTCATCATTCATGATGATGGCTCCTGACCTATCATCTATAAGGTAGGCATACCTCTCTGGGATATGCCTAAGTTGAGTCCTCTCCCACTACGACCATGCTCTTGGGCATATCCAGGAGACCCATGTACATCTGGTGTACTGACCGGGTAAGTATCTATCGGAGTAGCACCCATAGGGGTACCACTGCAGACGACTGAGCAAAATCCGGAGTGAGTGGAGTAGACGTCTCCACATGTGTGACAAATCCCGGAGGTGACACAACTCCAGTAGAACGACGAGACGGAGACATCGCGTCCATTCCTCCATAGCAACCACCTGAGCCATGCTCTTTCGAACCGTCATCATGAGAACCAGGAGTAGCATCTATATCTCGAGCTGACCACAGGCTCACTGCATCCAGATCTCTACACCATCCCCCTAAACCACTCCCTCCGTCTGGTCCAAGTCTAGAGCGTTGACCTCATATGCTCAAAACTAAAGTATCAGATCGCGCCAAAGTAGATCTAATAAAGTGGCCTAACGGTGTCCGAGAGAGGTCCTGGTCCGCCATGTCTCTAAGTCTCGTTATCTCGTTTGGAGACATACGTGTGAAGATCTCCTGCAGCTCCTCATCGCTCATCCCTCGACTCATCTTGATGATCTAAATATCCACAAAAGGTCAGCTGCACAGACAAAAAATGATGTTAGTATAATTAATTTAAATAATAAAAAGCACGGTGCAAGAGAGATTTAACTATTGTGACATGTACCATGTCGTAATACAATTAAAAAATAAATAAGTTCATGCACATGTTCACAATGGGCCAGCAATACAAAGGTGTCGTGCAAATCCATCCATTTTTTTTTGAAATCTATTTTGAGAAATCCAGATGGACCTCGTCGAACTGTTGCTCTAGCTCCTTGAAGTACCACTTTGAATCACTGCACATCAAATAGGATCATGGAGAAGCTAGGTAATCCACCATAACAATACTTTGCAAGTTCCCAAAACACTCCATCTCATCTATAATCATGTTTGAATCCATTTCTCATCGTCAGCTCTCTTGCTCAAACCTTGCCATGATACCACAATAATCTGTTATGGAGCGCATTTTGTCAATATACAACACGTGAAAATGTCGTCCGCACAACCACGCTGCACTATATATTTTGTACTGTACATTGAAACACTCAATTAGTTGTCGCATATAAAATATAGATATGACAAACCCTAAACACGTCATCACCTTTGGACTACATTCCCTCAAGAATTTCCACTCCTCGGTTGAGATCTCTGCCACTTCACGAGACGTTGCGGTCAAAGCTCCATGCAACCATCGCGTTGACATAAACTGCGGCATCTCCTCCATGCCCTCGGGATATCAAATCAGTCGATGGCACGTACTACGTCAAAATTCAGATCATGCTTCCTCTCGATCTTTCCTAGCTTACTAGTACCTAGTGAGCCACGTCACCATAGAGACACAGTGCAACATACAAAAGCGATTCACTTTTTCCTCCATTGCAACATCCATTGTTTTTTCTACCCTTTTTCTAACCACCACATCTACGATCAGTCTATCATCGTCCTTCAACGACCATAGCAGACTGTTGTCTGAATCCACCGTTGGTAGCCATTGTGAATATGCACTAGCATCTCAGACACCAACCAACCTTCAGCCATGCTACCTTCTGGCCGAGATAGTTGTCGCACAAAGCCTTTCAGGGTTTTCATGAAGTGCTTCAAGAAGAATATCCATCGTGTATGGACAGGTCCAACAATCTCCACTTCATCTACAAGATGCACAAGAAGGTTGATTTGTATCATGAGCATGCTAGTAGGTAGGTATTTCTCAAAGAGACAGACCGTCTCCATTACTCCCCACCTCGCGGACTCAATAGAGGACATCTTAATCTCCTTCTATGAGATCCATTATACTAAAGTTGACAACCTTCAAATTTCCCCATGTATTTCTGGAGTAAGACATCCTGCGATCGTGATCGATAGTACAAACTGCCACAAATAAGAAAGCATGATGAACAATGACTACACTCCGAATAGCAAAATACACAGGCCACTTACAATCCATTCGTAGTACAAACCTGACATATCTTATGCCAATCATGGGATTTTAGCCCTCATAATTGGTCATCTTTAGAAAACACAGACCTAAGAGAATGCATCATACCTATTTGAGTACGGATAGACTTGACTATTTGCTTCACAGTGTGCTCTTCTTTAGTGGAAAAAACCCAAGGAGTGCGAGGTAGCTACAAGTGACCATCAGCGCTTGACTGCAGCCAAAGCGCCTCCATCTTGCCTACCTCCTTCAAATCCACTCATGCCCCTATAGTGTCTCTCTTTCCTATGATGTGGTTCCATAGCAAGCTGCCCACGTTCTTGAAAATATGCATGGGATCCAACAAGTGGTTGATTTGTAAGTGGGTCCAATATGGCAAGTCGTAGAAAATTGAGAACCGTCACATTCCGTTTAGTTGTGACTCCGTGTGGACCATTTTCAGCTCGTACCAGCTTTTGACATTCATACGTGTTTGAGGTCATCCAAGAAAACCTTCCTTGAGTTCATGACCCTCTAAAAAAAAAGCGGCCACGTTGTCAAGCTCGCCATGCCGGACATATGAAACATGTAGTTTATGCGGGGGGATAAGCAGAAAGTGTCTAAGAACTTTTTGAGGGATGGTTTGCCCTTGCAAGTCCTGTCAATACCTGTGAGAACCACACTTTGGACATGTCTCCATAGTCTCATATTCTCCTCGAAACAGTATGCAATCATTGATACATGCATGGATGTTGTTGTAGTCCATGCCAAGCTTTCGTAAAACATGTCGTACATCATCACGAGCATCATCACAAGAATCATGCATGGTATTTATAAGTGGTAATATATGATACTTTAGTAACCTGAAAAAAATCATAAAACACCTTGAAAAAACATAAATTTTTTGAATGATAGTGCCAAAAAGAAATCAACGAAGCATACGTACAAGGTACCTGATTAACTCGGTCACACTCGCATCGCTCCATCCGTATTTTGCTTGCACACTTAGGAGTGCAAGCAGTGTCTTCAGGTGAGATATGTGGCACCCATCATATAATGGTATGGATACTTCCTCTCTAAGCGGATCAGAAGTTTCGACATCCATGGGCATCAATGCATCAATCATTGCCTCCATCTCAGGCTCCAAGATTGCAGGTAAGTCTCGAAGGTGGTCTGTCTCCTATGGTATTGACAGTATAGATTGGGTAGTACCTTCCAAGTGGTGGATTGGCTCAGGCACTCCATCCATCACACGCCCACGAACTCTTCTAATTGGCCGCAAAGGGTGCACTCCTCTTTGGGACGAGACGTCACCTTCCTAGATAGAAAATTTTCCATCCACACCTAATCTTTTTGTATATGGTATTCAATTAGCTTGCGAATACAATGCATGATTGATATAAAATTTTCTTACCGTTTGCTCAAAATCTAAGATCATTTGATCAATGATCTCAGATTGAAACTCGCCGAAGCATCGTATGTGTTCTATAGACAATCGATGTTTTCGTCTAATTGCCAGCTTACATTGAGAGCAAGGATATGGGACACACTGATTAAGATACGCCTCACGATCTTGAACATCATGACCTTCATCGTTTTCCATTTTATCTACGTTACGACAAAAAAATTATTTTTGTTATCATTCTTTTTTTCTTTCTTAAATTGTTTGAGAAGGGATTTCTTCTCTTGTAACTCAGCAAAAATTAACGCATATAAAGTCTCCACCTACCCACAAATTAACGTATGTTGGAGTGTTTCCCATCTCGTGGTATTGCACCGGATCTCACCAGACCTCTCTCTTTGTGTTTTATCTATTCATTCTCTCCTCTCCTTCCATCTCTCTCTCTTTTTCTTTTTCTTTATTATGTTGTATGTTTATTCTCTCTCTCTCTCGTTCCTTCTTCCTTTTTCTCTCCCTCCCCCTCTCTCATTTCCTTTAACAAAACATATATCTCTCTCTACTACCAATTTCCTTTAACAAAACATCTCTCTCTCTCTACCAGTACCATTACCACTACCACTACAATAAACAAGAAAAGAATTTTAAAAAAAAACAACAACTACTACAATAACAACAACAACAACAAACAAGAAAAGAAGAAAAAACTACTACTACTACTACTACTACTACTACTACTACTACTACTACTACTACTACTACTATTACTACTACTACTACTACTACTACTACAACAACAACAACAAACAAGAAAACTAAACAACAATAAACAAGAAAACAAAAAGAACTATTACTACTACTACAACAACAACAACAACAAATGAGAAAACCACTACTACTACTACAACCACGACTACGATGACTACCACTACCACTACCACTACCACTACCACTACCACTACCACTACCACTACCACTATAATAAATGAGAAAAGAAGAAGAAGAAGAAGAAGAAGAAAAAAAAACAACAACTACTACTACTACTACAGAAAACAAAAAAACTAAACAACAATAAACAAGAAAAGAAAAAACCACTACTACTACTACTACAACAAACAAGAAAACTACTATTCCTACTACTAGTACTACTACTACAATCATGACTATGACCACCACAACAACTCTCTCTCTCTCTCTATTACTACCACTACCACTACCACTACCACTACAATAAACAAGAATAGAAGAAAAATCAACAACAACAAAAAACAAGAAAAGAAGAAAAAACTACTACTACTACCACTACTACAACAACAACAAACAAGAAAACCACTACTACTACTACAACCACGACTACGATAACTACGACTACCACAACAACAAACCACTACCACTACAATAAACAAAAAAAGAAAAAAAAAACAATAACAATAATAACAACAACTACTACTACTACAATAACAACAAACAAGAAAAGAAGAAAAAACTACTACTACTACAATAACAACAACAACAATAAACAAGAAAACTAAACAACAATAAGTAAGAAAAGAAAAGAAAAGAAAAAAACAACAACAACAACAAACAAGAAAACTACTATTACTACTACTAGTACTACTACTACTACAGTTAGGACTATGACGACTACAACCACGACTACGACTACCGTAACAACAAAAAACTAGAAGAGAAAAAATTAAACAATAACTACTACTATCACTACCACTACCACTACCACTATCACTATCACTACCACCACTACTACTATGACTACCACAATAACAACAAACAAGAAAATAAGAAATTAAACAATAACTACCACTACCACTACCACTACCACTACCACTACCACGGCAACCACAAAAACAACAAACAAGAAAATAAGAAATTAAACAACAACTACCACTGCTACCGCTACCACTACCACTACCACTACCACTACCACTAGCACAACAAACAATAAAAAAAGAAAAGAAGAAATAAAACAAAAACAACAATAACAACAACCTCTCCCTCCTTCTCTCTGTCCCTTCCCCTCCCTCTCCCTCTCTTTCTCTATTTCCCTATTATGTTTAATGTTTTCTCCCTCTCTCTCTCATTCCTTCCTTCCTTTTCTCTCTTCTGCTCCCTCTCTCCCTCCCTTTCCCTCCCTCTCTTTCTCTCTTTCCCTATTATGTTTAATGTTTCTCCATCTCTCTCTTGTTCCTTCTTTCATTTTCTCTCTTTCTCTTCTCCTCTCATTTCATCTCCCTCTCTCAATACGCATGATTTTTAACAAAGCAAGAAGGAACAATGCACTCACCATAAAAGACCGAGGATGGATTCGGCGGCTCCTCTTCGCGATGGCGGCTCCTCTTCACCCCCCGTACACTTCCTCCTCTTCTTCACGAACGACGGCAGTAGCAGTGAGAATCTTTCCTTCTCCCTCTTTCTCTCTTTCTCTCCCTCTCCCTCTCAAATGCAAGATGGAGTTCGCTCTCTCTTTCGTTTACTCGCCCAAAATAACATGCTCGGGGGGTTTCGGCCATCGTTTTTTTTGTCTGAGCACCGTCGCTATTTGCGTCTCTATTAGCATCCCATTTGTGATGCTAATAGCAACGCTGCTATTTTGCGTCGGAAAGCGCCGTCGATATGCCTCCGTATTGTTGTAGTGTTTAAGGCAAACAATGATGTCATTAAGGACCATTCAAAATTGGCTATGAAAGAGACCAAAAAGAAATAGGCTAGTATGGTTGTTGTAGATACCTCTCTTTTCAATTCAATATTTGCAAAACTTATATAGGATACAAAGTTATTATTTAGTACACAATGTGTTTATGACCGTTCATTACATGATATTGGCATGTTTATTGTGGATTTAGATGTATGGTGCACTCATAGTAGTGCTATGAAACATTTCACTTTTCTACATACTATGTTCACTCCTCTTGAGCCTAAGGACAATACTATGACATGTGCCCATAACTCCTCTTATCTTATTTAAAGGCATTGGAAAAATTAGGTTGACTACTATTAGTGGTAATCATTTCACACTTGCTACAAGTACTTTGTATGTTCTAGTGATCAAGAAGATTTTATTGATAATTTTTGCACGTGAATATTAGCTTGATTATAAATTTTAATAATGAGATATGTACTTTTCATGATCTCTCTTATGATGATACAAGTGTTTCATGTAAGTTACTATATTGTGGGCTATATAGGGTCAATAACTATGGAGAATAGAGCACTTGTGGAGAATAAGGCATACACAGTTGCATATTTGTAGGTAATTTCATATACAAAACTTTGACATGCATGTTTTGGTATCTAAACTTTGCTATTTTGCTATCTAGGTTGATTTTATGCATATGTGTTACTCAAAAATATGTTTCTCATGTTTGATGCTCTCATATGATCCATACAATTTTGTATAATCACCCTAATTTTTGTATAATACCCTCAATTTTGTATAATCACTAATCTTTTCGTGCAAAAAAAACCATGTAAAATAATATTTCATGAAAAAATAAAATTGATTTGAAATATATAGTTATATACATAGATCTGAAAGCTTAGAAATCCCTTGTACAAAGAAAAGGTTACATAATTTATACTTCATCACAACATAGTTCTTGTTAGTACTCTACCTCTACATGGTAAATATTCTAAAATTAAAAATAATTAATTAAATAATAAAGTTTAAATTTTAAATTTAAAAACACATTAGTGCTAATTGTATGCATCATGCATTAAGGAGTTTAAGATAAGGAACAAATACCTATGAGGAATAAATGTACATTAGATTTTAGGAACACTTTGATGTGAATTTGCATGCATTCTACACCAATGTGTTTAGATTTAGGAAAATAAATAGGCATAAGATAGCAATACCTTGGTGTCAATTCACATGTTTAATATTTTAAGAAATATATCCTTAGGCTAGAAATATCATAAATTTCTTACGATTTATTGGTCTTTGAGATGATTTATTTATATATTACTACCTTAAAATTAATATATATCATCATTTTTTAATGAAATACTTGCTTGCAAGATGATCAATGTGTAGGTTATGATACTTAGTTAATGTATAATCATCAAATAAAAATTGAAAAATATTTTTTGTAACACAATGTTTTTCTTAAGTATAATGCAGGGCTATGATATGAATGCCAGCTACCTAAATCTGGAATAGATGTTGCTTTTTTGCAAGGTTACAAAGCTTTACTCATTTTGAGCTACTAGTATCTAGACATAACATTCTAATATTATACGTTTTTATAATTTATTAATTCAAGCCATGTGCACTAGTATCATATATGATTTTTATAAATTTGCAAGGTCCTTAGTTTAATAATAATATTATTCTTTGAGTCACTTGATGTTATATATTTAACATAATATGTTATCCTCTTAGCCTTGATTAAGAATAAATGTATGATTTGAGTCATACTTTATATGGGTTTGTGCCTTAACACTTTTTTGTTTATTTGGCAAGATGTGTCATTATGTGACTTTGTCCAATTATCTTTAAAATCCATGTGTTTTCATTAAAATTTTATTTTTGCAATGTTTTTTTAAATCATCAACATATTATTACAAGTTCATTGCGAGCAAGTAAGGACAGTAACTTGTTTATTTTATAAAAGTCTAGTATGTTCACTAAGTGGTTGATTAGTTGAGAATGTGATAGTTAAAGTAATCATGGTGTTGTTCTTCTAGAGTTCATGGTTGAGCATAGCAAGGCTTCCACTATAAATACAAATTCTAACAATGTTCCAGAACCATCAAGGCTTCAAATACCTAACACACACGCTGCACTTGCTACACAAGCCAGCAAGGATATGATTTATGTGGTTCCTCTCCAAAATTTGCAAGACATAGTAGGCAATAAATATATGGAGCTTTATATCTTACCCTTTGCCTAATATTGCACTCTCCTTTGTACTAATGTTGTCTTTGATTATGGGTTTGTTGAGTTAGTTGAATGTTTTTTTAATTGTTAGTTATGAAGGTAAGAAGTTGATGGATCTATCTAGCTAGACTCCTAAAAGTCCACACAGACACATCCGATTGAACCATTAAAAAAATGAAGTAGTGCATTGATCTCATCCTTTGTGGGGTTGAGTCATCAATTGAGCGTTGTCGTGCCGCTATCCATACACCGTGTAAAAAAATCTAGAGTGTGGCTTTCTTATTGATTTAGAGAGCCAATGCCATTTTAGACATTAATGTTAGTGTCCTTGGATCAAAAATATTAGATTTTTGAACAAGCTTTAGCCAATTTTTGATATTTTAGATATTATCTCCTGTAAAAATCCGTAAAACTATAGAAAAATTCTAGATTAGGATAACATGTAAAAGAAAGCATGTAGCTTTCAGCTATTTTGAGAGGATTTTATGTAAAAAGAAAGATTAGCGAAATCGTGCGACACGTGATCGCTGTTTTCAAGGGTAGTGAATAGCACTCCGAAGTGGGAGATGAAGGAGTGATCTGGCCAGGTGTGCTAGTATTTTACCCCCCTTTCGGAGCCAATGGAGGCACCAGATTGGCGATCTGAGCAACATAGCAGAAGGTATTAATTCATACACGTTTTTTTCTATTAGAGTTTTATCTTCTCATAATGCAGGAATAAACTGGCAGCCTTCATCTCTATTAGTATTCTTCTACGTTTTCTAATTCTTTTTAGGAGTATTCTTCTACATCTTCAATTTCTTTGAACCCCTTCTCTTTCATCTACTCCTCTCCCTGAATCTACCTTCACCCTGTTGTCTCTTACCCTCGTGGTGGACTCTTGACACCAAACACACCGACACCGTGTTAGGGGAAGTTTATGCTATCATCAGAGGTGAATTTTGAAAGATATTTAGGCTGATATTTTCAACCATATTCAGAGAATTAGTTACATAATTGTTCTTTTAATTCATTTCTTACTCTATAGAAGGCATCTTGTCAAAGTATGCAAGTATTATGTGCCCCTATGGCAGGGCAATGTTTGTAGATCATTCATAGATGCTTTGAGTTGAATTAAGAGGAGGTTTTTTCTCTTATTTCTTGGCTGTGGTAACTTATCCTCACCAGGAACTCAATTTGAAGCTCTCTTGAAGCAAGTCTCTTTGCCCTACAAGCCTTGTAATTGACTCATAAGCTTTTGTCCCTCTTACAGTCTAAATTGAATGTAATCATGCAAAGTTGATTCATGCTATGGCATCATGTATGAATGATGGGATGTAGAGTTGTTTATGATACATGATATCATATTGTACTTGTTTTTTTAAATTGCTCTTATAGTCAAGAAAACAAGCTTCATTTGAGTTAGAACTTATGAGATAATACTTTTATGATCTTTGCTAAGAACATGTAGTTGGAAGCTCTATTAACATCTTCAAGAACTTGGCTTGAAACCTTCAACCCTTCTCTTATCTCTACTATCTCCGAAGTCCAAGCTCTTGAATCCCCATACATTCTTCTCTCTCAAATCCATGTGATTGACCATGAAGTACCTCTTGAACCTTCAAGCATTCACTGTAATCTACTTATCTCTTGAAGACACATCTCCATCTATCTTGTCAAGTTTTCTTGCCAAACCCCTGTGGTGACCTTCAACCCTACACACTACGATATTGGTGAACCTGACATAAAGGTTGGTGTAAGAGAACTCCAAGATGGGGGATTCTTCAAGAGACACTCTACAATAGTTGGTGTGCATACTGCAGCAAACTCAGCAACAACAAATCCAAATGTTACAATAACAACAACAAAGGAAAGATGAAGAGAAGATTGATTCCACAGCTATCAAGGACCTAGAAAAAGTTGGGTGGGAATTAAAACAATTTAATAGTCAAAATTTCTTTGTTTTCATTCACTTGTATGTTGAGAAAATGCTCTTCTTTGGTGTACCGCAAAATGCATGGAGTTGCTATTTTGCTAGACTAGCCAAGCATGGCCTTCAAGAAAGAATCCATGGTCTTTTTTAGCAAAATGCAGATTGGGCTGCATTAAAAAAAGCCCTATGTGAAGAATTCTTCTTAGAAGACTTTGGCCTAATAACTAAGAAAAGTTTCACTGATTGGGTTGAGAAACCCAACAAAGGTTAACTGCAACCGCTTTATACCATGAGTTTGAAAGTAAATTTGGATAATTTGATATTGAAGACCAACAAAGTATGGAAGGTCAAAAGGTTGAATTATTGCTTAAGACTACAGATCCCTTTTTGCAAGAGAAGCTTGTTGATCTCCTAGAAGATGCTACCTCCAAATCAGGAGTCAAGACTGCATTGATAGATGTTACTGATGCAGTTAACATGATTGCTCGAAGAGAGAGGATGTGACTAAGATTGGGCTCTACTTCAACTTCAACAACTCCATTGATGGAGCTTGTTCCACCTTCAAAATCCCCTATTCCTTTGACTAATCAACCAACTCTTTCTTCTTCTGTTCCTTCTAAAAATGATGTCATGGATGAACTCATTAAAAGCATGTGTGACCTTCATCTGAATCTTATAGAAATTAGTTCCAAGGTGAAGAAGTTGGATGTCAAAGTTGAAGAATGAGGATGATCATCAACTCAAAGACCCATGAGAGAAGGCTTTAAGAGGCACTATTTTCAGGCAGTGAACAACACTCCGAAGTGGGAGATGAAGAAGGAGAGATCTCACAGATTTCTGGCCATGTGTGTTGGTATTTTATCCCTCTTTTGGAGCCAATGGAAGCATCAGATTGGCAATCTAAGCAGCATAGAGGAAGGTATTATTTTATACATGTTTTTGTTTACAAGAGTTTTATCTTCTCATAATGCAAGAATAAACTAACAGGCTTCATCTATGTTAGTATTCTTATACATTTTCTATTTATTTATGTGAGTATTCTTCTATGTCTTCTATTTCTTTGAACCACTTCTCTTTCGTGGGCTGATTTGGGGCTGATATCTTCAGCCATATTTAGAGAATTAGCTACAGCAGTGTTCTTTTAATTCATTTCTTACTCTACAAAAGACATCTTGTCAAAATATGCAAGTATTATTTGTCCTATGGTAGGGCAATGTTTGTAGATCATTCATAGATGCTTTGAGTTGAATTAAAATGAGCTTTTTCTCTTATTTCTTGGCTGTGCTAACTTATCCTTATCACGAACTCAATTTGAAGCTTTCTTAAAAAAAGTCTCTTTGCCCTACAAGCCTTGTAATTGACGCATAAGCTTTTGTCCCTCTTACAGTCTACATTGAATGTAATCATGCAAAGTTGATTTATGCTATGGCATCATATATGAATGATGGGATGCAGAGTTGTTTATGATACAAGACAACATATTGCACTTGATTTTTTTATTGCTCTTACATTCAAGAAAACAAGCTTGATTTGAGTTAGAACTTATGAGATAATACTCTTATGATCTTTGCTAAGAACATGTAGTTGTGGAAGCTCTATTAATATCTTCAAGAACTTGAACCCCTATGATTGACCGTTAAGTACCTCTTGAACCTTTAAACATTACATGTAATCTATTTATCTCATAAAGACACATCTCCATCTATCTTGTTCAATTTTCTTGCTAAACCCTTGTGGTGATCTTCAACCCTATGCGTTGCAACATTGGTGAACCCAACGTGAAATTCAATGCAAGAGAACTCTAAGATGGGGGATTATTTAGGAGATACCCTACAATAGTTGGTGCACATATTGCAGTAGACTCAGCAACAACAAATCCAAATATTACAACAACAAGAACAAAGGAAAGATGAAGAGAAGATTGATTCCACAGCTATCAAGGCCCTAGAAGAAGTTGGGCGGGAATTAAAACAATTTAATTGTCAAAATGTCTTTGTTTTTATTTGCTTGTATGTTGAGAAAATGCTCTTCTTTGGTGTACCGCAACATGCATGGAGTCACTATTTTGCCAGACTAGCCAAGCATGGTCTTCAAGAAAGAATCCATGGTCTTTTCCAGCAAAATGTGGATTGGGCTGCATTCAAAAAAGCCCTATGCAAAGAATTATTCCTAGAAGACTCTGGCCTAATGATGAAGAAAAGTTTCACTGATTGTGTTGAGAAACCCAACAAAGGTTTAGCTGCAACCGCTTTATACCATGAGTTTGAAAGTAAATTGGACAACTTGATGCTAAAGACCAACAAAGTATGGAAGGTCAGAAGATTGAATTATTCCTTAAGGCTATAGATCCCATTCTGCAAGAGAAGCTTGCTGATTGCCTAGAAGATGCTACCTCTGAATCAAGAGTCAAGACTGCACGGAAGAGTATTATTGATGCAGTTAACATGATTGCTCGAAGAGACTAGGTGCGATTAAGATTGGGCTCTACTTCAACTTCAACAACTCCATTGATGGAGCTTGTTCCACCTTCGAAATCCCCTATTCCTTTGACTAATCATCCAATTCTTTTTTCTTATGTTCCTTCTAAAAATGATGTCATGGATAAACTCATTAAAAGCATGCATGACCTTCATCTAAATCTTATAGAAATTAGTTCCAAGGTGGAGAAGCTGGATGTCAAAGTTGAAGAACGAGGATGATCATCAACTCAAAGACCCATGAGAGAAGGCTATAAGAGACTATGTATTTGGTGTGACAGCCGATAACATGACAAGAGGGAGTGTTCTGCTTTCCATGAGGCTAAAGCATAGAAGCTCGTCTTTTGGAAAGACAGAAAAATTCATGCAGTTGAAACTGGTATTCCACCAGAGTGAAATTTTGGCAATGGTAGAATGAAGAAAAGATTAGAAGATTTCGCTATAAAGAATGCCTACACAGCAATTGATGCAACTACCTATGGGCTGCAAATTGAACAAACTGAATCAAATTTGAAAGCATGTAAAGCTAATGTGCAATCTAAAGTATGGATGCAGGCACTAGATCAAATGAAACGTGGTAAAGCAACCAAAGAAGATTTGGCTAACACCAGTCAGTGCATTGGAGGAATAACTAGTTGATGAGAATTGGTAGATTCTTTTTCTGCCTTTGCACATTTGGCTGACATTAATCATAAAGAAGTGTTGATTGAACAAAAGAAAAGAAGAAAAGATGAACCAAGGCCTTCCTCTTCTGGCCCTTCGAAACGAGTAACTAGAAGAACACTTGAACAACCAAAGCTTGATGAAAATATAACCCTAGATCAAGAGATGGAAGTTGTGCCACAAACAAAGAAGACCAAAGGAAAGAAGAAATGCAAGTAGCCAGACTACAAATTGCAAATAGAATCTGCAATCGATCTTAAACAAGTCCTAGAAGAACAGATTCTGGGAAGCAAAATTGAATTCACCTTAGGCAAAATTCTTAGAATTGCCAAACGTGAACTCCATTACGTAATTATTAATGTAATTAAAAGGAAAGGACAATATATTGGTGATGAAGCTAAAGAAAAAGTGCATGCTTTTTTGCAAGTTCTTTGAGTTTTTGTGCAGGATGAGGAGAAGCTGACTTCACAAGGAATTCATCTTGAAGCAGTTAAAGAATTAATTGCAGCAATTGAGGCTGAGGATAAAGAAAGCATGAATGCAAAAATTAAAGAAGTAAAGGCTGAAAATGTAATGGTCGGCTGGTCCAAACTAAATGGGCAGCCCACCTCTAAAAAAGAAGGTCGTCTATAGCACATGCATGAGGAGAAAGAGACTCAGTTCATTCCAAGTAGTCACTACTCCCGTACGCATTGGGCAAGAGTAACAACAGAGAGAGTCGTCAAAATTGGAGAGAAAGAAACACCATGTATTGCACTCTTAGACCATGGCTTGGAGACAAATGTCATGGCAAGCAGTCTCTATGAAAGTGGCGAATGGCCCATAGATGTTGATCCAGGCTGGCGAATGAGAGTTGCAAACAACTCTTCTAGAGAGTTACATGTTGCATGTCCTAATGTGTAGGTAACTATTGGAGACATAAGAGACAATTTTCACTTTTTTGTTCAAGACTCTTGTAGTTACCCTATCATTCTTGGGCAACCTTACATTTCTAAAGCCCATGCTTGGAAATAAAAGCTCTTGATGATGGTTCTTCCTATGCTCGAATCCAAAGCAAGGATAATGAACGAGCTGTTCAATTTCTTATTGTCTGTGTTAACCATCATCGAAACAGAGATCGACTGCATGATTATCCTATGCCTCCTAATGCCCGAGAATTCAAGGGTTTTCGGGTTGTATTGCTGTAAAAGGAGACTATGGCAGTGCATCATGTAAAAAGTTTGAACCTCCTTATGCTATAGAAACTGTATCTCTAGCAAATTGTATGTATATACATCCAATAGTATGGGTTGTTATAAGTCTCTTCCATCCATGACTAAAGCTAAAAGAAAATATTTATGTAATGTAAGAAGGGAGCTGAAAACTTATAGCATGATGGCTGAAAATGAAGATATTTTGGGCTTTTTTTTTTGGACTGATTACTACTGACACATTGGTTGAAATGTATGCAGCTACTCATACAAAAAATTAGGCAAAAAATCAGTCCATAGAAGTATATACATTGGATTTTTATGAAATAATTCAAGAATTTGTTGAGCAGGAAGACATTTGTTTACTCAACAAGGCTGAAGTGCAAGTGGAGACAAAATACAAGACAGTGGATAAGAAAATCAAGCATGTGGTAGTTCCACTACCTCCTCCTAAAAGTGAAGGGTTGGCTGATAGGGTAGCAAATGAGTCAAGTCTTTATGATCCTTCTAAAATTGGTCACAAGTTCACATTTGAAAGTATAAAAGAGCTCAAAATAGCTGAATTTTTCTTCCTTTCGCCGAACTGAAAGACACTCTTTTATGCAAATGCTAATGAAACATGAAAAAGAGTTTGCATTTCAACCAAATGAAATAGTCTGTGTGGATCCAAATATTGTGGCTCCTATGGTCATTTTTACGGTCCCACATGTGCCTTGGAATCTCAAGCCCATTCATGTTCCAAGGGCCTATTTACCCAAATTACTGGAACTTCTAAATGAAAAGATCAGAATGAAGATTTTAGAACCTTCTTCAACACCTTACTCAAATTGATGGTTTATCGTACCCTAGAAAAATGGATCTTTACGATTCATCCAAGATCTACAGCCTGTTAATCATGTCACAATTCAAAATGTTGGTTTGGGTCCAATTTTTTATGATTTTGTTGAAGCTATTACATGTAGAGCAATTTATTCTATGGGCAACCTATATTCAGGATATGACCAATTTCAGCTTTCATTAGAAAGCTGAGACATTAGCACAATGAAGACACCTCTTGGATTGGTCCGCATGTGCACTCTACCATAAGGTGCAACAAAGTCCGTAGCCCATATGATGAATGATATACACAAAGTCTTAAGGGACTTTATTCCACAACTTACTCTCCCATTTCTTGATGACGTACCTATCAAGGGATATGAAGTCAATGAAAAGAATGAGGAGCTTGACGAAGATGGCTACAGGACATTTGTAGTTAACAAATATGTGGTATCCATATGAGATATTTGTGACAAGATTTTGACAAGGCTAGAAGAGGTACATCTTACCTTTCTAGAGCTAAGTCAATTTTTGGAGTAGAAGAAGTCCTAGTGGTCATATACCTGTGTGGTCCATACAGATGTAAATCTTCACCAATCAAGATAGATGCCATCAGCAGAATACAAGAAAAATGCACAAATATCTCACAGGTGAGAAGATTTCTTGGCGCATGTGTATTCTATCTCATATGGATACCATATTTTTCTCATGTGGCCAAAAATCTTTATCAATTATTAAGAAAAGGCCAAAGATTCTCTTGGGGAAAAGAGCATACTCTCACTGTACACAAACTAAAGAAGTTGTTAATTGCAGCCCCCACTCTCAAAAGGGCTGATTAATCAAATGGTTAATCCATCATCCTTACTGTGGATACAACTCCCATTGGGATAGGATGGGCTATTGGCCAAGAAGACCTTGAAGGTAACAGGTATGCAATTCGTTTTGGAACAAAGGTTCTCAATGAGTGTCAAAGAAGGTATGCACAAGTAAAAAGGGAATTGTGGGGAGTTGTAACAACATTAAAGTGTGATCGTGAATTCTTTATAGGTGCTTTCGTAGTGGTAGAAACTGATTTTCTTCCACTCTTGGGCATTATTGCCAACTTCTCTACACCCGACATTGCTATGCCAAGATGGATTACATATATTAAATCTCTTAATCCCAAATTAAAGTATATTGCAGGAAAGGTGAATCCAATTGCTAACATGCTATCATGTGCAAGATATGACAATGAAGAAGAGCTTATGGAAGAAGATGAAACTGAAGAATCAATACTTGCTAAATTTCATTCCATGGCTGCTAAAAGTACATTTTTAGTTGCTGCATATACAAACCCAAAGCTGAAACTTGCAAGTGAAGCTGACCTTTTTAATGGTATAGTATTGAGTACATTAAGAACAGGAAAAAATATTGCTATAAATCAGCATACAGCAACAAAGAACAAAGATTTATCTATGGAAGAAGGGTGGTCAACTAGTAGCCAGCATGCTCATTGCATTAAGTTCTAGCTCATTTCCTTGAAGAATATTATGAAGAAGATTGGCTGAAGATTTGCCAATATTTGAGCACAATGAAGAAGGAGGAGCCTTGGACTGATGAAGAGTTCAAGCACATTAAGAGGAAATCTTATGGCTTTTTTCTTAAAGAAGGGCATCTATGGAAGCACGCAAAGAAGCAGAAAGGAGCGCCTATCCAAGTTTTAGATAACAAAAGATTGCAACAAAAGGTAATGAAGGAATTTCATGAAAGCCTATGGGCTGGCAATAGAGGCATATGGGGAACCTTTAGTAAAGTCAAAGAAAAATATTGTCGAGGCAATAGAGGCATATGGGGAACCTTTAGTAAAGTCAAAGAAAAATATTGGTGGCAAAACATGTATCGGGACATAGCACATTTTGTTGAAACTTGTTATGTGTGTCAAATGTATTCTATGGTCAAGCATCGAGATGGGTTACAACTGACTTATCCCTTGTCTATACATTATAGATGGGTTATTGAACTTGTAACTATGCCTACAGGAATATGAAATATGTGATATTTAGTGCTTGCAAGAGAGGATCTAACCAATCAAGTTGAAGGTAAAGCCTTAACAACCAAGACCACTCAAGCTATTTGTCGTTTTTTGCTTGAAGAAGTGTTTTGTAGATATGGTTGTGTGGGTAACTAAAGTAACTGCAAATAGAGGAGAGTTGGATGCTGATGAAGCACACAACTTCTTTGCTCAATTGGGTATTAAGTTGGTTTAACATTAGCCTACAACCTTGAAGGCAATGGGAAAAGTGAGAGAGAACACCAGTCTATTCTCAAAGCTCTAGGAAAGTCTGGTAGAGGAAAGATCAAAGAATGGCCTAATTATATGCTACCTTTTGCATTATGGGCTAATGGGACTACTCACAGTATAGTGACTGGCTATATGCCAGCTGAACCTATGCATGGATAACAACCAATTATGCCAATTGAAGAATCTATTCTCGCATGGAGTCTTTTAACTTGGGAGGAAGGCATCAGTAGAGAAGAGTTGCTGACTTTGCACATATGACAGCTAGAAAGAACGCTTGAAGATGTTCAAGCAGCTATTGAGAAGCTAAAGATAGCAAGACTAAATAACAAAAGAAGATTTGATAAGCGGCATCGACTTCGGCCAAGAGCAATTCAAGAAAATGACCAGGTGCTTGCTATGACAGCAGCCTAGACAATCAATACATTGCTTCTAGAAAGATGGTAAAGCATTGGTTTGGCCCATATTTGGTAAAGGTCATTCATGACAATGGCACATATTCATTGGCTAAATTGGATGGAACAAGCATGGAGATACCCATAGCTAGAAAAAGAATCAAGCTCTTCAAACAAAGAGAAAGTTCAACATATGAGTTAGAAGACTTTGATATAATTCAAGAGCATGAAGACATAGAGGAAGAAGAAGAGGTAGAAGATGAAGACATTGACATGGCAGACGATACTTCTTCTAACATTGCAGATCCATAAGACTTTGGCACATGCCAGAGGATGTGTAGGTTAGGAGGGGGTGGATGTCATGCTGCTACACACACACCGTGTAAAAAAAATCTAGAGTGTGGCTTTCTTACTGATTTAGAGAGCCAATGCCATTTTAGACATTAGTGTTAGTGTCCATGGATCAAAAATATTATATTTTTGGACAAGTTTTAGCCAATTTTTGATATTTTAGATATTATCTCTTGTAAAAATCCATAAAACTATAGACAACTTCTAGATTAGGTTAATATGTAAAAGAAAGCATGTAGCTTTTAGCTATTTTGAGAGGATTTTATGTAAAAAGAAAGACGAAGAAGGAGTGATCTGGCCAGGTGTGCTAGTATTTTACCCCCCTTTCAGAGCCAATGGAGGCATCAGATATTGGCGATCTCAGTAGCATAGAGGAAGGTATTATTTTATACACGTTTTGATCTATTAGAGTTTTATCTTCTCATAATCATGAAATAAACTGACAGGCTTCATCTCTGTTAGTATTTTTCTACATTTTCTAATTATTTTTGACAGTATTCTTCTACATCTTCAATTTCTTCGAACCCCTTCTTTTCCGTCTACTCCTTTCCCTGAATCTATCTTTACCCTATTGTCTCTTACCCTCATGCTGGATTGTTGACACCAAACTCACCAACAATGTGTTAGGGGAAGTTTATGCTATCATCAGAGGTGAATTTCTAAAGATATTTGGGTTGATTTGGGGCTGATATCTTCAGCCATATTTAGAGAATTAGCTATATCATTGTTCTTTTAATTAATTTCTTACTCTACAAAAGACATCTTGTCAAAATATACAATTATTATGTGCCCTTGTGGTAGGGCAATGTTTGTAAATCATTCATAGATGCTTTGAGTTGAATTAAGAGGACTTGTTTATGATACATGATAGCATATTGTACTTGTTTTTTTAAATTGCTCTTATAGTCAAGAAAACAAGCTTTATTTGAGTTAGAACTTATGAGATAATACTCTTGTGATCTTTGCTAAGAATGTTCAATTGGAAGCTCTATTAACATCTTCAAGAACTTGGAGCCTTGAAACCTTCAACCCTTTCTTATCTCTACCATCTTCGGAGTCTAAGCTCTTGAACCCCCATACATTCTTCTCTCTCAAACCCTTTTGATTAACTATGAAGTACCTCTTGAACCTTCAAACATTCACTGTAATCTACTTATCTCTTGAAGACACATCTCCATCTATCTTGTCTAGTTTTCTTGCCAAACCCCGTGGTGACCTTCAACCCTACACACTGGGACTACGTGTGATGATCCGACTGCAGCGTCACACTACGTCTTGATTAGGAAGATATCCCATTACACGTACCTGTTGTTGAGCATTGATTATGCATGTTATGTTGGTTGCATGTCCTATGTTCTCTTTAAAGTATGAGATCTATAGTGTTAACCTTCTTTACAAATGTGTAGGCTTTCAATACACTATTATTGATTATGCATGTAATAATGGCATATTTTATATCATAGTATAAATAAGTTTTTCTCCGTACAAAAGGATGACTTGTACAATATGGATAATGAGTTGTATTGTAAGGTCACATAGTTGATATTTGTTGGCTTTTCCATGATTCTACTAGTTGATGCATTAGGTCTAGAGTTAGGAGGTGAGTTACATCATGTGTCATATGCTAGGTGTACATTATGTGTTGCATGTCTGTTTTTGAAGTTCACAAATCATCATGTTCTAATATGTATATAGAGAGTATGTATGTACCAAATTGAAATGTCTTTACAAATAATTTTGTGATGGGCACCATGGATCTGGCATATGAGTAATGGATAGATGAGGGATTCTTGGTTACTATGTGCTTTTAATAGACCATGTGTTGGAGAGTTCATTGCAGATGCCGCTATTAAGCAAGTGGTGATTGAGACAAGCCTCACTTAGAACCCGAAAATGAGATATTAAGGAGTGCTAATTAGGGTATTGACTTGTCAATATTCAACACAAACGGAAATTTTCAATGTCTCTCAAACACAACACAACCAACACACGAACACAAACAAACTCCTATGCCTCTTGTAGCTCTACAAAAACATCAAAGAAACACAAAGTAGAGCAAAAACAAGCATCAAAACATGTGAGAGAAGAATTTAAACACTAGAGAAATGATGAGAGTGGAATTTAAACACTAGAGAAATGTTGGACAAGCTATGCCAAATGATGCAAATTTAAGGCAGAATTTAAAGATCCATAGAAGCAGAAGATGTGGATTTGACAATTTTAAGTGGTTGTGGAAGATGGGGTTTCAAATTACTTCAAAAGATGGACCTTTGCAATGGTTGTGGATTTTCCATAAATTTTTTGGGTGCCGGATTGAAGTAGCACAAGCTCCAGGTAGTTTTGGGACTTAAAGACAGACGCGTAGAATTTTTCCGAAGTGAAATCGGGAACTGGATATGGGAGGAATTGAAGATCAGACACTTGGGGGGCTCAAGTTAAGGCAATCTTTGAAAAGGAATAGCCTTTAGGCCTTGGGGGGCGGGGGGGGGGGGGGGGGGGGGGGGGGGGGGGGGGGGGGTGGTTTTATTTTTCCACAGTGTGATGCAGCAAACAAGCGCTATGGCGATTCTTGATTGAGGGAGGGTTGGAGCTTGAAAGCAATCCATCAATCTAAAGACACAAATCAACTTCTCCAATATTTCACTCTGATTCATCAGTCTTTGATCAAAAAACTGTGACCTCTAGAGAAAGTGCAGAGA
The DNA here is from genome assembly GCF_053477565.2 of Lygodium microphyllum. NCBI lineage: Eukaryota > Viridiplantae > Streptophyta > Polypodiopsida > Schizaeales > Lygodiaceae > Lygodium > Lygodium microphyllum. The sequence goes on along the minus strand of NC_141151.1, from coordinate 143,651,114 downwards.
TTAGTCTTTCTCTCTTCTCCAAGAGACCATTCATGTGGGAAATAGAAAGAGAAAAATGGGATGAAGATTGCTTGTATGGCATGCATTGGATTGATGCAATATTGAGAGAATGTTGAGTGATATCCAACACCGTGTGGAGATCAATGGCAAGTATGATGGCTATTCATGCATTCAATTTTCGTAACCCGCAACATGCAATTTAGTAATATGTCCATTTTATGAAGAAAATTTACTTGTTTTTTATATTTTACGGTCCGAATGAAGTGCACATGGTATGAAAATTTGTATGACATTTTTTTGACATGCCTTTGAGGGATGTGAGTGATCATATGCAAAATTGGTAGTTAAATGTGGTCGTTATTAATGATTTTAAGCTCAAAATGTGGTATTTTAGTGAAAAAATAAGGGTCTTTTTGTTTAAATGGGAAAATCGTGTTCTTATGGGATGAAATGAAAGATAGTGTTAAATCTCAGTAATCTTAATCAAATTCAATCAAAAAGTAAGAAAATAATATTAATTATTAATAAATAAATAGAGAAAAATAAATGTACGGAAGAGATTATTTTTGTTTTGTAGGTGATTATTAATGTTTGCGAGGTGTAGTGGTTTGGTGTAGCACAATGCAGAGGAGATGAGACATTACATATATCTAGAGCTAGATGATGTGCTCTATAGGGAGTGTTTGTCCACCATAATGTGTGGACATGTACCATGTTGAGGGGGGAGAGAATGTTTTCTTTAAGAGACTCTAGACATTTCATTTTGTTGCTACCTTTATATGTTTATCATGTACTTTGTCATGTGACTATAGTTTGATTGATGACTATGCCATGTGACTATATAGTTATGTTGAGAATATGCCATGTTGGTTTTGTTTTCTTGATATGTGTTCATGTATTGGACATAAGTAAGAAATACTTTTACCCTGAATTGGTTGGTTATGTTGAGAATATGCCATGCTGGTTTTGTTTTCGTGTCTTTTAGATAGCTTTGATCTAAATGCAAAGTGTCATACTCTTTTGATAATAGTGAAGAATTGTTATTTTCTTCTTGTATGCATGAAAAGGTGAGCTCGGATCTTTTCCTATTTTGGTTAATTGTGCTATGAATGTATGCATGCAAATCATGCATAACCTAGGATATTTCCATGTGGGGGTATGCTACATAGGGATATTTATATGTAGAATGGATATATTGCATGAAAAAGCTTGAAAAAAAAGGATTGAGTACATATAAAGAATGAAAGTAAAAGATTGCAAAAATAAAATTCCCAGTTGCAACTAATCAAACAATCTCGAGAGAAATATAATAGAAATTAGATAAGTTTCACATGCAATAGCCATCATACAAAATTGGAGATCAAATTTAGCTTCTTCCACATGATCTACCTTCTTCTCACCCCTCCCAAGAAATGGATGATCAATGACTTAGGCCCTTCAAGATTCTTAGCCAAGTAAATTCAATGACCTATTGTCTCTAGCTTCCCCTATCCATGAAAATCCACATTATATTCCATGTTTTAGTCTTTGAGCCATGTCATACATCTAGCATCCTTCAAAGAATACCAAAACTATCACCGATGCCAGGAGGCATATTCCACAGTGGATTCCGTGAGGTTTTTCGGTGGATTTTGTGTGCACGTGGGTGATTCCACAATTTATGATTCTACAAAATACATATCAAATTAATGGACATTTATGAGTGTAGAGTGCGCACTCGAATTAAATTAAGGTTAGGATAGTGTTTCAACATATTTTAATTATTTGTAGTTGAAGACTACTAGATATTCACTACTGTTTATTTATTTTATTTATAAACAATTGTGAATGCTTCAGTTGATGTGTAGAGTAGGTAGTGGTAGCTTTGGGTAGCACTAGGCGTTAGCCTAAGTCCAAGCATAAATTTCATAATATGATTAGTTATCTTAAGTATAATATATAATATTATTTATTTATATTTTATTTTATTATTAAAAATATTACTCTATTTATAAGTTATAAGTTTAAACTTCTTTAGTAATAATTAGATCATTGTCCTTAGTACTATTAATTTATTTATTCTTAATATAGATTATTTTAGAATATGATATTTAAGATATGCTTTTATTAAAATAAGCTTTCTTTATGGAATATCTTGCTATTTTCTTAATGTGATTAAGTTTAGAAGCATTTTCTAGCTTTCTTTAAAAAAGCAACAAGATCGTGCACAAAATAGGAGAATTGGATGAAAACTAAGTTTTTTCATTTCTCCCTCATCTGGAATCAGAATTCAGAGCTTCAAGAGTCATTTTGGGAGTTTTAGCACGCTCCGAGTGCAATGGTGATGTCAAAACGTCAAAATTCAGAGTATAGAATTTTCTGCAGCATGTTACATGATACCTCTTGACTCTTAAAACTCTCTATTTCAATTGATATTTGCACTTTCTTTACAATTATATGTAAGATATGAATGCAAATATCCATGTAAAACTATAATATATAATTAAGGATGGCAAACCATAGCTTTTGCTATGGGGGAGATTGGGCCCAATCACGTGTTTTTTCTATTGTACTTCTCAATCTATTGAGTTATTCAAATCCTCTTACGTATTATAATGTTGTTTGTATTTAATAGTTGAGATGTTTGATTTGTTAAAATTTTTCACTAAGTTTTATTATGTGTATCATAAATTTGTTTATGATTGAGATTTAATGTACTAGATTTGCCACGTGTTCCACTTCCTAACATTAGTATCAAAGCTTGGCTATGCTCTGAGTTTTCAATTGTATGATATCATTGTATAAAGGTGAACACCGTAGAACAATCGCAATCTATAAGACAAATCACTAAGATGAATATTGCAACTGTATTTCTCGTATTTTGGACAGCCTTATATCCACAGTTGATTGACTCCAAGATCCAATTTGTTTTTCTCTGAATTTGGAGGGACTGTATTGAATGTTGTGACAAGTGTAAAAAATGCAATAAACCAAGGAAAGAAATGTTAGCTATTGATTATTTTCCTCTCAAGAAACAATTGACGCTTTTAGTGCGATCCTAGTCACTTTGTCATGATTTCCTAAGCATGTGGCATCATAGAGAAAGATGGCTAGGGAAAGATATCCATATGCAATCAGAATTCATAAATGAGTTTTGGGATGGAACAAAGTGTCATGAGTATCAAGACTTTTGGAATCCTAATGTTGAGTATGAGATGGTTGTTGTATGCAACAACCCTACATGTGGGAAAGCGTATACAACTTTTCCAAGGTCTTGTTTTTCAATAGTTCTAGAACAAGGTTTTAATCATGAGACACAAGAGTACAATTTTGTTTGTAAGCAATGTCGACATTTTAACCAATGTAAAAAGAAAATCTATAGAGGTGATCCTTGAAATTTGGAACTTCTTTTACAATGGGATGGCTTCCAGACCTCTCACACCACACAAAAATATTGTGATGTGGTTGAAATCAAAGTCCTTAATGGTAGAAAGGGCTCTATGTTAGGCATTCTTCTTGTTTTGTTCATATCTTTTAGTTTCTCGAAACTTATTCGTAATACTCCTAATGTGTTTCAAACTTTTTTAAGACCGTTTATTGGTGAGTTGCAAGACCTTTACATAAATGGTATACGAGTATCATATAACTACCTTGTTGGAAAGATTTTTGATAATCAAATGGGACAATCAATATTTTGTGTTGTTAGATCGATGTTGATGATGGTCACGGGTGATCATCCCACACAATGTAAAATAGGATCCTTCAAAGATGGCGGGCAATTCTTTTGTCGTAGGGACAAAGCCCAAGCAATTCTAGATACTAGTAATCCCTCATTCCAAGGACGCTATCTATATGATGATAGTCAATATCAAGTAAGATATCCTCCACCCCAACAGTCCATAGGTGAAATGATTGATGCCTTAACAAGTTCAAAGAGGGCTTTCACACAAGCTGAAAAGGAAGGAAAACTAAAGATTGCAAGGTTATTTGGAGAGTCTATTCTATGGAAACTATATGATTTATATGGTTTCAACTTGTCAATAGACTTGGTGTATGATAATATACATGTGTTATCTCTAAATATGTTTCAGAAATATATAGCAGCACTCATGAGAGACATGCCCAGTGAAAAGAAAAAGGTGATAGATTTTGTTGTGAGTTGTCTTATAAGCTTTCTCCACCCTCAATTCATCATGGATGGTGGCCTCGCAATCCAAGTAAGTACTATGAAATCTTTAAGGCTAAAGAGAACTAAAAGTTCATCCAATGGTGCTTACCATATGTTTTAAGTATAGTTGATGAGATACCATATACAATCACTAATTTAGGTTTTTTACTTATTGATATTGCACATGCCTTCTATAATTATAGTCATGGTATTGGTTGGTCAAAAGAAAGTTTGGGTGTTGTATGTAGTTGGTTTTCTGCTTGGAGAGTTCGAAAGGAAGAAGCCTTTGGTGCTACTTCTTCTTCCTTAGAACATGTTGTAGGAAAGGAGAACTATTAGATGACATATTAAGACATGGCTCACATGATGTCTACTGGTGTTGTGACTTTGAGAAAATGGTAGCATTATATATAGGAGTGAAGACCAATAATCGTTATAACAAAATCTCTTACGTAAATTATTATAAGAGGACATTTTTCACTTCAATATTTAAGTTATTAAAAATGGAAGTAGATGGGGTTTTACCACATAAAAGAATGCTTATCCACATACACTCTTTGCTTGTCTTACTTGATGGTTATGCTTTCACTAATTCACTACAAGGATACGGAGGCATCGCAACGGTGCTTTTGATGCAAAATAGCGGCGTCGCTATTAGCGTCGCAAATAGCGACGGTGCTCAGACGAAAAAAACACGGGCCGAAACCGAGCGCCTTATTTTGCATGAGTAAACGAAAGAGAGAGCGAAAGAGAGAGCAAACTCCATCTTGCATTTGAGAGAGAGAGGGAGAGAAAGAGAGAAAGAGAGAAAGAGGGAGAAGAAAAGCTTCTCACCACCACTGCCGCCGTTTGCAAAGAAGAGGAGGAAGCGTATGGAGGGCAAAGAGGAGCCGTCTTCACAAAGAGGAGCCGTTGAATCCATCCTCGGGCCTTTACGCTGAGTGCATTGTTCATTATTGCCTTGTTTTTGTGTTTTCTCTTTTTCTTTTACTTGTTTTTGTTAAAAAGCATATGTATTGAGAGAGAGAGAGAGGAAATGAGAGAGGGAGAGGAAGAGAGAAAAGGAAAGAAGGAACGAGAGAGAGAGGGAGAAAACATTAAACATAATAGGGAAAGAGAGAAAGAGAGGGAGAGGGAGAGGGAGGGAGAGGAAATGAGAGAGGGAGAGGTTGCTGTTATTTTTGTTGTTGTTTTATTTATTCTTTTTTTTGTTTATTGTTGTTGTGGTAGTGGTAGTGGTAGTGCTAGCGGTAGTGGTAGTTGTTGTTTAATTTCTTATTTTCTTGTTTGTTGTTTTTGTGGTGGTAGTGGTAGTGGTAGTGGTAGTGGTAGTGCTAGCGATAGTGGTAGTTATTGTTTAATTTCTTATTTTCTTGTTTGTTGTTTTTGTGGTTGTTGTGGTAGCGGTAACGGTAGCGGTAGTTGTAGTTGTTGTTTACTTTCTTATTTTCTTGTTTGTTGTTGTTATGGTAGTCGTAGTAGTAGTGGTGGTAGTGGTAGTGATAGTAGTAGTTGTTGTTTAATTCTTCTAGTTTGTTGTTGTTGTGGTAGTCATAGTCATGGTTGTAGTCATCGTAGTCGTGATTAGTTGTTGTTTAATTCTTCTAGTTTGTTGTTGTTGTGGTAGTCATAGTCATGGTCGTAGTCCTCACAGTCGTGATTGTAGTAGTAGTACTAGTAGTAGTAATAGTAGTGTTCTTGTTTGTTGTTGTTGGTGTAGCAGTAGTTTTTTTTCTTTTCTTGTTTATTGTTGTTTGGTTTTCTTCTTTGTTGTTGTTGTTGTTGTTGTTGTTGTAGTTTTTTCTTCTTTTCTTGTTTGTTGTTATTGTAGAAGTAGTAGTAGTAGTAGTAGTTGTTGTTGTTGTTGTTTTTTCGTCTTTTCTTGTTTATTCTAGTAGTAGTGGTTTGTTGTTGTGGTAATTGTAATCGTAGTCGTAGTCGTAGTCGTAGTAGTCGTGGTTGTAGTAGCAGTCGTGGTTTTCTTGTTTGTTGTTGTTATAGTTTTTTTTCTTTTCTTGTTTATTGTTGTTTAGTTTTCTTGTTTGTTGTTGTTGTAGTAGTAGGTTTTTTTTCTTTTCTTGTTTGTTTTTGTAGTAGTAGTAGTTATTGTTGTTGATTTTTCTTCTATTCTTGTTTATTGTAGTGGTAGAGAGAGAGAGAGAGAGAGAGAGAGAGAGAGAGAGAGAGAGAGAGAGAGAGAGAGAGTTGTTGTAGTGGTCGTAGTCATCGTAGTCATGATTATAGTAGTAGTACTAGTAGCAGTAATAGTAGTTTTCTTGTTTGTTGTTGTAGTAGTAGTAATAGTTTTTTTTCTTTTCTTGTTTATTGTTGTTTAGTTTTCTTGTTTTTTTTGTAGTAGTAGTAGTTTTTTCTTCTTTTCTTGTTTGTTGTTACTGTAGTAGTAGTAGTAGTAGTGGTAGTAGTGGTAGTAGTGGTAGTAGTAGTAGTAGTAGTTGTTGTTGTTGTTGTTTCTTCTTTTCTTGTTTATTATAGTGGTAGTGGTAGCGGTAGTGGTAGTGGTAGTCCTAATCGTGGTCGTAGATGTAGTCGTCATAGTTGTGGTTGTAGTAGTAGTAGTGGTTTTCTTGTTTTTTATTTTTATTGTTGTTGTTGTTATTGTTGTAGTAATAGTTTTTTTTGTTTTCTTGTTTATTGTTGTTTAGTTTTCTTGTTTGTTGTTGTTGTTGTAGTAGTGGTAGTAGTAGTAGTTTTTTCTTCGTTTCTTGTTTGTTGTTGTTGTTGTTGTTGTTGCAGCAGCAGCAGCAGCAGCAGTAGTAGCAGCAGCAGTAGTAGTTGTTGTTGTTGTTGTTGTTGTTGTTATTGTTGTTGTTGTTTTTTTTTTTCTTTTCTTGTTTATTGTAGTGGTAGTGGTAGTGGTAGTGGTAGTGGTAGTGGTAGTGAGAGAGAGATGTTTTGTTAAAGGAAATGAGAGAGGGGGAGAAAGAGAAAAAGGAAGAAGGAACGAGAGGGAGGGAATAAACATACAGCATAATAAAGAAAGAGAAAAAGAGAGAGAGATGGAAGGAGAGGACAAAATAAATGGATAAAAAACAAAGAGAGAGTGGTGGTGAGGTCCGATGCAATACCACGAGATGGGAAACACTCCTACATACGTTAACTTGTGGGTGGGTGGAGACTTTACATATGTTAATTTTTGCTGAGTTACAAGAGAAGAAATCCCTTCTCAAGTAATTTAAGAAAGAAAAAAAGAATGATAACAAAAACAAATTGTTTGTCGTAACGTAGTTTTTTCTTCGTTTCTTGTTTGTTGTTGTTGTTGTTGTAGCAGCAGCAGTAGTAGTAGTAGTAGTTGTTGTTGTTGTTTTTTCTTTTCTTGTTTATTGTAGTGGTAGTGGTAGTGGTAGTGGTAGTGAGAGAGAGATGTTTTGTTAAAGGAAATGAGAGAGGGGGAGAAAGAGAAAAAGGAAGAAGGAACGAGAGGGAGGGAATAAACATACATCATAATAAAGAAAGAGAAAAAGAGAGAGAGAGATGGAAGGAGAGGACAAAATAAATGGATAAAAAACAAAGAGAGAGTGGTGGTGAGGTCCGATGCAATACCACAAGATGGGAAACACTCCTACATACGTTAACTTGTGGGTGGGTGGAGACTTTACATACGTTAATTTTTGCTGAGTTACAAGAGAAGAAATCCCTTCTCAAGTAATTTAAGAAAGAAAAAAAGAATGATAACAAAAACAAATTGTTTGTCGTAACGTAGTTTTTTCTTCGTTTCTTGTTTGTTGTTGTTGTTGTTGTAGCAGCAGCAGTAGTAGTAGTAGTAGTTGTTGTTGTTGTTTTTTCTTTTCTTGTTTATTGTAGTGGTAGTGGTAGTGGTAGTGGTAGTGGTAGTGAGAGAGAGATGTTTTGTTAAAGGAAATGAGAGAGGGGGAGAAAGAGAAAAAGGAAGAAGGAACAAGAGGGAGGGAATAAACATACAGCATAATAAAGAAAGAGAAAAAGAGAGAGTGAGATGGAAGGAGAGGACAAAATAAATGGATAAAAAACAAAGAGAGAGTGGTGGTGAGGTCCGATGCAATACCACGAGATGGGAAACACTCCTACATACGTTAACTTGTGGGTGGGTGGAGACTTTACATACGTTAATTTTTGCTGAGTTACAAGAGAAGAAATCCCTTCTCAAGTAATTTAAGAAAGAAAAAAAGAATGATAACAAAAACAAATTGTTTGTCGTAACGTAGTTTTTTCTTCGTTTCTTGTTTGTTGTTGTTGTTGTTGTAGCAGCAGCAGTAGTAGTAGTAGTTGTTGTTGTTGTTGTTTTTTCTTTTCTTGTTTATTGTAGTGGTAGTGGTAGTGGTAGTGGGGTAGAGAGAGAGAGATGTTTTGTTAAAGGAAATGAGAGAGGGGGAGAAAGAGAAAAAGGAAGAAGGAACGAGAGGGAGGGAATAAACATACAGCATAATAAAGAAAGAGAAAAAGAGAGAGAGATGAAAGGAGAGGAAAAAGTAAATGGATAAAAAACAAAGAGAGAGTGGTGGTGAGGTCCGATGCAATACCACGAGATGGGAAACACTCCTACATACGTTAATTTGTGGGTGGGTGGAGACTTTACATACGTTAATTTTTGTTGAGTTATAAGAGAAGAAATCCCTTCTCAAGTAATTTAAGAAAGAAAAAAAGAATGATAACAAAAACAAATTGTTTGTCGTAACGTAGACAAAATGAAAAACGATGAAGGTCGTAATGTTCAAGATCGTGAGGCATATCTTAATCAGTATGTCCCATGTCCTTGCTCTCAATGTAAGCTGACAATTAGATGAAAATGTCGATTGTCTATAGAACACGTATGACGTTTCGGCAAGTTTCAATATGAGATCATTGATCAAGCGATCTTAGATTTTGAGCAAACGGTAAAAAAAGTTTATATCAATCATGCATTGTATTTGCAAGCTAATTGAATACCATATACAAAAAGATTGGGTGTGGCTAGAAAATTTTCTATCTAGGGAGGTGACGTCTCGTCCCAAGGAGGAGTGTACCCTTTGCGGCCAATTAGAAGAGTTTGTGGGCGTGCGATGGATGGAGTGCTTGAGCCAATCCACCTCTTGGAAGGTACTTCCTAATCTATCCCGTCCATACCAAAGGAGACAGGTAGTCTTCGAGACTTACCTACAATCTTGGAGCCTGAGATGGAGGCAATGATCGATGCATTGATGCCCATGGATGTCGAAACTTGTGATCTGCTTAAAGAGGAAGCATCCATACCATAATATGATGGGTGTCGAGTATCTCACCTAAAGACATTGCTTGCACTCCCAAGTGTGCAAGCAAAATATGGGTGGAGCGATGCGAGTGTGACTAAGTTTATCAAGTACCTTGTACGTACGCTTCGTTGATTTCTTTTTGACACTATCATTAAAATTTTTTGTGATTTTTCAAGGTATTTTATTATTTTTTTAGATTACTGAAGTATTATATATTACCACTTGCAAATACCATGCCTGAGTCTAGTGATGATGCATGACATGCTTTACGAAAGCTTGGCATAGACTACAACAGCATCCATGCATGTATCAATGATTGCATACTATTTTGAGGATAATATGAGACTATGGAGACATGTCCAAAGTGTGGTTCTCACAGGTATCGACAGCACTTGCAAGGGCAAATCATCTCTCAAAAATTTCTTAAACACTTTTCGCTTATCCCTGGCATAAACCACATGTTTCGTACGTCTGGCATGGCGAGCTTGACAACGTGGCCGCTTTCTTGCCAAAGGGTTATGAACTCAAGGAAAGTTTTCTTGGACAACCTCCAACACGTATGAATACCCAAAGCTGGTATGAACTAAAAATGGTTCACACGGAGTTACATCCAAACAAAAATCGACAGTTCTCAGTTTTCTACGAGTTGCCATATTGAACCCACTTATAGATCAACCACTTGTTGGATCCCATGCATATTTTCAAGAACGTGGGCAGATTGCTATGGGACCACATCACAGGAAAGAGAGATACTATAGGGGCACGAATGGATTTGAAGGAGGTAGGCAAGATGGAGGCGCTTTGGCCACAGTCGAGTGTTGATGGTTGCTTGCAACTACCTTGCGCTCCTTGGGTTTTGTCCACTAAAGAAGAGTGCATTCTGAAGCAAATAGTCAAGTCTATCTGTACTCCGACGGGTATGATACATTCTCTCATGTCTACATTTTCTAAAGACAACCAATTATCTCACGGCTAAAATCCTATGATTGGCATAAGATATGTTTGGTTTGTACTACAAATGGATTATAAGTGGCCTGCGTATTTTGCTATTCGGATTATAGTCGTTGCTCATAATGTTTTCTCATTTGTGATAGTTTGTACTACCGATCGTGATGGCAGGATGCCTTACTCTAGAAATATGCGAGGCAATTTACAAGTTGTCAACTTTAGTGCAATGGATGTTGAGAGTGGAAAAAGATTGAATTTTTTATTGATTTTTGTTGTTTTTGAGGTCTGAATGGTTGATTTTTTATAGATTTAGAGTGATGTATGGCTATTAATGGAAGTGTTTGAGAGTGTTTTGGATTATATTGATTATGTTTTGGAAGTTCATGATGATTTTTAGTGGAAATATGAAGCTATGTGATGATCTGATAGGTTCTGTTGAGGTTCTAATTGGTTCTAATACCTTCTATATAGCTTCTGTTTTGTTCTGATTTTCTTTTGTATGAAGCATGGATTGATGATTGATAAAGGTTGAAATATTTTGAAAGCTTATTGAATAGTTTTTGATAGTTTGAAATGGTTTTAGTATGAGTTATGAGAATTTGTTTTTCTCTGATGGCCTTTTGTAACCCTTTGTAAACCTTCTGTAGAGCCTATGTCTTCGCTCTATCTCTATTCTGTATCTGCTCTATTCCTATTCTGTTCTGTTTTGTAGATCTTCTATAAGTGTTCTGTAGAATGTATGTGTGACTTTGGAAAAGTTTCCTAACTTTTGGAAATGATGAATCTAATTTCAAAAGAGCTAAAACAAATGGAAGAAGCAGCTGTTGAAGACTGAAGAGAAGATTGAAGTGATAGTGATAGTAGTGAGCTATGAAGAGACACTATAGTGGCTCTGGTGCCTCTTCACATTAGAAATACCTCTTGGGAGGTGTATCCACGATCTAAGAAGGATTATTGAGAGTCATTATTAGAGTATTGTAGTGCGGAGATGGTGTACTATTGATAGAGAGAGAGTGTGTGTGTGCCAGATATAGTCAATTCTATCAAAACAGTGTAACTGTATATGAGAGATTGAGAGAGAAAACTATGAAGACATTGAAGATGAATACTATGTGATTGATTTCCATTCAAAAATGATGTATTATTTTATGTTCCTTATTCTATTGATGGATTTTGTGAAGAAGTTGAAGATTATGGTTGATTCTATCAAATCCGTGGGAGATACCTACTATGATGCTGAGGGCTGAAATGATGAACGGGTTGCCTCTTACCCATCCAACCTCCAATCCTCACTAAGAGAACTAAAGAGGGGCACCACCTAGCCAAAGGGAGGATGGGCTAGGACATCCATTTTCTCAAAGAGAATCAAGAGAACCAAGACACAAATTTACAAGAGAGAATATATGTACTAGACACCATATTGGAATATAAGAGAGAGAGATGAGAGGAGAAGGAGATAATAGGAGAAGAGGTAGAGGAAGCTTGCCATTATGCCACATGGAATGAGAAGATGAGAAGAGAGAGAGATAATAGGAGAAGAGGTAGAGGAAGCTTGCCATTATACTACATAATAAAAGAACTTACTCATAGCTTCCCTCAAAGAGATGAGGGTATTCTAGAATGCTCTCATGGACTTGTCATTGTCCTCTCCCCTCTTCATTCTCCATGGGCTCTTTATATAGCCTCCATGAAGGATTAGATTAAGCTAATCTTCTTGATTAACATAATCCTAGATGATGTATGGCATCTTTGAAAATATGGAGCATAGTGAATGGGACAAGTCTCCACCTTGGTCATCATGCAAGAAGTCAAGGGTGGTGGTAGACAACATAGAGAAATGGAGCTAGATTACAAGAGGTGGGTGCCCAAAGCACATTATTATAATATATTTACAAGAAGGATAGAGTGGAAAGTTGGTGTGGTGAAAGAGAGAAGAAAATTGCATGTAGCCAGTAGTCTGCGCCTTCGTAACTTCAAATCCGTGAGGAATTTGAGAAAAGTTTCTTCTGCAACTTTGTAGACCAGGTCGAAACCGATCGGCCTACACGAGAATTTTCTTGAAATTCGCTTTTTCTTGGGAGTTATTGAGATTATAAAAAAGGGCTTCCAAAAGCTACTTTAACTTTAGTATCCCATATGTATATAAATACATATAAGCATGTGACAAAAGGGGTCCATGCTTGTAAGCTTTTGTGCAAGATCCAAATGACACCATGATGTGGATATTGACTTGTGTGCAAGGGTGAGGTGTCCTCTAATGATGGTGACAGATTTCAAATCTTAGTGATGCAGACGGAGCCCATGTGTAGTTGGAGGCTAGTCCTTTGAAAAATCTATGCATTCACTCAACTCCTAGGTGTAATCCATTTTCATCTTCACTAAGATAACCATCCCTTTTACTCTTTACATTGACATGCCTTCTAAGAACTTGTTCCCCCCATTTGCTAGAGTTATCATAATCGAGAAGCAATGTAGCATACCTAGTGGTTGAAGAGTAAACCCAAAGTGATATGGTAAGCTCTTGATAGGGGCTTTGGCCAAATTTTGTGGTAATAATCCGGGTTGTAAAAAACCCGGATCATTAGCCCTCCCCTTAGGCTAGAGGTATTCATGCCTCTAGCTTGATAATGATGGTCCAATAGAGCAAGGAGGACTGCACCCCCTCATTGGTGGCTCTTCATTGAATGACTGCTCCAAAGTGTTCATATTTCTTTGAAAATAAGGCTTCAGTCGCCATCCATTTACCCTTGTCTTGTGAACCTTCCCATCCATGTCACCTAGCTTATAGCTGCCATTTGGATATCTCCTTATGACCATGAATGGCCCTTCCCACTTGAACACAAGTTTAGCATCCTTTCTGTTATCGAAGCGGTTATCATAGCGTAGCACAAGTGATCCTTCCCTTATGTGTTTGCTAGCCAGCTTCTTATTAAATGTCTTCCTTCTCTCTTCAGCCTGCATGGAATAGTGTTGGATTGCTGCTTCTCTGTCTAACTCCAGCCTCTCTAGATCCAATATCCTTTCCTCTAACTTCTTATCTTGATTCTTCTCTCGACTGGCTACTAAAACACGCAAACTGGCCAGTTCCACCTCTATAGGAAGCAAAGCCTCTTGGCCATAAACGAGGTGAAATGGAGTATAGCCAAGTGAGGTTCTGAATAAAGTCCTGTAGGCCCAAAGAGCTGCACTCAATTTTTTATCCCAGTGCTTGGGGTGCATGTGTACCTGCTTGGTAATTATTTTACAAATCAGCCCATTTACTTTTTCGACCAAACCATTACACTGTGGATAGTAGGGAGTAGAATGCCTGTGCTTGATTTTTAGCCTTTCCATTAGCTCCCCTACTAGGTTTGCCCTAAAACCAGGACCCCGATCAGAGATAATTTCCAAAGGTGTGCCAAACCTGCAACAAATATTTTCAAACACAAATTTTCCCACTTCTTGGGCTGTGATCCTACTAGTTGCTGAAGCCTCTGCCCACCTCATCATGTAGTCCACTCCCATTATGATGTATTCCTTGCCAGATTGAGTTCGTGGGAGTGGCCCTATTGCATCAATCCCCCATTTCTCAAATGGGCCATATGTAGTTATGGGATTTTGTTCCTCATGCACTAGCTTCCTTGGTCCGGCCTTTTGGCAATCGTCACAAGTGCGGCACCAATGTTGCACATCTCGATGTAGACTAGGCCACAAAAAACCGGCTTGGAGAATCTTTCTGCTGGTTATTTCTTGAGCAAAATGTCCACCACAAACCCCTTCATGGCAGCTCTTAATCACATCTATAGTCTCCTTTGATGTTGGCACCCTTCTAAGCACTGCATCCTTTCCTTTGCAATACAACACATCATTTATCAAGCGGTATTTAGTGGCCTTAGTAGCTAGCCACCTTTTCTCACTTTTACTCATATGTGTAGGTGCCTCACCTTGCTTGAGAAAATAAAGCACATCTTGTAGTTGAAACTTACCCTGAAACAAGGGAAGCTTTACTGTAATGATGCCCACCATTACCTCTTTCAATTTTTCAGCTGCTAGAGCATCTGCGTCGCCATTTGCGCGCCTTGGCACAAAATAGATTTGCACTTTCTGTAGCTTTCTCATGAGAGTTTTAGCTTCCCTCATTTTCACTGCTAAGTTATCATTTTTACAAGCCCAGATTCCTTTCATTTGCTTAACAATGAGCATAGAATCCCCAAAAACATTAAGCCGAGTGATACCATGTGAGAGACACCACTTCAAACCTAAAAGCAAGGCTTGATATTCTGCTTCATTGTTAGAATGGACATCCTCCAAGCTGATACCTTCTCCATAAATTTTGTCACCTTCGGGACTGAACACCACTATTCCTGCTACCGCTTTGTCTTTAACACGCTTGTAGGCTCCATCAAAGTAGAGGGCATGGGCATTCTCTACCCGCGGCGGCTCCTCAAGAGGAGGTGTCTCCTCTTTTACCTTTCCTTTCTCTTTTTCCTTCTTTTGATGGCATCTATGGGTCAACAAATCAGCTAGGCAAGCTCGAGTAGAATCCTCCACCTTGAAGGTGTAGTCAAACTCTTGGAGTTGTATCACCCACTTAGCGATTCTAGCTGAAACATCCATGTGCTGTAAGGCATAGGGAAAATGCTCTTCTGTTGTGATCACTGTGAATGGCCTAGGGAGAAGATAAGGACAAAACTTTCTTATAGCAAACATTAGAGACAAAACCATTACCTCGACCTTCTTGTACCCTCGTTCTGATGCTGTCATTACTCTACTAGAAAAGTAAACTGGTCTCATTAGTCCAGTTTTAGCATCCTTTTGTATTAGTGCTGCCCCTAGAGCATTGTTCCCAAAACTCGGGTTGACAAAAAACTCTTGATCCCAACAAGGCTGTAAAATTATAGGAAGGGTGCTAAGAGCCTTCTTCACCTCGTGAAAGCACCTTTCGCTTTCGTCACTCCACAGGAGCTCCTCGGAGTGGGTTAACTGTTGCAGTGGAAATATTAATTGGGAGAGGAGATGAATGAACCGCCCCATATATCGCACCTTCTGAATGAAAGAGGTTAGTTGCTTCACAGAAGATGGTGATGGCACCGCCAATAGGGCCTTAACTTTGTTTGGATCAGCTTCAATGCCCCTCTCACTTACGACATGCCCTAACAAAGTTACACTGCTTTCGCCAATGCGACACTTCTCATGGTTTAACTGCCCCCCCATTTGTGCGAGTCGGTTGAAAGCTTCATCCACCTTCCCTAAATGTAGAGCCTTAGAACTATAAATACAAAAATCATCAATAAAGACCCTGATGGATTTTCCAAAATATGGCTGGAAGGCATAATTCATGAATCGCTGGAAGGTAGCTGGGGCATTTGTTAATCCAAATGGCATTACTTTGTAAGCAAAACAACCCCAAGGTGTAATGAAGGTGGTCTTCTGTTGATCCTCCTCAGCTATTCGGATCTGGAAATAACCTGAATACCCATCACAAACAGTGTATCTCTCATGCCCGGCCACCTCGTTGAGTATTTCATCCTGAAAGGGAAGAGGAAAGTGATCTCTCTTAGTTGCGGCATTTAGTGGCTTGTAATCCACACAAATCCTCCATTTTCCATTCTTCTTGGATATCACCACCACAGGTGAAACCCACTCTGAATCCCCTATTGGATAGATAAAGCCTGCCTTTAAAAGTCGTTGCACCTCAGTGAGTAGAGCGTTTTGTTGAACTACTCCCAATCGTCGTAGTCGTTGCACCACTGGCCGTGCTCCCTCTTTTAGATTAATGTGATGTTGTACTGCTGTCACACCTGTGATGTGTTCATAATCAGAAATAAAAAGTGCAGAGTGTTTTATCACCACTTCCATGTAGGCTGCCTTCTCCTCAACTGATAGATCCTTAGCCAACATTTTTTCTAACCCCTCCTTCTCGACCTTTGGAAGCTGCTGCGGAATTTCACTACTAGAAGGCCCTTTTAATGTAATCCCCATCACTTTTAGAGAGCTTTCTTCCTCCTCATTAGAAGACTCTCCCTCTGTCATAGATGACCAACCCTCGCTGGAACTCCATTCATCAACGGTGGTTTCTAACACAAGATCCTCCTGTCGGCCCTCCTTCATGTTGTAGATAGTGCTCTTCCATTTTTTATGCAGCCCCTTTTGTAGCCTGAGCTCTAAAGCCCCTGTCTCCCAATCTTGTCTGGCTTTCATTCCCATTAGCCATGGTCGCCCAAGAATGAGCGGATAGCCATCCCCCTTCACTGGCATCACATACATGTCAAGCTCCAATTGCACTCCACACACCTTTACCTTGACTTTCTTTATAACTCCCAAACAATTTACTACCACATTGTTAGCCATTTTGGCCCCAAATTTAGTAGTTTGATTTACCTCTAATCCCAAACGATGCATCAACTTTTCCGTCATGACACAAATCTCTGCACCTCCGTCCACATATGTCTTTGACACTCTCTGCCCATTGATTTCGGCTTCCACTAGAGGTACAATATCTTTCATCTTTCTAGCCTGGATTGCATTCACATGTCTATTCTTCATGGGTCTAATGCTTACCATCTTTGACCATTGTCGCCGCACTGTTGGAGATAGATGTAGTAATTGTGGCCATGAAATTTTTGGCCCTTGATTCCTCACATCAGCAAGCAAATCATAAGCTCTAGTACCTTTACCCAAGGGAAAATCATCTGGCTCAATGTGTCGGCGTGAGCGAGCCCTCCTCTTTTTACTGTTGCGTGTCTTTGCAGCCACTGATGACTCTGCCTCCTCTTCCATATTTTCAACCTCCTTTGGTGGTGTAGGCTCCATCTTCTCAATTCTCCGGGCTTTCTTCACCGGCATTGCTTCAACCTCTACTACTTTGGCCTTCCCTTTGACATCACTCTCATCTAAACTAATTATCCTAACATCATGATTCTCTGGCGGTTGGACAGGCAAGGGCGGCACCTCTGCAAGTGGTCGAGGATGCTGGAGAACTTGAACCGGTGGTGGAGGCCTTGGATTCGGTGGAACAAACCTTTCCCTAGGTGGTGTCACTTGTTGTCCCCTCCTTCTTGGTTGGAACCCATTTCCTGGAAAACGCCTGGGATGAGGGCAAAAGTACATACCATGGCCAGTCTCCCCACAATTATAGCAAACATACTCTCTTTCTTGTCTTCTTGGACCTCGATTGCCTTCATTTATGAGGGGAGGGGGCCGCACTCCTTGCACCAAATTTAATGAAAGGCTTTCGAGTTGATTAGTAATGCGTTGTAGGAGCTCTTGCTGTAGTATCTCTGGTTCAGGTGGGGCCTCTGTTATTTCTCTAGGCCTTGGCATGGTTGGTAAAACCTGCATGGGCTCAACTCCCCCCTTCAACTGGGCTTGATACTTCAATTTTCTATCTTTCTCCCTCGCATAAGTGATTGATTCTTCATAGGATGTGGGAAACTTTCCTTTGACCTTCTCCCTTAGTAGAGGATGGAGTCCGGCTAGAAAACAATCTTTCTTAAGGCAATCAGGTACTCTTTCTCCCTCGGCTAAAGAGACTGTCCATTTATCCCACAATTTTATAAACATGCCTTCATAGGTTTGGTATTCCCCTGCTACGGTTTGGCGAAGATCTAAGAGCTGTCTCCAAATATCTTCAGGTGGCTCTGTATCTTGGTACTTGTGCATGAATGTGGTCTTGAGATCCTCCCAATTACCTCTTGTAGCCTCCGGGAGAGCTTAATACCACACTCGAGCATCACCCTTTAGAACTAAAGAGAAGGCCCGTACTTTGGTTGCTTCATCATCCCGGCCTGTGACTAGGAAGGCCATTTCCAAGTCATCCAAAAAGTCTAGAGCTTTCTCCCCTTTGTGCCCAAAAAAACTTGGAAAACCCATGATAGGAAGATGTTGATCTAGCTCAATACAAGATAAAGATGAACACGTCTAGGCCCAAGTCATATCTTATTAAGGGTAGAATAAATGGATTTACAGATGCATTAATCTCAGCAAGACGACGAGGGCCCAATAAGCCCCTTATAATATTTTGAAACCTGATCTTTGTGCTAACGATTATATGCACGGTTTGTCTAGCAAGTGGACGGATAGGTCCGTACAAGTCCCTATGGTTCATGGGATACACTTAGAGTAGAATGAATATGTGC
The DNA here is from genome assembly GCF_053477565.2 of Lygodium microphyllum. Lineage (NCBI taxonomy): Eukaryota > Viridiplantae > Streptophyta > Polypodiopsida > Schizaeales > Lygodiaceae > Lygodium > Lygodium microphyllum. The sequence continues at coordinate 143,632,677 of NC_141151.1, read as the reverse complement.
ACATTAAAGGAGATGTTATAATCCAAAATAGGGAGTATTATGGGATCAGGAGACAACAAGATCTCTCTCAACCTCTCAGCTCCAAAATAGAAGACCAACCTTTGCTGGAAATGTATCTTTCTACTAATGCACACATCCACCCGAATGTTTTGAACCGATTGAAAGTTGTAGAAAGTAGGAGTAGTCATTTATGCATTAACTACAAATTTACACTACAAACTTTCATGAAGCGTGTTGTTGAAGCTATGGCCTCTTAGATCCCACCATTCGAGAGATGCGAAGGATTTGCTCACCACTAATTAGCGTAGCTTTTGTGTGACCATCATCAGCCTTGTAAAGTTCATAGGCTTCGATAGCTATCTTTTCAATTACTTTGAGTCTTCTTGCTAGTAGTAGTTGAAGCGCATCACCATATGTAGCCTCTCGCCAATACCGCACACCATTGATGTGTAACTCACCCTCCAAAAACTTGTTAATCCCCGAATTTGAAAGCGCCTTCACCACTTGAAGACGAAGCTCCGTAGGGAGTGTCTTTACACTAGACACCAAGCACTCAACACAATGCCTTGACGTAGAGACTTGATGAGAGCAAGATTTCTCATGAAGCAAAGAAGGATGCGTGTAATTAACTTGCTTTACCCGCATACGTGCCGTTTGTCGATAAAGATCCTTCTTCTCTTGAGCTTCTTTTGGAGACCATTGCGGTACTCTTGAGCGGCGAATCCCTTGAATAGGGTTTGATGAAGATTCCTCCTTAGTGATTTCTTGACAAACACTCGTTGAAGAAGAGGACAACTCCTTAGATGTTTCTTTCTTCATGGAAGTTGTAGAGCATAGCTTCAGAACTCCTCAGCGGGGGCACCAAAAATGAGGGCTAAAATGATGAACGGGTTGCCTCTTACCCATCCAACCTCCAATCCTCACTAAGAGAACTAAAGAGGGGCACCACCTAGCCAAAGGGAGGATGGGCTAGGACATCCATTTTCTCAAAGAGAATCAAGAGAACCAAGACACAAATTTACAAGAGAGAATATATGTACTAGACACCATATTGGAATATAAGAGAGAGAGATGAGAGGAGAAGGAGATAATAGGAGAAGAGGTAGAGGAAGCTTGCCATTATGCCACATGGAATGAGAAGATGAGAAGAGAGAGAGATAATAGGAGAAGAGGTAGAGGAAGCTTGCCATTATACTACATAATAAAAGAACTTACTCATAGCTTCCCTCAAAGAGATGAGGGTATTCTAGAATGCTCTCATGGACTTGTCATTGTCCTCTCCCCTCTTCATTCTCCATGGGCTCTTTATATAGCCTCCATGAGGGATTAGATTAAGCTAATCTTCTTGATTAACATAATCCTAGATGATGTATGGCATCTTTGAAAATATGGAGCATAGTGAATGGGACAAGTCTCCACCTTGGTCATCATGCAAGAAGCCAAGGGTGGTGGTAGACAACATAGAGAAATGGAGCTAGATTACAAGAGGTGGGTGCCCAAAGCACATTATTATAATATATTTACAAGAAGGATAGAGTGGAAAGTTGGTGTGGTGAAAGAGAGAAGAAAATTGCATGTAGCCAGTAGTCTGCGCCTTCGTAACTTCAAATCCGTGAGGAATTTGAGAAAAGTTTCTTCTGCAACTTTGTAGACCAGGTCGAAACCGATCGGCCTTCATGGGAATTTTCTTGAAATTCTCTTTTTCTTGGGAGTTATTGAGATTATAAAAAAGGGCTTCCAAAAGCTACTTTGACTTTAGTATCCCATATGTATATAAATACATATAAGCATGTGACAAAAGGGGTCCATGCTTGTAAGCTTTTGTGCAAGATCCAAATGACACCATGATGTGGATATTGACTTGTGTGCAAGGGTGAGGTGTCCTCTAATGATGGTGACAGATTTCAAATCTTAGTGATGCAGACGGAGCCCATGTGTAGTTGGAGGCTAGTCCTTTGAAAAATCTATGCATTCACTCAACTCCTAGGTGTAATCCATTTTCATCTTCACTAAGATAACCATCCCTTTTACTCTTTACATTGACATGCCTTCTAAGAACTTGTTCCCCCCATTTGCTAGAGTTATCATAATCGAGAAGCAATGTAGCATACCTAGTGGTTGAAGAGTAAACCCAAAGTGATATGGTAAGCTCTTGATAGGGGCTTTGGCCAAATTTTGTGGTAATAATCCGGGTTGTAAAAAACCCGGATCAATGCTGCGTGAATAATTGTTGTTTTCTTTGTTTTGGTCATCAAAAGAATGAAATAAAAGCTTGTTGATGTTACAATATAGATTTTCTTGCAGTAGAATCCCTTTTCCTTGGTGTCTCTCTTGGGGCTCCATGTTTTTGGTGCGCAGTCGGGGAAGCTTGCCATTAACAAGCATCAGAAGAGGATGAAAATGAAGGAAATGGCATTGCCAAGAAGAAAATAATTCAATGGATGTTTGCAAAGTTCCTTCTTCCACTGAGGAGTTGGAGATTCTCATTTCCAAAGCCACCTTCCACAAGAATTTCATCCCACATTGGCGGAAACATATTACCATTATGATGCAAGCTCTATGCAGTGGACTGTTTCCTCTTCCTGTTGAAGCAGCTAAAACTTGCATCTTGGTGGAAAATTCTTTGGGAACAAGTGAAGAGCAGAAGCAGAGACAATGACTATCCATGGAAGATTTAGTATTCATTGAGAAGTTTCCAAACATCATTAAGTGGGAGATTGTGAAGAAGCTTCAAGAGTCATGGTCTGTGGAGGTTCACGAAAACAAGAAGGAAAAGAGTTGGAATTTATTCGTGGATGCCCAACAGCAAGATATGTGGGATGCTTGGTGCATTGACAATATTTTGTTTGTCCAATTAGCAACCCACTGGAAGTTGATAGACAGAGTGTTTTTCACAACATACACTGTTGAAACCTTTAGAAGTTGGCATTATTATAATGGCACAACAATGATCCTAAGAAGAATGAGTTTTGATACTTTCAAAACGGAATATCTCCCCCTCTGTAGTGGTTTGAAAGCCAAATTTAGAGATGTTGAAAAGAAAGAAGTAGAAGAGATGTTGGCCAAAGAATCCCCTAGAGACTGAAGACCTCTCTGATTCTATTCTATTGAGTAGTGAACAACTGGTTGAAACCAAGTCCCTGATGAATGATGCAATCAAGAGGCAAGCGTTAGAATGAGTCTAGAGGTACGTGAGAAGGGAGAATGCAAAAATCAAAGCTGAGAACGAGCTCGCACCAGAAGCCTCCTTTGACGCCCTAAAAGCACTCTTTACAGAAGTCCCCATGGCGACTCAAGGTCCCTTTCCTAGTCAGATTCGTCCTGAAAATATTGATGACATGCCAACAAATGCAGTCCATTGCCAGTTTTTAAGGGAGAGTACAATAAAGACCCTGACCTTCATGTAGCAGAGTTTATGGTAGCATGTGTGGCTAACAATGCTAGAACCCCTGAGAATTGGTTAGCAATATTCCCCTCTACTTTCAAGGGCGCGGTGTTTCAGTGGTGTGAGAGACAAGTAGTAGGAACTTTTGGCGCATGGGACGACCTCAAGTAGGCCTTCCTCACTAAATTCAGAAGTGAAGATTTTGAAGAGCGGATGCGAGAGGAGTTCATGAACCTAAGTTAGTGCTCTGAAGAAAGAGTAGAAGCTTATGTCTTGCGAATGGAATCCATCCTGAAGAGATGGACTAACCATCATTTGGATGAAGGTATCCAGAAAGGAGTGTTCCTTAGAGGCCTACAACCAGAAGTTCACAATTTTGTGAAATAACACCATACTAGGGAATATGGGAATTTCCCATAAGTTTGGGACATGTGGTCAAATATTTGGATTTATCATAACTTGAACATTATAACTCCAAATTGAGTGTTGTATAGCTCAATAGATTCCATTTTTAAAGCACTTTCCAATGATAGGTCACATCATATGGTTTTGAGAAACTTATGGGCATGTTATCTAGGTGGCACCTTTTTAGTATTCAAAAAATGGGAATTGGGAGATTCCCAAACTCACTAATATTATGTTAAATTGAGAAGACCAGTCAATCTACAAGCTGTAGTGGAAGGTGCAAGATTGTATGACGAAGTTGAAGCAAGGTTATCAATGACTCTAGGAAGAGGAGTCTTACCGTCTCCCATGCCAGGAATGGTATACCCACCAAATGCAGTCCCAGGGACAGTTCCCTACCTCTATCCGCAGATGCAAACAGTGCCATAGTATACTGCACCTAATCCACTGTGGTCACCATAGACAACAATGCCTCAAATGATGGTTCAACCACAACAACAGTGGCCTCAAACAGTTTTTCCAATGGCAACTCAACAACAGTGGAACCCTATCAACTGGAATCAACAATCCCAAGTCTCAACAGGAGCTCTGAATCAGAACCAGAATAGAGGACCCTCTAGATCGACCCAACCAGTTTATGGAGTAATTACAGAAGCTTCACAAAACCCTACTACAAGTACTTCAGGAGGTGAAAATCTGAAGAACTACTTATCCAACTCAATTGCAAGTATCAAGAAAGAGCTTATAGATGTGATTACAAAGTAGCTACAGATGTTGAAGGTGAATACCACCAATATATCCACTCCTACAAGAGCTAGGAGAGATGTGATGCGTTCTAATACATGGTATGGAAAGTGTCATCGAGATGGATATTTAGCCACTGAATGCACCCAAAAACCAACCATTCCTGGAGCCTTCTGTTCCTACTATTTGTGGAAGAACCATACAGAGGATATTTGCTCTCTGAAAGAGATGCATGAACGAAGACAGAAGGATGAAAATGCAAGATTCAACTTGTAGAGTCCAAAATGACAGCACAGGATATTAGACCAAAGCCTAGGGAGTTTGGTCCTAATTTCGGTCTAAGGAGGTTTCCCTCTCAAAGTTACAGAGGACGCCAGTCTGGCGATGGTCAAAGATCAAAGGTGAAATGTTACAGGTGTGGAGAAAAGGGTCATATCTCCCCAAATTTTCCAAACCCTAGACAATATGTGTATTACAAGCCCTTATGTAGCCGATGCAAAGGAGAAGGCCACACTGCAAATGACTGTCCAAGTCTAGCCCCTGTAAAGGCCAATGCTACTGATAGCCAACAAAAGGTACAAGAGCGTGCCTCCAATTTGGTAGAGTTGGAAGTTGTTGCTGTCACGCATGCCAAGAAGAAGAAACCAATTGTTCAGAATGAAAGTAATTCCCCTGCCAAGACCGTGAAGTTTAACCTGTCACCAATAGAGGGATAGAGCAATACAGGACAGACTAGTGCAGTACTACAGAGCACTATAGTGCCACAGAGAGTCATAGGCACAGTCCCAGAAATAGGACGAGAGGTCTAGGAGATAAATGATATAGAAGAAATTCTAGAAATAGAAGAAGTGCCGATGCTACAATTGTTAGAAGAAAAATAAAAGATGAAAATGGGAGTAGCCCCATTCCCCAACAAGCTGGTGAAGCTTATGGATCCTATCAAAGAATATGACCTGGTCAAAGATCTAGTCACTTTTAAACCCAACTTAACATTCTAACAGTTGCTAATGCTGTCTCCCAGCTGCCGAAAAAAATTCAAAATCATCTTGATAAGAAGACGTGGACTAAGGATCGCTCCTTCAAGAGTGACCAAGACCAATAAGGCCCTAGAGCCTGTAAAGGAAGTAGATGTGGCTAACGCCTTTCTAGATCCTAGAACCCCAGAGATCAATGTATGGATAGAAGGATGCTTTATTTGAGATGCATTGATTGATGGAGGCTCATCATTAAACATAATGACAGATGTGACAATGAAGGACTTAGGATTGCAAGGAATTCAACCTACACAATGGCTTATCAGATTGGCACGCCAAAGTAGAATTAAACTGTTGGGCATCCTCACATACATAAAAACAACCCTTGCAGGAAAAGATTATTGGCTGACCTATCTAGTGGTCAAACCAAATTCTTATGGGACCTCATACCCTCTGTTGTTGGGAAGACCTTGGCCTTTTGAAGCAAGAGCCAGGACCGGACTGGTTCAAAGGAACCCTAACCCTAGGCAGAGGACCCAACAAAGTGGTATTAAAATTGTATGGATCGCAAAAAGGTAATGGATCCACATCCATCGAAGCCATAACTTACTCCTCCAATGAGGTAACAATGGTACATCAGGGGACAAAGAGGCTGTTAAACAGATCTTTCCCAAGAAAATAGAGGGCACAATCTCTAACAGTGGGCACTATAAGCCAAAGGAAGCAAAGTCCTTGTCCATGGGAGAATACCTCTTGCCTCAACTAGATTCGACTTTTGAAATCACCTCTAACAGCGAAATAGAAGCATGGATGTACTGTTCTCCTTATTACATGGCAATAAAATAGAGATAGAGGAAGAGGCAGTAACAAAGACAGTAACAAAGAGATAGAGCTAGAGACAGAAGCAGAAGCAGAAGCAGAGGCAAAAGATCTATTCTTCTCCTATAGAGCCTCTACAAAAAGCAGAGGCAGAGCCTCCAGAGGAAGAGGATAAAAATGATGAGGAAGAAAACAAAGCAGGATATGAAAGTGCAGTTGAAGAAGATCCTCTGATAGTGGAAGATCTTGTTGATGTCCTTATAGAGACCTTTGAGACCAAAGATCTCAAGGTGTTGGAGGGAATGACCATGGTTCCATTTGGATTGACCAATGGACCACACACTATGCAGAATCTGCATAAGAAATGGATCAAAGGCACAAAAATTAAGTTCACCAATGGCTCCTGTTGTTTTGACCATTCAATCTAGAGAAAAGATGATGATGTTTCCCCTTACCAACAAAAGCCAAAGCCCTCAGAGCCACGGCCTCTAGAAGGTCCGTGCTATGTGACATTCCTAGATGCATCCTCTGAAGATGAATCCCTAAGTCCAGAAGAAATCACCACTCACACAGAAGCAAACAAATCTCTGATACCCTTCTAGCAACCTCAACAGACAAATGAGTCATCTGTTCAGAAGGAGGACAGTGGTCCTAGTGTAACATCAGACGAGGACACGACTCCCTTGAAAGAGTCAGACCTCTATCCAGAAGCAATCCGTGGGACATTTATCTACAAAATGGAAGGTGAAAGACAAGTAATGTTCCTGGATACTGACGGTACTGAACGTCACCTGAAAGTGGGTCTCAATCTTCTAGAAGAAGAACTAGTGTCCTACGAGATCTACTAAAGGAGAACTTAGACGTGTTTGCTTGGTTGTACAAAGACCTAAAGGGGATTGATCCCATAGTATGCCAACATCACATTAACCTAGAGCCTGATGCCAAACTTGTAAGGCAAAGACAAAGGCCTATGAATCATAATTATTCTTCTCTAGTGAAGTCTGAATTATTGAAACTTCTTGAAGCCGAGTTCATTTATCTTGTGGCTAATAGTGAATGGGTTTTGCCCATTGTGGTAGTACCCAAGTGTTGAGATATTTGCAATCACACCTACTTTAGTCCCTTTGTATGGAATAGCCAAGCTAGGAAGATGCAATCCATTCTAGGAAGAGAGACAGATTCCATATGCACAGTGGATGTTAAGTGCTACCAAAGAACTCTATATAATGATGTACTTGAACTATCACTTTCATATATGATAATGCAATAGTAATTGTCTCTTTCTGTCAAGTGTTTGTGTCATTGTTGTCCATACACAAGATTGTGTTTATGAGTTCAAGTCTCAATCTTGAAACCTAATTCACTTGTGTAACAGTTGTCTACATTGTCATGTCAACATGAGTTGTGTCTTTATCTTCCATCCTCCATAGCTTCCGCCTTTGCCATGCTCTAGATCCCACATCTTTGACATGGTATCAGAGCCCAGTCGGGCATGGAATAACTCCCTTCTCTACTCTCTCAGTCCCTCTTAACCTCAGGTCATCTCAAGCCCAGCTCATGGTTCCATTTCTCACCTCCATCTCTACTTGACCTTCCTTGGTAGCCATAGCCAGCAACATGCTGTCAACTTGAAGCTCCTGGATCTCTCTCCACAGGTCATATCTGAACCTACTCTCTTCTGGACATTTGTTCTTGGCTCCCAAGTCTTCTCCTTATCACTTAAGAGCTTGACATTGGCCACTCCATAGCTCAGCATTGCTCAAATTGTCAATCACTGCCATAGCCTAAATCTGTGACCTGCAGGACATACCTTGATTGGAGTCCCTGGATCTCCCAACACAAAGCATATCTCCTCTTGCTTCCTTCTAAGGAATCATTCCTTACATCAGGGTGCTTCATCCCAGCACCAACATCCATGACATTGATCACCCTCTTCTCCAGCATTCACGAAATCGTGAGAATCTAGCTGAACTATGCCTACTGACATTGGAGTTGCTACCGCCATTGGTACAGGCCGCGATCTAGATGAGGAGGATAGGGCTTTGGTAGAGCATCACATAAGATACATTTCCATGAATTTTTATTTGAAAATGATCAACCATAGCTCCTGCAACGTCAGAAAAACCAGGCCCTGTCATGAAACCCTAAAATCAGCCAATTTTCACTCAAGCTAAAAAATCTCATTATTTTCTCTCTCCTGCCACCTGGAGCAACACATTGCCACTCTGATCTATTGTCCCAGCATCAAATCAAGGAGGGGAAGGACCTAGAAAGATTGAAGAAGGATTGACGACCCCGAACAAAGAAGATTCAAGCTCAACATCAACAAAGACATAGTCTCCGCATAGTGTGTTTTCACACTGTCATTACTTGTGTCTCTTGACACATTGTAGTCTGCTCTTCCACTCATAAATCTTAAAAATTTGAAGTTGATTTGCTATTGTTCCCGTAAGTCTAACATGGGCAAATACTCTCCAACTCCTCATTTTAAAGGAGTCGGGTTTCACACCTGGTAGACCCCCACCAAACTCATCCCGATGAAGAAGGGCCTCTGGGCCATTACCGCTGGAAAAGAAAAGAAGCCTCGTGATGCGGATCTTGCTGTAACTTGGCAAAATAACGATGATAAGGTCCATGCCATTATCAAATTGGAGCTAGAAGACAACTATATCCACCATGTGGATAACTGTGAGACCTCACAGGATACATGGAAGAGACTTGACACCTTGTTCAATGCACAGTCTAAATCATCAAAGTATGGTCTCCTGATTGAGTTTTTTAGGCTTGAAATGAAGTCCAGCACGTCACTTGCCACACATCTAAATTACATGGAAGGACTTTTAACCCAACTTGTTGGAATCAACATTAAAATGGAAGAAGATGTTTGCATCGGTGTTCTACTTAAGAGTTTGCCTCCTGAATATAATAATGTATCAACAACTTTAATCAACATGCCAAATCCTGAACTTGTTGATATCCAAGCATCACTGTTAGAAGAGGAAAATAAGCTAAAAACTAAGAAAGAACCAAGTATCTCTAGAGATGATCATGCATTATATGTTGGCAACAGGTACAAAGGCAAGAAGGATCAGCTTTTCTGTGACTTCTGCAAAAGGACTGGACACACCGAGAAGTTCTGCCACGCAAGAAAGAGGTCCCAAAAGACCTTCTAGTTGCATTCAAAGAAGAAAAAGAAAATGGAGCAAAGGAAGAAGAAAAAGAAGAAGATCACCAGGAGAAGGACAAACCTCATCAATCCTTCTATTTAGATAGACTTTTTTAGTTTTGTATTTCCTAGTCCTAATGTCTCAAACATAAACTTGTAAAACTCCTTAGTTATCCTTGTACTACAGCCTCTGTACACTTTTTAAGGACCCTGCTATAGCCTCTAGATGTCCATCATATTTGTGGTACCCACACTTAGCCTTTTTTGCGACAGTGTCTGGTGTTTTGCCATGTTTATGGTGTGCCCACACTTTGCAGGTGTTGCTTTCACTAAAGCCTCTACACACTTTGTACTTTTGGTTGTGATTGAGGAGGGGTGTTGAGATATTTGCAATCACACCAACTTTAGTCCCTTTGTATGGAATAGCTAGGCTAGGAAGATGCAGTCCATTCTAGGAAGAGAGACAGATCCCATATGCACAGTGGATGTTAAGTGCTACCAAAGAACTCTATATAATGATGTACTTGAACTATCACTTTCATATATGATAATGCAATAGTACTTGTCTCTTTCTGTCAAGTGTCTGTGTCATTGTTGTCCATACACAAGATTGTGTTTATGAGTTCAAGTCTCAATCTTGAAACCTAATTCACTTGTGTAACAATTGTCTACATTGTCATGTCAACATGAGTTGTGTCTTTATCTTCCATCCTCCATAGCTTCCGCCTTTGCCATGCTCAAATCCCGCAACTTTGACACCAAGAAGAATGGGAAACTTTGAATATGTGTGGAATTTTGAAAGCTCAATTCAAAGACGAAGAAGGATCATTTCCCTATCCCTTTTACAGACCAACTATTGGACACATTGGCAGGTCATGAGTTGTATTCCCTCTTGGATGGATTCAGTGGATATAACCAAGTCCAAATTGCAGGAGAGGACCAATCCAAAACAACCTTCACCACAGAATGGGGGACCTATGCCTATAGAGTGATGTCGTTTGGGCTCTGTAATGCTCCTGCCACCTTCCAACAAGTAATGATGGCTGCTTTCCAGAATCATCTTCATAATTTCATTGAGGTGTATCTTGATGACTTTTGTATCTATAGTTTAATCCATGAGCACTGGGGACACCTAGAGCAATGTTTTGATAGATGTCGAGAGTATGGGATTTCTCTCAACCTAGACAAATGTGTCTTTGGCGTCTCATCAGAAGTTCTTTTAGGCCATATTGTCTCTGCACAAGGGATTACATTAGACCCAGCAAAGATTGAGAAGATTCTTGCCTTGACAGCACCAATAAACCTCAAGCAATTGCGAGGATTTCTTGGCCATGTGTGCTACTACAGAAGATTTATTGCACATTTTGCAACCAAGGCAGCCCCTCTGCACAAACTCCTAAGGAAAGATGTGGATTTTCTTTGGAGTGATGAGACTGTGAAGAAACTTTTTAATACCCTAAAACAATGCCTTATCCAAGCACCTATCTTAAAACGTCCTGATTGGACAAAGGAGTTTCACGTGCACATGGATGCATCAGTTGAAGGGCTAGGTGTTGTCCTATGTTAAAAGGGCCCCTCTAAATTAGATCAACCAATATATTACTGATCCGGGTTTTTTATAACCCGGATTATTACCACAAAATTTGGCCACAGCCCCTATCAAGAGCTTACCATATCACTTTGGGTTTAGTCTTCAAGCACTAGGTATGCTACATTGCTTCTCGATTATGATAACTCTAGCAAATGGGGGAACAAGTTCTTAGAAGGCATGTCAATGTAAAGGGTAAAAGGGATGGTTATCTTAGTGATATCCACATCATGGTGTCATTTGGATCTTGCACAAAAGCTTACAAGCATGGACCCCTTTTGTCACATGCTTATATGTATTTATATACATATGGGGGACTAAAGTCAAAGCAACTTTTAGAAGCCGTTTTTTATCATCTCAATAACTCCCAAGAAAAAGCGAATTTCAAGAAAATTCTTGGGAAGCCCGATCGGTTTCAACCTGGTCTACAAAGTTGCAGAAGAAACTTTTTTCAAATTCCTCACGGATTTGAAGTTACGAAGGCACAGACTGCTAGTTATATGCAATTTTCTTCTCTCTTTCACCACACCAACTTTCCACTCTATCCTTCTTGTAAATATATTATAATAATGTGCTTTGGGCACCCACCTCTTGTAATCTAGCTCAATTTCTCTATGTTGTCTACCATTACCCTTGGCTTCTTGCATGATGACCAAGGTGGGGACTTGTCCCATTCACTATGCTCCATATTTTCAAAGATGCCATACATAATCTAGGATTATGTTAATCAAGAAGATTAGCTTAATCTAATCCCTCATAGATGCTATATAAAGAGCCCATGGAGAATGAAGAACGGGGGGGAGGAAGGACAATGACAAGTCCATGAGAGCACTCTAGAATATCCTCATCTCTTTGAGGTAAGCTATGAGTGAGTTCTTTTATTATGTAGCATAATGGCAAGCTTCCTCTACCTCTTCTCCTATTATCTCCCTCTCTTCTCATCTTCTCATTCCATGTAGCATAATGGCAAGCTTCTTTTACCTCTTCTCCTCTTGTCTCCCTCTCCTCTCATCTCTCTCTTATATTCCAATATGGTGTCTAGCACATATATTCTCTCTTGTAAATTTGTGTCTTGGTTCTCTTGATTCTCTTTGAGAAAAGGGATGTCCTAGCCCATCCTCCCTTTGGCTAGGTGGTGCCCCTCTTTAGTTCTCTTAAGTGAGGATTGGAGGTTGGATGGGTAAGAGGCAACCCGTTCATCATTTCAGCCCTCATTTACGTAAGCTGAAAGGTCATTGATAGGGAACGTAACTATATAGTGACAGAGCTTGAGTGCTTGGCAATGGTGTTTGCACTGGAGAAGTTTAGACATTATCTACTGTCAACTCATTTCAAGTTCTACGTGGATCAATTGCTAGGTTCTCATAATTGTGGTGAGTGTTTTACAAACAAAGTGAAAGCCCTTCCGAGAGGTCCTCGTCTCCAAATCATCAAATCCCTCTCTCTCTCTGGCCTAATCCATTCGCCAAACCGTAGCAGGGGAATACCAAACCTATGAAGGCATGTTTATAAAATTGTGGGATAAATGGACAGCCTCTTTAGCTGAGGGAGAAAGAGTACCTAATTGCCTTAAGAAAGATTGTTTTCTAGCCGGACTCCATCCTCTACTAAGGGAGAAGGTCAAAGGAAAGTTTCCCACATCCTATGAAGAATCAGTCACTTATGCGAGGGAGAAAGATAGAAAATTGAAGTATCAAGCCCAATTGAAGGGGGGAGTTGAGCCCATGCAGGTTTTACCAACCATGCCAAGGCCTAGAGAAATAGCAGAGGCCCCACCTGAACTAGAGATACCACAACAAGAGCTCCTACAATGCATTACTAATCAACTTGAAAGCCTTTCATTAAATTTGGTGCAAGGAGTGCGACCCCCTCCCCTCATAAATGAAGGCAATCGAGGTCCAAGAAGACAAGAAAGAGAGTATGTTTGCTATAATTGTGGGAAGACTGGCCATGATATGTACTTTTGCCCTCATCCCAGGCGTTTTCTAGGAAATGGGTTCCAACCAAGGAGGGGACAACAAGTGACACCACCTAGGGAAATGTTTGTTCCACCGAATCCAAGGCCTCCACCACCAGTTCAAGTTCTCCAGCATCCTCGACCACTTGCAGAGGTGCCGCCCTTGCCTATCCAACCGCCAGAGAATCATGATGTTAGGATAGTTAGTTTAGATGAGAGTGATGTCAAAGGGAAGGCCAAGGTAGTAGAGGTTGAAGCAATGCCGGTGAAGAAAGCCCAGAGAATTGAGAGAATGAAACCTACACCACCAAAGGAGGTTGAAAATATGGAAGAGGAGGTAGAGTCATCAATGGCTGCAAAGACATGCAACAGTAAAAAGAGGAGGGCTCGCTCACGCCGACACATTGAGCCAAATGATTTTTCCCTGGGTAAAGGTACTAAAGCTTATGATTTGCTTGCTGATGTGAAGAATAAAGGGCCAAAAATTTCATGGCCACAATTACTACATCTATCTCCAACAGTGCGACGACAATGGTCCAAGATGGTAAGCATTAGATCCATGAAGAATAGACATGTGAATGCAATCCAGGCTAGAAAGATGAAAGATATTATGCCTATAGTGGAAGCCGAAATCAATGGACAGAGAGTATCAAAGACATATGTGGATGGAGGCGCAGAGATTTGTGTCATGATGGAAAAGTTGATGCATCTTTTGGGATTAGAGGTAAATGAAACTACTAAATTTGGGGCCAAAATGGCTAACAATGTAGTAGTAAATTGTTTGGGAGTTATAAACAAAGTCAAGGTAAAGGTGTGTGGAGTGCAATTGGAGCTTGACATGTATGTGATGCCAGTGAAGGGGGACGGCTATCCGCTCATCCTTGGGCGACCATGGCTAATGGGAATGAAAGCCAGACAAGATTGGGAGACAGGGGCTTTAGAGCTAAGGCCACAAAAGGGGCTGCATAAAAAATGAAAGAGCACTATCTACAACATGAAGGAGGGCTGACAGGAGGATCTTGTGTTAGAAACCACCGTTGATGAATGGAGTTCCAGTGAGGGTTGGTCATCTATGACAGAGGGAGAGTCTTCTAATGAGGAGGAAGAAAGCTCTCTAGAAGTGATGGGGATTACATTAAAAGGGCCGTCTAGTAGTGAAATTCCGTAGCAGCTTCCAAAGGTCGAGAAGGAGAGGTTAGAAAAAATGTTGGCTAAGGATCTATCAGTTGAGGAGAAGGCAACCTACATGGAAGTGGTGATAAAACACTCTGCACTTTTTATTTCTGATTATGAACACATCACAGGTGTGAGAGCAGTACAACATCACATTAATCTAAAAGAGGGAGCGCGGCCAGTGGTGCAGCGACTACGACGATTGGGAGTAGTTCAACAAAATGCTCTACTCACTGAGGTGCAACGACTTTTAAAGGCAGGCTTCATATATCCAATAGGGGACTCAGAGTGGGTTTCACCTGTGGTGGTGATACCCAAGAAGAATGGAAAATGGAGGATTTGTGTGGATTACAAGCCGCTAAATGCTGCAACTAAGAGAGATCACTTTCCTCTTCCCTTTCAGGATGAAATACTCAACGAGGTGGCCGGGCATGAGAGATACACTGTTTGTGATGGGTATTCAGGTTATTTCCAGATTTGAATAGCTGAGGAGGATCAACAGAAGACCACCTTCATTACACCTTGGGATTGTTTTGCTTACAAAGTAATGCCATTTGGATTAACAAATGCCCCAGCTACCTTCCAGTGATTTATGAATTATGTCTTCCAACCATATTTTGGAAAATCCATTAGGGTCTTTATTGATGACTTTTGTATTTATAGTTCTAAGGCTTTACATCTAAGAAAGGTGGATAAAGCTTTCAACCGCCTTGCACAAATGGGGGGGCAGTTAAACCATGAGAAGTGTTGCATTGACGAAAGTAGTGTAACTTTGTTAGGGCATGTCGTAAGTGAGAGGGGCATTGAAGCAGATCCAAACAAAGTTAAGGACCTATTGGCAGTGCCATCACCATCTTCTGTGAAGCAACTAACCTCTTTCATTCAGAAGGTGCGATATATGGGGCGGTTCATTCATCTCCTCTCCCAATTAATATTTCTACTGCAACAGTTAACCCACTCTGAGGAGCTCCTGTGGAGTGACTACAGCGAAAGGTGCTTTCACGAGGTGAAGAAGGCTCTTAGCACCCTTCCTATAATTTTACAGCCTTGTTGGGATCAAGAGTTTTTTGTCAATCCGAGTTTTGGGGAAGATGCTCTAGGGGCAGCACTAATACAAAAGGATGCTAAAACTGGCCTAATGAAACCGGTTTACTTTTCTAGTAGAGTAATGACACCATCAGAACGAGGGTACAAGATGGTCGAGGTGATGGTTTTGTCTCTAATGTTTGCTATAAGAAAGTTTCGTCCATATCTTCTCCCTAGGCCATTCACAGTGATCACGACAGAAGAGCATTTTCCCTATGCCTTACAGCACATGGATGTTTAAGCTAGAATTGCTAAGTGGGTGATGCAACTCCAAGAGTTTGACTACACCTTCAAGGTGGAGGATTCTACTCGAGCTTTCCTAGCTGATTTGTTGACCTATAGATGCCATCAAAAGAAGGAAAAGGATAAGGGAAAGGTGAAAGAGGAGACACCTCCTCTTGAGGAGCCGCCACGGGTGGAGAATGCCCATGCCCTCTACTTCGATGGGGCCTACAAGCATATTAAAGACAGAGCGGAAGTAGGAATAGTGGTGTTCAGTCCCGAAGGTAACAAACTTTATGGAGAAGGTATCAGCTTGGAGGATGTCCATTCTAATAATGAGGCAGAATATCAAGCCTTGCTTTTAGGTTTGAGGTGGTGTCTTTCACATGGTGTCACTCGGCTTAATGTTTTTGGTGATTCTATGCTAATTGTTAAGCAAATGAAAGGAATCTGGGCTTGTAAAAATGATAACTTGGTAGTGAAAATGAGGGAAGCTAAAACTCTCATGAGAAAGCTACAGAAAGCCCAAATCTATTTTGTGCCAAGGCGCACAAATGGCGACGCAGATGCTCTAACAGCTGAAAAATTGAAAGAGGTAATGGTGGGCATCGTTACAGTAAAGCTTCCCTTGTTTCAAGGTAAGTTTCAACTACAAGATGTGCTTTATTTTCTCGAGCAAGGTGAGGCACCTACACATATGAGTAAAAGTGAGAAAAGCCCTTCATATGTGTAAAAGATGTGCTTTATTTTCTCAAGCAAGGTGCCAACAACAAAGGAGATTATAGATGTGATTAAGGGAAGGGGTTTGTGGCGGACATTTTGCTCAAGAAATAACCAGCAGGAAGATTCTCCAAGCCGGTTTTGTGTGGCCTAGTCTACATCGAGATGTGCAACATTGGTGCCGCACTTGTGACGATTGCCAAAAGGCCGGACCAAGGAAGCTAGTGCATGAGGAACAAAATCCCATAACTACATATGGCCCATTTGAGAAATGGGGGATTGATGCAATAGGGCCACTCCCACGAACTCAATCTAGCAAGGAATACATCATAATGGGTGTAGACTACATGACGAGGTGGGCAGAGGCTTCAGCAACTAGTAGGATCACAACCCAAGAAGTGGGAAAATTTGTGTTTGAACATATTTTTTGCAGGTTTGGCACACCTTTGGAAATTATCTCTGATCGGGGTCCTGGTTTTAGGGCGAACCTAGTAGGGGAGCTAATGGAAAGGCTAAAAATCAAGCACAGGCATTCTACTCCCTACTATCCATAGTGTAATGGTTTGGTCGAAAAAGTGAATGGGCTTATTTGTAAGATAATTACCAAGCAGGTACACATGCACCCCAAGCACTGGGATAAAAAATTGAATGCAGCTCTTTGGGCCTACAGGACTTCATTCAGAACCTCACTTGGCTATACTCCATTTCACCTCGTCTATGGCCAAGAAGCTTTGCTTCCTATAGAGGTGGAACTGGCCAGTTTGCGTGTTTTAGTAGTGAGTCAAGAGAAGAATCAAGATAAGAAGTTAGAGGAAAGGATCTTGGATCTAGAGAGGCTGGAGTTAGATAGAGAAGCAGCAGTCCAACACTATTCCATGCAGGCTGAAGAGAGAAGAAAGACCTTTAATAAGAAGCTGGCTAGCAAACACATAAGGGAGGGATCACTTGTGCTACGCTATGATAATCGCTTTGATAACAGAAAGGATGCTAAACTTGTGTTCAAGTGGGAAGGGCCATTCATGGTCATAAGGAGATATTCAAATGGCAGCTATAAGCTAGGTGACATGGATGGGAAGGTTCACAAGACAAGGGTAAATGGATGGCGATTGAAGCCTTATTTTCAAAGAAATATGAACACTTTGGAGCAGTCATTCAATGAAGAGCCACCAATGAGGGGGTGCAGTCCTCCTTGCTCTATTGGACCATCATTATCAAGCTAGAGGCATGAATACCTCTAGCCTAAGGGGAGGGCTAATGATCCAGGTTTTTTACAACCCAGATTATTACCACAAAATTTGGCTAAAGCCCCTATCAAGAGCTTACCATATCACTTTGGGTTTACTCTTCAAGCACTAGGTATGCTACATTGCTTCTCGATTATAATAACTCTAGCCAATGGGGGGAACAAGTTCTTAGAAGGCATGTCAATGTAAAGGGTAAAAGGGATGGTTATCTTACTCAAGATGAAAATGGATTACACCTAGGAGTTGAGTGAATGCATAGATTTTTCAAAGGACTACCCTCCAACTACACATGGACTCCGTCTGCATCACTAAGATTTGGAATCTATCACCATCATTAGAGGACACCTCACCATAGTACACAAGTCAATATCCACATCATGGTGTCATTTGGATCTTGCACAAAAGCTCACAAGCATGGACCCCTTTTGTCACATGCTTATATGTATTTATATACATATGGGGGACTAAAGTCAAAGCAAATTTTAGAAGCCGTTTTTTATCATCTCAATAACTCCCAAGAAAAAGTGAATTTCAAGAAAATTCTCGGAAAGCCCGATCGGTTTCAACCTGGCCTATAAAGTTGCAGAAGAAACTTTTTTCAAATTACTCATGGATTTGAAGTTACGAAGGCGCAGACTGCTGGTTACATGCAATTTTCTTCTCTCTTTCACCACACCAACTTTCCACTCTATCCTTCTTGTAAATATATTATAATAATGTACTTTGGGCACCCACCTCTTGTAATCTAGCTTCATTTCTCTATGTTGTCTACCACCACCCTTGGCTTCTTGCATGATGACCAAGGTGGGGACTTGTCCCATTCACTATGCTCCATATTTTCAAAGATACAATACATAATCTAGGATTATGTTAATCAAGAAGATTAGCTTAATCTAATCCCTCATGGAGGCTATATAAAGAGCCCATGGAGAATGAAGAACGGGGGGGAGGAAGGACAATGACAAGTCCATGAGAGCACTCTAGAATATCCTCATCTCTTTGAGGTAAGCTATGAGTGAGTTCTTTTATTATGTAGCATAATGGCAAGATTCCTCTACCTCTTCTCCTATTATCTCCCTCTCTTCTCATCTTCTCATTCCATGTAGCATAATGGCAAGCTTCTTCTACCTCTTCTCCTCTTGTCTCCCTCTCCTCTCATCTCTCTCTTATATTCCAATATGGTGTCTAGCACATATATTCTCTCTTGTAAATTTGTGTCTTGGTTCTCTTGATTCTCTTTGAGAAAAGGGATGTCCTAGCCCATCCTCCCTTTGGCTAGGTGGTGCCCCTCTTTAGTTCTCTTAAGTGAGGATTGGAGGTTGGATGGGTAAGAGGCAACCCGTTCATCATTTCAGCCCTCAATTACGTAAGCCGAAAGGTCACTGATAGGGAACGTAACTATATAGTGACAGAGCTTGAGTGCTTGGCAATGGTGTTTGCACTGGAGAAGTTTAGACATTATCTACTGTCAACGCATTTCAAGTTCTACGTGGATCATGAAGCCCTGTCCTTCTTGATCAACAAAGCAAATGTTAAAGGAAGACTGATGAGATGGTTGCTCCTATTCCAAGATTTTGATTTTGAAGCGGTCACTAAGCTTGGCTGTTCTCATGTCCTAACCGATCATCTCTCACGAATCCCTCAAACTGCAAGAAGAGAAACAGGATGATCCAAACCTTCCTGATGCTTCCTTGTTTCTCATTGAAACAGTTACTCCCTGTTTGCAGACATAGCCAACCTCCTGGCAACTCAACAGTATCCTCTTGGTATCTCAAGTCCTGAGAAGAAGAAGCTTCTGTTAGAATGAGCCCCCTACACCTTGCTAGGTGGTGCACTATACAAGAGAGGCAAAGATGAAGTGCTACAAAGATGTGTTGCAGGCGATGAAATCAACATAGTATTGAAAGCATGCCATGAAGAACCATGTGGTGGACACTTTGCAGGAGAAGCGACAGCCAGGAAGGCTCTATTAAAAGGATACTGATGGCCGACCCTCCACAAGGATACATATGACTACTGCAAGAGATGTGATGCTTGTTAGCGAATGAGGAAACCCACCAAAACAAGTGCCATGCCACTGCAACCTATTCTTCCTTTAAAGCCATTCGAGAAGTGGGGGATTGATTTTGTGGGTCCCATTGATCCACCCACCAGACAGAAGCAGAACAAATACATCTTAGTATGTATGAATTATATCACAAAGTGGTGTAAAGCTAAAGCTCTGAAGTGGGACGATGGTAACAGTGTAGCCCTGTTCATGTACGAGAATATTATCACCTGTTTTGGCAGTCCTCTCAAGCTGGTAAGTGATAGATGTACTCATTTTCTTAATAAAATCATGGAGAAGCTGACGGAGCTGTATAAGATCTACCATCGCAAGTCCACTCCTTAATATCCCAGAGCCAAGGCCAAGTTGAAGTCACCAATCACATCCTTTGCTCGAACTTGACAAGAACTATTACCGCACATTGTCACGACTGGGACGACCAACTTACAAAGGCCCTCTGGGCATATAGAACCTCCCATAAGGCAGCTACAGGACAGACCCCTTTCCAGCTAGTGTATGGTACAGAAGTCATTTTTCTTGTTGAACTGGAATTTCCCTCTTTGCGAGTGGTAGTTAAAGAATGCTTGGGACATGATGAGTCACTGCAATGCCGCCTCCTACACTTGGAATGCTTGGATGAGATACGGCGGATGGCCCTACAGTGTATGGAAACCACTAAAAGTGCAACGCAAGGCCTATCATGATAGTTTTATCAAGCATAAGGAGTTCAAAGAAAGTGATCTTGTCCTAGCCTATGATTCGAGATTTGGCAATTTTCTTGGCAAGCTTCAACAATGGTGGATCGGCCCATACAAGGTACTTGTTGTCAATCCTAATGGCTCTGTTCAAGTGTGCAGACTGTTGATGCCTCTGATGATCCTTTCCAGATCAATGGCTATTGTCTGAAGAAGTACTTCCCTCCTTGGGAATCTTGACAATCACAATCAACCTACCCTCTCTCTTTTGAGCATCGCACTGTCCTTCTTGTCGTGCTTCTGATAGCCCTTATGATTCTCCTCATGAGGCGTTCTCGTTCTGTTAGCCCCTCACAGATACCTCTCAACCCGACCTTGTTCTCTTCTCGTCTGATCCAAAAAAAGTGGGGACGTTGGTCCTGATACATGGTATTTCTACCATTCTCTTTCTTAATGAAAAAAAAGGAAAAAGAAAAGAAGAAAAAGAAAAAGAAAAAAAACAAAAGTGTTATGGGAGAAAATAAAGAAATTCCCTGTCATAACAGGCCTCGTTCCAAGAAAAGGTGGAAACACCATTGGGCGAAAAGCTGACTGTGGAAAAGGTGGTAATACCCTGAAGTTCAGGATAGATGACTCATCAGTAGAACCTTTTCAGCAAGTCATTTGAAGCCACCTCCCTTAGTGCAATGTCTCTGCAACATCAATCCATCTATCCTTCTTAACATACGACATTTCTTACAAATAATTCAAGTATTAGACTTGCTGGCTGTCTCCCTGGGTACGCCTCGTCTTCAATATCCTGATGACAATAACAACCGACACGATCTTCATCACCAACCCCTTGAGTGATGTGAGCTTCATCCTAATAGGATGGGGACGTGAGTATGGGCTACCCTCTATATCTATCAGTGAGCGTGAGACAGAGGGTGGGGTGAGTGACCAGTTTTTCCCTTCAAATCAAATGAAAGGTGAGATGTGTAAACAGAGTGTTGCATACACGGGATGGGCCTCTCGATGCACAACGCATGATTTATTCCTGTGCACTGCACCATAAGGCTCCCTGGCATTCCTTTTTGCACTATATAGTGGCACAGGGCAGGATGCATAATTGCACCATTAAATGCACACAAGGCATACAACCTCTGCACAAGTGATAGTGAGAATTGCATCAATGGGTTTCAGGAATGGGCTACCCTTTGTATCTTTCAACAGAGCGTGAGACAGAGGGTGGGTTGAGTGTGACAGACATTTCTTCAATCAATTATTAAGAGGTGAGGATTGAGAGACGTTATGAAAATTGGAGCCAGGTACGTTCTCCTTTCCCTCTGCACCCACGGGATGGGTCTCTGCCATCAACACAGGACACATCACTCTATTCTGTACATTGCACTGCAAGGCTCCCTGGTCTTCCTGCTTGCACCTATGCTAGACGGGTTGGACGCACTTATGCACCATTCACTGTGCACCCTGGCATACTCCCTCTGCACCATTCTATTGTCGATTCCTAAACCGAGTGCGAGCTCTAGGTTCCATAATTATTCACTCGAGTGATGTTAGTAATGGGGCGAGTGACTGTTCTTTCATTCCATTTGAGTGATCGTGAGTTGAGTGCAATATCCTTCGTCATCGACGAATTTCCTATGATTCCTTCAACTAGCTACCTCCCTGGGTGTTGCCGAATGGTCCCTGCCACAAAGAACGTGTGCTATGAAGACACCTTGGTACCTCCTGCAACTGACAACGACACAAGATGCAACCTTGATAGTCGACATTACTCCTTAGCAATATGGGCCAAGTTTTTCTAATCCTACACCTTCTATTTCTCAGTGACAGTCATATTTTAAGTGTGGGGACATTTGTGGTTGGTCTGATGTATGGTACTAGGTCCTTGTTGTTCGGTTTACCCTTCCTGTTAAGGTCTTAAGTGTGGGGATGCATCCCTGCGTATCTGTTCTTCATATCATCATGAAAATACATCTATCCACCTCCAAATGCGGTGAAGACACCTTGGCACCTCCTACAGTAGACAATGACACAAGATGCAACCTCGATAGTCAACATTACTCCTCGGCAATATGGGCCGAGTTTTTCTAATCCTACACCTTCTGTTTCTCAGTGACAGTCATGTTTTAAGTGTGGGGACATTTTTGGTCGGTCTGATGTGTGGTACTAGGTCCTTGTTGTTCGGTTTACCCTTCTTGTTAAGGTCTTAAGTGTGGGGATGCGTCCCTGCGCATCTATTTTGCATATCATCATGAGAATACATCTATCCACCTCCAAATGTGAAAATTCCTTTTTTATGCTCTAATGGGGTCCCTTCTCCACTCCTCCGTTCTATTTTACCCTGTCCTCGGGGCTGTTCCTTGACCGTTTGTCTTTATCCTTTGTTTTTTGATTTTTCCATGTGAACGTACCCTACGTTCACTGAGACTCATATCCAACCTTACAGCCCTGTTCATCCCTTTGAACTGATCATTTTTCCTTTTTACCAACCCCTATTTCAATCGATGGTTATTGAGTTATTAAATTTTGAAGCAATTCCCATAAATTAGACAGTTTTTCATGTGAACGTGCTTTTATTGCTTCAGAACACTGATCTGATATGTCATCCCTAACGTACACCTTTCCCCTGACATTTTTCCTTTTTACTCCATGTCATTCTGATGCACGATTGGTCCGCTATTAATTTTTGCGAGTTTTCGAGCCCATTTCATGTCTATTTTTCACATTTTTCCATGTGAACATGCCCTATTTTCATCGGAATTCTAGTTTCATTTGACAGTCGTGTCTCTCAACCTTTCTCCCACTTTTTCCTTTTTTCTCCCCCTCTTTCGACTATCTGATTTTTAGTTATTAAATTTTCCATGTGTTTTCGGGTGTCTTTTTTGTGTTTTTTGCATGTGAACCCCTCCTCCCTCTGCCCACTGTGAGTTTTGACATGATAGTCCTGTGCATTCCCTTCCTTTGGACATTTTTTCTTTTTACTGCCCTCTATTCCGATGCATGGATCATTCCATATTAATTTTCGAATCCCTTTTTGGGTCCGTTTTTTGGGTTTTTTCCATGTGAACGTGTCCTTTCTCAATTGAAACCGTGTGTTGATGTGATAGGGTTGTTGGACATCTTATTTTGCACAGTTTTTCTTCTTTCCACCCTGCATTCTGGTATGCGTATTTTTCCATATTAATCCTTGTATGTATTTTTGGATCCGTTTTTCGTGTTTTTTCCATGTGAACCCTGATTTTGCCCGGGAACCCGTGTTGCATTTTTCTATCATCTTCCCCTCGTCTCTCGGCACATTTTTTCCTTTTACGATTTTTTGATCCGATGTATGGTTTGGGTTTTATTAAATTTTCTTCATTTCTGTCGTGTGGCTGCGTCTCTCATGTCGCACGTGAACGGGCCTGTTTTTGGTTTTACACGCCTCGAGAAGTCCCTGTGGCATCTACGACTCATGTGTCACCGTCCTTGCCCCGTCAGGTTCCACCATTGTAAATTTTTTTACCCCCACCCTGTGTACGCGCGCGGGATAGGGGTGGGCCGCTTTTTCCTCCCTTTTCCCTCCTACATTTAGAAACACACTACAAATAAACTAATTTAAAAAAATATTTAAAAAAAGCACAAGAAGAAAAAAAAAGAAGAAAAAAAGAAAAAAAAACACAACCGAACAACCCAAAAAAATCAACAACCACACCACTCAAATTCACACCAATTTTTCAGAAAAAAATAAAAACAACACACCACACTTTAAACAAAAAAAATCAACACCTAATTATTAAAATAATATTTTTTTTTAAAACGGCCTTACCTGATTCGTCGTGTCTTCCTCCACGTCCCTTCCTTCCTCCTCACGGTCATCCTCTTCGTTGCAGGCGGTCTCTCCCCTTGGTCCTCCTTCCTCCCCCACGAAGGCACGTCGCCTCTCTCGGCCATGCTTCTTCCCTCGACCACCTACCTCCCTCTCTTCTTCCCTCGACCGCCTACCTCTCAGCCCTACTTCTTCCCTCGGATGCCTACCTCCCTCTCTTCTTCCCTCGGCCA
Organism: Lygodium microphyllum; assembly: GCF_053477565.2. NCBI lineage: Eukaryota > Viridiplantae > Streptophyta > Polypodiopsida > Schizaeales > Lygodiaceae > Lygodium > Lygodium microphyllum. Next base: position 143,608,411 of record NC_141151.1, on the reverse strand, counting down.
CCTCCCTCCCTCTCTTCCCACATGCCTGCCTCTCGGCCCTGCTTCTTCCCTCGGCCGCCTACCTCCCTCTCTTCTTCCCACACGCCGCCTCCCTCAGCCCTGCGCTCTTCGGCGACACCCTGCCACCGTTTCCTCTCCTCCCCCGCCTCTTCTGCAATGCCTCACCGCCGTTTCCACCCCTCCTTCTCCTGGTTAGTTTCTTAAAAATTAGTTTCCTAATTAACTTAACTTCATTACCTTAAGTTACTAACTTAACCTAATTAACTTAATCAACCTAATCAACTTAGGTTACTTAATCAACCTAATCAACCTCATCAACTTAGTTCACATAATTTACCTCACTAACCTAATTAACTTAACTCACCTAATTTACTTACCCTCACCTAACTTACTTAATTAACTGAATTTCCTTAACTCACCTAATTCAGTTACCCTAACCTAACCTAACTTCGATCACTTAATTCACTAACCTCCACTAACCCTCGTTTCCCTTCGTTTTAGCCCCCTTTCCTACCCCTTCTCCACTCTACCTCCACTCTTCACACGCAGTGTGGGTGCGCGTACGGGAGTGGCCAGGACGCGTTCACGCACGCGGATGCACGTTTGGTCTTCTTTGTGTGGTGGTGCGTGCCATACCCGAGCACACATAGTTGTTCACATGCAGCCGGGTATCTCTTTTGATTTTCCACAAATCCACTAAAAATACCTAAAACCAATTTTTTTAAAAAATAAAATTTTTATAAACATTCAATTAACAAACAAAAAATTTATTGAAAAACTCCTTGCTAAATTTGGTAATTTTTTGGTTGATCTTGCTGATTATAATACAGAGAATTAATTGCAAAAAAATAATAATATTTACTATCCTTTTAAAATTCATTAAAAATTGAGAAAAATCATTAAAAATCCCTAAAAATTAGAATAAAATTCATAAAAATCACAAAAAATTCCATCAATGCATTTAACTACTTTTGAAAAATTTTAAAATAAAAAGTATACAAAAAAACAAACAAAAACAATGAAACAAAACAAAAATAAAATACAAAATCAAAACACACCTAAATTACAATTAAAAAATACTAATAACAATCTCACCCAAACACTAATCAATATTACCTAAACCAAATGTGATCCCTCTAATATTGCATTGATATTTATTTTGTTAAAAATAAAAAAAATAAAAATAAAAATAAAACTAAGGTGCTTTATTTTTTCCAGTTAGTGGTTTTTGCTTTTTTTATTGGATTCCTTGCATTTGGGACTACTTAGTGCACCCTTAGTCTCTTGCATACACACCCCTACGAGGTATCTATTTTTCGTCCTTTATTTTTTTTTTGTCATCCCTTAACCACAATTAATTGTTAAAATGAACTTTATTCACCCACTTTTTCACGCGTGCTCGCGCCAAAAACACAATTTTCTAATAACTTAAAATCAACCCGCTGTTCACTTTGTATGTGCTGCGTGCGCTTCAGAGGCACTTTAATTTTAAATAAAATTGAACCAGTCGTCACAAAAATGCATGCACTGAAAAAGAAGAGCGCTTCAGACACATTAAATTTTTAATTAATGAATATGCATTTAGAGACCTGAGTCTAGGGATCGCAGTCTGGGTTTCATTAAAAGCACCGTTTCACATTAATAAATTATAATAATAATTTTAAAAATGAACCGCCGTTTTCTTATTAAGGTTTACAACCTAATAAAATTTCAACCATTGTTAATAATTTATTAAAATAAACACTTCATTAAAATCATTCCTCTCACTGCACTTTTTTCCCTTTTTAATAAATACACTTTGTGGGATGGGAACATATAGTCATTTAAGAAGTTGACATTGTTTATCAAAGTTCTGGTTATGTCCTGATCAAGTTTTTGAGGTATTATGGTTTGCTTGTGTGATACGATTACGGGTGCGGTTTGTAGTTTTCTCTTTTTTTGCCTGATACAGGGTCTTGGGTGCCTGCTTGTTGCATAGCATGAAGCTTTTGGTCCCATATGTGTAGGGGTCATGCCGAATTTTTTCTAGGATGTGGGTTGTTCGGGGTGGTCAATTGGTTAGTTATGACTATGTGTGCTTCTTTTGATCAATTTATTTTTTATAGCTATTTTGTTGTTTTGCAGGCATTCTCTGCGATTGTCTGTGTTTGTGGTATGTGTGTATTCCATCTGAATGGTGCCTCAAGCTCCTCCTCTTGTTCAGTATGTCCCATTAATCAGTAGGGGTTATTCTTCCCTACTGACTTTTGAGCCTATTGCGAAAGCTGACCTTGCAACTTTCGTGGCTGCTTCACTCCCTTTGATTCCAGACAATCCAGCCCTATGTGATGAGTTTCTTGCATCATACAGTAAGAAATTCGGCTTGGTTTGTGGTACTTCCATTGTCTTGACACCTAGAGGTTTAGGGAAGGCTTTGTTTCTTCCCTACAAAGGAGAACCCTTTATTCTCAAATGACAATTATTCTCAAATGACGAGATTCTCAAGCTCACAGAAGCAGACCAAAGAGGTCCTTGATGTCAACAAGGCGATTAACACTTTAGAAGTGCCTTTTTCCATGATCACTGATCCTCTCTAGAAGCTAGTCTGCCAATTTCTCCAAGACATGTTCATGCTACTTGCCAAAACACCATCCCATTATTTGTCTAAGGAGCTCTTCACAGCTTCCAGGATGATGTTAAAAGGGGTTGCCATTGACTGGAGTACTTACCTTCTTACGAAGATGGACCAACATTTTGTCAAAGTGACCAGAGGGAATGTTACCAATGTAACCTATGGTTCATATTTATCTGCTTTCTTGACATATTCAGGCCTTAAGAAGGGTGTACTACCTCCTCCTACATCTGATCTAGTACCTCCCCCTCCACCTTCAGAAGATTTATCCTCGCTTATCTTTCCAAGAACCATCCATTTGATTCATCCTTCTTTGATGCCTACCATCGACGATCCGTTTTAGGTCCCTCTGTTCCTAGCTTATTGTACTATCAACAAATGGCCCATCGCTATGATGCTTATTTTTCCCTTTATCAATCCAACTCACCAGCTATCTTACCTCTCCCTTTCCAACCTCAAGGTTTTCCTAAAATTCCAATATTTACCTATTGTTCTTTCATTGAAGATCGAGTCTTTTTCCCTTCTCCGCCATGTCCTTCTCCATCTATCCATATATATACCTTCCACTTTTCCTGCTTACCAATTGACACCTTTCCTAACTGATTCACTTAAATTTTCAACCACTCCTTCTTTAGATTATTCCTCATTTTATGATTTTTCCTACCCATCTCTTCATCTCCTTTTACTTATTCCACTTCCATCTCCTACCACTTCTATTTCTCAATCCCCTCACAGTTGGTTAGTGGGTACAAAGGATTTGATCAACAGATTCCGAGAAGAAGAGGATGGAGCTCAACTGATTATCTCACAGGACCACATATTAATTGACTATTAATTCCAGGGGATTGGACAATTGCTAGTCAAGTGTAACGTGTCCACCTATTCCCTTCAGGACACGTCTTAGTAGTCCATCGGAAAGGAGATCTAGAAAGCTTCGCCCAGCACTCCCACGAAATGTCACGGGGTTTGCAATCTAGGACTTTCCACATCTGCCACATAGTAGAAGTATTCTGGCAGTTTCCACTTAGGACCTGAATCAGGGTTTTCCCTAGTGGTCATTTCCTAAACGGCAACTAGAGTCGAGCCCCGAGTGAACTACTTTACGCAGAAACACCAGGGCCAAAGCGGATTCACACTACACTTGGTTCAAGGAGAATGGGAAACAAGAGGGATGCAAGGCTCGACCTCTCTGCCATAAGGCATAGTCCCATTCCATTCCCCTAAAACAACGTAAATCGGGATTATTATAACTTAGACTCTAGGTCAGTGCCCTTGCTGTTCGTGTCCTTTGGAACGATCTTCTTGTTATCCATCATGATTGAGAAAAGTTCTCGGCCAATCAGGACCACCCATCCGTAGGACGGACCCATGGCCACATCCACCGCACTTTCCTCAAGTTGTTTTAGTTGTCTAATTACCTACCACATTTAGTTGGACATGCATCAAACAACTTCCTTAATTAGTCCGTTAGGCACCGGTTCCTTCACGTAATCATAACACTTGACATAGAAAAGCAATGTCAAACAAGTTCCTTTTCAATAGCTTTATCATATTTATCTTTGGAATACATTTATAAAGTCCAACCCATAGGCTTATCCATAATCCGCCCGAAGGCTATTCAACAATCCACAGGGATTACTAATCCAAGATTCCGCTCGTAGACTAGTATGCGGGCCTCGAGATCCAATCTCGAGTCACGTTGGCCTCTTGTGCAGGGCTCGGAAGGCGAGGGATTTACGGCCAGAGCCCCCCCAGCACCCAAGTGTCACCCTGCTCCAAGTAGCACTCAACGGAGAGACCTCTCGTGGTGGGTTCGGTCCACCTTCCTGGCGCGGTTAACAACCCCCTTGGTTAGGGTCAGGCAGACAGTTGAGGGTAACTGAGGCTGCCTCTCCCTTTAGGCCTTCAACCTGAAGCATTAGATATCTTTTCATCCTTTAATTCTTTGAGCAAACAAAGCAAATAGTGCTCTCTAAAGTATTACAAGCACAATCATTTCTAGTGGTCATTATTTTGGCTAACTGCTAAGGAGTGAATCCTTCTTTCCGAACGCATTCAGCATTCGATCCGGGATCAATTGCGACTTGGTAAGATCCCCAAGGGTTTGTTTGTTAACCCGTATGTCCTTAGGTTAGGGACATATCCTATTAACCCAACTTAACCAATACCTTAAGTTCTGTTAACAGTGAATATGTTACTCCAAATTGTTGATTGGTCCTTTGCTTCAAGCAAATATCTAATTCCCATATCTTAGTCACTTTTCCCAAGAAAGTTGCTATATCAAGACGACTACTCATCCTCTTGCACGATAAACTTGCGCAAGAATCTTTCAATCTTATTCCGAGGAATTTGGCCATTCCCTTGTGATCAAATCACAAGATCATGCGAGTCTACAACATGTTGCACCAATGTCGCATCTAATCCATGGGACTCTGCAACATGTTGCACCAGTGTCGCATCTAATCCATGGGACTATTTTACCCATCAAATGGCGTCTTCTAATCACGGAGTCATGATTAGATAGGGAACAGGGTTAGGGTGTCTTCATAACAATCCTTTCTTGATTGCACTAGGCCGACATTGTCGGTCCTAAGGTTCCAAATTCAAATCGAGTTTCATCCTTTTAGCGAGCGATCCTTAGGTTAAAAACCCTAGATCGTCTCTCGCAAGTACGTCCTATTATCCCTACATTCCGTGAATGTGTGTAAGTCTTTAGGGTATAAGAGTTTTAGCTTTGGCAATAAGAGCGATTAAGTCACGACCTCAACGTGCTAAATCCTAGTTAGCACTTGGGATATGTTGCATCGATTTAACCATTCCTAAACGAGTCCCTCGCAGTTTAGGTGTTTTAGGGTAAACCAATTTACTTGTCTATTCTTGAAGATATTTACGATACCATTCTCGTAGTCACATGATTCATTGCCTACGTATGATTTGATTTACAAACCCTAACTTTTTTGGTTAAGATCAAAGCATATGTTGAGTTACGGCATAATTCCCATTGATGCATTCACGATTTATGCTGCTAAGCTTTTAGGGCTTATGTTAAAATAAACCATGCAGCCTTTTCCTAATTTCATTTCTGAATGAATTATTCGTATGCTGAATGAGCATCACACAACCTTTTGTAACTACCTACGTAATTGATTGAAATTTATGTGAATTGCCTAGAGTTTAATCTACTTCATGCAACCCTAGAATCATTTCCATGCCTTGCAAATTCCTACAGTTGTTAGCAATCTTCTTTAATGAATCCTTGTGAAGAAAGAGATGTCTAATGATGCAACATGCGATTTTATCTTTCCATGCATAATCGAAGTGTACCACAATAATTTCAACTTTATAAAGATGATCTTTAGTTGATCTAAATTCATTTATTGTGATACATAAAACCCACTTGCTAAGAATACATAGAGATCTTATGCTCTTTCCTTGTTTGTTTCATTGAAAAATACCAATGACCGAATTCTTCAATCGTGATCTATTTCCTTTAAATTAGCCAAAATATTTCAATCGAAAAAGTGCATCCTATTTCCATAAATGATCTATGCACAATTGAAATATTACGACGTAAATTAAAAATTAGGAAGAAAACCTGGACTTGTGGTGAAATGTCCACATGGATGTTAGGAGATGATCCTCCTGTGGTTGCGCCTTGTGCCTTTTTAGGGGCCATCGAGACTTTGACCTTCTTGCCTTGGCCGCAGACTTATGATCTTGGACCGTCTCCTTCACACACGAAACTCCCTTTGAGATTCGGCTTCCTTGACCGATTGCACCGTCTTTCGGAATCGGGCTTTAGAAGGCCTTGAAATGGGAAAGGGTTTAAAAAACTGGCTAATATGGCTTTTGGAGATTATAAGTAAAAGGGAACTTAGAAATTCCGGATATAATAGGCCTTCACGAAAAAAGGATACAATAGTTTTAAAAGGCTTGTGTGGGAAGGGTTTTAAAAGGAAACCCGCGGTTAAAACCTTGTGGAAATGCTATGAAAAAGGCTTAAAACCCGACTAGTATGAGCTTTATGGGGGGATGCAAGGGAAAGGGTTAATTCCCGAGGATGCAAGGGAAAGGGTTAATTCCTGAGGATGCAAGGGAAAGGCCTTAATTCCGAGGGAGTAAAGACCGCTTTGTAGGGCCAATGAAAAAGGGGTTTTAATCTTGGCTATTGCGGATCCACAAGAAGGGTGTTAAAAAAGAGAAAAGAACCCGGGATATGGTGGGATTTAAAGGGGATGCAAGGGGAATAAAAAAGGGTGCTTAAAAATCCGGGGGTAATAAAACCCGCTTGATAAGACCCATGAAAGCCCAAGGAAGGGAACTTTAAATGGGCTTTGTGGAATGAAAAAGGGGTTTTAATATTTGGCTATTGCGGATCCACAAGAAGGGTTTAAAAAAATGACTTGGATGGAACTCCACGGGAAGGGTTGCTTTAAACCTCAGGGCAGGGTGAGCTTATAGGGCTTTAGTGGAACCCCACGGGAAGGGTTGCTTTAAGTGGACCATGGGAAGGGTCTTTAAAACCTGGCCTAAGGTGGGTTTTTGGGGGCAAGCGGAAAAGGGCTTAAATTCCAAGGGGAAAGGGGTGTAAAGCAAGCTTGGAAAGGGCTTAAATCCGAGGGAGGGGGGGGGGGCGGTGGGGGTGGGGGGTGGGTATAAGAAACACTAGAGAAGGGCTTGAGAAAACTCACAAGAAGGGGGGCTTCCTAAGGGCCCTTAGAAGCTTCCCAAGAAGCTTCTGAGAGCTTCTGGGAATCGTGAAGAACCACGTGGACGAAGAGGGAGGCAGTGGATATGGCAGCTGGCGGCGTGCTGTTGTTAAGATTGTGGGAGAGAAGGAAGGAGTCTCACTTGTAGCTTTCTTGCTTGCACAATGGGGGAATACACACAAGGGTGGAGGCTGAAAACAGTTTTCCTCTTCTTAGTTGTGTAAGCCAAAAGAACTCAAGTACAAAGAAATAGAAGAACCCTAGATATGGGTCTCAAACCAAACTCAACTAACTAAGGTGGCATACTAACTGAGCCACAAACTAGAGTAGATAAGGATAGCTATCATGTAGCTATTATTCAGGGGCGGTGTACCAACCGCATCTGCAACTGACAAGTCGGTGACATAAATACACAACGGTCACCCTGGCGTATCACGAGTGGAGCTCGATATCTCAACACTCCCCCTCGAGCTCAATCCCAATTCCTGCACACCAAGCAGGTCTCTGAACTTGCGCAGCTTCTCTGCGCCCAATGCCTTCGTAAATATGTCAGCTACATGATCCTCTGTGCTGACATAAACTAGATCAATAAGACCTAGTAAAACCCTCTCCCGCACATAGTGATAATGCACCTCAATGTGCTTTGTTCTAGCATGATAGACTGGGTTATTTGCCAAGTGTATACTACTCATGTTGTCACAATAAATGACAACTGGCCCATCTGTAGACTGATGCATATCATAAAGTAGCTTATGCAACCAAGCTACCTCACATGCAGCCATTGCTGCACCCCTGTACTCAGCCTCTGTGCTCGACAAGGCAACTGTAGGCTGTTTCTTGCTACTCCAAGTGATTGCAGCACTCCCAAAAGAGAATACATATCCACTGGTAGATCGTCTATCAGAAATGCTACCAGCCCAATCAGCATCAGTGTATCCATGCAACTGTATCTGAACCCCAATCTCATAAAATAGTCCATACTGCAATGTGGACTTCACATACCTGAGTATACGTCTAGCCGCATCCAAATGCGATTTCCTTGGAGCCTGCATAAACTGACTTACCAATCCAACATCATAGCTCAAATCTGGCCTGGTAATAGTCATATAAATCAAGCTTCCTACTATGCGTCTGTACATAGTAGGGTCTTCCAGAAGCTCACCTGCATCTGCGCTCAGCTTCACATTCTGCTCCAAAGGAACTGAAATAGGCTTACAGCCTGTCATCCCATATTTGGACAGCATGTCCAATCCATACTGCCTCTGCAAGAGCTGTATCCCACTTGGTGATCTAATCACCTCAATGCCCAAGAAATAACGCAGCTCTCCCAAATCCTTCATCTCAAACTTCTACTTTAATAGCATTTTCACATGAAGGATGTCTTCATCACTGTCACCTGTCATAATCAAATCATCAACATAAATGACAAGTAGCATAATACATTTCTCTGTTTTTTTCACATAAAGTGAGAAATCTGCCTTGGAAATCTGAAAGCCAATAGTGACAAGATACTATCCTATCTTGTCAGACCATGCTCTAGGTGCTTGCTTCAAGCCATACAAGGCTTTCTTCAACCTGCAAACAAACTCAGGATGAACAACATGCACATAACCTGGTGGCTGCTCCATATAGACCTCTTCTTGCAAATCACCATGCAAGAAGGCATTCTTTACATCCATCTGATGTAAAGACCATCCCTTTGATGCAGCCATAGCAATGACTGCTCTTACGGTTCCCATCCTTGCAACCGGACTGAATGTTTCTTCATAGTCAATGCCATATGTTTGTGCATACCCCTTGACTACTAATCTTGCCTTGTATCTATTCACAGAACCATCAGCATTGTGCTTCACCTTATAAACCCACTTACAGCCAATTGCATTCTTACCTTTAGGCAAAGGTACCAATTCCCATGTAGCATTTGCTTCCAAGGCATCCATTTCTTCATCCATGGCTTTCTCCCATTTTTCTTTTCCCATGGCTTGCTCAAAAGAAGTGGGTTCTGGTTCCTGTATCACTTTGACCATATATGCATAGTGAATGGCTGTAAATCCATCATATTTCAGCCTATCCACAGGATACCTAGCTCTCGTAGACCTGCGCAAAGTAGATTCACTCCCAGGTGCTCTCAAAACATCCCTGGTCTTTCTTACTCCAGGTGTAAAAATAGAAGGAATACCGAACTCATCATCAATGCTCTGCTCTGAGCCACTGGATTCACCATCCACATAAGAGTGACCTGCATTCACATCAAACATGGGCTGATCAACCTTCTCTTTTCCTTTTCGTGATACCTGCATACCACTATCTGCATTGCTTTGAGAAGATTCTCCTGATCTCAATCTGCCTGTCCATGGCGAAGAATGTGAACCACTGCTAGAGGACGCTCCAGGTCCACTGATATTTTGTGACTGCTGCTGTGAATTCTGTGCAGCATTACCATTTTGTGCATCTACATCATCAATCACATTTACTGGTTTATACCAGCTACTCATCTCATAAAAAACAACATCTCTGCTCACTGTAAACTTACAAGTAGAAGGGTTATAGCATCTATACCCTTTTTGCTGCAGAGAGTAACCAATAAAGATGCACTTCTCAGCTTTTGGATCCAACTTGGATCTCAGCTCATCTGGCACATGTACATAGGCAATGCAACCAAAAATTTTCAAATGAGAAATATCTGGTTTCCTACCAGTATACCTCTCCTCTGGAGTCATTCCATGTATCGCTGCAGTGGGAGTCCTGTTCATTATGTAGACTGCTGTAGCAACTGCTTCAGCCCAATAAAAATCTGGCAAGTCTTTTTCATTGAGCATGGCACGAGATACCTCTCCAATATGCCTGTTTTTCCTTTCTGCAATTCCATTTTGTTGCGGGGTATAACTGCATGAATATTGCTGCTTTATGCCATGCTCCTGCAAGAACTTTGCAAACTCATTTGAGAGGTACTCTCCCCCTCCATCTGACCTCGGGCATTTTATTTGCAGACCTGTTTCTTTTTCAGCCATAGCTTTAAGAGTTTTGAAATGCCCAAAAACTTCACTTTTCTTTTTCATAAAATACACCCAAACTTTTCTGCTATAGTCATCAATAAAAGTGACAAAATAATGAAAGCCTCCAAGAGATGCAACTTTAGTAGTCCACACATCAGAGTGGATTAATTCCAATGGCTTCTCACTCTCTTGAACATGTCTAGGAAATGGTTTCCTTGCCTGTTTTCCAAACTGACAGGCTTCACATATCTTATGCATTTCTGCAACCTTGAATTTTGGCAATCCTGCAACAATATTTTGGGCCTGCATTGATTTAAGTCGCTGTACATTAACATGACCAATGCGTTTATGCCAGATATCAATATCTGCAACTACACCGGTCCCATGTGCAAACATTGCTGCACTCAATTCAGACATGTCTGCATCCAACGTAAATATTCTTCCCTTCTTCTTTCCTTTTGCTATCAAGCGACCTTTATTTTTCATATCCTCAACAAAGCATCCATGAGGATTAAATCTGACCTGCAAGCCCTGCTCAACCATTTGACCGACAGAAACCAGATTCTTGGTGATATTCGGGACATGAAATACATCGGACAGGTATTTCTTTTTCCCATCCTCCATAGACAAGGGAATTTTTTCAATCTGCACAATAGGATGTGCAGTATCATCACCAGTCTCCACAAATCCTGGTTTTTTCATTTTCCTTGCATCCTCCATCCATTCTGCATGACCTGTCATGTGGTTTGATGCACCTGAGTCAACATACCATACATCATTGCTTTCTTCTGCACTTGTCACAGAATTGTTCATGTGCTGCACCATAAATAAATGCTCATTTCTGTCATCACCCTGTCTACTAGAAGATGCATAATTTCCTTGTTGCAGTTTTCCATTCATGATGTCATTCTGCTTTTTATAGCAGTCTTTAGCCATATGACCCATTTTACCACAATAGTAGCATTCAACATTACTGTTTGCATTTTGGCCTCTTTGCCATCCACCACGACCTCTCTGGCTCCCCCTGCCTCTAGAGTTACCACGTCCTCCTCCATAGGACTGGTTTTCTTGAGTTTGCTGCATATTCTGATTTCTACCACGGCCTCCAAATCGGCCTCCTCTACCTCTGCCTCTACCTCTTCCAGCATTTGAGTAGAAGACAGCTTCTTTTGAAGTTCCTCCTGAAGAAGATGCACCACCATTTCTCTGCTCCTCAGAAATTAGAAGAGCAATCAACTCCTCAAAATCAGGAAATCTTTCACGGACGGAAATGGATGTTCGGAACTGTGCATAATCCTTTCCTAGACCATTCAAGGTCACAGAAACTAAATCATCATCTTCCACTGGCGACCCAATGGAAGCAAGTGCATCTGCAATCTTCTTTACCTTCATGTGGTAGTCATTGATGCTCATATTTTCTCTTTGCACATTATGCAACTCTTGCTTGAGCTGCATTTTCCTGGCTTGCGTATTTGTGCTATACATTTTTGACAAAGTATCCCATGCCTCCTTTGGCGTACTTGCATCCTGAATATGCACAATCATAGAGTCTGAAATGCTGATAGACAGCCAATACATAACTTTCCTGGCTCTCTCATGCCATGCTTTAAATTCCTGCATTTGCTGTTGATTGGGAACATCAGGAAGAACTGGTTCTTCTTCATTTCCTGCAACAAATTCCCAATATCCTTTTCCCATAAGGAAATTCGTCATTCTAAACTTCCATGCTTGGAAGTTGTTCTTGTCAAGCTTTTCAGTGACAATCTGTGAAAGAGAATCAGATGCCATTACAGAAGACTGCAAAAAATTATGTCACTGCAAAAACCACAGCTTCACCCTCACAAGGGAAAATCTGCAAAACTGGCGAAAGTGGTATTTGACCACACAGTCACTTCCTAGTGACGATTTTGCATCAACAGGCAACAGGGATGATTCTGTAACTCCCAATGTCTCTGCGCGCAAGCATACAATGCAATTTTTACAGTAACTATTCATCGACCTGTAGAACAGTGACTGCACAGCACAAAACTGAGCCTTTTCCTGAGTGCGTGCAGAAAACTTCCGCCTCCAAAACAGGCCCCGAAATGGCCTCAAATCAAAAAAACAAGGTCTCCGAGGGCTAAAGCCCCTTCCCGCAGCATATACTGCCCTCTTGCTTCATTGCGAAGGGCGTCTCAACCTGAGACAATGCACTCCTGCACTTTCCGGCTGTGCTACCTGCAGAGATCTGCTCCCAAAACAGAGAATGAAAGCAACACTACTCCTCTTACCAGAACACCACGAGCTTGGCTTGCTTTCTTGAGCTCCTTACCACGAACAAGGCTCTGATACCATGTCAAGATTGTGGGAGAGAAGGAAGGAGTCTCACTTGTAGCTTTCTTGCTTGCACAATGGGGGAATACACACAAGGGTGGAGGCTGAAAACAGTTTTCCTCTTCTTAGTTGTGTAAGCCAAAAGAATTCAAGTACAAAGAAATAGAAGAACCCTAGATATGGGTCTCAAACCAAACTCAACTAACTAAGGTGGCATAATAACTGAGCCACGAACTAGAGTAGATAAGGATAGCTATCATGTAGCTATTATTCAGGGGCGGTGTACCAACCGCATCTGCAACTGACAAGTCGGTGACATAAATACACAACGGTCACCCTGGCGTATCACGAGTGGAGCTCGATATCTCAACAGTTGTTTCACGCGGCAGAGCTGGAGCAGGCTTCCAATCGGTGGCAGATGGCGGATTATTGGCGGTGGCAGATCTTGGCAACTAGCGGTGTCATGACCCTCCTCACGACTCCTCGTTAGACTGGCGGCGTCATGGCTCAACTTCTTCTCTCCCCCCTCTTACTTACCCCATAGAGCGGGTATCTATAGGGTAGGGAGAAGTACCTCCTCTCTCCCACGTGGCCAACTGCATGGCCCTTCTCCCCCCATGACCTCCAGCAAGAGGCTTACGTACCCGTGCCTTACTCCCCTTCCTCCAGCACAGCCTTTGACTGGGGGGGGGAAAGAAGGATTAATTTTTTTTTGCCATAAATCTTCTCAATTATCCCCTTGACCTCCTCCCAAGAGGAGGTTCACCTGAAAATATGCAGTTTCATTAAACCTTAGTCTCGATTCTGCCGGCATTGTCATTTGTCTGAGACTTCACACGGCCTCGTAATATTTTTAGCAGAAATATTACATCAAGCATACCAAAATTACCTTCATTTTTCTCATCAATATTCACAATCTCTAGATCCGTCAGTGAGATTGATAGCCCATTTTACTTGGTACCTAGCATATATGCATAGGCATTCCCATAACGATCAAAAGGCCATTCCAAAGCTTTGTATGAATGTCAATGTGAACATTGATTCCCAATAGTTGGATGTCCTATATTTTCATGCCCTTTGTCTACCTAGCAGATACCTTGTTTTGCTAGAACGGATGTGATGCCTTCAGTTCTTTCAGAATCCTCCCAAGAACATTTGTAGATGAGTCTTTATCCATGGATCATTTTCGTAATCACCAAGCCTTCAAAAGGGATCACCTTCATTGATGCCTTTGCAATGTATTTTGGATGATTCTTAATGATATATATCTTTCTTTTTGGAGGTGTCCTTCAGATGGTTGTGCTTGTGTGTGTGTTGTATTAATTTGTATGTGATGAGTTCGTGTTGGTTGAATGATTTGTTCAAGAGCTCTCTTTTCACCTATTGATGGTGATGGTGGATAGCAAGCCTATGATGGAGAGTTAAAGAACCTCTTATGTCCTTTACAAATTTGTTATGAATTTTTATTTTTTATCAGATGTGTTGATAAATAACGAAGTTTTTCTTTAATAGTATTCTTTTCTAGAGATACATTGTTGAAGATACTGAAGAAGATTAAATTGAGCTCTTTAGTGCACTTATATTCTTCTTTTCCTTAGGTCGCAAGGACGCTTCCTTTCTAAGTGTGGGGATATGTTGAGAGTGGAAAAAGACTGAATTTTTGACTGATTTTTGTTGTTTTTGAGGTCTGAATGGTTGATTTTTTATGGATTTAGAGTGATGTATGGTTGTTAATGGAAGTATTTGAGAGTGTTTTGGATTATATTGATTATGTTTTGGAAGTTCATGATGATTTTTAGTAGAAATATAAAGCTTTGTGATGATCTGATAGGTTTTATTGAGGTTTTGATTGGTTCTGATACCTTCTATATAGCTTCTGTTTTGTTTTGATTTTCTTTTGTATGAAGCATGGATTGATGATTGATGAAGGTTGAAATATTTTGAAAGCTTATTAAATAGTTTTTGATAGTTTGAAATGATTTTAGTACAAGTTATGAGGATTTATTGTTCTCTGATGATCTTCTGTAACCCTCTGTAAACCTTCTGTAGAGCCTATGTCTCTGCTCTGTCTCTGTTCTGTATCTGCTCTGTTCCTGTTCTATTATGTTCTATAGATCTTCTGTAAGTATTTTGTAAAATGTATGTGTGACTTTGGAAAAGTTTTCTAAATTTTGGAAATGATGAATCTAAGTTCAAAAGAGTTAAAACAAATGGAAGAAGGAGCTGAAGACTGAAGAGAAGTCTGAAATGACAGTGACAGTAGTGAGCTATGAAGAGACACTGTAGTGGCTCTAGTGCCTCTTCACATCAGATATACCTCTTGGGAGGGGCATCCACGACCTAAGAAGGATTATTGAGAGTCATTATTAGAGTATTGTAGTGAGGAGATGATGTACTATTGATAGAGAGAGTGAGCCATATATAGTCAATTCTATCAAAACAGTGTAACTGTATATGAGAGCTTGAGAGAGAAAACTATGAAGACATTGAAGATGAATACTATGTGATTGATTTCCATTCAAAAATGGTGTATTCTTTTGTGTTCCTTGTTCTATTGATGGATTTTGTGAAGAAGTTGAAGATTATGGTTGATTCTATCAAATGCGTGGGAGATATCTATTATGATGCTGCGTGAAGAATTACTGTTTTCTTTGTTTTGGTCATCAAAAGAATGAAATAAAATCTTGTTGATGTTACAAGATAGATTGTCATGCAGTAGAATCCCTTTTCCTTGGCGTCTCTCTTGGGGCTCCAATGGATCTCATAGAAGGAGATTAAGACGTCTTCTATTGAATCCGCGAGGTGGGAAGCACTGGAGATGATGTGTCTCTTTGAGAAATGCCTGCCTACTAGCATGCTCACGATACAAATCCACCTTCTTGTGTATCTTGTAGATGAAGTGGAGATTGCTGGACCTATCCATACGCGATGGATGGTCTTCTTGGAGCGCTTCATGAAAACCCTGAAAGGCTTTGTGCGACAACGAGCTCAGCTAGAAGGTGGCATGGCTGAAGGTTGATTGGTATCTGAGGCGCTAGTGCATATTTCACAATGGCTACCAACGGTGGATTCAGACAATAGTATGCTATGGTCATTGAAGGATGATGATAGAATGAACGGAGATATGGTGGTTGAAAATGGGGTACAAAAAAGAATGGATGCTACAATGGAGGAGAAAGTGAATCACTTTTGTATGTTGCACCCTACCTTTATGCAGACGTGGCTTGCTAGATACCAACAAGCTAGGAAAGATCGAGAGGAACCATGATCTGAATTTCAATGTAGTAGGCGCCATCGATTGATTCAATATCCCGAGGCATGGAGGAGATGCCGCGGTTTATGTCAACATGATGGTTGTTAAATGATGTGGATCTAGGACATGACACAAGCTATGGTGGATCAAAGATGTAAACCAAGTTCATAATGACATGGACAAGTAGAGACAAACTATTACACAAGTGAATTAGGTTCCAAGATAGATTAACTTGGACTCATAAACACAATCTTGTGTAGAATTGACAATGACAAGACACTTAACTGAAAGTACCAAGCATCATGATATTGTGTTCATTTCATAGTCAAGTACAATGCTTTATACGCTTTGAGTTGTTCCACTCTCCTCATTGCACATATGGGATTCAGGACAGCTCCTCTTGGAGCATAAATCATTTGTCTATTTCTCAACACCCCCCCTCAAATGATGAGTCCCTACACTTGCTGGCTTTTGCCCCCCCTTCATGATAACATGGCCCAGAAGACTAGCTCATAGGCAGCCTAGTCAAGTTAAAGCTTGAGACTTTACATCTTGGCAAGGGTTGTACAAATCAAATTCACTAAGGAAAAGAAAGATCCACTGTGGGAAAAACATATGAAAGATACAATGAAAGTTCTTCAAAACAATCTGTCAGAGTTATTGATGGTAGTGGAAGCATATTCTTCTTCTTCTCTTTCTTCCATGTATTGGTTCTGGTGATGATCACTTTGCAATTGTTGGGCTCTCTTCTTGTGGAAACATTCACTGGCTACATGGCCAGTTTTACCACAATAATGACATGTAATCCGATCCTTGTTATTGTTGTTGATGAATCCTCGACCTCTTCCTTTAGGTCCAGCAGCTCCTTTGGTGTACAAAAGATTTTCCCTAGATGATGAGACATTGTCTTTTGCATTCTTGGTTTTTACTTTGCCTTCTTCATCGAGTAGTGAGTGCCCAATATCTTTAAGTGTGAGGCTTGGAACATTACTCAAAGTGGACACAAGATTTTCATATGGATCCTTGTTTACACTTGCAAGCAGTACGGCTATTGCTTCATCTTCCTCAATATTCTTTTTAAGAGATGCAAGTTGAGTTTTTAAACTCTTAAAATTATTAATGTGTATGGTCATAGAAGCACTGTCTTTGATATCCAGTTTATAAAACTACATGAGAAGTTTTACCTTTGAATTCTTTGCTTGAGTACCAAATATTTTATCAAGTTCCTCCCAGGCGGCTCTAGCATTTCTAATGCCAGATATATGATGTAACATGTCATCACTTAGTCCCCAGGCAATGATGCCTAGTGCCTTATTATTCATCTTCTTCCATTCTTTGGATTTGAACTGTTCTTCTTCAACGAACCTGTCTTCATCATCTTCCTTCTTGTTATCTGCATCATCTTCAAACAGGTCCCACAAGTCTTTCCGCATTAGGTGATACATGGTCTTTTCCTTCCAGGCATGGAAGCCTTCTCCATTGAATTTTGCTATTTGCTCAAGTTCTGCCATGTTGAGCAGCTCCAATCTGAGAAAAGACCAGCAAGGGGGATTTGTGAAGTGTCATAAGGAGGTTAGTGTCAACTGACACTAGTTGAGTATCAATAGATACTATTCTTGAGCTTAGTATTGAATGTTGATGCTTGATCTTCTTCTTGCTTGTTGATTTGAAGTGTTAATCTTGCTGGGAACTGAGTTCAAACTCAGATAAAAGTGGCAATGTGTGCCCTCAGTTGAAAGGAATGAGAAATTGAAGGAAAAATGAGCTTGCACCTTGATGGCTATGGCTTCTTGGATTAGGGTTTTGACCCAGGCCTGGTTTTTTCTAGATATCTAGAGCTAGAGTTGATCATTTAGGAAACTTTTTTTATGAAAATGTAGCTTACTCCATGCTCTACAAGAACCCCATGATAACCGTCAAGATCATGTACTGCAGTCCGCGCGCAGATCAGCGAAACATAACCAGGCGCAGATATGGCAGCGACATCGAATTTCAGCAATGCCAGGCTTGTAGGTATCCAATGTCAGGCTTAGATGTGATAGGCAGAAGCTCCTTGAGTAGAAGAACAATCCTCCTGAAGAAAGCACACTGAAATATTGCCTGGTTTGAGAGATATGAGAGCTCAAAGTGAGGTATGTCTTGTAGGCCACAAACTGGGGCTATGGCAGCAACTGACAATAGTGACAATGCTGAGGTCCAGATAGACAAATCTCATGGATTGATGTGATATAGGGAAGCTTTGTGAGGTGGAGAACAACTTTATAGAAGGAAGATTAGAGAGATTTGGTATGTGGAGTGAGATACAAGAGCTTCAAGATTACAGGGTGCTGCTGGCTATGGCTGCCACAAGGTCCAACTGAGATTTGAAGTTGAAACTGAAGATATGAGCTGAATGTGGGCTGGTTAGAGATCACCAGAGATGAAGGGAGACTAGAGATTCAGAGTGTGAGCTATGCCATGCCCAACTGGGCTATGATAGATACCATGTTAAATCATGTGGATCTAGGACATGACACAAGCTATGGTGGATCAAAGATGTAAACCAAGTTCATAATGACATGGACAAGTAGAGACAAACTATTACACAAGTGAATTAGGTTCCAAGATAGATTAGCTTGGACTCATAAACACAATCTTGTGTAGAATTGACAATGACAAGATACTTAACTGAAAGTACCAAGCATCATGATATTGTGTTCATTTCATAGTCAAGTACAATGCTTTATAGGCTTTGAGTTGTTCCACTCTCCTCATTGCGCATATGGGATTCATGACAGCTCCTCTTGGAGCATACATCATTTGTATATTTCTCAACAATGGTTGCATGGAGCTTTGACCATAGTGTCTCGCGAAGGGGCGGAGGTCTCAATCGAGGAGTGGAAATTCTCAAGGGGATGTAGCCCAAAGGTGGTGACGTGTTTAGGGTTTCTTGTATCTATATTTTATATGCGATAACTAATTGAGTGTTTCAATATACATTACAAAATAATAGTGAAGCATGGTCGCGTGGATGACATTTCCATGTGGAGCGTATTGACAAAATGTGCTCCACAAAAGATTGTGGTATCATGGCAAGGTTCGAGCAAGAGAGCTGACGACGAGCAACAGATAGAAACACGATTATAGATGAGATGGAGTATTTTGGGAACTTGCAAAGTATTGTTATGGTGGATTACCGTAGCTTCTCCATGATCCTATTCGATGTGCAGTGGTTCAAAGTGGTACTTGAAGGAGCTGGAGCAATAGTTTGACGAGGTCCATCTGGATTTCTCGAAATAGATTCCGAAAAAAAATGGACGGATTTGCGCGACACCTTTGTGTTGCCAGCCCATTGTGAACAGGGGCATAAACTCATTTGTTTTTTAATTGTATTACGACATGGTACATGCCACAATAGTTAAATCTCTCTTGTACCGTGCTTTGTATGATTTAAATTGATTATGCTAACATCATTTTTTGTCTGTGGAGGTGACCTTTGTGGATATTTAGATCATCAGGATGCGTCGAGGGGGATGATTGATGAGGAGCTGCAGGAGATCTTCATGCGTATGTCTCCAGATCAAATGGTGAGATTTGGAGACATGGCAGACCAAGACCTGTCTCGGACACCGTCAGGCCACTCTATTAGATCTACTTTGGTGCGATCTGATGCTTCAGTTTCGAGCAGATGAGGTCGATGCTCCAGACTTGGGCTAGATAGAGGGAGTGGTTCAAGGAAATGCTACAGAGATCCTGATGCAGTGAGCCTGCAGTCGTCTTAGGATACAGGTCCTACTCCTTACTCTCGTGGCAGTTCGAGAGAGCGTGGCTCAGCTGGTTGCTATGGAGGCATGGATGCGGTGTCTCCATCTCGTCGTTCTGTTGGAGTTGCGTCACCTCCAAGATTTGTCATACCTATGGGGACGTCTACTCCACTCACTCCGGCTTTTACTCCACCCAACCGTTCGGAGGTGGTACCCCTATGGGTGCTACTCCAATAGATACTACCCCGGTTGGTACACCATATGTATAGGGGTCTCTTGGATATGCCCAGGAGTGTGGTCGTAGGTGCGAGATGGGTATGCCTACCTTGTAGATGATAGGTCAGGAGCCATCATCATGAATGATGAGGGGAGGAAGGCGATGGCTCACATGAGAGAGTTGTGTCAATAAGTTTTTCGGCACAACGTCTTGGATCATTGGAAGAACATACCGGAGGGGAGAAAGGACTATATAGTAGCATCCTTGCATGAGGAGTTTCCGGTACTAGCCATAGCAGATAGGTTTTCTACAGGCTAGATGATGGATGTATGCGTGCATATATGTCACACAGACGATCGAACGCATGCAAGGCACTCAAGAGTGGGGCTTCAAAGCCCAAGTGGCTAGACATGGATGACTGGCACCGACTCGGGGATGAGGCTATATATTTTCTAGGACTTTGGAGACAGCAGCACGAGGCGGCAAGGGCACGACTAGAGGCCAGAGTGGTCCATCATCTTGGGAGTGGCGGCCACAGGACATATCTGGAGGACTTTGTAAGTTTTTCTTTTGTTTTTCTTGCTTATTTTTTTGCAATATCCTTTGTACTGACAATCGTGATTCTAATAGTTGTATTTTGTTTTCTTTGCAGCACTTCATTACAAATCGCAATCCCACCGGCCTTGAGACTCGATATGCAGAGAGGCACGATCTCAATGTATTGATCGACCAATTGTATGGATGGGACGGCCCTGTAATGTTAGCTATATATAGTCTGTCTATATATAGCACCCAAGTCCCCTCGATATATTCATATCATGTGTGCTCAGTTGACACACTTCTGGGGTTGCACTTTTGGTGTCTCCTGTCTCAAGGGAAAAACCCACAGCTCTATATAGGCCTACAATTATATTAATATTCAAAATATAAAATTACAAAGTTGAACTTACAAGAGGATATTCATAGGCATCAAAGGAGCTACATCACTCGTGAATTACAACATCAATGGAGAAGGAGCTACATCACTCAGGAGCTACATCACTCCTGAATTACAACAGCCTATTCAAAGGCATCAAATGAGCTTTATCACTCCTAAATATACAACATGTAAAATAAGGATAAGCGACATCAGTGCAAAAGATAAAATCTCCAAGAAATTCCTTCAACTGAACTTGGGATGTAAGCAGTATATCTGTCACATCAAAACTTAAAGAAAAAACTTTACAGTGACATTAGAACAACAAAAGGTCTATAGAGACAGTTCGCGATGCCGCTCTATAGACAACATAACACATGTGGGCCCCCATGAACAGAATATAAATAAAACAATTTGTCATCAGCTAGAATATAGACGCTCATCAGCTGGAAAAACAAACGAACGAGGACGATCATCATGAAGCATGGCAATATCAACATCCAAAAGTAATGTTGATGTTGAAATGTAGAGAGAGAGAGAAAGAGAGAAAGCTTATCTGCTAAGTGGCTCTCGTAAGCTACTAAAGATTATCTGCTAAGTTGCCCTCATAAGCTACCTTTCATTAGTTTGAGTCTCTTTGATAGCAACCTCAATCCAGGACGATCATCATGAAGCATGGCAATATCAACATCCAAAAGTAATGTTGATGTTGAAATGTAGAGAGAGAGAGAGAGAAAAAGTAGTACGTAACAGATCTTGTTGGACATGTAGATGCCCCTTGTTTAGACCTTACACAAGCATAATCTACACCGACCTACATGGCATGACACAAACAATGCAAAAGTGTTTCTTTTCTAAAAGAAATAGCCACTAGAGAGTAAAGGAATAGACAACCTTAGGCATGTAAATGTCTGTTATTGTTCCAAACGCCTCAAAGTATTCCTTGAATTCTTCATCTGACACTTTTGAGGGAAACCTTGCAACAAATATTCTAGTTATCTTTTTCGAAGCAAGCTTCATCTCCTCCTTAGGTGTTGCAACTTTAACCTCCAACAATCTTCCATTCAACACATGCTTAGAGGACAAAGCTTTCTCTGCACTTTCTGTTGTAGAAAATGTGGCATAGCCAAAACCATGCCAAAACCACGAGATCTACTAGTTTGTCTCTCCTTCATAACGACAACATCATTGAGGGCCCCAAACTTGCTCATATACTGCCTGAGACCACTAGTATCAACATCCCAAGGAAGGCCGAGCACCACAAGTTTACGGTTGTCGAGCTCCAGGCGAGTGTCACCCATCGTTTCTACGAGTGCAAAGTCAATTGCAAACCGCTTGAGAGTCTGTACAGTAGACGTGTCCCACTCCTCTCCCTTTCCTCACACTCACACAATCCGCCTCTGCTTTTCCTCACCCTCGTAAATTGCTGAAGGCAAGTACATTGGAAAACGCTTTGAGAAATCCTAAGTTTAAGGCTGTGAAGGAAAAGGTGATTGAGTGCACATTAAAATATGTGTCAAATGAGTTCTCAGCCGTGGATACACAATCTACTTGTGACAGGGCCGGTATTAGCACAACGACTTACTTAAACATATTCAAAGGTGTGAAGGTTGGGTTTGGTTGTGTGCTGAAGAGAAATAGAATCGTGCCTCTTCCTCAATCTTCAAAGTTAATAGAGGCCCGATAGCAACATAATACAAAGGTTCTGGAGTTGATAGGAGATCCCATGCATGTTCAATGTGTGGAAACACTAAAGGTTGGGACCAAAAATGCATATGAGGTGAAGTTCACCGAACTCAACAATTACTATTTAGATTTGAAAAAGGTGCATTCGCCAATGGTAATGTACTACAATATGTCTATGTAATGGTAAATTGCAATTTGTTATAAAATTAGTTGAAAGTGAGGTCGTCAAAGCAGCAAAGCTTGAAAGAGTTAGTGTAACTTTGATGAATAGAGCTTTACAATTCAACAAGAACAACCTAGGGAACTTTAGTGTTCAATCTGAGTGCCATGTGTGGTGGCTTGCTGCATTTGAAGTTCCCAAGGAAACATTTGAGGTGCTATAGCTGTTCTTTATGCACACAAGAATTCCAAGCATCATTGATCATCAGGAACATGGTGTGATGTTCTTGGTTGAAGGGTATGGTGAATACATGGTTAAATGGCATCTTGCAGGAGACTTGAAAACTTTAAAATGCATGTGTGGAATCTCCAATGGTGCAAATACAAAGAATCCATGCCTATATTACTTGAAAGAGAGGGTGGAAGGAAAGGATGGAAAGAAGAACTGGCGAAGGGTGACAAGTGATGCATCGACGCGCAAAATAGAGAAGATCCCACTTGGAAGCCCATCTTCAACATTCCCTTGGATCGTATTCACATTTTTTCATTGCATGATTTTGTTAGAATCATGGAGAAACTTGTATATGAATACATTTGTTTTGCTTATAGGATGCAACCAGAAAAAGAAGCCATTGCAACATGTAGGAATGTGGAGCGAGTGCTATAAAAAGTTGGGCTACACAAGCATCAAGTGACAATTGAAAAAGATGAGAAGAGATTAGGAAAATCTGATAACTTGCCAAAAAAGCATTGCTTTGGTGGAGCAAAGACTAGGAAGTTTCTCTCAATGCCCATCAATGAGGAAGGGAATGTCAAGATCTATAGGCAAGAGGACTACGATGGGTGGAAAAAGTTACATTTTGAAGTTCCTTATCGAAGTAATGGAGGAAAACCAAGATTAGCCAAAGCTAAGGTTTGGATAAGTCTTAACAAATTGGCTCCCTTACTTCGCAAGGTAGTGTTCTTAACAATGAAGATAAGTAAGAATTTATCAATGTTGTGCATAGCTTCTACGAAAACATAATGGAGGAATGGGGCAAAAGCTCTATCGCACATTACATGGTGTGTACTAAGTTAATATTTTAAAACTGTATGAATTGTATAAACTATTGAGCATAGTTTTACTCATGTGTGATATGTGTCTTTGTAGCATATCCTTGAGGCACATTGTCCATACCTTACAGAAAAGGGAAGCATCAGAATTTGGTCTACACAAGGGATGGAAAATTCACATTGGATAGCACATGGCTCATACCAAAGAAAAACTGATCATGGTGGAGGGGTAAATGGTTGCAATCCAATGATCCAATTGCCATCTTGGTGGTATAGGTTAATAGTAGCGGATGAAGCTAAACTCTCACAAAAGAGAGAAAATGAAAGTGTTGATGAATCAATTGCAGACATGATGGAATCACGTTGTGTCACTAAAAGAGTGTGTTATGAAGCCTCAAGTGCCAAAGAAAACCATGCCAAGTGGCTAGAAACAAGGATTCGACAAGGTAGCAAATGGGTTCGAAGAGCTCCTGTGCTGCTATGATGGCACTCACAGTATCTAAGCTTGTGCCATTATATCTTCCAATCTCTACCATCGTTGGATGCACATCCATGTAATCATAATTCATCAGGTATTCCATTGAATCCTTGACTAGGATAGAAAACAACTCTTCTTCCTTCATTTCCAAGTATTGCAATACATCTGATAGAAGCAAGTATTGTACACCATCTACTTCAATGGGTGTCAAGGAGGCAAGGTTGGGTTTGTCAACTTGTGGTTGTTCTGAAGAAGATGGCACCATGAGAGCAAACCCTTTCTCTGCCCCACCCGATGTTCCTCTTCAACATTTATGAGCTCTTCAATTAGTTCTTCTCCCGTGTATGTGATAGAAATAACCTGTGGAGTTGTATCTTCATCGTTCTCCTCCTCTAGGGGTGTATCCAATGCAAGGATGTAAATTGCCAATGCGCAATCACACTCCACTGTCAAGAATTGCGTGGTGGGGAAACTTGCTCTAGATGCTGCACCAAACACACACAGAATGTACAAGGAGAAGCTCACTCAAGAGACAAGAAGAGAGATGGAGGCCAAAAATCTTTTCTTGCTGGTTTCTTCTTCTTCTTCCACACTCTTTACAATGTACGCAAAGTATAGATAAGATACAACATAAAGGAAAGTGGCCTACTAAGTCAAACAATGCATAACCGACTACACTAGTCGACTGGCGCTATAACTATGCCAGTTGTAAATAGGTGTAACAACTTGAATATAATAAGTAATGAGCCAGTGGCCATGTGAGAGTCATAATGACCACCAACGTGCTAAGTGTAGATGTGTGGACCCATCTAACCAGGTGGTCCATCATCAATGTCCGCATGTGTTGAGCTTGTCATCTCAACACTCCCCCTCAAGCTCAATTGCATCTCTACGACTCCAAGTAAGCTTCGAAACTTTTGAATCTTCTCTGTATCCAATGCCTTCGTGAAGATGTCAGCTATCTAATTTTGTGTGCTGATATACACCAAGTCAATCTCACCTGCTAGTATCTTCTCTCTCACAAAGTGATAGTGTTCCTCAATATGTTTTGTCCTGGCATGGAACACAAGGTTCCTAGCCAATTGTATACTGCTCATGTTGTCACAATAAATGAAAACTCGACCTTCCACCTGCACATCCAAATCAGCCATTAACTTTTGTAGCCATACTACCTCACATGCTGCAACAGCAGCACCTCTATACTCAGCCCCTGTACTCGACAAAGCAACTGTAGATTGCTTTTTGCTGCTCCAAGCAACTGCTACACTATCAAGAGAGAACATGTATCTGCTGGTAGATCTTCTATTAGATACACTACCAGCCCAATCTACATTTGTGTATCTAAACATCTGTACATCTGTACTTGCCTCATAGAAAAGTCCATAATGTAATGTGGACTTTACATATCTCAATATGTGTCTGACTGCATCCAAATGTAGCTTTCGAGGTACTTGCATAAACTGATTCACAAGACCAACAACATAGCTCAAGTCTGGCCTTGTAATGGTCATGTAAATCAAACTCCC
This sequence comes from Lygodium microphyllum, assembly GCF_053477565.2. Lineage (NCBI taxonomy): Eukaryota > Viridiplantae > Streptophyta > Polypodiopsida > Schizaeales > Lygodiaceae > Lygodium > Lygodium microphyllum. Next base: position 143,582,751 of record NC_141151.1, on the reverse strand, counting down.
CACTATCCTCCTGAACATAGTAGGGTCTTCTATCTCATCCCCAACATCAGCACTCAACTTTACATTCTGCTCCAATGGGACTGAAAGTGGTTTGCATGTTGTCATACCATACTTGGACAACATATCCAAGCCATACTGTCTTTGGGACAACCATATACCATCATCACATCTGATCACCTCAATGCCAAGGAAGTACCTTAGCTCACCTAAATCCTTCATCTCAAACTTCTTCTTTAAAAAATCCTTGACTTCAGCAATCCCACTATTTCTATCACCTGTAATAATCAAATCATCCACATAGATGACCATGATGACCAAACCTGCATCTCCCTTTTTCACATAAAGTGAGTGATCAGCATCAGAAACATAAAAGCCAATATTGACAAGATACTCTATGATCTTGTCAGACCATGCTCTAGGTGCTTGCTTGAGCCCATAGAGTGCCTTCTTCAACCTGCACAAATACGTGGGATGCTCTAAATCTTCATAACCTGCTGGCTGATCCATATACACTTCTTCCTGCAAATCACCATGCAAGAAGGCATTCTTAACATCCATTTGCTGCAACCTCCAACCTTTGGCTGCTGCCAAAGCAATCACACATTTGATAGTTGCCATCCTAGCAATTGGACTGAAGGTTTCTTCATAATCTATGCCATATGTCTGGGCATAGCCTTTTGCAACCAGCCTAGCTCTGTACCTACTAATAGAACCATCTGCATTGTGCTTCATCTTATAAACCCACTTACATCCAATAGCTTTCTTGCTTCGACTATGACACTAGATCCCAAGTCTTATTGGCCTCTAATGCAGCCATCTCTTCATCCATTGTTGCATGTCAATGAGCATGACCAACAGCCTCCTCAAAACATGTGGGCTCAACATCCTCAACTAGTTTCACCATATAAGCATAATGGTGACCTACATAACCTTCAAAACTAAATCTTTTAATAAGGTATCTAACCCTGCTAGATCTGCATACCACCGGATCACTCAATGGAGTCTTTACATTATTATGAGCTCTCTGTACACCTAGTGTCCTCACTAAAGGAATGCCAAGTTCATCATCCAAGCTCTCTGAGCCACTAGAGTCTCCATCAAGAACTGCATCAATGCCTTCTAACACTTTATTCTTTCCTTTGTCTTTACCTGCAGTGCTACTAGATGCACCTGAAGATGTAGAGGTACTCCTTAGTCTCCCAGACCAAGGACTACCAAATGATGTCTCTGGTCCACTAAGAGTCCATGATTCTTTCTTTTCAGCCTGCACATGAGTGTCATGATCATCATCATCATCCAATGCATCACCACTAGATGCATACCAACTGCTCATTTCATCAAAGATGACATCCCTACTCACTCTGAACTTACATGTGACATGGTTATAACATCGATACCCTTTGTGCTCTAAACATTATCCAATAAAGACACACTTTTCAGCCTTTGGATCAAGTTTCTTCCGCAACTCATCTGGCACATGAACATACACAATGCAAACACTTTCAAGTGTGAGACATCACGCTTCTTACCTGTAAAACATTCTTCGGGGGTCATACCATGAACTGCAGCTGTGGGAGTTATGTTCATAATATAAATAGTACTATGAACAGCCTCAGACAAAAAATGCTTAGGCATATTCTTTTCAGCCATCAAGGCGCGTGCAACTTCTACAATATGCCTGTTTTTCCTTTCTGCAACCCCATTTTGCTATGGGGTATACCTGCATGGGAACTGTCTCTTTATCCCACGAGACCTCAGAATATCACTAAACTCATTCGATAGGTACTCTCCCCCTCCATTTGACCTCAAGCACTTTACTTTCAAGCACTTTCACTCTTTTCCTTGATAAAATATACCCACAGCTTTCTAGAAAAATCATCAATGAATGTGACAAAGTATGAACTGCCTCCAAGAGATACATTTTGTGCAGGCCCCCACATGTCTGTATGCACAACATCAAGGATATTTCTGCTTACATCTCTGTTATGTGAAAAGGGTTGTCTTGCTTGCTTACCAAATTGACATGCTTCCCATATCTTATGAAATTCTGCAACTCTAAATGTAGGCAACCCTTTGGACTACATTAATTTCAGCCTTTGTACATTTGCATGTCCTATGCGTTTGTGCCAAATTTCAATATCTGCAACAACACCTTTTCCTTTAGCATACATAGCAGCATTCATAGTAGGAATTCCAGCATCCAGAGTAAACATACGCCCAACTCTACTTCCCTTTGCAACTAACCTACACTTGTCATTGAAGTCTTCTACAAAGCAACCCTTTGCATTAAATCAGACTTGTAGCCCTTGCTCTACCATTTGACCGACTGACACCAAGTTCTTTGTAATACATGGCACATGTAATACATCTGAAAGACTCTTTGTCTTACCATCATGCAAGGACAAGGGAAGTTTTCCAATCTGTGAAATTGGGTGGCATGAATCATCACCCATCTGCACATAACCTGCATTTTGTAAATCTTGCATCTCTCCAAACCATTCTGCATGGCTGATCATATGATTGGATGCACCTGAATCAACATACCAAACATCATCATGTGTTCCCTTTCCTATAACATCATTCAGCATATGCTGCATAACAAATAGACGTTCATTTTTATCTTCATTCTATCGTGAAGACGATGCATAGTTTCCTTGTTGCAACTTACCACTGTGGATATCATCTTTCTTAGCATAACATTGGGCTGTGATATGACCTGTTTTGCCATAGTAGTGGCTCACAATAATAGAGTTGTTAGAACCTCTGTTCTACCATCCATCTCTTCCTCTAAAGCTCCCCCTGCCTCTGAAGTTACCACGACCTCCTGAAACCTACATATCTCCAAATTGCTGATTCAATCTGTTTTGCTGGTTGTCACTACCACGTCCTGTACCATGGCCTCTTGAAGAGAACCTGCCACGTCCCCTTCCTGAACTAGAGTAGAAAGCTTGGACCTGTTCACCACTTCTTTCAGATGTCTCACTCTGCATGTTGATCTCTTCATTAATCATAAGGGAGACCAACTCATCGAAATCTCAGAATGGCTTTCTAATATATACAGAAGTTACAAAAGACTTCCAAGCCTTTTCATTGTTAATTCCACCCAAGGTAGACGACACCAAATCATCATCATCGGGCATTGCATCAATCGCTGCCAAGGCATCTGCAATGCTCCTTACCTTCAATGCATACTCATTGATAGACATCTTCCCTTGCTTCAATGTATTCAACTCTTGCTTGAGTTGAATCTTTCATGCCTTTGTATCTACAGAAAACATACTTTCAAGTATAGTCCAAGCTACATATGAATTCTCTGCATTTCTAATGTGTCCCAGCATATTATTGTCAATTACTGCAGACAACCAATACATGACCTTTTTATATTTTGCATTCCATTCCTTCCATGCCTTTGTCTCTTCTGCAGTTGGAGGATCACTCACCTCCGGCTCCTTTTCTTCACCCGAAACAAACTCGTAGAGGCCTTTTCCAATAAGGAAGTTCGTGACACGGAACTTTCATGATGCGTAGTTGTTCTTGTCGAGCTTCTCAATGATGGGGCTTCCACTGTTCTCTGCCATTATCACAAAACTAATACCAAATAGCAAGCAAATCTTCTGCAACCTTCGATCTGTAGTGCACAGTTATACACCAGACAGTCTTTTTCACTGTCTGCTCAACAATACATGTAATCTGCAACCTCTTTTCAGATAAACCTTATGTTTTCTTCCTGCAAACACCTCAAGAATTAGAGATTCGCAATCTGTAACCTGTGCACCCACTTTCGGTCAAAACAGTCGAAATCATAGTGTACCCTGAAACTGTTGTCCGCAACCTTGCGGCTCTAAAACAAGGCCTGAAACGGCCTCAGATGCCCAAAATAACTGCGGAATAGCCATAAAGGACTTATCTATAGAATACAAAACACTCTTTACACACACCAAATCTCACTGCAATCTAAGATTTTTGCTCGACCCTGCTTCCGGTGCCTCCACAAGCACTATCCAAGAGAAAGAGTGGAAGGATGGGAGAGCTTCTTACCCGTGGCTCGCTTGCTCGAACCTTGCTTCTTCTCCTTCAATTTAGCCTTCGAAATTAGCCTCTCTTAGTGGCGTGGCTCTGATACCATGTCAAGAATCGCGTGGTGGGGGAACTTGCTCAAGATGCTGCACCGAACACACACAGAATGCACAAGGAGAAGCTCACTCAAGAGACAATAAGAGAGATGGAGGCCAAAAACGTTTTCTTGCTGGTTTCTTCTTCTTCTTTCACACTCTTTACAATGTACACAAAGTATAGATAAGATACAACATAAAGGAAAGTGGCCTACTAAGTCAAACAATGCATAACAGACTACCCTAGTCGACTGGTGCTATAACTATGCTAGTTGTAAATAAGTGTAACAACCTGAATATAATAAGTAATGAGTCAGTGGCCATGTAAGAGTCATAATGACCACCAACGTGCTAAGTGTAGACGTGTGGACCCATCTAACAAGGTGGTCCTTCATCAATGTCCGCATGTGTTGAGCTTGTCATCTCAACATCCACGAGATCCAAAGGTGATGTACCTAGTGCACTTCCCATGGGAACAGTGTATACTCTGTGCGAAGGATCCACATGGGCCAGAAACCTATTCACCACTTTTTGGTGATTCTTCCATGCCTGAAATACCATGAGTTGTTCCAAAGGCACCCAAGTGCATGTAGCAATGGTGCTTACAAAGTCTTCCAAAACCTAAAAGGGGAGATCCAACAATGAGAGCACACTTTCAAGGTTGAAGTTCTTAGAGAAAACATGGAATATCTCGTCACTCTAGTTGGCAAAGATAGTCTCGTGGATACAGTCATCAAAGTGTGCGCTAGCATCCATCATAACAGGTAGGAGGGATGTGGTGGATATAAAGAGATGAAGAGAGAAAGTGTGAAATGAAACAATGAAACAAGAACTAAACTAGTTCTACCTTAAAAACCTTAAGTTTTAACCCATTAAGGGTTGTTCGCATACGATATTTAGTTATGGCTTTACTTACTTCTTTGTAAAGTTTACATGCATATGTAAATGTGTTAATGTGAAAAGTGTATAATAAGTGTATGATTTTGCATAAATACCATAATTTTTAAATATTGCAAGTTTGTAAGCAACAATATTCTATTGGAAAAAAAATCCAAAAATTTATAGGTGTTGGATATTACAACTTGTGGTGTTGGGATTTTTAGGGAGACTCTACAATTTCTAAAATATGTAGAGCCACATACTTTTCGCTGGTAACAGTATCCTCAGCTCGGCTTCGAATTTTCCTACCATCTAGTTTAAAATAGAAGCTAACAGTTGGATTCTACATTAACATTGTAATTTCCTAGCGCATTATACTCAAGGGCCAATCATCCTCCATTTGCAACACTTGGGGCTCGTAGCCCTCACAAATGATAGTAACATCCACAGTTGCACTTTCACACTGTCGTGCCACTACGCACACACTGTGTAAAAAAATCTAGAGTGTGGCTTTCTTTTAGATTTAGAGAGCCAATGCCATTTTAGATATTAGTGTTAGTGTCCATGGCTCAAAAATATTAGATTTTAGTCAATTTTTAATATTGATCTAGAGATTATCTCTTGTAAAAAAAATCTATAAAACTATAGACAACCTCTAGATTAGGATGACATGTAAAAGAAAGCATGTAGCTTTCAGCTAATTTGAGAGGATTTATGTAAAAAGAGAGATTAACGAAATCGCGCGACACGCGATCGCTATTTTCAGGCAGTGAACAGCACTTCGAAAGTGAGAGATGAAGAAGAAGTGATTTGGCAGGATTCTGGGCAGGTGTCTTGGTATTTAACCCCCCTTCCAGAGTCATTGGAAGGATCAGATTGGCGATCTGAGCAATATAGAGGAAGGTATTATTTTGTATACGTTTTTATCTATTAGAGTTATATTTTCTCATAATGCTGAAAGAAACTGACAGGCTTCATCTTTGTTAGTATTCTTCTATATTTTCTAATTCTTTTTTGAAGGTATTCTTCTAAATCTTCAATCTCTTCAAAACCCTTCTCTTTCGTCTACTCCTCTCCTTGAATCTACCTTCACCCTGCTATAACTTAACTTCAAGAACTTGGCTTGAAACCTTCAACCCTGCTCTTATCTCTACCATCTCTAGAGTCTAAGCTCTTGAACCCCCATACATTCTTCACTTGCCAAACCCTTGTGGTGACCTTCAACCCTACGCGCTACGACATTGGTGAACCTGACATGAAGGTCAGTGTAAGAGAACTTTAAGATGGGGGATTCTTCAGGACATACTCTACAACAATTGGTGTGCATACTGTAGTAGACTTAACAACAACAAATCCAAATGTTACAACAACAACAACAAAGGCAAGAAGAAGAGAATATTGATTCCAGAGCTATCAAGGCCTGAGAAGAACTTGGGTGTGAATTAAAACAATTTAATGGTCAAAATATCTTTGTTTTCATGCATTTGTATGTTGAGAAAATGCTCTTCTTTGGCATACCGCAACATGCATGGAGCCGTTATTTTGCTAGACTAGCCAAGCATGGTCTTAAAAAAAGAATCCATGGTCTTTTCCAACAAGATGCAGTTTGGGCTGCATTCAAAAAAGCCCTACGTAAATAATTCTTCTTAGAAGAGTTTGGCCTTATGACGAAGAAAAGTTTCACTGAATGGGTTGAAAAACCCAACAAAGTTTTAGTTGCAATAGCTCTATACCATGAATTTTAAAGTAAATTTGGACAACTTGATGCTGAAGACCAACAAAGTATGGAAGGTTAGAAGATTGAATTATTCCTTAAGGCTGCAGATCCCATTCTACAAGAAAAGCTTACTGATCACCTAGAAGATGCTACCTCCAAATCAGGATTCAAGACTGCATGGACAGATGTTAATGATGTAGTTAACATGATTTCTCGAAGAGAGCGGATGCGACTAAGATTGGGCTCTACTTCAACAACTTCATTGATGGAGCTTGTTCCACCTTCAAAATCCCCTATTCCTTTGACTAATCAACCAACTCTTTCTTCTTCTGCTCCTTCTAAAAATGATGTCATGGATGAACTTATTAAAAGCATGCGTGACCTTCATTTGAATCTTATAGAAATTAGTTCCAAAGTAGAGAAGGTGAATGTCAAAGTTGAAGAACGAGGATGATCATCAACTCAAAGACCCATGAGAGAAGGCTTTAAGAGGCGTTGTATTTGGTGCAACAACCAAAAATATGACAAGAGGGAGTGCTCTGCCTTCCATGAGGCTGAAGCATAGAATCTCGTCTTTTGGAAAGATGGAAAAATCCATGTAGTTGAAACTGGTCTTCCATTGGAGCCAAATTTTGGCAATGGTGGAATGAAGAAAAGATTAGAAGATTTAGCTGTAAAGAATGCCTATGTAGCAATTGATGCAGCTACCTATGGGCTGCAAATTGAGCCAACTAAATCAAGTTTGAAAGCATGTAAAGCTAATGTGCAATCTAAAGTATGGATGCAGGCACTAGATCAAATGGAATGTGGTAAAGCAGCCAAAGAAGATTTGGCTAACGCTAGTCAATGTATTCAAGGAATAACTAGTTGGAAAGAAGCGGTAGATTCTGTAAAGTATTACACGGCGCAGCGAACAGAATCTGAGAAAGAGATAGAGAGTACACAACAGATAAGAGGAGAATCAGTAAAATTCTTTAACTCCGAACAACTGATACAAAGATGGCTTTGTCCACCCGTGCGCTTCCACTGTGTGAAGCTTAGATGGCGATCTAGACAGAAGATAGGTGAAGAGCTTAAGGCTAGCTGGAACAACAACTCTGACTGGGTGAAAGATGAGTGTATGATGGCCGCGAAGGGGTTTAGCTTTTATAGCCCGCGAAGGTCGTTAGGTCGGCCTGCTGACCGACCTACCATATGAGCCTCCACTAGTCGGCCAAGGAATATTCCAGGGAATATTCCCTTTACCATCGGGCCGCAACTCAATGCAATGTGCCTCGAGTTGCTACCAGCTTAACCACTCTGTCTAACCCAAAGATTAGACCCACAACAGTCACCTTTTTGCCATCCGGTCACATAGACCTCATCTGATATACAAGTCAGGACTCAACCAATGTCCGGGCTCACATTTGGCTTCTCCTCATAATGGGGGCCTTACAACTTTGAGCACCATGGATCATTGGTAGCACCTAATGAGGGTGGGGGCATTGATCATATCTAACACCCCCCCTCAATGTCCACCCATAGGTGAACTATCTCCTCGGCCCAATGCCGAGTCTCTGAAGATGAACTTGAAGCAGATCCTTCGTAAGTGCTTTGGTGAAGATATCTGCTCCATTCTCCTCTGTTGGACAGTAGACCAATTCCACTATCCCATCCTCCATCAAATCACGCACATAGTGATACTGGATCTCTATATGTTTGGTGCGTGCATGAAACACTGGATTTTTGGCAATGGCGATGCAACTCTGATTGTCACATCTCAGCACAGTTGGTTCTTCATCCTGCACTCCCATATGCCATAGAATCCTTCTCAACCATACGGCCTCACATGCAGCAAAACAAGCTGCCTTGTACTCTGCTTCGGTAGAAGACAATGCCACTGTTGGTTGCTTCTTACTAATCCAAGAGAAAATTCCTGAACCTAAAGAGAAACAATAACCAGAAACTGACTTCCTGGAATCAATGTCTCCTGCCCAATCTGAGTCACAGTTCCCCACAAGAGAAGTTCCAAAACTGTATGTGATACCATAGTCAAGAGTTTTCTTCAAGTATCTGAGCACCCGCATCCCAGCCTTCCAATGACTCTCATGAGGTTTGTTTGAGAACCTGCTCAAAACACCAACAACAAAACTGATATCTGGTCTGGTGTTACACAAGTAGATTAGACTGCCGACCAACCTCCTATACCTCCCAATGTCTGCTAGTGCTGATGTATCCTCAACGGATAACTTTACATTCACCTCCATAGGTGTAGCTATCTCCTTGCACTCGGTCATACCAAATGCCTTCAAGATCTCCCATGCATACTTCTTTTGAGAGATGAAGATCTTTCCTGGCTCTTGCCAGACTTCAATCCCCAAACAATAGTGCAGCAAGCCCAAGTCTGTCATTTCAAACTCAAAACTCAAAGCCTTTCGAGTTTGGTTGATCATATCTTCATAGTCACCTGTAATAAGAAGGTCGTCCACATATAGGACAATCACTACAGACTTTTTACCATCCCTGTAAACATACAAGTTAGCATCTGAGGCACATCTTTTGAAGTTTAGGTTTAAAAAGAACCTATCTATCCGCTGGTACCATGCTCTGGGGGCTTGTTTCAGCCCATACAATGCCTTCTTCAGTTTACACACTTTGTTCTCAGAATGGGGGGCCTCAAACCCTGGTGGCTGAGCCACGTACACCTCCTCCTTGAGGTCACCATTTAAGAACGCTGACTTAACATCCATTTGGTACACTGGCCACTTCTTGTGGGCAGCCACTGCAAGTACCGTGCGAATAGTGGTCATTCTGGCAGTTGGGGCAAATGACTCTTGAAAATCAAACCCTTCAACTTGTGAAAATCCTTGGGCAACCAGTCTAGCTTTGTACTTTTCTAAGGTACCATCAGCCTTGTACTTTACCTTCCAGATCCACTTGGTGCCAATAATCTTCCGCTTTGCTGGCCGATCCACTAGCTCCCAAGTGTCATTCTTCATTATGCTGTCATACTCCGCCTGCATAGCAGCCTTCCATGATGGATCTGCAAGTGCTTCTTCTAAGTCAGTTGGCTCCTTTACTTCTCTCATAATCTCAACCATCAAGGCCATGTTGACTATGTGAGCAGAAGCCCTCCTTTGCTCCTCTATTCTCTGAGACCTCCTTGGTCCGTCTGCCTTCTCCTCAACAGATGCAGGCATAGGATTATTGTGGTCATAGAGCTGCTTCACCCAGCGCGGCAATGGCTTTTCCGGTGGGGTGATGTCAGGTTGGTGAACTTTTTCCTCATCATCTGAAGATGATGCTTCCTCCTCCTTAAGGATAGGGATAGCTCTCGGGACAGGTTCATAGTGGACTACTTCTTCGCTTGATGATAAAGTGGAAGACCTTGCCTTCTCCTCCTCCACTGTATGCGGCTCCTCCTTGAACACCACATCACGGCTCGCGATGATCTTCTTTGCCTCTTGGTCATATAACTTGTAAGCCTTTTGCTCATCACTATAACCCAAGAAGATACATTTTCTGCTTTTTGGTTGTAACTTGTTTCTCTTCTCATCTGGAACATGTGCATAACATTCACATCCAAAAATTCTGAAATGTGAAACAGATGGTTTCTTACCAGTGTAAGCCTCATGAGGTGTTTTTCCCTTGAGAGCCTTTGTGTAGCTCCGATTTAGAATGTAGACTGCAGTATTAACAGCTTCAGCCCAAAAATGGTTAGGCAATCCCTTGCCCTTTAGCATGCATCTTGCCATCTCCACAATGGTACGATTCCTGCGTTCCACAACACCATTCTGCTGAGGTGTGTGAGGCGTCGTCAATTGACGCTTGATCCCTTTGCTCTTGCAAAAGCCTTCAAACTCCTTTGAGTTGAACTCACCACCACCATCTGTTCTAAATTTCTTCACACTTTTCCCTGTTTCATTCTCAACAAGTATTAGCCATTCTTTAAACTTACCAAAAGCTTGAGCCTTATCACGAAGGAAGTACACCCACATCTTCCTACTGTAGTCGTCGACAATCAACATAAAATAAGAAGATCCCCCCAAGGCCTGTGTAGGCATCTTACCACACAAGTCAGCATGCACCAACTCTAGAGGAGCATGTGCTCTATTCTTGCTTTCTTGTGGAAATGCCTTTCTCTGTTGCTTGCCCATCATACAAGCTTCACATGGTTCCTTCAATTCAGTTATTGTAGGTAGGTGAGCAACCATACCTTGCTTTTGCATCTCCTTCAATACTGCAAATCCGATGTGTCCAAACCTTTCATGCCAAAGCTTACTTGTGCCCACTCCAGCGGTGGCTGTAAGAGCACTTAGCTCATACAGGTTGTTCCTTCTTTCTCCTTTGCCAACAATTGTGCCAGCACTATCAATAATTTCTGCACCTGTCTTCTTGAACCTCACTTCATGACCAAGATCAGTTATGGCAGCAACTGATAAGAGATTTCTCCTGATTTCGGGAACATACAACACATTTGAAAGCTTTTTGACTTCACCATTTGCAGCAACAAAAGAAATAGTACCTGTGCCCGCAGCAGGGCATTTAGCATCATTTCCAACCGTCACAGTGATGGATTCTTGTAGAGGCTGCATAGAACTGTATAGACCTTTCTTGTTGGTCATGTGACGGGAGGCCCCACTATCCAACACCCAAGAGTCAGTGGTAGATTCTTCTTGCGCCGAGGAGCACACTTCCTCAACGGTCGCCATGAATAATTCCAACTCTGCTTCAGCCGTATTGGCTGTCTCTTTCCCTTTAGTTTTAAGGGTACCATTCTTTTCATCTGCCTTCTTGACACGACAATCTGCAATTGCATGTCCTTTCTTCTTACAGTAGAAGCACTCTCCTTGAAACTTCTTCTTGCCGCCCTTTTTCTTTTTGTCACCATCATTTTTGGTGGAGGAAACACCTTTGCCTTTTGCATTGGCAGAGAATGCAGCATCTCCATTGTTGCTTCCTTCTCGGGCTTTCAGCCTCAACTCCTCCTCCATTAATAATGCACAAAACTCCTCAAAAGTCAAAGCTTGAGGTCTCACCTGAGTATTAAGGGCAGTTACTAGTCCATCAAACTTTTGTGGACAAATCCGAAGACACCTCCGAGCTAGCTCTTCGCTAGTCTTTTGTATCCCAGCGCCAGCCATCTGGTCGCGCAGATTCTTAATCCGAGTGATGAATGCTTCAACCGTCTCTCCTTCAGCAAACTTCTCCGCTGCTAGTTGATTCTCCAAGTTTTGAATCCTTGTTTGGTTTCGTGTTTCATACTGACTCCTTAGTACATTCCAAGCCTCTGACGCTTTGGTTGTATGCTGAATCAGAGTCAAAACACTGTCAGAACAGCTTGTAACTAAGGCACACAATGCATCTGCATTCCTTCGTTTCCAAGCTCGTAGGAGATCTGCATTCGGAGGAATCATCACACTAGGATTTGATGGGTCGGGGGTAGGCTGTGGTTCTGCGTCAGTCCCCAGCACAGTCTCCAGAAGCTCATAAGAATCAAGGATAGTAGTAATTTTGAACTTCCACAAGGTGTAGTTTGTACCATCTAACTTGCCTTCGCTGAAGGTTGGTGGACGAATCCTCAGTGTTTGAATAGCCGGTACAGCAGCACCACCTCCTGCACCGCTTCCTGATGCGCCAGAACTGCTTCCCGGAGTCGACATCGTTTCTCTTTGCTGTTGAAGCCTTTGCCTCTTGCACTCTCTCCGATCTCTAGAGCCCCCTGGGCTCTGATACCATGTAAAGTATTACACGGCGCAGCGAACAGAATCTGAGAAAGAGATAGAGAGTACACAACAGATAAGAGGAGAATCAATAAAATTCTTTAACTCCGAACAACTGATACAAAGATGGCTCTGTCCACCCGTGCGCTTCCACTGTGTGAAGCTTAGATGGCGATCTAGACAGAAGATAGGTGAAGAGCTTAAGGCTAGCTGGAACAACAACTCTGACTGGGTGAAAGATGAGTGTATGATGGCCGCGAAGGGGTTTAGCTTTTATAGCCCGCGAAGGTCGTTAGGTCGGCCTGCTGACCGACCTACCATATGAGCCTCCACTAGTCGGCCAAGGAATATTCCAGGGAATATTCCCTTTACCATCGGGCCGGGGGCGCTGCCCCCGGACCCCCGCCAGGGGGGCCGCTGGCCCCCCTGGGACCCCCCAGCCAGGGGCCGCTTCCGCGGCCCCCGGACCCCACAATAGGGGCCCCTTTTAACTCCCTTACCACGCAACTCAATGCAATGTGCCTCGAGTTGCTACCAGCTTAACCACTCTGTCTAACCCAAAGATTAGACCCACAACAGTCACCTTTTTGCCATCCGGTCACATAGACCTCATCTAATATACAAGTCAGGACTCAACCAATGTCCGGGCTCACATTTGGCTTCTCCTCATAATGGGGGCCTTACAACTTTGAGCACCATGGATCATTGGTAGCACCTAATGAGGGTGGGGGCATTGATCATATCTAACAGATTCTTTTTGTAACTTTGCACATTTGGCTTATGTCAATCATAAAGAAGTCTTGATTGAAGAAAAGAGAAGAAGAGAAGATGAACCAGGGCATTCCTCTTCTAGCCCTCCAAAACAGGTAACTAGAAGAACGCCTGAACAACCAAAGCTTGCTAAAAATATAACACCAGATCAAGACATGGAAGATGCGCCATAAACAAAGAAGACCGAAGGAAAGAAAAAAGGCAAGCAACCAGGCTACAAATTGCAGTCTGACATAGAATTTGCAACCGATCTCAAACGAGTCCTAGAAGAACGAATTCTAGGAAGAAAAATTGAATTCACCTTAGGTGAAATTCTTGGAATTGCTAAACATGAATTCCATGATGTAATTATTAATGTAGTTAAAAGAAAAAGACAATATGTTGGTGATGAAGCTGAAGAAACAGTGCATGCTTTTTTGCAAGTTCTTCAAGTTTTTGTACAGGATGAAGATAAGCTAACTTCATAAGGAATTCATCTTGAAGCAATTAAATAATTAATGGCAGAAATTGAAGCTGAAGATAAAGAAAACATGAATGCAAAAATTAAAGAAGTGAAAGCTGAAAATGTAATGGTCGACTGGTCCAAACTAGTTGGGCAGCCCACCTCTCAAAAAGAAGCCGTCTACAGTACATCCATGAGGAGGAAGAGGCTCAGTTCATTCCAAGCAGTCACTACTCCTGTACACATTGAGCAAGAGCAACAACGGAGCACTCTTAGACCATGGCTCGAAGATAAACGTCATGATAAGGAGTCTCTATGAGAGTGGCGGATGGCCCATAGATGTTGATCCAGGATGGTGAATGAGAGCTGCAAACAACTCTTTTCGAGAGTTATATGCTACATGTCCTAATGTGCAGGTAACTATTGGAGACATAAAAGATAATTTTCACTTTTTTGTTCAAGAATCTTGTAGTTACCCTATCATTCTTGGGAAACCTTACATTTCTAAAGCTTGCTTGGAAACAAAAGCTCTTGATGATGGTTCTTCCTATGCTCCATTCTGAAGCAAGGATAATGAACAAGCTGTCCAATTTCTTATTGTGTGTGTTAACCATCATTGAAATAGAGATCAACTTTGTGATTATCCTGTGCCTCCTAATGCCCAAGAATTCAGGGGTTTTTGGGTTGCACTACTATAAAAGGAGGCTATGGTAGTGCGCCATGTAAAAGGATTGAACCTCCTTATGCTATAGAAACTGTGTCCCTAGCAAATTTGTATGTGTGTACAGCCAATAGTATGGGCTATTATAAGTCTCTTCCGGCCATGACTAAGGTTGAAAGAAAATATTTATGTCATGTAAAAAGGGAGCTGAAAACTTATGACATGATGGATGAAAATGAAGATATTTTGGGCATTTTTTTTGGAGTGATTACTACTGACACATTGGCTGAAATATATGCAGCTGCTCATGTAGAAAATCAAGCAGAAAATCAGTCCATAGAAGTATGTACATTGGATTTTTATCAAACAATTCAAGAATTTGTTGAGCAAGAAGACATTGGTTTACTCAACAAGGTTGAAGCACAAGTGGAGACAAAATACAAGACGGTGGATAAGAAAGTCAAACCTGGGCAGTCCCACTGCCTCCTGAAAGTGAAGGACTGGCTGATAGGGTAGCAAATTAGCCAAGTCTTCGTGATCCTTCCAACATTGATCACAAGTTTACATTTAAAAGTATAAAAGAACTCAAAATAGGTGAAAATTATTTCCTTTCGCCGGTCGAAAAACACTCTTTTATGCAAATGCTAATGAAACATGGAAAAGCTTTTGCATTTCAACCAAGTGAAATAGGCTTTGTGGATCCAAATATTGTGGCTCCTATGGCCATTTTTACAGTCCCACATGTGCCTTGGAACCTCAAGCCTATTCCTGTTCCAAGGGTGCATTTGCCCAAATTACTGGAACTTCTAAATGAAAAGATCAAAATGAAGATTTTAGGACATTCTTCAACACCCTACTCAAACTGATGGTTTACCGTTGTCATATTACTGCGCATTCGAGGTGTGAAAACCACCCAAAAGTTGTGTGTGTGATTTGATACTTTGTACATACTTAGTCGTTATGTTTGCTTTTTTATTTTATGTCGGTAATATAGTGAAGAGGGGTTTGAAGCAAGAGGAAGAAATAAGTCGTGATGAGTAGACATACATGATTGCCCTTCAAGCCTGTGGTGCACTTACAGATAAAGAAGCTATTGTTTGGGAGGAACAATTGCCTCTACTTGGGTTTCTGGAAATTGGCCAGACATTGCATCATGATGCTTGTATGAGGGTTATACTTCAGATGTCTTTGTTGGTAGTGGCCTTGTGAGTATGTATGGAGCACATGGGACCATACAAGAAGCAGAGAGTATGTTTATTGGCTTACTGTTTCGAAATGTCGTATCATGGAGTGCAATGGCTATCTCTTTGGCTTACCTTTATGGACACCATCCCAAGTTGAATGATGGAAATGCATTTCACGTGTTGGCTGCTGCTTCTTTTCTTGATTTACAGGACTTGTGTGCCATTTGTACTGAGTTGATCATTTCTGAAATAGGGACAAACAATTTTCTGTCATATTAGGCTTTTGCTGAAAGCCAAGATTATGGGATCTATGGAGAACGTGTCAGGAAGGCTTGTTGGAGCAAGTCACTTGAAATTTCTTGCAAATACTTTGAATATTCTGGCTTTTAAGGATATTTTGGGGGGGAAAATCTTTCTTTGGGAAGGCGCAGGAAAATTCGAAAAAGGGGGACTTTTCTATTTGGGGAAACCACTTATTTTTGGAGGGAGATTCGTGTTTGTGATGACGCTGGGGAGAAGTTCTGTGGGATCGTCGTGAGCTGACGAAAAGGGAGAGAAAAAGCTTGGACGAAAAAAAAATTCGGAAGGAACCCTTCATTTATGAAGTATGTTTGGGAGATGCTAGAGAGGATGACAGAGAAAGCCAGTAAAGTGAGTATGCTCAAATGGGACAGAAACATTTCAATTTCAAGAAGTGGAACAGCACTGAGGTGATTGATGCTTGTTACGAAGGAAACCAGGAATGTTTCTCTCTGATCGAGGGAATTCGTTACATTCTGCAGTGTGGATTTCGTTACATCCTGCAGTGTGGAATTGGCACCGAATGTTTGTGTAATTGAATGATTGAACTGGCACATGACATAGATGTTTCAATTGCAGTCCGTCAGTATGAAAAAGCGATAGATGTCGTTGGGACGGAACCTTGCGGTACTGAACTAATGCTGAAAGGAACAGGGAATCGGAAGTGCAGGTAAAAATAAGGCGACATATAACAGAATTCTGATGGAGCTCATTACCTCATCGGTCTTGTCAGATTGATTGTGGATAAATGAATCACTTACAAAAATCAATTGGGACAGAACTTGAGGGTGTAGAAACTCTTAATAGTGTGTTTGTTTTGTTGCTACGAATTGATCAGAATTGCTCGATGTAACCTTGCTTTGATTTGGGCGCTTGGATCAGCTTCTTTCGTGCGACTTACCTACAGTTAAAGAACGTTTGAGATATTGAAAATCTTTACACAGCAGCTGCCCATAGCTGAGGAAATTGATCTCTATTGGGTTCCATTATAGACAGAAAATTTCAGTGGTACAGATATGCAAGTGATCTTAAATTATACTCAAATGAAGATAGTCACAACTGTTGAGATGATGCAAGCATTTAAGGGCACAGAATCTGTCATCTGCAAATGTTCAACTGTTAAAAGTACCTAACTTTTGCACACAGAGAGCCACCAAAATCCTTGATGAGTAATATTCAAATATTTGGATGTTGCAGGATGATTAAGTGATGTTTGAAGGGGTTATTGACTTCCCTCTTGTGTGGGTCAAACTACATCACTCAACCCATACATTTCATTGGACTATGAAAATTTTACTGGTCAGTCTGGAAAAGATTGTTGTTGTAAAAGCTCTACACCTACATAATGTGGAGAAGACAAAAATGTTCCATGATCATAATGGAGTCAGGAAATTTCTGAATGTTTTGACAAAGGCATGCTTTTACTATGCCACCCTATGAGTTAAATTCTGTTGTGCTGGTGGATCTTTCTTATAAAAAATAACACAAAACATGCTGGGATTGATTGCATTGAAGTACCTTGGAATCCTGTATTGAGCTTTACAAATGGTGAAGAGCTTTTGCATTTTCAAAAGACTGCATCTATACCTGGAAAAGGGCTGCTAGCTCAATTGGTCACTGTTAAAATAGTGACAACAGCTTTGTACAAAAGTTCTGGACTAAATGCTGGCAGAATCAGAGGACGATGTCTGACTATCAATAACAAAAAATTTCTGATAGTATGCATGTATTTTTTTTAAATCGACTTTAGTACAATTCTATGAATCAATTTCCTTGATACCTTGATTCAAACACAAAGCTTGAAGACAGATTGATTATGCATATGTTCAACTCCTATGAACTGAAAGCAACCAGACATTGAATGATGAATTCTATGCTTGGCTAAAACTTGCTTTTGATCTTATCATTGCTGCATAGATGAGGTCTCAATGAAAGTTTGGCGGATCTATTATTGCACACAGATTCTTTCATCTTCGCATCTTTGCTGATCTTCTATCTAGAAATTAGTCAAGGTCTTCTATAGACACGACTTTGCTTTGCTTTGACAAATCCTTCGACAACTTTGGTGAACCCGATGTGAAAGCGTCGCAGATTTTTCAGGATGGGAGATACTTCAGCCTCTTCCACGATTCCAGCTGCGTCCTCTACTTCAGCTCCATCAATGACTGCTGTGTTAAGTACTTCAACAGAGGATCTAAAGCAGATTTTGCAGAATATGTCCATGTATATGCAGCTCCAAAATCAGCAGACACAATTGTATATGCAACAGCAGCAACAATTGCATCAACAGCAGTTGTCTCAGCAAAGGCAACTCTATTCGGAGCATGAGAATGCAAACAATGCGACTAAAGCGATTGAAGCAGTTGAGAATGAGAAGAAGCTATTTGATGGCCGTAATGTTTCAGCATATTTGAAGACATATGAGATCAAGCTGGGGTTTTTGGGAGTTCCAGCTGGACTTATGAGTAAGTACTTCCTTCGTCTTGTCACACCCGCCTTGAGGGCAAAAGTGGCTGATCTTTTTATTCAAAATACACATTGGCAATATTTTAAGAAGGCCTTGAAAGAAGAATATTTCCTTGAGGACTTTGGTATGGCTACTCGGCGGTCATTCTGAGAGTGGGTCTACATGCCAAACAAAGGTTTAGCTGCTTCAGAGCTGATTCGGGAATTTGAAGAGAGGTATAGTCAGCTTGATGCCATTGAACAAAGAGCATTGGATGTTGAAAAAGTTGAGCTTTTCTTGCAAGCTGCAGATCCTGCTCTTCAGGAAGAGTTGGGTGAGCTTCTTGAGGATCGCACGAAGCCTATGGGTCTTAAAACGGATTGGCAGGATGCCCAGGATGGAGTCTCGACTTTGACCAAGAGGAGGATATAGAAGACTCGCCTACAGAATGGTTCCATGACACCGACATCATCATCTGCTCCTATGCCTGCTTCTATGCCTGTTAGTTCTTCTCCTCCTCAGCCAGTTTCTTGGCCTATGCCTGTGCCTACTGTTTCCACTCCACCTATTTCTCCTGTTCCACGATCGATGCCTACACCTTCTGCTCCAAAACCATCCGCTCCATCGGTGCCTACCTCTCTTGATGACATAATTAAAGGCATAACTGATTTGAAATTGGAGTCAATTAAAGCGGAGTTGGTGGGAAAGTTGAAAGAGCAGTTTGCTTCGACTACGCTTACTACTTCTTCTAGTGCTCCTAGTGCACCTAGGAGTGCTCCTAGTGCACCTAGGAGAGATCGGAGATGTATTTGGTGCGATAGTACGGACCATCAGCATTGCAGGGATTGTGAATCTTTTCAGGATGCAAGGAGGAAGAATTTGGTATATTGGGGACAAGATGGTAAGATTTGGTTGACTGAGACAGGAGCTCCACTTGCTACCAACTTTGGTAAAGGTGGAATGAAGAAGTTAGTGGATGCCATGCCTGCGCGTGCTTCTTATGTGACAGCTAGAGGTGATGCTTCTGCATATGGAGTCCAGATTGAGAAGGGATGAGAGACTCAGTCAGCACTATGGACTTATGCTATGGAGACTGCAAACAAGGGAAAAATTCAGCAAACTGTTTTGACTAGTGTAGGCTCTAGCATCAGATCAGAGACAGGTTGGGATTTTCCTGTTGTTTTGACAGGTACTCTATTTATGCTTATTTGGCTAAGTCTCATGGAGCAGATGTACTTGTTGAGGAGAAGCGTAAGAGGGATGAAGAAAATCCAAGTGCAGCTAAGAAGACTAGAGGGGGTGAGTTTGTTACTCCACCTACTGCAGGACCGGCTTCAAGACCAGGGCCAGATTGACAGATGGAAGATGCTCAAAAGAGAGAAAAGAGGCAAGAGCCTAGAGAGAGAAAGCAGCCAGGGTTTAGATTGATGTCCGATATTGAGACATCTACGGACATGAAGAAAATCTTTAATGACAAGATACTTGGTAGTGAGGTGACTTTCACTATTTCTGAGGTTTTGGCATCTCAAAAAGAGAGTTTCAAGATCAGTTTCAAGAGGTTTTGAAGGGGAAAAGACATGCATTGCCTACCACTGATACACAGGGAGTTTTGATTGGGGAGTTGGATGAGGATGAGGATGAGGTTATGGTTGAGAATGCTTCTGTTTTTCCGCAAGTAGAGAAGAGGGTTCAGCCTATGCATTATGCTGAAACTGATGAGCCTGTCTTGATACCGCGTAGTCACTTTTCACGGAGTCATTGGGCTAGGGCAACTACAGAGACGATGGTAAAGATTGGAGAGAAATAGGTGCCTTATGTTGCATTGGTGGATCACGGTTCAGAGATTAATCTCATAGTTCGTGGAGTTTATGAGAGTAACAGATGGCCTATGGATGTAGAGCATGGGTGGCGTATGAGAGCCGCCAATAACGTATGCTGCCTGTCCTAGTGTCAGGGTTTCTATTGGTGATGTAGAGGAGGATTTTCATTTCTTTGTGCAGGATTCATGCTCTTATCCTATAATTCTTGGACAGCCATTCATCACAGAGATGCACATGGAAACAAAGGTAATGGATGATGGATCTGCTTATGCATGGATTCGCAGTAAAGATGGTATGAGAGCAATTCAGTTTATGACTGTGTGTGTAAACCATGTTAGAAATAGGGATACTCTCAGAGATGCACCTTTGCCCACTGTGAGGGATTCGGGTTTTCATTAGGTACCGCCGTTTCACGAGACGACGGTGGTACAGAGCAGAGGAGATTGGAGGAGTTCTTGCCTCCTGGCAGTAGTGTTTTCTCCTCCGGTTTTGTTGGGATTTTAGCAAATAGTTCAATGAGCTATCAGAAGATTTCTAGGTTGCCTAGAGCTGCCAGGCAGTACATATGCAGGAAGGAGAAAAATTTTGAAAAATGTTGGAATTTTAGAGGATGATGAGCACATAGATGGGATGTATAATAGTATGATTTGTGCAGATACGATGGAAGAGATGGAAGATATGCTGAAAACTGATATGCAGAGTTGTCACAGTAATGTATTAGTGCAATCCCTGGACATGTTTCATGAAATTGTAGATTTTGTGTCACAGATTGAGTCAGAGGCTGAGGTGGCTCAATAAAAAGTATTGAGTGCTGAAGAAATTCAACAAACAGAGTTTCCAGCTGGTTATGATCAGCTTTCAGAGACAAAGAGGGCTGAAAACTTTCAGTCATTAGAGTTTACTGCTGAAATATTTCAGCATTCAGAGTTTAGGGCTGTTCCTATGCAGTCCATAGAGCAGAGGGCTGATGATATTCAGCCATTGGAGTGCAGAATTGCTGATTTACAGCAGGATTTGAGTAATGCAGAAGAGCATAATGAAGCCAGGGTTGACACGAAATACAAAACTGTGGATAAGAAGGTGAAGCTGGTAGCTGTACTGCTTCCACCTGATAGTGATCAGCAAATAGAGAGGGTTGCTAAACAGCCAATTTTGAGGAATCTGGAGCATATTGGTCATAAATTTTCAGCAAAGACTCTTGCTGAATTGAAAATTGGAAATGGTGATTTTTTATTACCCATAGAGAAGCAATGCTTTCAGGAGATGCTTGAGCGACATGGAAGGGGATTTTCTTTTTTTCGGCATGAGATTGGATGTGTAAATCCTGATATTGTTGCTCCTATGGTGATCTTTACTATTCCTCATATTCCATGGAATCTGTGACCTATTCCAGTGCCTAAAGCACACCTGCCAACGCTGATTGATTTATTGAATGAGAAAATCAGGATGGGAATTCTTGAGCCTTCATCTGCACCATACTCAAACAGGTGGTTTACAGTTCCAAAGAAGAATGGAACTCTCCGATTTATTTAGGACATGCAGCCAGTGAACAGAGTTACTATCAGGAATGTTGGTATAGGTCCAGTTGTGGATGAGTTTGTAGAAGCATTTGCTAGACATGCCATCTATTCTTTAGGTAATTTGTATTCGGGATATGATCAGTTTTAGTTGCCTTTGGAAAGCAGGGACATAACCACCATGAGAACTCCTATTGGGCTTGTCAGGATGTGTACCTTGCCTCAAGGTGCCACTAATTCTGTTGCGCATATGATGAATGCCATGCATAAGGTCCTTTGGGATTACATACCTCAGCTTACTATGCCTTTCTTGGATGATGTGCCCATTAAAGGGTGTGCAAAAGAATAGAAAAATGAGAGTCTAAATGATCAGGGATGTAGATACTTTGTGGCTGATCATATTTCAGCATGTGAGAAGATTTTGGCCAAGTTAGAAGAAGTGAACTTGACACTTTCAGGGCAAAAATCTGTTTTTGGAGTGAATGAGGTTGTCATTCTTGGACATATATGTGGATATTATGGCAGGAAACCCTCACCTGATAAGGTGAATGCTATAGGCAAGATTGCAGAGTATTGTTCTACCACTTCAGAGGTACGGAGATTCATTGGAGCTTGTGTGTTTTATATGATTTGGATACCTCATTTTGCACACATAGCAGATTGTTTATATCAGCTGCTTCGAAAGCGGCAGAAATTCTATTGGGATGAGAGCCACACTAGAGCCATGTGGAAATTGAAGAAGTTATTGCATAATGCTCCTACTCTCAGGAAAGCAGATTATAATTGTGGGAAGCCTATTGTATTGAGAGTTGACACTAGTCCAATTGGCATAGGTTGGGCTGTGGGTCAAGATGATGCAGATGGAAATATGTATGCTATTCGGTTTGGGGCGAAAGTCCTACACGAGAGACAGAGAAGATATCCGCAAATCAAGAGGGAGTTACTGGGGATTGTTACGGCTCTAAAATGTGACAAGGAGTACTTTATTGGAGCTTCAGTTGTGGTAGAGACAGATTGCTTGCCATTGATTGGTATGATTACGAGTTGCTCTACTCCGGATATAGCCATGTTGAGATGGATTGCATACATCAAGTCATTAAATTCGGAATTTAAACGCATAGCAGGGAAGGATAATCCAGTGGCAGATATGTTGTCTAGAGCCAGATATGATGATGAGGAGACTCTACTTGCAGAAGAGGATGATGCAAAAATTTCAACCACTATGGTTGATCATGTTTGTCATGTCTATGATATTGTGACTTTCATAGAAGAACTCTATGTTGGAGATTGGTTGCAGATTGGCAAGTACCTTAATACACTAAGCAAAAAAGATGAATGGACAGATGAAGAGTTCAAGAAGATCAGAAGGAAATCCTATGGCTATTTTCTCAAGGACGGATTTCTTTGGAAGCATCTGAAGAAAAGAGGTGGATTACCTTTGCGGGTTGTCTGCGATAGAGAGACACAGTTACACGTGATGAAGGAGTTTCATGAGAGTCCTTGGGCTGGTCATAGAGGAGTGTGGGCTACTTATGAGAAAATCAAGGAGAAATATTGGTGGAAAGGCATGTATAGATATGTTTCTCACTTTGTTGAGACTTGCAGAGATTGCCAGATGTATTCAGTAGTGCGTCATTGAGATGAGCTTTATCCAACCTATCCACTATGAATGATTATAAGTGGGTAGTTGATTTGGTTACTATGCCTATGGGTCTATGGCAGATGAGGTATATTGTTTTGGCTAGAGAGAATCTTACTAATCATGTTGAGGGCAGATCTTTGAGAACGAAGACCACTAGTGCAGTGTGTAAGTTCTTATTGGAGGAAATTATGCAGGTATGGTTGTGTGGGTAAGATCACTGCGGATCGCGGTGAATTGGATGCAGATGAAGCTAGGGAGTTTTTCTCTCAGCTAGAAATCAAGTTGGCTCTAACTACAGCATATAATCCAGAGGGAAATGGGAAGAGTGAAAGAGGGCATCCGTCGATAGTGAAAGCATTAGCCAAAGCATGCAGAGGATGGATTGGAGAATGGCCGAGACTTCTACCATTTGCTTTGTGGGCTGATCGTACGACTCACAGTGTTACCACAGGATATATGCTTGCACAGTTGATGTATGGTCAGAAACCTGTTATGCCGACTCAGACTTGTGCTTTGACTTGGTCAGTTTTACCTTGCCAGGAGGATTTGACGAGAGAGGAGCTCTTAGCTCTTCGGATCGGGCAGTTGGAGAAAAGACCAGAGGATATTCAGCTAGCTATTGACAGGTTGAAGGTTGCTAGATTAAGAAATAAGGACAGGTTTGATAGCAGGCACCGCTTGCAGCCTAGAGCAATAGAAGAGGGAGATTGGGTATTAGTCTTTGATAGCAGCCTTGAAAATCAGCATACTACACTTTGGAAGATGGTGAAAAGATGGTTTGGGCCGTACATAGTCAGACATGTCTTTGATAATGCAACATATGAGCTGACAGAATTAGATGGGACAGTGCTTAAAGTGCCTATTGCTGGAAAAAGAATCAAGAATTTCAAGAAAAGAGATGATGAAGATTATGCATTGGAAGAATTTTCAAGAGAAGAGCAACGAGAAGAAACTCCAATGGAAGAGACAGATGACATGACAGATAATCTTGTTGATATACTGGAAATGCATAATGAAGAGATTGATCTGTTTGTGGATCTTGATGTTAACGATCAAGGGTAGTTGGCCCATCCGGAGGATGCGCAGGATTAGAGGGGGTGGATGTCGTATTACTGCGCACTCGCGGTGTGAAAACCACCCAAAAATGGTGTGTGTGATTTGATACTTTGTACATACTTAGTCGTTATGTTTGCTCTTTTATTTTATGTGGGTAATATAGTGAAGAGGGGTTTGAAGCAAGAGGAAGAAATAAGTCGTGATGAGTAGACATACATGATTGCACTTCAAGCCTGTGGTGCACTTACAGATGCAGAAGCCATTGTTTGGGAGGAACAATTGCCTCTACTTGGGTTTCTGGAAATTGGCCAGACATTGCATCATGATGCTTGTATGAGGGGTTATACTTCAGATGTCTTTGTTGGTAGTGGCCTTGTGAGTATGTGTGGAGCACATGGGACCATACAAGAAGCAGAGAGTATGTTTATTGGCTTACCGTTTCGAAATGTCGTATCATGGAGTGCAATGGCTATCTCTTTGGCTTACCTTTATGGACACCATCCCAAGTTGAATGATGGAAATGCATTTCTCGTGTTGGCTGCTGCTTCTTTTCTTGATTTACAGGACTTGTGCGCCATTTGTACTAAGTTGATCATTTCTGAAATAGGGACAAACAATTTTCTGTCATATTAGGCTTTTGCTGAAAGCCAAGATTATGGGATCTATGGAGAATGTGTCAAGAAGGCTTGTTGGGGCAAGTCACTTGAAATTTCTTGCAAATACTTTGAATATTCTGGCTTTGAAGGCTATTTTGGGGGGGAAAAGCTTTCTCTGGGAAGGTGCAAGAAAATTCGAAAAAGGGGGCTTTTCTATTCGGGGAAACCACTTATTTTTGGAGGGAGATTCGTGTTTGTGATGACGCTGGGGAGAAGTTTTGTGGGATCGTCGTGAGCTGACGAAAAGGGAGAGAAAAAGCTTGGACGAAATTTTTTTTCGAAAGGAACCCTTCATTTATGAAGTATGTTTGGGAGATGCTAGAGAGGATGACAGAGAAAGCCAGTAAAGTGAGTATGCTCAGATGGGACAGAAACATTTCAATTTCAAGAAGTGGAACAACACTGAGGTGATTGATGCTTGTTACAAAGGAAACCAGGAATGTTTCTCTCTGATCAAGGGAATTCGTTACATCCTACAGTGTGGAATTGGCACCAAATGTTTGTGTAATCGAATGATTGAGCTAGCACATGACATAGATGTTTCAGTTGCAGTTCGTCAGTATGAAAAAGCGATAGATGTCGTTGGGACGGAACCTTGCGGTACTGAACTAATGCTGAACGGAACAGGGAATCGGAAGTGTAGGTAAAAAGAAGGCGACATATAACAGAATTCTGATGGAGCTCATTACCTCATCGGTCTTGTCAGATTGATTGTGGATAAATGGATCACTTATAAAAATCAATTGTGGACAGAACTTGAGGGTGTAGAAACTCTTAATAGTGTGTTTGTTTTGTTGCTACGAATTGATCAGAATTGCTCAATGTAACCTTGCTTTGATCTGGGCGCTTGGATCAGCTTCTTTCGTGCGACTCACCTACAATTAAAGAACGTTTGAGATATTGAAAATCTTTACACAGCAGCTGCCCATAGCTGAGGAAATTGATCTCTATTGGGTTCCATTACAAACAGAAAATTTCAGTGGTACAGATATGCAAGTGATCTTAAATGATACTCAAATGAAGACAGTCACAACTATTGAGATGATGCAAGCATTTAAGGGCACAGAATCTGTCATCTGTAGATGTTTAGCTGTTAGAAGTACCTAACTTTTGCACACAGAGAGCCATCGAAATCCTTGATGAGTAATATTGAAATCTTTGGATGTTGCGGGATGATTAAGTGATGTCTGAAGGGGTTATTGACTTCCCTCTTGTGTGGGTCAAACTACATCACTCAACCCATACATTTCATTGGACTATGAAAATTTTACTGGTCAGTCTGGAAAAAATTGCTGTTGTAAAAGCTCTACACCTACACAATGTGGAGAAGACAAAAATGTTCCATGATCATAATGGAGTCAGGAAATTTCTGAATGTTTTGACAAAGGCATGCTTTTACTATGCCACCCTATGAGTTAAAGTCTGTTGTGCTGGTGGATCTTTCTTATAAAAAATAACACAAAACATGCTGGGATTGATTGCATTGAAGTACCCTGGAATCTTGTATTGAGCTTTACAAATGGTGAAGAGCTTTTGCATTTTCAAAAGACTGCATCTATACCTAGAAAAGGGCTGCTAGCTCAACTGGTCACTGTTAAAATAGTGACAACAGCTTTGTACAAAAGTTCTGGACTGAATGCTGGCAGAATCAGAGGACGATGTCTGACTATCAATAACAGAAAATTTTTGATAGTATTCGTGTATTTTTTTTAAATCGACTTTAGTACAATTCTATGAATCAATTTCCTTGATACCTTGATTCAAACACAAAGCTTGAAGACAGATTGATTATGCATATGTTCAACTGCTATGAACTGAAAGCAACCAGACATTGAAGGATGAATTCTATGCTTAGCTGAAACTTGCTTTTGATCTTATCATTGCTGCATAGATGAGGTCTCAATGAAAGTTTGGCGGATCTATTATTGCACACAGATTCTTTCATCTTCGCATCTTTGATGATCTTCTATCTAGAAATTAGTCAAGGTCTTCTATAGACACGACTTTGCTTTGCTTTGACAAATCCTTCGACAACTTTGGTGAACCCGATGTGAAAGCGTCGCACATTTTTCAAGATGGGAGATACTTCAGCCTCTTCCACGATTCCAGCTGCGTCCTCTACTTCAGCTCGATCAATGACTGCTGCGTCAAGTACTTCAACAGACGATCTAAAGCAGATTTTGGAGAATATGTCCATGTATATGCAGCTCCAAAATCAGCAGACACAATTGTATATGCAGCAGCAGCAACAATTGCATCAACAGCAGTTGTCTCAGCAAAGGCAACTCTATTCGGAGCATGAGAATGCAAACAACGCGACTAAAGTGATTGAAGCAGTTGAGAATGAGAAGAAGCTATTTGATGGCCGTAATGTTTCAGCATATTTGAAGACATATGACATCAAGATGGGGTTTCTTGGAGTTCCAGCTGGACTTATGAGTAAGTACTTCCTTCGTCTTGTCACACCCACCTTGAGGGAAAACGTGACTGATCTTTTTATTCAAAATACACATTGGTAAGATTTTAAGAAGGCCTTGAAAGAAGAATATTTCCTTGAGGACTTTGGTATGGCTACTCGGCGGTCATTCTAAGAGTGGGTCTACATGCCAAACAAAGGTTTAGCTCCTTCAGAGCTGATTCGAGAATTTGAAGGGAGGTATAGTCAGGTTGATGCCATTGAACAAAGAGCATTGGATGTTGAAAAAGTTGAGCTTTTCTTGCAAGCTGCAAATCCTGCTCTTCAGGAAGAGTTGGGTGAGCTTCTTGAGGATCACACGAAGCCTATGGGTCTTAAAATGGATTGGCAGGATGCCCAGGATGTAGTCTCGACTTTGACCAAGAGGAGGATATGGAAGACTCGCCTACAGAATGGTTCCATGACACCGACATCATCATTTGCTCCTATGCCTGCTTCTATCCCTGTTATTTCTTCTCCTCCTCAGCCAGTTTCTTGGCCTATGCCAGTGCCTACTGTTTCCACTCCACCTATTTCTCCTGTTCCACGACCGATGCCTATCCGCTCCATCGGTGCTTACCTCTCTTGATGACATAATTAAAGGCATAACGGATTTGAAACTGGAGTCAGTTAAAGCGGAGTTGGTGGGAAAGTTGAAAGAGCAGTTTGCTTCGACTACGCCTACTACTTCTTTTAGTGCTCCTACTGCACCTAGGAGTGCTCCTAGTGCACCTAGGAGAGATCGGAGATGTATTCGGTGCGATAGTACGGACCATCAGCATTGCAGGGATTGTGAATCTTTTCAGGATGCAAGGAGGAAGAATTTGGTATATTGGGGACAAGATGGTAAGATTTGGTTGACTGAGATAGGAGCTCCACTTGCTACCAACTTTGGTAAAGGTGGAATGAAGAAGTTAGTGGATGACATGCCTGCGTGTGCTTCTTATGTGACAGCTAGAGGTGATGCTTCTGCATATGGAGTCCAGATTGAGAAGGGATCAGAGACTCAGTCAGCACTATGGACTTATGCTATGGAGACTGCAAACAAGGGAAAAATTCAGCAAACTGTTTTGACTAGTGCAGGCTCTAGCATCAGATCAGAGATAGGTTGGGATTCACCTGTTGTTTTGACAGGTACTCTATTTATGCTTATTTGGCTAAGTCTCATGGAGCAGATGTACTTGTTGAGGAGAAGCGTAAGAGGGATGAAGAAAATCCAAGTGCAGCTAAGAAGACTAGAGGGGGTGAGTTTGTTACTCCACCTACTGCAGGACCGGCTTCAAGACCAGGGCCAGATCGATAGATGGAAGATGCTCAAAAGAGAGAAAAGAGGCAAGAGCCTAGAGAGAGAAAGTAGCCAGGGTTTAGATTGATGTCCGATATTGAGACATCTACGGACATGAAGAAAATCTTTAATGACAAGATACTTGGTAGTGAGGTGACTTTCACTATTTTTGAGGTTTTGGCATCTCAAAAAGAGAGTTTCAAGATCAATTTCAAGAGGTTTTGAAGGGGAAAAGACATGCATTGCCTACCACTGATACACAGGGAGTTTTGATTGGGGAGTTGGATGAGGATGAGGATGAGGTTATGGTTGAGAATGCTTCTGTTTTTCCGCAAGTAGAGAAGAGGGTTCAGCCTATGCATTATGCTGAAACTGATGAGCCTGTCTTGATACCGCGTAGTCACTTTTCGCAGAGTCATTGGGCTAGGGCAACTACAGAGACGATGGTAAAGATTGGAGAGAAATAGGTGCCTTATGTTGCATTGGTGGATCATGGTTTAGAGATTAATCTCATAGTTCGTGGAGTTTATGAGAGTAACAGATGGCCTATGGATGTAGAGCATGGGTGGCATATGAGAGCCGCCAATAACGTATGCTGCCTGTCCTAGTGTCAGGGTTTCTATTGGTGATGTAGAGGAGGATTTTCATTTCTTTGTGCAGGATTCATGCTCTTATCCTATAATTCTTGGACAGCCATTCATCACAGAGATGCACATGGAAACAAAGGTAATGGATGATGGATCTGCTTATGCACGGATTCGCAGTAAAGATGGTATGAGAGCAATTCAATTTATGACTGTGTGTGTGAACCATGTTAGAAACAGGGATACTCTCAGAGATGCACCTTTGCCCACTGTGAGGGATTCGGGTTTTCATTAGGTACCGCCGTTTCACGAGACGACGGTGGTATAGAGCAAAGGAGATTGGAGTTCTTGCCTCCTGGCAATAGTGTTTTCTCCTCCGGTTTTGTTGGGATTTCAGCAAATAGTTCAATGAGCTATCAGAAGATTTCTAGGTTGCCTAGAGCTTCCAGGCAGTACATATGCAGGAAGGAGAAAAATTTGAAAAATGCAGGAATTTTAGAGGATGATGAGCACATAGATGGGATGTATAATAGTATGATTTGTGCAGATACGATGGAAGAGATGGAAGATATGCTGAAAACTGATATGCAGAGTTGTCACAGTAATGTATTAGTGCAATCCCTGGACATGTTTCATGAAATTGTAGATTTTGTGTCACAGATTGAGTCAGAGGCTGAGGTGGCTCAATAAAAAGTGTTGAGTGTTGAAGAAATTCAGCAAATAGAGTTTCCAGCTGGTTATGATCAGCTTTCAGAGACAAAGAGGGCTGAAAACTTTCAGTCATTAGAGTTTACTGCTGAAATATTTCAGCATTCAGAGTTTAGGGCTGTTCCTATGCAGTCCATAGAGCAGAGGGCTGAGGATATTCAGCCATTGGAGTGCAGAATTGCTGATTTACAGCAGGATTTGAGTAATGCAGAAGAGCATAATGAAGCCAGGGTTGACACGAAATACAAAACTGTGGATAAGAAGGTGAAGCTGGTAGCTGTAGCGCTTCCACCTGACAGTGATCAGCAAATAGAGAGGGTTGCTAAATAGCCAATTTTGAGGAATCTGGAGCATATTGGTCATAAATTTTCAGCAGAGACTCTTGCTGAATTGAAAATTAGAAATGGTGATTTTTTGTTACCCATAGAGAAGCAATGCTTTTAGGAGATGCTTGAGCGACATGGAAGGAGATTTGATTTTTTCCCGCATGAGATTGGATGTGTAAATCTTGATATTGTTGCTCCTATGGTGATCTTTACTATTTCTCATATTCCATGGAATCTCCGACCTATTCCAGTGCCTGAAGCATACCTGCCAAAGCTGATTGATTTATTGAATGAGAAAATCAGGATGGGAATTCTTGAGCCTTCATCTGCACCATACTCAAACAGGTGGTTTACAGTTCCAAAGAAGAATGGAACTCTCCAATTTATTCAGGACATGCAGCCAGTGAACAGAGTTACTATCAGGAATGTTGGTATAGGTCCAGTTGTGGATGAGTTTGCAGAAGCATTTGCTGGACGTGCCATCTATTCTTTAGGTGATTTATATTCGGGATATGATCAGTTTCAGCTGGCTTTGGAAAGCATGGACATAACCACCATGAGAACTCCTGTTGGGCTTGTCAGGATGTGTACCTTGCCTCAAGGTGCCACTAATTCTGTTGCGCCTATGATGAATGCCATGCATAAGGTCCTTCGGGATTACATACCTCAAGGTGAATGCTATAGGCAAGATTGCAGAGTATTGTTCTACCACTTCAGAGGTACGAAGATTCATTGGAGCTTGTGTGTTTTATATGATTTGGATACCTCATTTTGCACACATAGCAGATTGTTTATATCAGCTGCTTCGAAAGGGGCAGAAATTCTATTGGGATGAGAGCCACACTAGCGCCATGTGGAAATTGAAGAAGTTATTGCAAAATGCTGCATAGGTTCGGCTATGGGTCAAGATGATGCAGATGGAAATATGTATGCTATTTGGTTTGGGGCGAAAGTCCTAAACGAGAGACAGAGGAGATATCCGCAAATCAAGAGGGAGCTACTGGGGATTGTTACGGCTCTCAAATGTGACAATGAGTACTTTATTGGAGCTTCAGTTGTGGTAGAGACAGATTGCTTGCCATTGATTGGTATGATTACGAGTTGCTCTACTCCGGATATAGCCATGTTGAGATGGATTGCATACATCAAGTCATTAAATTCGGAATTTAAACACATAGCAGGGAAGGATAATCCAGTGGCAGATATGTTGTCTAGAGCCAGATATGATGATGTGGAGACTCTACTTGCAGAAGAGGATGATGCAAAAATTTCAACCACTATGGTTGATCATGTTTGTCATGTCTATGATATTGTGACTTTCATAGAAGAACTCTATGTTGGAGATTGGTTGCAGATTGGCAAGTACCTTAGTACACTAAGCAAAAGAGATGAATGGACAGATAAAGAGTTCAAGAAGATCAGAAGGAAATCCTATGGCTATTTTCTCAAGGATGGATTTCTTTGGAAGCATCCGAAGAAAAGAGGTGGATTACCTTTGCGGGTTGTCTGCGATAGAGAGACACAGTTACACGTGATGAAGGAGTTTCATGAGAGTCCTTGGGCTGGTCATAGAGGAGTGTGGGCTACTTATGAGAAAATCAAGGAGAAATATTGGTGGAAAGGCATGTATAGAGATGTTTCTCACTTTGTTGAGACTTGCAGAGACTGCCAGATGTATTCAGTAGTGTGTCATCGAGATGAGCTTCATCCAACCTATCCGCTATGCATTCATTATAAGTGGGTAGTTGATTTGGTTACTATGCCTATGGGTCTATGGTAGATGAGATATATTGTTTTGGCTAGACAGGATCTTACTAATCATGTTGAGGGCAGATCTTTGAGAACGAAGACCACTAGTGCAGTGTGTAAGTTCTTATTGGAGGAAATTTTCTGCAGGTATGGTTGTGTGGGTAAGATCACTGCGGATCGTGGTGAATTGGATGCAGATGAAGCTAGGGAGTTTTTCTCTCAGCTAGAAATCAAGTTGGCTCTAACTACAGCATATAATCTAGAGGGAAATGGGAAGAGTGAAAGAGGGCATCCGCCGATAGTGAAAGCATTAGCCAAAGCATGCAGAGGACGTATTGGAGAATGGCCGAGACTTCTACCATTTGCTTTGTGGGCTGATCGTACGACTCACAGTGTTACCACAGGATATATGCCTGCAAAGTTGATGTATGGTCAGAAACCTGCTATGCCGACTAAGACTTGTGCTTTGACTTGGTCAGTTTTACCTTGCCAGGAGGATTTGACGAGAGAGGAGCTCTTAGCTCTTCGGATCGGGCAGTTGGAGAAAAGACCAGAGGATATTCAGCTAGCTATTGACAGGTTGAAAGTTTCTAGATTAAGAAATAAGGACAGGTTTGATAGCAGGCATCGCTTGCGGCCTAGAGCAATAGAAGAGGGAGATTGGGTATTAGTCTTTGATAGCAGCCTTGAAAATCAGCATACTACACTTCGAAAGATGGTGAAAAGATGGTTTGGGCCGTACATAGTCAGACATGTCTTTGATAATGCAACATATGAGCTGACAGAATTGGATGGGACAGTGCTTAGAGTGCCTATTGCTGGAAAAAGAATCAAGATTTTCAAGAAAAGAGATGATGAAGATTATGCATTGGAAGAATTTTCAAGAGAAGAGCAATGAGAAGAAACTCCAATGGAAGAGACGGATGATATGACAGATAATCTTGTTGATATACTGGAAATGCATAATGAAGAGATTGATCTGTTTGTGGATCTTGATGATAATGATCATGGGTAGTTGGCCCATCCGGAGGATGCGCAGGATTAGAGGGGGTGGATGTCGTATTACTGCACATTCGAGGTGTGAAAACCACCCAAAAGTTGTGTGTGTGATTTGTACATACTTAGTCGTTATGTTTGCTCTTTTATTTTATGTGGGTAATATAGTGAACAGGGGTTTGAAGCAAGAGGAAGAAATAAGTCGTGATGAGTAGACATACATGATTTCCCTTCAAGCCTGTGGTGCACTTACAGATGCAGAAGCTATTGTTTGGGAGGAACAATTGCCTCTACTTGGGTTTCTGGAAATTGGCCAGACATTGCATCATGATGCTTGTGTGAGGGGTTATAGTTCAGATGTCTTTGTTGGTAGTGGCCTTGTGAGTATGTATGGAGCACATGGGACCATACAAGAAGCAGAGAGTATGTTTATTGGCTTACCGTTTCGAAATGTCATATCATGGAGTGCAATGGCTATCTCTTTGGCTTACCTTTATGGACACCATCCCAAGTTGAATGATGGAAATGCATTTCACGTGTTGGCTGCTACTTCTTTTCTTGATTTACAGGACTTGTTCGCCATTTGTACTGAGTGGATCATTTCTGAAATAGGGACAAACAATTTTCTGTCGTATTAGGCTTTTGTTGAAAGCCAAGATTATGGGATCTATGGAGAACGTGTCAGGAAGGCTTGTTGGGGCAAGTCACTTGAAATTTCTTGCAAATACTTTGAATATTTTGGCTTTGAAGGCTATTTTGGGGGGGGGAAATGCTTTCTCTGGGAAGGTGCAGGAAAATTTGAAAAAGGGGGCTTTTCTATTCAGGGAAACCACTTATTTTTGGAGGGAGATTCGTGTTTGTGATGATGTTGGGGAGAAGTTTTGTGGGATCATTGTGAGCTGACGAAAAGGGAGAGAAAAAGCTTGGACGAAAAAAAAATTCGGAAGGAACCCTTCATTTATAAAGTATGTTTGGGAGATGCTAGAGAGGATGACAGAGAAAGCCAGTAAAGTGAGTATGCTCAGATGGGACAGAAACATTTCAATTTCAAGAAGTGGAACAGCACTGAGGTGATTGATGCTTGTTACAAAGGAAACCAGGAATGTTTTTCTCTGATCGAGGGAATTCGTTACATCCTGCAGTGTGGAATTGGCACCGAATGTTTGTGTAATCGAATGATTGAGCTAGCACATGACATAGATGTTTCAATTGCAGTCCATCAGTATGAAAAAGCGATAGATGTCATTGGGACAGAACCTTGCAATACTAGAACAGAATAGGGAATCGGAAGTGCAGGTAAAAAGAAGGCGACATATAACAGAATTCTGACGGAGCTCATTACCTCATGGGTGTTGTCAGATTGATTGTGGATAAATGGATCACTTACAAAAATCAATTGTGGACAGAACTTGAGGGTGTAGAAACTCTTAATAGTGTGTTTGTTTTGTTGCTACGAATTGATCAGAATTGCTCAATGTAACCTTGCTTTGATCTGGGCGCTTGGATCAGCTTCTTTCGTGTGACTTACCTACAGTTAAAGAACGTTTGAGATATTGAAAATCTTTACACAGCAGCTGCCCATACCTGAGGAAATTGATCTCTATTGGGTTCCATTACAAACAGAAAATTTCAGTGGTACAGATATGCAAGTGATCTTAAATGATACTCAAATGAAGACAGTCACAACTGTTGAGATGATACAAGCATTTAAGGGCACATAATTTGTCATCTGCAGATGTTCAGCTATTAGAAGTACCTAACTTTTGCACACAGAGAGCCACCGAAATCCTTGATGAGTAATATTGAAATCTTTAGATGTTGCAGGATGATTAAGTGATGTCTGAAGGGGTTATTGACTTCCCTCTTGTGTGGGTCAAACTACATCACTCAAACCATACGTTTCATTGGACAATGAAAATTTTACTGGTCAGTCTGGAAAAGTTTGCAGTTGTACAAGCTCTACACCTACATAATGTGGAGAAGACAAAAATGTTCCATGATCATAATGGAGTCAGGAAATTTCTGAATGTTTTGACAAAGGCATGCTTTTACTATGCCACTCTATGAGTTAAAGTCTGTTGTGCTGGTGGATCTTTCTTATAAAAACTAACACAAAACATGCTGGGATTGATTGCATTGAAGTACCCTGGAATCTTGTATTGAGCTTTACAAATGGTGAAGAGCTTTTGCATTTTCAAAAGACTGCATCTATACCTAGAAAAGGGCTGCTAGCTCAACTGGTCACTGTTAAAATAGTGACAACAGCTTTGTACAAAAGTTCTGGACTGAATGCTGGTAAAATCAGAGGACGATGTCTGACTATCAATAACGGAAAATTTTTGATAGTATGCATGTATTTTTTTTAAATTGACTTTAGTACAATTCTATGAATCAATTTCCTTGATACCTTGATTCAAACACAAAGCTTGAAGACAGATTGATTATGCATATGTTCAACTCCTATGAACTGAAAGCAACCAGACATTGAAGGATGAATTCTATGCTTAGCTGAAACTTGCTTTTGATCTTATCATTGCTGCATAGATGAGGTCTCAATGAAAGTTTGGCAGATCTATTATTGCACACAGATTCTTTCATCTTCGCATCTTTGCTGATCTTCTATCCAGAAATTAGTCAAGGTCTTCTGTAGACACGACTTTGCTTTGCTTTGACAAATCCCTCGACACCGTGCCCAAGAAAAATGAATATTTATGATTCATTCAAGATCTATAGACTCTTAATCGTGTCACAATCCGAAATGTTGGTTCGGGTCCAATTGTTGATGAGTTTGCTTAAGCTTTTGCAGGTAGAGCAATTTATTCTATGGGTGGCCTCTATTCAGGATATGACCAATTTCAGCTTTCATTAGAAAGCTGAGACATTACCACAATGAAGACACCTCTTGGATTGGTTTGCATGTGCACTCTACCACAAGGTGCAACAAACTCCGTAGCCCATATGATGAATGCCATGCACAAAGTCTTAAGGGACTTTATTCCACAACTTACTCTTCCATTTCTTGATGATGTACCTATCAAGGGATGTGAAGTCAATGATAAGAATAAGGAGCTTGACGAAGATGGCTGCAGGACATTTGTAGTTAACCATATTCATGATTGTGACAGGATTTTGACAAGGCTAGAAGAGGTACATCTTACCCTTTTTGGAGCTAAGTCAATTTTTGGAGTAGAAGAAGTCCTAGTGGTTGGTCATCTATGTGGCCCCTATGGACACAAACCTTCTCCAATTAAGATAGATGCCATCAGTAGAATGCAAGAAAAATGCAAAAATGTTTCAGAGGTGAGAAGATTTCTTGGCACATGTGTATTCTATCTCATATGGATACCACATTTTTCTCATGTATCCGAAAATCTTTATCAATTATTTGTTGGGTATTTGACTCACGCCTCACTTACGCCTACGCTCATATGGGAGTGTCGGTGATCAGTAGGACACTGGGGCACTTTTTACTCTCAAAAGGAGAGGTTTTTCCCCCAGACTTATAGTCTTATTTTCGTATGTGCTTATGTGCTTATGTTGCACACTTATGGGCACTTACCGTGTGTCGGATGTGAACACCCCTTACAACCCTAAGGTTTAAGGGTTGTACTTTGTACTTTCATGCTACACTCTTTCAGTCTATTGGATTGGGTGTCGTGCTTCACTCAGTCTCTCTCACTCTCACACTGTCTACTGCACTCTCAGTTGCATTTTGATCCTATCACCATCTTTACATTTGGTATCAGAGCTCAGCTCCTGTCTGCAGTGTGCAGTCCCGACTGCACCCGAGCCACCTGTACCAGCGCCCTGTACCTGCGTGCTGCTGCTGCACCTACAAGCGCCGCTATCTCAGCCAAGCATGTCCTCTGCCCTGCGTCTGCTCAGCGTGCCCCTGCGCCCGTCAGTCTGCCAACGTGCAGCTTCTCCTGCCAGCGCGCAGCTCTAGCTTACAGCGCGCCACCCTCCAGCTGCAGACGTAGCCTTCTCTGCCCTGCGCGTCACTTGTAGATGCCCCTAGCGCCACCTGTCCCATTGTACCTATGCGCCACCTTGTCAGTTGGAGGGGCCGCCTACTTTGCACAGTGTGCCCATCCTGCTTGCGCGCGCCATTGGCCTGCGTGAGACACGTGTCTGCAGGCACCACCTCCTAAACGTGCAGAAGCCCACCACCAGGTTCGCCAACATGTTCCTGTGCATAGACGTTGCCTCGGGATCTGTGCACGTCGTCAGTCTGCTGTAATCATTCTACAGAGGTAACATTTTGCATTTTTTATTTCAAACATAGGAGTTTGTGCAGCAGCAGGATCAGTTTTCTACATTAGGACATGTGCATGTGTCTGTAACATAGCAGCAGAGTAGGATCAATTTTTTGCATTGGGACACGTGCTTGTGTCTGTGAACATAGACACATTGAATGCACATTTTGGGGTATTTGTGACAGAAATTTTGGCAAAAATTTTGGGGATTTTGACATTACAGTGTTGCTGAGTATTGTTTGCACCTTAGGAAGCGTGCATTAAAGATATTTTTTGATAGAGTACACCCTTGCACATTAATTGTAGAAGTGTGCTTGCTGCAATTTCTAGAATTTTGCAGATTTCCAATCCTTACTACTTTGACATTGCTCATTTGTCTTTGGAAATTTGTCATCATGGCAAATCAGGGAGGTGATGTATTTACGTATGTATCCAAGGAAGACAGATTGGACGAAAACAATTATTCACTATGGTCATTCATGATGAAGAATGTATTAGTGGCCAAGAATTTATGGGATTATGTCAGTGGAGAGGAAACTAGACCGGGAGTTGTAGCTCCCGTTACTCCTCCTCCAGGGGCACGTGGACAATGGGGACCTCATCCCGCTCCACCTCAGCCACTTCCTCCAAGAACTGCAGCTCAAAAAGCTTGGGATACACATGATGCACAGGCCTTGTCACTGATTGCTTTGGTAGTTCAGCGGTCCATCATCCCTCACATTCGTTCAGCATCTTCTTCACGAGATGCATGGCTGACTTTGGAGCATATGTTTGCAGGAAAGAATGAGACTCGAATCTCTTTCTTGAAGAAAGAGTTAGAAACTTTGAAGATGAATGAGGGTGATTCTATGTAGGATCACTTGAATAAGATTCAGGACTTGAGGGAGCAGCTCATGAATGAATATGAGTACTTTTCGGATGCACAACTGATATCCACCACCTTGAATTCCTTACCTCCTTCGTACTTGTCTTTTCATACTGCCTTGAACCTCGCCATGAGGATTGCTGAGCACCCACTCACTTTTATTCAGCTGGTTAGTTGGCTTCTAGAGGAGGAGCAAACAAGAAAAAATAGTGGTGTGGATGCTATAGTCTCTGAGCAGGCTTTTGTGGCAAGACAGAAAGGCAAAAACAACAAGGTGAAAAATGCTCCATAGAGTTCTGGTACTTCTGGCACATCACAGAATCAGACACAAGTGGGGATGCAAGCTAAAAAGGGAAAATGTCATTATTGTAAGAAGCCATGCCACTATATCATTGAGTGCAGGAAGCACATTGCCAAAGAGAAGAAGAAGGAGTCAGGAATGTCTGTTTCTACTACTCCTTCCACTGCTAGTGAGTCCGCGTCCTTTGTTGTAGACAGGGACTATTGTTTTTACACTTGCAGTTATGACCTCTTGGGCTAATAGAGAACTTAGCTCTACAGAGGATGGTGACACTTGGTTCTTTGATAGTGGTGCTTCTAGGCATATTACATCTCGCAGAGATCTGTTTGCTTCAATTAGTGCACCTCCCATTGGGAAATCTGTACAGTGTTCCAATAATGCATCATACCCTGTTCGTGGTATTGGGGAGATTCAGCTCACAGCCATTGATGGCTCTATTCTCCGCCTGTAGGATGCTTTGTTTGTGCCTGGGATTAAAAAGAATTTGCTTTCTATTTCTTCTTTGGCACGTTGTGGTTTGCAATCACATTTGATGATGACCGTTGCATGGTTAGAGATAAAGAATGCATGACTTTGGTCTTGACAGGATCTTTGTGTCATGGTTTATATGAGCTGGATGCTCTTTCAGTAGATCAGTCGGCATACTTGACATCCACTCTTACTCCTGCTATGATACAGGCGGAGTTATGGCATGCTCATTTGGGGCATGTAAACTTTGGAAGCTTGATGCTTTTGCAGCGTATTCAGATGCTGGATGGCTTACCTCTCTTGGAGAGACCTCCTGAGCACTTATGGGAGGGATGCATTTTGGGGAAAATGCATCGTTTCTCATTTCCCCGTGATGTTGCTTTCAGAGCAACAAGCAAATTGCAGTTGGTGCATTCAGATGTTTATGGGCCTATGCAAACAATGTCATTGGGCGGTTGTTATTATTTTGTGACATTCATTGATAACTTTACACGTTTTTGTTGGGTCTACTGTTTGAAAAAGAAGTCAGAAGTGTATGATGCATTTTTGGCTTTTAGTGCACTTGTTGAAAATCAATCTGGATGCAAAACTAAGACTCTCCGTTCGGACCGAGGGGGGGAATACATGTCCTCTATGCTGAATTCTTTTTTAAAACAGAAAGACATAGTCCATCAGTACACTACTGCCTATACTCCATAGGAGAATGGGGTAGCAGAGAGGAAGAATCGGTCACTCATGGAGATAGCCAGGTGTATGCTGAAGGCAAAGAGCTTGCCTCATAGTTTTTGGATGGGTAAACCTTCTGTTGGCCACTTCCGTACCTTTGGGTGCCTTGCCTATGCCCATATTCCACAGGTACTTAGAAAAAAGTTGGACAACAAGGCTGTTAAGTGCATTTTTATGGGATATAGCAATGAGAGAAAAGGCTATAGACTCTATGATCCCGTTACAAAGAAGGTTTTTATCAGCAGGGATGTTGTTTTTGTTGAAAAGTCAGAATTATCCTTGGCTGGTTTGGACACATATCAGGCTGCCTGTGATGTTTTTGAAGGGCTGCTGCCCATTACTTTTGGTGATTCAACTGGATCTTCAGAAAATGAACCTAATGTTCAGCCAACTGCTCCTATGGAAAGTGCAGAAATTCAGCCATTGGCTGATCGGAATATTTAGCATAATGCTGAAATTGAAATTCAGCAAGAGCTTGCACACAGTCAGGAAGCTAGATAGTTACCTAGATGGTATTTGCAGACTATGCAAGATAGTCCTTTGGATGCACCCAAGGCACTAGAAGGCAAACTCGTTTGCATGATTCAGCACATACCGTGGAGTTTGTCATGGTAGCAAGTACTTTTGATAATGAAGAGCCTAAATGTTTTGAGGACGCACAACACAGTGTGCATTGGATGGCAGCAATGCAAGCTGAATCAGATTCTATTACTAAGAATCAAACTTGGGATTTGGTGTCTTTGCCATTTGGAAAGAAATCCATTGGAACGAAATGGGTCTACAAGTTGAAAAGGAAAGTAGATGGATCCATTGATAAATACAAGGCACGGCTTGTAGCTAAAGGCTATGCACAGAAAAAGGGCATTGACTATGAGGAGACATTTGCTCCTACTTCCCGTATGATGACCATCAGGTCTATGATTGCTTTGGCTACACATTATGGTTGGACAGTGTATCAGCTAGATATCAAGACTGCATTTTTACATGGGGAACTTCAGGAGGAAGTTTATGTACAGCAGCCCATTGGTTTTGTAGTTGAAGGCTTAGAACATTTGGTATGCAAGCTCAAAAAGGCACTATATGGTTTGAAACAATCTCCTAGAGCTTGGTATGCAAAAATAGATGCTTTATTTCTTGGTCAGGGGTTTCTAAATAGCTCATCTGAGTCTACCCTTTATGTATGTAAAGAAGGGGGATCTATGTTGATTATATGTCTTTATGTTGATGACCTTTTGCTCACTGGAACACATGTTGATCAGATTTCAGCATTCAAACAAAATTTGCCGCAAACTTTTGACATGTCTGACTTGGGAGTTTTGCATTACTACTTGGGTATCTAGTTCATACATGATGCTCGAGGTATTGGGCTATCATAGTCAAGGTATATTGGGCAGCTTCTTGAGAAGTTTGGCTTATAGGAATGCAAACTAGTTTGTACCCCCATGGAACCTGGACTGAAACTGTCATTACATGATGACAGTGATTTGTTTGATATACATACATATGCTCCTACAGTTGGATGTCTTATTTACCTATGCAACACTAGGCCAGACATACAGTTTGCAGTTTTAGCTTTGAGCAGGTATATGCATCAGCCACGTATGTCACATTGGCAAGCTGTCAAGCGTGTTTTTCGTTACTTGCAGGGTACTTGATCTCTTGGGTTGCTTTATGCCAAGGGGGGACCACTGTAGTTACATGCTTATAGTGATTATGATTGGGCTGGTGATTATGATACACGTCACTCCACTAGTGGCAACTGTTTCTTTCTTGGCTCTTCTTGCATTTCTTGGCTTAGCAAGAAACAATCCACTATTGTCACATCGTCATGTGAAGCTAAATACAAGACAACTTTCACTACCACAGTTGAATGCGTATGGCTTAGACGCTTGCTAGTTGATCTGGATGTATCTGTTACGAAGCCTACTCCTTTGTTCACTGACAGTCAGAGTACCATTGCAGTGGCACGGAACCCAGTGTTTCATGCCTGCACGAAACACATTGAGATCCATTATCACTTTTTCAGAGAGAGGCTACATGCAGGTGATATCAGCCTTATCTATTGTCCTACCACCAGTAATGTGGCAGACATCTTCACCAAAGCTCTTCCTCATGAAAATTTGGAAGCATTTCGCGATGCTTTAAATTTGATATCCTTTGGTGGCGGATGATCCTTGTACTCTTGATCACTCTTCACTCCAGGGGGGTTTGTTGGGCATTTGACTCATGCCTCACTTACGCCTATGCTCATATGGGAGTGTCGGTGATCAGTAGGACAATGGGGCACTTTTTACTCTCAGTAGGAGAGGTTTTTTCCCCTAGACTTATAGTCTTATTTTCGTATGTGCTTATATTGCACACTTATGGGCACTTACCGTGTGTTCGGTGTGAATACCCCTTACAACCCTAAGGTTTAAGGGTTGTACTTTGTACTTTCATGCTACACTCTTTCAGTCTATTGGATTGGGTGTCGTGCTTCACTCTGTCTCTCTCACTCTCACACTGTCTACTGCACTCTCAGCTGCATTTCGATCCTATCACCATCTTTACGTTATTAAGAAAAGGCTAAAGATTCTCTTGGGCTAATGGCATACTCTCACTATGCATAAATTAAAGAACCAGTTAATTTCAGCCCTCACTCTCAAAAGGGATGATTATTCAAATGGTTAACCCATCATCCTTATTGTGGATACAAGTCCCATTGGGATAGGATGGGCTCTTGGCCAAAAGGATCTTGAAGGTAACAAGTATGCAATTCGTTTTGGAGAAAAAGTTCTCAATGAACATCAAAGAAGGTATGCACAAGTAAAAAGGGAATTGTGGGGAGTTGTAACAGCATTAAAGTGTGATCGTTAATGCTTTATAGTTGCTTCCATAGTGGA
Organism: Lygodium microphyllum; assembly: GCF_053477565.2. Classification (NCBI taxonomy): domain Eukaryota; kingdom Viridiplantae; phylum Streptophyta; class Polypodiopsida; order Schizaeales; family Lygodiaceae; genus Lygodium; species Lygodium microphyllum. The sequence continues at coordinate 143,540,245 of NC_141151.1, read as the reverse complement.
AGAAAGTGATTATCTTCCACTCTTGGGCATGACTTCCAACTGCTCTACACTCGACATTGCTATGCTAAGATGGATTGCATATATTAAATCTCTCAACCCTGAATTAAAGCATATTGTAGGAAAGGCGAATCTAATTGCTGACATTCTATCACGTGCAAGATATGACAAAGAAGAAGAGCTGATGGAAGAAGATGAAGCTGAAGAATCTATACTTGTTGAATTTCATTCCATGGCTACTGAAAATACATTTTCAGTTACTCCATATACTGGTCCAAAGGTGAAAATAGCAGGATGGTCAACTAGAAGCCAGCATGCTCATTGCATTGCTCAAGTTCTAGTTCATTTCCTTCACAATGAAAAAGAAGGAGACTTGGACTAATGAGTTCAAGCATATCAAGAGGAAAGCTTATGACTTTTTTCTTAAAGAATGACGTCTATGGAAACACACAAAGAAGAAGAAAGGAGCGCCTGTCCAAGTTTTAGGTAACAAAAGATTGCAACAAGTAATGAAGGAATTTCATGAAAGCCTATGGGCTGGCCATAGAGGCATATGGGGAACCTTTAGTAAAGTCAAAGAAAAATATTGGTGGTAAAACATGTATTGGAACATAGCACATTTTGTTAAAACCTGTTATGTGTGTCAAATGTATTATATGGTTAAGCATCAAGATGGGTTACAACTGACTTATCCCTTGTCTATACATTATAGATGGGTTATTGATATTGTAACCATGCCTATAGGAATATGGGATATGCAGTATTTAGTGCTTGAAAGAGAGGATCTAACCAATCAAGTTGAAGGCAAAGCCTTAACAACCAAATCCACTCAAGCTGTTTGTCATTTTTTGCTTGAAGAAGTGTTTTGTGGATATGGTTGTGTGGGTAAAGTAAATGCAGATAGAGGAGAGTTGGATGTTGATGAGGCATGCAACTTCTTTGCTCAATTGGGTATTAAGTTGGCTTTAACATTAGCTTACAACCCTGAAGTCAATGGAAATAGTGAGAGAGGTCATCAACCTATTCTCAAAGCTCTAGCAAAGTCTTGTAGAGGAAAGATCAGAGAATGGTCTAAAATGCCACCTTTTGCATTATGGGCTAACCAGACTACTCACAGTTCAGTACTAGCTATATGCTAGCTGAACTTATGCATGGAAAACAACCAATTATGCCAATTGAAAAATCTAGTCTCACATGGAGTCTTTTACCTTGGGAGGAAGGCATCAATAGAGAAGAGTTGCTGACTTTGCGCATATCGTAGCTAGAAAGAAGGCTTGAAGATGCATCAATAGAGAAGAGTTGCTGACTTTGTGCATATCGCAGCTACAAAGAAGGCTTGAAGATGTTCAAGCAGTTATTGAGAAGCTAAAGACAGCAAGACTAAAGAACAAAAGAAAATTTGATAAGTGACATCGACTTCGGCCAAGAGCAATTCAAGAAAATGACTAGGTGCTTGTCTATGACAATAGCTTAGACAATCAATACAGTGCTTCTAGGAAGATGTTGACGTGTTGGTTTGGCCCATATGTGGTAAAGGTCGTTTATGGCAATGCCACATGTTCATTGGTTGAATTGGATGGAACAAGCATGAAGATACTCATAGCTGAAAAAAGAATCAAGCTCTTCAAAATAAGAAATTTCAACATATGAGCTAGAAGACTTGAATATAATTCAAGAGCATGAAGACATAGAGGAAGAAGAAGAGGCAGAAGATGAAGACATTGACATGGCAGAAGATACTTCTTCTGACGATGCAAATCTGTAAGACTTTGGCATATGCCAGAGGATGTGCAGGTTAGGAGGGGGTGGATGTCATGCCACTACGTGCACACCGTGTAAAGAAATCTAGAGTGTGACTTCCTTTTAGTTTTAGAGAGCCAATGCCATTTTAGATATTAGTGTTAGTGTCCATGGTTCAAAAATATTAGATTTTACTCAATTTTTAATATTATAGAGATTATCTCTTGTAAAAAAAATCTACAAAACTATAGACAACTTCTAGATTAGGATGACATGTAAAAGAAAGCATGTAGCTTTTAGCTAATTTAAGAGGATTTTATGTAAAAGGAGAGATTAACGAAATCCTATGACGCGCGATCGTTGTTTTCAAGCAGTAAATAGCACTTCAAAAGTGGGAGTTGAAGAAGGAGTGATCGGGTAGGATTCTAGCCAGGTGTCCTGGTATTTAAGCCCCCTTTCGAAGCCATTGGAAGGATCAAATTGGCGATCTCAGCATCATAGAGGAAGGTATTATTTTGTATACGTTTTTGTCTATTAGAGTTATATTTTCTCATAATGGTGAAAGAAATTGACAGGCTTCATCTCTGTTAGTATTCTTCTATATTTTCTAATTCTTTTTTGGAAGTATTCTTATACATCTTCAATCTCTTAGAATCCCTTCTCTTTTGTCTACTCCTCTCCTTGAATCTACCTTCAATCTGCTATCACTTATCTTCACTATTACAAGCAATGCATAACTGTAGAAGAAAACAAAGAGTGCTTACTTGTAGATCTCATCATGGGAACGATTGTGCTACAAACTCAATGACTCCCGTTTACTTGGGATTGCATAAGACCATTGAGTTCATTATTGCATAAATTTATTCCTCTATCTTTAGATAATAGACTTGTTGCATATGAGGTAAAAGATCTAATTCAAAGAACAAGATTAATACAAATAGGAGCACTCGGTTGCATACCTCCTTGGTTAGAAAAACATGATATTGTGTTGATAAGAAAACATAATGATGAAATGGATGGAGAGTACATGCATGCAATGATAAGAGAGGTAAATTATGAAGACAAAAGTTGCAAATTGTCATGGTTGAAGTGTGATTGTAGTAGATATTTATGGAGGATTGACATTGATGAAGATATATGAAGGGATTAGAACTTGTGTAGCATGGTACTGTCAAACTTTGAGGTTATAAAGAGAAGGAGAGTAATATCATCGATTAGAGATTCTATAGATGTTCCAGTAGTGTGGAGATCACATGAAGTATCTTGACTGCTTTAGAGAGTCTGTGCTTGTTGCATTCTTTGACATCCAAATGGGTGCTAGTAGCATTGGTCATTGTGAACATAATTGTTTGATCACCACTATATTGTACATATCATCATGTTTTATCTATGGTTGTTTGTACACTAGCATAGTATTCCATAGTTATAGCTCATATTGTGCCTCATCATGTGTAAATTGTGGACATGAGAGAGTGAGAGAGAGAGAGAGAGAGAGAGAGAGAGAGAGAGAGAGAGAGAGAGAGAGAGAGAGAGAGAGAGAGAGAGAGAGAGAGAGAGAGAGAGAGAGAGAGAGAGAGAGAGAGAGAGAGAAAGAAAGAAAGAAAGTTATATTAACGTCTTCTAAAGAACAAAACCAGCCTATGAGACAAACTGTGATACAACTGATGAGGTCCAGCTATCCAAAATAAAAGTGTTGAATGAAAAGATAAAAACTGGAAACTGAAAATACGGTGATGTGAGTGTGAGAAGTGTTGTGTATGTGTATGTGCATATGTAGCTCTGGTACTCCAGATAATGGCTACAAAAGGGGAACAAATGTCGGGTGTGATAGGGAAACAACTGTCGGCTGTGATAAAGTGGTGCGATGTGTATATGTAACAGATGCAGGGAGATATACTATCCTGGGATGTAGTAGGAGTCGTCGAAGTCGCTAATAGCAGGTGATCCCTCCTGGATGCAGGATGTAGTACATCGGCGGTGGAGAAAGAGCAAACTGGAGATCTGAGATCCAATGTGCTGAGTGTCATCGGATCTCAGTTTGCTGTCGATGTAGATCAAGAATCCTCTGGATCTCCTGTCAGTGTGGCTGTGGGGTCCGAAACCCATGGATCCTCGTGCGGCGTCGGGTACGCTGGTCCTCAGCCTGCTGTAGTGTGAGCTCGGAGGTCTGGCTGGAGGCTGGTACAATAGCTCTCACTCTGTCTGTTTGAAAGAATTGTGTAATAGTCATCTGGGTGGGCCCCTCTCTGACTGGGACCCGCTGTGTGCTCTGCTCTCTGATGTGCCATGCCTCTCTCAGAAAACAACCAAATGATCTCTGATCCATATCAGTTATACATCCCTAAAGTGAGCTGCTCAATGTGTATCTAGATCTCAACTCTGATTATGCCGGGCATCTGAGAACAAAATGCTCCTCACTCTCCACCTCTGATCTGCAAAGGGGGCATATCCTCTCCTCCCGTGGGATGCCACTGGCTCTGCCACTCTCAATCATAAGCTGATGTGATGATACCCTGAGCTGTCCAATAAGAACTCTCAATTGATGTGGCATATAGATCTGCATATATCTCGGAATCTCTATGAATCCCTGCTCTGATATGCTCAAGAACTGTGTATAATAATGTGCCATCTTCGATAGCAGTGGCTGTGCAAGGCTGACCCATGTCCTCTGTATATAAATATACCATATCTCCTGTTTGATGACTCTGTTCCTCTCAGAGAGAGAGAGGGTGTAAGTGGGAGCCTGAGTATCATATAGAAGAGGTGGGATTCTATCAATGTCTAGCCCATGTCTCTCAAACCAAGCTCTAGTCTGTGCATACCATGATGTGGTATCCCCTACTCGAGCCATCTCCTGAGATGCCATATATGCTCTGTATCCAATGCGATCTCTATCCATATCCTGAAATCAGTGTAGGAAGCAGACTGTCTGAAATAATGCCTCGACTAGCATGGGTGGTATGGCAAGCTCTGCTCGCACAATGTCATGTGGGAGTGAGGCCTTGCTGTGAATCAATCTAGATATCATGATCACCTGAGGTCTCTCCATCAATGTCCATACATAATTGGCAAGGCATGGCCCCCATATAGCTGCTCCATACATCAGTGCTGGAGTGACTCGAGTATCAAAGAGCCACCCCTTGGTGCGGGGCCTTTGTGCATTGCAAAGTAACGAAGCTAGAACAACTAATGACTATCATTATAAAGTCAAAATTATGGTAGCACACCTTTGGTTATGCACAAAAAGATTAAATTGCATGTCGCAATTTTAGACAAATCTTCTTAGTAATGATTCATTAAAAATTCGTTATCAACCATAGGAAACTGCAAAGCATGGAAAGATTCTAGGGTTGCGTGAAGTAGGTTAACTCTAGTTTCAATTGGTATTAATCTCATTTAACTACATAGTAGTTAGGAAAGGTTGTGTAATTCTCAATCAGCGTACGAATATTTCATTCAAAAATGAAGTTAGGAAAAGGCTGCATGGTTCATTTTAACATAAAACCTTAAAAGCTTAGTAGCATGAATCGTGAATGCATATCCTAGTAGGATCAATGGAAGTTATGCGAATTTTAACATGTGCTTGGTCTTAAATAGAAAAGTTAGGGATTGCGAATCTACAGGAAATGAATCGCATACTTACGTGAATTATGACATAATGCAGCTAGTTTTTCCCCTCTTTGATCAAGACAATATCTTTAGGAATGGTTTGTCCTTGTCGTCAGACAAGTAAATTGGTTTACCCAAAACACCCAAACCGCAAAGGATTCATTTAGGATGGTTAAATCAATACAATATACTCCAAGTGCTAACTAGAGTTTAGCACGTTAGGGACTTGACCTAGTCTCACTTATTGCCAAGTCGAAACTCTCATACCCTAAAGTCCTGCCCACATTCATGGAATGTAGGGACAATTGGACGTACTTGCAAGAAACGAATTAGGGTTTCTGTCCTAAAGATCACTCGTTGAAAAGATGAAACTCGGATTGAGTTGGAACCCCTAGGAACGAATGATGTCGGCCTAGTGCAATTGGGAATGGATTGGATATGAAGATACCCTAAACCCTGTTTCTTATCTAATCATGATTCCGTGAATAGAAGATGCCATTTGATGGTGGGTGAAATAGTCCCATGGATTAGATGCGACACTTGTGCAATAAGTTGCAACGCCGCATGATCTTGTGGTTTGATCATAGGAGAATGGCCAATTCCTCGGAATGAGATTGGCAAATTCTTGCGCAGGTTAAACTTGCAAGAGGATGGGTAGTCATCCTGTTATAAAGTTACCAAGATAAGGGAAATAGGTATTAGCTTGGAAGCAAAGGACCAAGTTAATAATTTGGAGTGACATGGTCGCCATGATTTACTATTAATAAAACCTAAGGTATTGGTTAATTTGGGTTAATAGGGTACGGCCCTAACCCAAGGACATACAGGTTAACAAACAAACCCTTGGGTATCTTGCCAAGTCGCAATTGATCTGGGATCAAATGCTAGATGCATTCTGAGAGAAGGATTCACTCCTTAGCAGTTGGCCAAATAATGACCATTGGAAATGATTGTGCTTGTAACAATTTAGAGAGCAATGTTTGCTTTGTTTGCTCAAGGAACTAAAGGATGAAAAGATATCTAATGCTTCAGGTTGAAGACCTGAAGGGAGAGGCAGCCTTAGTTACCCCCGACTATCTGCCTAACCCTAACCAAGGGGGTTGTTAGCTGCGCCGGGAAGGTGGACCGAACCCGCCGCGTGAGGTCTCTACGTTGGGCACTACTTGGAGCAGGAGGACGCTTGGGTGCCAAGGGGGGCTCTGGCTGAAAATCCCACACCTTCTGAGCCCTGCACAAGAGGCCAACATGACTCGGGATTGGATCTCGAGGCCCGCATACTAGTCTACGGGCAAAATCTTGGATTAGTAATCCCTGTGGATTGCTGGATAGCCTTCGGGTGGATTATGGATAAGCCTGTAGGAGGCTAGACTTTATAAATATATTTCAAAGATAAATATGATAACCTGTTGAAAAGGAACTTGTTTAACACTATTTCTCTATGTCAAATGCTGTTAAGATGGCAAGCTCAACACATGTGGACATGGATGATGGGCTGCCTGGTTAGATGGGTCCACACATCTACACTTAGCACATGGTGGGGGGAGTTGCTCAAGATGTTACGCTGAACACACACAGAATGCACAAGGAGAAGCTCACTCAAGAGACAAGAAGAGAGATGGAGACCAAAACGTTTTCTTGCTAATTTCTTCTTCTTCTTCCACTTACTTTACAATGTACACAAAGTATAGATAAGATACAACATAAAAGGAAAGTGGCCTACTAAGTCAAACAATGCATAACCGACTACACTAGTCGACTAGCGCTATAACTATGCCAGCTGTAAATAGGTGTAACAACCTGAATATAATAAGTAATGAGTTAGTGGCCATGTGAGAGTCATAATGACCACCGACGTGATAAGTGTAGACGTGTGGACCCATCTAACCAGGCGGTCCATCATCCATGTCCACATGTGTTGAGCTTGCCATCCCAACACTCCCCCTCAAGCTCAACTGCATCTCTGAAACTTCAAGTAAGCTTCGAAACTTTTGAAGCTTCTCTATACCCAATGCCTTCGTGAAGATGTCAGCTATCTGATCCTGTATGCTGACATACACCAAGTCAATCTCACCTGCTAGTACCTTCTCTCTCTCACAAAGTGGTAGTGTACCTCAATATGTTTTGTCGTGGCATGGAACACAGGGTTCCTAGCCAACTGCATACTGCTCATGTTGTCACAATAAATGACAACTGGACCTTCCACCTACACATCCAAATCAGCCAATAGCTTTTGTAGCCATACTACCTCACATGCTGCAACATCAGCACCTCTATACTCAACCTCTGTACTCGACAAAGAAACTGTAGATTGCTTTTTGCTGCTCCATGCAATTGCTGCACTACCAAGAGAGAACATGTATCCGCTGGTAGATCTTCTATCAGACATACTACCAGCCCAATCTGCATCTGTGTATCCAAACACATGTACCTCTGTACCTGCCTCATAGAAAAGTCCATAATGTAATGTTGACTTCACATATCTCAATATCCGTCTGACTGCATCCAAATGTGGCTTTCTAGATACTTGAATAAACTGACTCACAAGACCAACATCGTAGCTCAAGTCTGGCCTTGTAATGGTCATGTAGATCAAACTCCCCACTATCCTCCTGAACATAGTAGGGTCTTCTATCTCATCCCCAACATCAGCACTCAGCTTTACATTCTGCTCCAACGGGACTGAAAGTGGTTTGCATGTTGTCATACCATACTTGGACAACATATCCAAGCCATATTGTCTATGGGACAGCCATATACCATCATCACATCTGATCACCTCAATGCCAAGGAAGTATCTTAGCTCACCTAAATCCTTCATCTCAAATTTCTTCTTCAAAGAATCCTTGACTTCAACAATCCCACTATCACTATCACCTGTAATAATCAAGTCATCCACATAGATGACTATGATGACCAAACCTGCATCTCCCTTTCTCACATAAAGTGAGTAATCAACATCAGAAACATAAAAGCCAGTATTGACAAGATACTCTCTGATCTTGTCAGACCATGCTCTAGGTGCTTGCTTGAGCCCATAGAGTGCTTTCTTCAACTTGCACACATATGTGGGATGCTTTAAATCCTCATAACCTGCTGGCTGATCCATATACACTTCTTCTTGCAAATCACCATGCAAGAAGGAATTCTTCACATCCATTTGCTGCAACCTCCAACCTTTGGCTGCTGCCAAAGCAATCACACATTTGACAGCTGCCATCCTAGCAACTGGACTGAAAGTTTCATCATAATCTATGTCATATGTTTGGGCATAACCTTTTGCAACCAGCCTAGCTTTGTACCTGCTAATAGAACCATCTACATTGTGCTTAATCTTATAAACCCATTTACATCCAATAGCTTTCTTTCCCTTCAGCAATGATACTAGATCCCAAGTCTTATTGGCCTCTAATGCAGCCATCTCCTCATCCATTGCTGCATCCCAATGAGCATGACCAACAGCCTCCTCAAAACATGTGGGCTCAACATCCTCAACTAGTTTCACCATATAAGCATAATGGTGAGCTGCATAACCTTCAAAGCCAAATATTTTAACAGGGTATCTTACCCTGCTAGACTTGCATACCAATTGATCACTCAATGGAGTCTTTGCATTAACGTGTGCTCTCTGCACACCTGGAGTCCTCACTGAAGGAATGCCAAGCTCATCATCCAAGCTCTCTGAGCCACTGGAGTCTCCATCAAGAACTACATCAATGCCTTCTGACACTTTACTCTTTCCTTTGTCTTTACCTGTAGTGCTACTAGATGCACCTGAAGATGTAGAGCTACTCCTTAGTCTCCCAGACCAAGGACTACCAGATGATCTCTCTGGTCCACTAAGACTTCGTGATTCTTTCTTTTCAGCCTGCACATGAGTGTCATGATCATCATCATCATCATCCAATGCATCACCACTAGATGCATACCAATTGCTCATTTCATCAAAGATGACATCCCTTCTCACTCTGAACTTACATGTAATAGGGTTGTAACAGCGACACCCTTTCTGCTCTAAAGAGTATCCAATAAAGACACACTTTTCAGCCTTTGGATCCAGTTTCTTCCGCAACTCATCTGGCACATGAACATACGCAATGCAGCCAAACACTTTCAAGTGTGAAACATCAGGCTTCTTACCTGTAAAACATTCTTCGGGGGTCATACCATGAACTGCAGCTGTGGGAGTTCTGTTCATAATATAAACAGTAGTATGAAAAGCCTCAGACCAAAAATGCTTAGGCATATTCTTTTCAGCCATCAAGGCACGTGCAACTTCTGCAATATGCCTGTTTTTCCTTTCTGCAACCCCATTTTGCTGTGGGGTATACCTGCATGTGAACTGTCTCTTTATCCCATGGGACCTCAGAAAATCACTGAACTCATTTGAGAGGTACTCTTCCCCTCCATCTGACCTCAAGCACTTTACTTTCAAGCCTGTTTCTCTTTCAACTGCAGCCTTGAAAGTTCTAAAGTGCTTAAAAGCTTCACTCTTTTCCTTCATAAAATATACCCACGGCTTTCTAGAACAATTATCAATGAATGTGACAAAGTATGAACTGCCTGTTGAGATATCGAGCTCCACTTGTGATATGCCAGGGTGACCGTTGTGTATTTATGTCACCGACTTGTCAGTTGCAGACGCGGTTGGTACACCGCCCATGAATAATAGCTACATGATAGCTATCCTTATCTACTCTAGTTCGTGGCTCAATTAGTATGCCACCTTAGTTAGTTGAGTTTGGTTTGAGACCCATATATAGGGTTCTTCTATTTCTTTGTACTTGAGTTCTTTTTTGGCTTACACAACTAAGAAGATGAAAACTATTTTCAGCCTCCACCTCTGTGTGTATTCCCCCATTGTGCAAGCAAGAAAGCTACAAGTGAGACTCTTTCCTTCTCTCCCACAATCTTGACATGGTATCAGAGCCTTGTTTGTGGTAAGGAGCTCAAGAAAGCAAGCCAAGCTCGCGGTGTTCTGGTAAGAGGAGCAGTGTTGCTTTCATTTTCTGTTTTGGGAGAAGATCTCTGTAAGTAGCACAGCCGGAAAGTGCAGGAGTGCATTGTCTCAGGTTGAGACTCCCTTCGCAGTGAAGCAAGAGGGCAGTATATGCTGTGGAAAAGGGTTTAGTCCTTGGCGACCTTGTTGTTTTGATTTGAGGCCATTTCGGGGTCTGTTTTGGAGGCGGAAGTTTTATGCAGGCACTCAGGAAAAGGCCCAGTTTTATGCTGTGCAGCCACTGTTCTACAGGTCGGTGAAAAGTTACTGTAGAAATTGCATCGTATGCTTGTGCGCAGAGACATTGGGAGTTACAGAATCATCCTTGGTTCCTGTTTATGCAAAATCGTCACTAGGAAGTGACTGAGTGGTCAAATACCACTTTCGCCAGTTTTGTAGATTTGCCCTTGTGAGGGTGAAGCTGTGTTTTTTGCAGTGACAGAATTTTTTGCAGTGTTTTGTAATGGAGTCTGATTCTCTTTCACAGATTGTCACTGAAAAGCTTGACAAGAACAACTTCCAAGCATGGAAGTTTAGAATGACGAATTTCCTCATGGGAAAAGGATATTGGGAATTTGTTGCAGGAAATGAAGAAGAACCAGTTCTTCCTGATGTTCCCAATCAACAGCAAATGCAAGCATTTAAAGCATGGCATGAGAGAGCCAAGAAAGTTATGTACTGACTGTATATCAGCATTTCAGACTCTATGATTGTGCATATTCAGGATGCAAGTACGCCAAAGGAGGCATGGGACACTTTGTCAAAAATGTATAGCACAAATACGCAAGCCAAAAAAATGCAGCTCAAGCAAGAGTTGCATAATGTGCAAAGAGAAAGTATGAGCATCAATGACTACCACATGAAGGTGAAGAAGATTGCAGATGCACTTGCTTCCATTGGGTCGCCAGTGGAAGATGATGATTTAGTTTCTGTGACCTTGAATGGTCTAGGAAAGGATTATGCACAGTTTCGGACATCCATTTCAGTTCATGAAAGATTTCCTGATTTTGAGGAGTTGATTGGTCTTCTAATTTCTGAGGAACAGAGAAATGGTGGTGCATCTTCTTCAGGAGGAACTTCAAAAGAAGCTGTTTTCTACTCAAATGCTGGAAGAGGTAGAGGCAGAGGTAGAGGAGGCCGATTTGGAGGCCGTGGCAGAAATCAGAATATGCAGCAAACTCAAGAAAACCAGTCCTATGGAGGAGGACGTGGTAACTCTAGAGGCAGGGGGAGCCAAAGAGGTCGTGGTGGATGGCAAAGAGGCCAAAATGCAAACAGTAATGTTGAATGCTACTACTATGGTAAAATGGGTCATATGGCTAAAGACTGCTATAAAAAGCAGAATGACATGATGAATGGAAAACTGCAATAAGGAAATTATGCATCTTCTAGTAGACAGGGTGATGACAGAAATGAGCACCTGTTTATGGTGCAGCACAGGAACAATTCTGTGACAAGTGCAGAAGAAAGCAATGATGTATGGTATGTTGACTCAGGTGCATCAAACCACATGACAGGTCATGCAGAATGGATGGAGGATGCAAGAAAAATGGAAAAACCAGGATTTGTGGAGACTGGTGATGATACTGCACATCCTATTGTGCAGATTGGAAAAATTCCTTTGTCTATGCAGGATGGGAAAAAGAAATACCTGTCCAATGTATTTCATGTCCTGAATATCACAAAGAATCTGGTTTCTGTTGGTCAAATGGTTGAGCAGGGCTTCCAGGTCAGATTTAATCCTCATGGATGCTTTGTTGAGGATATGAAAAATAAAGGTCACTTGTTAGCAAAAGGAAAGAAGAAGGGCAGAATGTTTACATTGGATGCAGACATGTCTGAATTGAGTGCAGCAATGTTTGCACATGGGACCGGTGTAGTTGTAGATATTGATATCTGGCATAAACGCATTGGTCATGTTAATGTACAGCGGCTTAAATCAATGCAGGCCCAAAATATTGTTGAAGGATTGCCCAAATTCAAGGTTGCAAAAATGCATAAGGTATGTGAAGCCTGACAGTTTGGAAAACAAGCAAGGAAACCATTTCCTAGACATGTTCAAGAGAGTAAGAAGCCATTGGAATTAATCCACTCTGATGTGTGGACAACTAAAGCTGCATCTCTTGGAGGCTGTCATTATTTTGTCAGTTTTATTGATGACTATAGCAGAAAAGTTTGGGTGTATTTTATGAAAAAGAAAAGTGAAGTTTTTGGGCATTTCAAAACTCTTAAAGCGATGGTTGAAAAAGAAACAGGCCTGCAGATAAAATGCCTAACGTCAGATGGAGGGGGAGAGTACCTCTCAAATGAGTTTGCAAGGTTCCTGCAGGAGCATGGCATAAAGCAGCAATATTCATGCAGTCATACCCCACAACAAAATGGAATTGCAGAAAGGAAAAACATGCATATTGGAGAGGTATCTCATGCCATACTCAATGAAAAAGACTTGCCAGATTTTTATTGGGCTGAAGCAGTTGCTACAGCAATCTACATAATGAACAGGACTCCCACTGCAGCAATACATGGAATGACTCAAAAGGAGAGGTATACTGGTAGGAAACCAGATATTTCTCATTTGAAAATTTTTGGTTGCATTGCCTGTGTACATGTGCCAGATGAGTTGAGATCCAAGTTGGATCCAAAAGCTGAGAAGTGCATCTTTATTGGTTACTCTCTGCAGCAAAAAGGGTATACATGCTATAACCTTTCCACTCGTAAGTTTACAGTAAGCAGAGATGTTGTTTTTGATGAGATGAGTAGCTAGTATAAACCAGTAAATGTGATTGATGATGTAGATGCACAAAATGGTAATGCTGCACAGAATTCACAGCAGCAGTCACAGAATATTAGTGGACCTGGAGCGTCCTCTAGTAGTGGTTCACATTCTTCGCCATGGACAGGCAGATTGAGATCAGGAGAATCTTCTCAAAGCAATGCAGATAGTGGTATGTAGGTATCACGAAAAGGAAAAGAGAAGGTTGATCAGCCCATGTTTGATGTGAATGCAGGTCACTCTTATGTGGATGGTGAATCCAGTGGCTCAGAATAGAGCATTGATGATGAGTTGGGTATTCCTTCTACTGTTACACCTGGAGTAAGGAAGACCAGGGATGTTTTGAGAGCACCTGGGAGTGAACCTACTTTGCGCAGGTCTATGAGAGCTAGGTATCCTGTGGATAGGCTGAAATATGATGGATTTACAGCCATTCACTATGCATATATGGTCAAAGTGATACAGAAATCATAACCCACTTCTTTTGAGCAAGTCATGGGAAAAGAAAAATGGGAGAAAGCCATGGATGAAGAAATGGATGCCTTGGAAGCAAATGCTACATGGGAATTGGTACCTTTGCCTAAAGGTAAAAATGCAATTGGCTGTAAGTGGGTTTATAAGGTGAAGCACAATGCAGATGGTTTTGTGAACAGATACAAGGCAAGATTAGTAGTCAAGGGGTATGCACAAACATATGGCATTGACTATGAAGAAACATTCAGTCCGATTGCAAGAATGGCAACCGTAAGAGCAGTCATTGCTATGGCTGCATCAAAGGGATGGTCTTTACATCAGATGGATGTAAAGAATGCCTTCTTGCATGGTGATTTGCAAGAAGAGGTCTATATGGAGCATCCACCAGGTTATGTGCATGCTGTTCATCCTGAGTTTGTTTGCAGGTTGAAGAAAGCCTTGTATGGCTTGAAGCAAGCACCTAGAGCATGGTCTGACAAGATAGGACAGTATCTTGTCACTATTGGCTTTCAGATTTCCAAGGCAGATTTCTCACTTTATGTGAGAAAAATAGAGAAAGGTATTATGCTACTGGTCATTTATGTTGATGATTTGATTATGACAGGTGACAGTGATGAAGATATCCTTCATGTGAAAATGCTATTGAAGCAGAAGTTTGAGATGAAGGATTTGGGAGAGCTGCGTTATTTCTTGGGCATTGAGGTGATTAGATCACCAAGTGGGAAACAGGTCTTGCAGAGGCAGTATGGATTGGACATGTTGTCCAAATATGGGATGACAAGTTGTAAGCCTATTTCAGTTCCTTTGGAGCAGAATGTGAAGCTGAGCACAGATGCAGGTGAGCTTCTAGAAGACTCTACTATGTACAGACGCATAGTAGGAAGTTTGATTTATATGACTATTACCAGGCCAGATTTGAGCTATGCTGTTGGATTGGTAAGTCAGTTTATGTAGGCTCCAAGGAAACCACATTTGGATGCGGCTAGATGCATACTCAGGTATGTGAAGTCCACATTGCAGTATGGACTATTTTATGAGACTGGGGTTCAGATACAGTTGCATGGATACACTGATGCTGATTGGGCTGGTAGTACTTTTGATAGACGATCTACCAGTGGATATGTGTTCTCTTTTGGGAGTGCTGCAGTCACTTGGAGCAGCAAGAAACAGCCTACAGTTGCCTTGTCGAGCACAGAGGCTGAGTACAGGGGTGCAACAATGGCTGCATGTGAGGTAGCTTGGTTGCATAAGCTACTTTATGATATGCATCAGTCTATAGATGGGCCAGTTGTAATTTATTGTGACAACATGAGTAGTATACACTTGGCAAATAACCCAGTCTATCATGCTAGAACAAAGCACATTGAGGTGCATTATCACTATGTGCGAGAGAGGGTTTTACTAGGTCTTATTAATCTAGTTTATGTCAGCACAGAGGATCAGATAGCTGACATATTCACGAAGGCATTCGGCGCAGAGAAGCTGCTCAAGTTCAGAGACGTGCTTGGTGTGCACGAATTGGGATTGAGCTCGAGGGGGAGTGTTGAGATATCGAGCTCCACTCGTGATACGCCAGGGTGACCGTTGTGTATTTATGTCACCGACTTGTCAGTTGCAGATGCGGTTGGTACACCGCCCATGAATAATAGCTACATGATAGCTATCCTTATCTACTCTAGTTCGTGGCTCAGTTAGTATGCCACCTTAGTTAGTTGAGTTTGGTTTGAGACCCATATATAGGGTTCTTCTATTTCTTTGTACTTGAGTTCTTTTTTGGCTTACACAACTAAGAAGAGGAAAATTGTTTTCAGCCTCCACCTCTGTGTGTATTCCCCCATTGTGCAAGCAAGAAAGCTATAAGTGAGACTCCTTCCTTCTCTCCCACAATCTTGACACTGCCTCCAAGAGATACATTTTGTGTAGGCCCCCAAATGTCTCTATGCACAACATCAATGATATTTCTGCTTACATCTCTGTCATGTGAAAAGGGTTGTCTTGCCTACTTACCAAACTGACATGCTTCGCATACCTTATGAAATTCGGCAACTTTAAATATAGGCAAACCTGTAACAAACCCTTTGGACTGCATTAATTTTAGCATTTGTACATTTTCATGTCCAATGCGTTTGTGCCAAATTTCAATGTTTGCAACAACACCTTTTCCTTTGGCATACATAGCAGCATTCATAGTAGGAATTCCTGCATCCAGAGTAAACATACGTCCAACTCTACTTCCCTTTGCTACCAACCTGCACTTGTCATTGAAATCTTGTTTAAAACCCTCACAAGCCCCTTAGGCCCTTTCCCTTGAATGTTGGAAAACCACCCTCCCCCCCCCCCCCCCCCCCCCCCCATGTTTTTAATTTTCCTTTAGCCCCCTTTCCCTTGGCTTCGAAAACCACCCTTCCCCCCCCTGTTTAAACTCATAAGCCCTTTTTTCTTTCCCTTAGCCCTTTTCCGTGGCCTCTTGAAACCCTTTGCTCCAAACTTGCCTAAGGGTCCTTAGACCTTTACTTATAACCTTTAAGGTTCTATTTCCCTTGGAGTTTCCCCCCATAAAAGGTTACTCCAAATAACATTTCCTTTTCCCCCATGTTTTGTTTAAAATCCCCCTTAGGCCATGCAAAAATCACCTTTGGAGCTCTCCTGCACCTTGTTTCTTTTCCACACCTTTCTAATCCCCGTCCGTGCGAGTCTACAAAGGCCATTAAGCCTTCCCCATGGCTTCAATGGGTCTTAGTCGTGAGAAATTTTGAAGCACACCCCTTCCGAAATCCCTACTTCAAGGAGGGAGCCTTCTAAAACTACTTTCGACGGACGGTGCAAGGGAGCGATGGTGGAATTCCAAAGAGGAGTTGTAAAGCTGCTTCCACGTCCGAAAGACCACAATTGCGATGCCTCCTAAGAAAGTCCAAGGCACAGCCGTGGGAGGGTCGTCTCCCAGCATCCACATCTCACCCCAACCCCAGGTTTTCCTTCCTAATTTTTATTTGATATTGTTATAATTCAATCATGCAAGGTTAATTGTTAGAAATAGGATATAATTTTTGTCCTAAATACTCACGACAAAGAAACTTAGTCGTTAATATTTTCAATAGAACATTCGAACAATAAAGGAAGCATAAATGCATTTCTAGCAAATAGCTTTATGCATTGAAATGAATTATAAACTAGATTATTTCCCATTAAAATAGTATACTTCGTCTAAGCCTAGAAGTATAAACTGCATATCACACTATTAACCCATATCCTCTTCGCAACGAATCATCATGGAAAGTGCAAAGCATGAAATGATTCTTACGATGCATAAATCTAGGAAATTATCGTTTGTCAACTACATAAATTATCAAGGAAAAGGTTGCTTGTTTAGCATGAATTTTGATCGCAAAGTTATAGGAAGAATAGTTGAAAGTAACCTAACCTATACCTAACCTTAAATCGATAAGTTAAGGTTGAAAAATTAATTTACGCATAGACAACGAGTCATGCGTTTATGAAATATTGAAGTAATTATCTCCAAGAGATAAACAAATTGGCACAAACCCAAATGCCTAAACCCCGGAGTACTCGTTTAGAATGAGTTAAATTCCAAGAAATTCACTAGGAATTAATACATAACCTAACTGATACGTATTACCAAAATTGAAACTCCTATACCCAAAATACTTGCCCACATTCACCAAATGTAGGGATAGTGAAACATATTTTGAATATGAGCTAGGGTTTATCCCTAAGAATCTTACAAGATGGAACTTGGAAACCCTAGGTCTAACGACGTCAGCCTAGTAACCTAAAACAGATTGTTTCGTGACTCCATTGTCTCATAGTTCGATGCGACACTTGCGCAACAAGTGCAGAGTCATATGATCTT
Source organism: Lygodium microphyllum (assembly GCF_053477565.2). Taxonomy (NCBI): domain Eukaryota; kingdom Viridiplantae; phylum Streptophyta; class Polypodiopsida; order Schizaeales; family Lygodiaceae; genus Lygodium; species Lygodium microphyllum. The sequence goes on along the minus strand of NC_141151.1, from coordinate 143,522,785 downwards.
GTGATTGGATCACAAGGGAATGACCAAGTTCTCGCAATGAAGTCGGTATGTCCTTACATAAGTTATCTTGCAAAAGGATGAATAATCTTCCTAATTTAGTAGTCTTTCTTGAGTAAAGAAGATTGATTGAAAACTAAAAACCAACCGATAAACTGAAGTAGCCAATGAACTTAAGGTTTGACCAAGTTGGGTTAATATGGTACGCCCTAACCCAGGATATAGGGGATCTTGCCAAGTTGCAAGTCATTCTGGAACAAGTGTTGGATGCATTCGAAAGGAAGGATTCATTCCTTAGCAGTTTGCCAACAAAAACGATCAATGGAAATGTTTGTGCTTGCTACAGATTTTAGAGCACTGTTTGGCTTTGTTTGATCAATGAATTAAAAGATAAATGGATATCTATACTTCAAGTTGAAGTCCTAAAGGGAGAGGCAGCTTCAGTTACACCCGAATGCCTGGCTGACCCTAACCAAGGGGGTTGTTAGCCGCATTGGGCATGTGGACCGAACCCACTACGAGAGGTCTTCCGTTGAGCGCTACTTGGAGCAGGAGGACGCTTGGGTGCCAAGGGGGGCTCTGGCCATAAATCCCTCGCCTTCTGGGCCGGCACAAGAGGCTAACGTGACTCGGGATTGGATCTCGAGGCCCGCATACTAGTCTACGGGCAGGAAACTTGGATTAGTGATCCCTGTGGATTGTTGGATAGCCTTTGGGGGTGTGGATAAGCCTACGGGTTGGACTCTTTGTATTTCAAAGATAAATATGATAACCTGTTAATAAGGAACTTGTCTAATATTGTCTTTCTATGTCAAGTGATAAAATTACGTGAAGGAACTAGTGCCTAACGGGCTAATTAAATAAGCTGGTTGTTGCATGTCCAACTAATGTGTTAGGTAATTAAGTAACTAAAACAACCCGAGGAAAGTGCGGAGGATGGGCCATAGGTCCGTCCTATGGATGGGTGGTCCCGATTGGCTGGGAACTTTTCTCAAATCACGTTGGAAAGTAGGAAGATTCGTTAAAGAACACGAACAACAAGAGCGTTGACCTAGAGTTATGATTAAACCCAATTTACGCTATTTTAGAGGAACGGAATGGGACTATGCCTTATGGCAGAGAGGTTGAGCTTTGCATCCTTCTCATTTTCCATTGTCCTTGAACCAAGTGCAACGTGAATCAGCTTTGGACGTGGCGTTTCTGTGTGAAGTAGTTCGCTTGGGTCTGACACTAGTGGCTGTTAGAAAATGACCAATCAAGAAAACCCTAATTCAGGTCGATCCTAAGTGGGAATGGCCGGAATACATCCGCTACGTGGAAGACGCGGAAAGCCCTAGATTGCAAACCCCGTAACATTCCATGGGAGTGCCGAGTGGATCTTTCTAGACATCCTCTCCGATGGATTGCTAAGACGTGTCCTAAAAATACAAGTGGACACGTCACAGTATTGCTTGGTATACTAGCTCAATAATAGGAGCTACCTAGTATGCAACATAGATGCATGAATAAAACATAAATTCTGAAGCCTATGTGAATGCTTAGAGTCTATGAATCTTGTAGTGCACATTGGTCTTGATTGTTGTATAATATATCAATCAAAAGGCGTTGATTTTGATTTAATTAGTATGTTTTATCCCTAGTAGTTCATAAATTGGCTTCCTTTTATTATTTCTCTCCCTAGTTTTTTCATCCCTTATATCCTAAACCCTTGTAGTTAGGCCATTAACCCTACATACTCCAACGTTAGTGAACTTGGCATGGCCATGAGAAGGATTGCAAATATGGGAGATTCATGAGATTCTAGTTCTAGTATAGGAGCTAATGATGATATGAGATATGTGTTATTTCTTGTTCACGAACAATGATAACAATAACAAAGATGGCAAGACTCTGAGAAGCTTGATAGATTAGCCATAAATGTTTTGGAGGTAGTTGAGCATGAATTGATGTAGTTTGATAATAATACTATATTGCCTTATTTACAAGTTTATGTAGCAAAAATGGATTTTTGGGGGGTTCCACAATATGCATGGAGTTGGTATTTTGCCATGATGGAAACCAAAGATTGACTTGTAGTTTTATATAGGAAAGATTCAGATTGGACTAAATTTACAAAAGCTCTTAGATAATTTTTTTGTTGAAGATACTAGTTTGATCACACACCAGAAACTTCTGGATTGAGTTGAGAGACCCAACAAATGTCTTTCACCTATAGTGATTTAGTATGGGAATTTGAGAATAGATATGCACAATTGGATGCTATTGAGTTAGAGAGTCAAAAAATTGAGGGACCATTTAGAAGATGAGAAAAGTCTAAAAACTAAGTGGTTGTATATAGCATAAGTTGTGAATATGATTGTTAAGAAGGTAATAATGAGATTGAGATTGCATACAGGGGCTATGCTTGGCTACCAATTTTTGCAAAACACCAAAAATTGTAGCTAAGCCATCTATCGCTATGGTTTTTCCTTCCGTTATGCATGCTAGTTCAAATGTAAAAAATGAGGTTTTGGATAAGATCCTTGTCAAGCGTTTTTGTGAAAACTGAAAACCCCTAGTCAAACGGTAGTTAGGTTTGATTTTTGCTAGCTTAGTTGTTTGTGTGATAGTTTGTTTTCACATTTCATAATTGGATTTCTTGTTTTCGTCTAGCTTAGGATTTTTTTTTGACATTTTGTTTGATTTTTTGAGTGTGAAACTTCATAGCCTTGGTCGAGCTTGGTATTTTTTTGGACAGTGGAGTTTGCTATTAGCTAGCGAACATTGTGGAGCAAGGTTTGTTTTCTTGTTGAGACTCTTGCACATTAAGAGGACTATGGGTTCACGAGCACTTCATGTTTCACTTATTGATGCACTGCACTCGAGGGTCATCTCCTGTTCTTATCAATTACTTCCATGTCCTGGGTTGCGGTTATGCACATTTTGCACCATCGTTGAGTACTTGCACTGCATGAGATCCGTTGCAACTATATGCAGTAAATCTTAGTTGCACGTGCACATGAGAGAGCACCTGTCATTGAGCACACACATTTCTTGCATGCACGATATATGGGATGTTCATCACAAAGTTAGGAACCTCGGGTTGAGTGTGTAAGGTGGTTGGGTGAGTACAAGGTCGTGAAGGATGCCACCAATTGTGAGATGGGTTGTTCATATTTGGTCAACATCTTGAGGACCATCATTTCTTGAGTGATTGTGAGATTTTGGATGGGTGGAACGAAGATTGATATTTTATTGATGAGAGTTGAGAGGTGAGGATAAGGAATTTTAAATTAATCAAGAAACTATGTTTACATTTTGCATGATGCATGATCACATGTAGATAGACTAGGCACAATTTCTTCAATGTATACATTATTTTTGTGTGTAGCATCGATTGATTGGTTGCATATCATGGATCCAACATTGCATATTATTCCAAATCATGAATAATTGAGCACGGAGCTCATTAAAAAACCATATTCCTACTAGGGCGCACACTGCACTTAAAAAAAGAAGGTTCATATCCAAAGAATATTTATTTTTAAGACTCAAGGATCAAAGAAAAAGATCATAAGTTTTACATCATCAACGACTATTTCTTGAAGAAAAAGAGGACATGTGTGTTGAAAGTGTATGCAATTACAAGAACAATAGGCCAAGGAAGGGAATAAGTCGTCCAAGATAAAAGATGGAGAAAAATGATGCAATTTACCAAAATCAATATTTTTTCCATTTTTTATGGATTTTCATAAATTTGTCCACTTAGGCTTGTCGATTAGATGGTTCTGATCGTTTTGAGTACCCAAATGACTATATTTGAGTTCAAATGACGAAGTTATGATCCAAACAAGTTGCAAACATGCATAGGGTAGAAAAAACGAAAATAGTGAAAAGGAGTAGAAAAGTAAAAGCCAAAAGTTGAAAGCAAAAAACCTAATGTATGTGAGTGTGGATAGAAAACTATATAAGGAGATGAGAATAGAGAGTTAAGGGCCTTCCCCCTTGATTACAATAGTATTTTATGAGAGAGGAGAACGGAGGGTCGCATGCTAGAGTGAGCTCTTGTCATGCCAATTTGAAAGTTGGAGCTTTTGGATGTCGAAGCGCCAAGCGTCAGCTCAAGGTTGTTAAGATACGAGAATATATTTTACTTGGTTTATTTTCAAATTGTTGGTTTTTTTTTTGTTGTGGTTGTGTGATGATGTACTCGAATTTGGATTTTAATTGTCTTGAGCTACAAGAGGCATTGTTTATTGTTTTGTTTTTTGTGTGTGGTTCGTGTGGTGTCTGTCAAAACATTTAAATTTTTGTGTTGTGTTGTGTATCTGACCAAGTCAATTACCCCAACTAGAACTCCTTTACGTCTCGTTATTGGGTTGTGAGTGAGGCTTGCTCTCCATCACCGCTCGCGTAACATCATGAAAGGAATGCATGGATTAATTAGTTAGAGTCTATTGATGAATTTATTGCCATTTTAAAGTAGGTTGAATTTGAAATGGGCTACTTGAGGGTGGAAAGTTCATTATATTGGTTGAAAATGGTACTATGAGAAACATTACTCAAAGAGGTGTTATGAATCTATAGTTTCATGAGCATGAGGAATCTAGCTTCATTCCTAGAATCCAGTATTCATGCACACACTTGGCTAGAGCTACTATAGACACTATAGTGAAGATGGGAGAATGAGAAATTCCATGTATTGCATTGTTTGATCATGGGTTTGAAAAAAATTTCATGACATGTAGCTTGTATGAGACTGGTGGTTTTCTAGTTGATGTAGGTCCTAGATGGAGAATAGAGGCTACTAATAATGCATCTAAAGATCTTTATGCTACATGCCCAAATATTTGGGTAAGTACTAGAGATGTATAGGATGATCAATACTTATTTGTGTAGGATGCATGCACTTATTTGGTTATATTGGGACAACCATACATTATTGTGATAAGGATGGAGACCAAAGTGCTTGATCATGCATCAAGCACCAATATGTACTCGTGTTAGGAGCAGAGATGGAAAAAGAGCAACATATTTTTTTATCATATGCGTTGAACATCAATAGGAGGCCATTTGTCGCTCGGAGGAACTTTCTTCCTAGATTCTACTAGTTCCTTTTCTTTGCCTTTCTACCTCCTTTGAGAAGAATAATTCATCATGTAAAGCATCTCTTTAGGGGCAGTGTATTTGGGAGATCTTTGGAGGATTTTGGCATGAGAGAAACAAGAGATGATGGTTTGTTTTCTTTTTCCAAAATAGAGGCTTCAAATCTATTGATTAGATCAAGAGATTTGAAATCCTTTTTAGATCTTTTGATGCATTTTACTTTTTTCTCTATCTTGTTATGAGACTACTTTTCATTTGAAAAAAATCAGTGAGATAGAGATGTATCTTCTTTTGCACTTGCATTTGAAAAAGACTCCTGAGGTAGAGATATTCCTTCATCTGCACCTGCTTTGAGGGTATTAGCTTTTCCAAGTGTGGCTACAGTTTCAAGGGAGTAGCTAGCATCATACTGAGAGAGGGTGAATCTTTCTCAATCCTTCATTTAGTGAATGATCTAGTAGGGGTATGCTAAGGGAAGGATTTGTTGATAGATTCTTCTTCCCATGCATTTGTCCAAGTGTGATCATGCTCTTCATTTAGCTGTGTCACGATGTTAATAGGGATAAGGGGTTCATCTTCCCATGCTTCAAGGTTAGCATGATCATGTTGTGTTGTGATCTTAGGAGAGTTGCATTTGGATATGTGAGAACCTAATGTTTGAGAAGGTGATATTGGGGAATCGGGATTAGTTACCTTAGGAGAGAAATGGGAATTGAGATATTCTCCCATGTTGTCATACAGTGTTTAATCGCATTCTCTTCTTTGCCAATGATTTAAATCAATGTGGTGAACCTCAATTTGGTGATGAGGTGTATCCTTATAGCATAGGCCTTTTAGATCTTCTCGAATCTGAATAGGTTTCTTTTAAATGTATGCAGGATTGGACTCTTCAGTAAGTATCTCTCTATAAATGCAAGAATCTTCCCAATGGCACCACCTTTTCTCTACTTTATATGATCTTTGATTTAAGACTGGTTCATCCAAGTAAGAAGCAATGAGAGGCCTGTGAGAGTAATCCTCCGTCTTGATGAGGCAATCTTCTAGCCTGGGAGGATATCTCTTGTGATATGTGGTTGCTGGTGTCTTGCTTTAGAAAACTCTTCTCCGTTATTTGCATCGTACCATGATTCTTGTTCATTGTTTGCGGACAGTGTCCAAGAAGTTATAGGAGGAGCTTTGGGAAGCTTGGCAAACACATGGCATAGTTCTTGTTCATGGTCTGTGATAATGTCCAAGATGTTGGAGGAGCTCTGGGAAGTTTAGAAAAAAAATTTGCATTATACTTTTGTGGGGAGAAGGCTTAAGAATAGTCATATCAGTTGGGGAAGAATTAAGAGAGAATACATCTTCTCCAAATTCTTCTTTTCTTTTACTACTCCCGATTATGTCCTTGTGTTTCCCTTTGTTATGCAACATGTAAAGAATATCCAGATTTTCTAAATCTTTTTGCTTTAATGGATTTAATGAACCACAAGAAGAGTAGATGATAGTTCCTTACCTTTTCCTTTGCTAGTATTCTGAGTTGGAGATTCCAAATCTTGGTCCTTCGAAACACAAGTAGTGGTAGATGATGACCTCTTTTTGTTTTCTTGATTTTTCAAATCTCAGTCCTTCAAAGAATGTAATGAAGCACAAGAAGTAGTCAATGGTTGTTTGTGTCTCTTGTTGAGAGTAAGAAAATGTTGTTGAGAAAGAGGAGAGGAATGTGATGCCAATTCTTTAAGTTCTTCAAGATCGGGAGTTGAGACTATGGAGAGGCATTAGAAGTTTGAGATGCATCATTCTTGGATTGATATTTAGGACTACCAAGTTGAGACCGTAAATTAACACCAAGATAAGGCTATAGAGAAACACTTGAATTCTTTTCCTTAGAAATAGGCAAAGAACCAAATGCAAGATTTCTGTGTTGATTTTGAAGGTCAATAGAATGAGACTATAGAGGCTCAATTGAAGAACTAAATGTAAGATCTCTTTGTTTGTCTTGTAGAGCAATAGGATGAGACTGTTAAAGCATATCATAAGAAGAGAACTAGATATGAAATTCTGGTTTTCTTCTTTAAGAACATCATAAGAACTTATTGCAAGGTTCCCTTGTTGTTTTATAATGAATCTGTGGAGGACCATTGGGAGAACCAAATGCAAGATGTTCGTTCTTATCTTCAGGATGAAGAGGATGAGATTGTTGAGGAACAATGGAAAAGTTAGATGTATCAAGAGGAGAGCAGTGTGAGACAATAGGGGAATTAGATACATGTTGTTTTTCCTGTTCAGGTCTATAAGTTGTTTTATACAACTAGCTTGAAGACTAACTCTATTCACAAGTTCATTAAGATCATGGAGAGTAGATTCTATAGAGGGATTATCTTAGTATTGCATACTAAGAGGAGTCTTATGAACATTGGTGGAGTGATTACGATAGGAGAAGGGCTCAATAACATTATTTCTATGGAGAGATTTTCTAGATTTTGGAGAAATGTCATGAGATACTTGTTCTAAGGATTCTGGGGGAATAGAAGAAGAGGGGTATTAACCCTCAAACGAACAACGTGGAAAACCCAGAAAATATAAAGCAGAAGACAAAGCCAAGGTAAAAGTGAAATGGAGAATGAAGGCACACCAAGAAAATTTGGGAAACACAAGAAGTGTGAAAAAGTCCTAATCAATGAGGGATAGACGCTCAAGAGAAAGCACAAGTCCATACTTCTATAAAAGAGTGCAAGGTGCATTGTGATTTATTTTAAAAGTGTCAGCATACAAATTGTAAATGTAGATGGGCAGCAAGAGGGAAACTAAGAGGATAGGAGGACAAGGGGAAAAGGGCCTAGGCTATGACCATGGCCATGTAAAAAGGGGATGACTGCCCAAATGGAATTTAGGGCTTTGTATATAAAGTTCAGAAAGTGAATGAGAGCTTATTCTTTGGTGTGTGGCAAAGTGGACTCTTCTTCTTTTCTCCTTCTCTTCTCTTGCTTGCTTGTGAGTGCTTGAGGGAGGGATTGTGAGGGATTGAGCTTGTGAGAGTGAGGGATCTTGGAGGTGAGGCTCTCCACCTTCTCCTCCCTTCTTATTCTCTTCTCTTCTCTTCCCTTGTCTCACGTGTGGCTATGGCGGATGGAGCTTGGAGGAAGAGACTTGAGGGTGCTTGAGCTTTCATCACAAATTGTGGAGCTATGGGCATGCTTGAGAAAGGAAGCAACTTAATCGGGCATCAAGGTAAGCTCATTACATCCGTAGAGAGGAAGGCGCATTGGCTACATGAGAGGTAGCCATTGGTGCTTGCTTGGAACACTCGAAATAATAAGTGGTCCATGGGTCTTGGCAGTAGAGCTTGAGCTCGCCACTACATTTTGGTTATGTTGCCAGGACCAACAGATTCAAGCTTGAGAATTTGTGCATTTCGAATCAAGCATCGAAGTAAGGATTTCATCCCCGAACCAGAGCTTGAGGTAGATAGGAGGTTTTGAGTCTTTAATCCGTGCTACAAGTAAGTATTTTTTATCTTTGATGTTTAGTTTAGTAGGAGAAATTAGTTCAATACCTTGCTTTCGATTCTTGTTGCATTTAGAGTAGGTTAAGGTTAGAAAATTGATTGGAAAAGTGTAGGGTTTGCTGCTATAAAATAGACCAAATATGGCACAGATATGTGAAAAACGGGAGGAAGGAGAGCTGAAGGGGGCTGAGAGACTAACCTGCGAGGGGGCAAGAGTGGCAAGAACTTTGTAAAGGAGGGGTTTAATAGCTAGGATACCTAGGGGAAGCTCATTTGAAACCCTGGTTTCCTGAGAGAGAGAGAGTGAGAAAGAGCTTCGTTATGTGGACTTAATTCAATCTCATCATTAGAGCTCATTTTCCACTACAGGTATTCGCACACCTTCTCTTGCATGTGTAGTTAGGATCTGGAGGTGCTCGAGCAGTGTGAAGGCTTTGATCGCTCAGCGTGGTGAATCATGTGTCAGCTCGATGAAAACGCGATGTGGTTGAGTGACAACAACTCTAGGCAAAGTCCTAGAATCAGCCCTCGGACCACCTGATTCGGACCACTTGACTCGGACCACTCATTATTGGGCCCTCCGTCTAAGTCAATCATTCGACCACTTGGCTCCGACCACCTAATTGGGCCATTGGACAATCGTGTCCGAATTTGACACTTAGACCAATTGCATTTGTTCCTTTTTCACTCGGCCCTTAGACATTCGAATGGGCCAAATCAGACATTCGACCCCTACAATTCGGACCTGTTGGGCCAAGTTTGATTTTTCACAAATTTTTCAACATTGGACCAGAACACCTAAACACCGGCTATCCAAACATGCGAAGACCATACAAAAGCTAGAGAAGCCTTCTTGGCACAAGGAACAAAGATATCAGTGAGACTCAAGCATAGAGGTGATGCGAGTCAACCATCTATCGATTCAATTTGAAAACAACACCGATTAGAGTATTAGAGCACTATAGAATCATGGCGGGGTAGAGAGAGTAGCAAAGAACCCTACAAATCAGTAGAGATGGCCAAAAACTAGGTATACAACACTATTAGGCTAAACCAATGACAAGAGCGATAGAGTCGTTTAGGCACTTGTCTTCTCATGCACTCTGAATTCCAGCCTAGAAAGCACAAGGGAGAATAGCTAAAAGCCTAATTTTGCACCGTGTACAGGAAAGAACACACACATGCACACACATAAAGAGTGAGGGTAAATTGAGGATTGGTTGTAACTAATAAGGAACTCACCCAGACATAAGAACTTGAAGGAACCCACCAGTAAGAGAAGACCCAAGGGCTCTGCAAGGCTTAGCTATGTATAACCAGGATCAGCAAACTGAAAACTTACGCCAGATTTTAGAAATGTGAGAGATCTAAAGGGTGCTAACCCTAGCATGCATGAATCAGTTAGAGAGTGAGAGAGCACTAGAAGAAGATCTCACACTGAGCGAGCTCCTGAAAAAAGGACTACTAGATAACACAACCATTGAACGAAGCACTGCAGCATTGGCAGCATCGCTATTGACAAGGTTAGGAGTCAACCAAGGCTCTAAGAGCCAATCAAAAATCCCTGTGGTAGTGAAACAACTGTACAAATACAAAGCTACTGATGACCCATATAACTTTGTGGGGAATAGTTTGAGTAGATCTGCAAGGCCAATGGCCTCACTGATCCTACTCAATGCTCCCAAGCTTTTGGATTGTGCTTAGGCGACAAGGGCACAAGTCTAGATGTTGCAGAGCGTGCTGATTTCAGTGGCTTGAAAAATCTCTTCATTAAGAGATTTTCCGAACCTGTATACTTTGATAACCTGTTGGTGTGGCTTATGAACGTCAAGTAGAAAGAGAAAGAGGATATTTGAGATTATGTGACCCATGTGAGGAGTCTCTTCAAGAGGATCCCCATGGGTGAGAGACCACTCAAAAGGGTGATATCCACTGTATTTGTCAATGGAATACGAATCGAGGAGCTCTACAAAGCCTTGGTCGGCAACTCAAGCTTGCAGCGAGACATGCTGGTGAGGGTCTTTGAAGAAGCTATTAGAGTGGATGACCAGCTCAAGGAAAGAAGCTCCAAGTCTCAAATCAAGAAGAATCTAGTGCCAAAAGCTCCTAGAGAGCCTCAAAACCGAGTGAGAGAGCAGACTCAAGCACTCAAGACAAAGGGAAGGGCACTGAGTCGAGACAAGAGCTAGCTAAGATTAGGATGGACATAGCCAAACTACACGAGATGATGAGATGACCAACGTGCCCACATGCCCAATGTGTGCATTTTGGCAGAAACCACTTTCCATCTGAGTGTCAGGAACCTAGGTCATGACCTTATGCTAATTGTGGTAGGTTCGGCCATGACACCATGCATTGTCGATTATCTCAAAGGCTCCCATACTCGCAGCCTTATGGTCAACCCTATCTTGCGAATAGGCCACCAAAATTATTTGGAAGGGGAGCCCCATTGGTTCTTCTAGCACCAAATCATGCCAAACCTGCCATCCTTTCCATCCTTGGGAAGGAAATTAATCCTATGGGTATCTCTAGACCGGTTGGACCCTATGTGACCCATCCACCGAGTGACACCCCAGTCCACTACGTGGATGAGCCTAGCAACGATGAGCCTTATATTAACCTGTATGTGTTGTACGATGAGGAAGACAATGATATCCTCATGGACTATAGACAAGTACTGATGATGGCGTTGGAAAGAAAGAGAGGCAGGGGCCTAGGGGGGCAAGCTCAAGAGGTGGAGCAGCGGTCACCCAGGACATATCTCTTCACGTTGCCCTGAGAGGGAGCAAGCAAACATAGATAAGGCTAACCTCAAGTGTGGAATCACTCACCTTTTTGTCAACTGACCTAGGCAGAGACCATCCTCTAGTTCGGAAAAGGAGCCATTGGTTCCATTGGGTTTATTCGGTATCGAGATGCTTGACGGAGAGGCCACACCTATCCCATTGCATGTCATGACCTGTGTAAAATGAAGCACGCCGACATATCATTATCAAGGCCCAGTAACCTTGACGCAACCTCAGTTGGGAATAAGAGTCAAAGACCAAGGAGGGAGATATCAGACGCTAAGGTCACCCTCAAAACCGAAAGTGCCATGACTTTTCCGGTTAGAGGGAGATTCATTGACGCAAAAGAAGAGACGTCGGCACCCTAGACGGTTGAAAAGGGAAGTGCTAAGGTCGGCAAGTACCCTAACCCAAAGCGCCAACTTGAAGCCATTAAGAAGTGAAAGAGTGGGTGAAAGGAGGCCCATGAATAGCTAAAGGATGCTGAGCCCATACAAGAAGATGAGATTGATAATCTCTCAAGCATAGGCACCCCAGTATCTCCCCGACAACCAAAATTAAGAGAATCGATGAAACCTCAAGCAAGACCGCCTTGACAAAGCCTAAATACTCTGGGTTGGCAAGCCAATCTGGGCCATTGGCCAAGAACCATAGACATAGGAGAGAGGCAAGTGACTAGCAACCTCCTCAACACACTGGTAACCACCCGTATGACTCTAAGCTTGGGCGACCTACTTAGGCACCATCCTACACTATGGTTAGAGCTAAAATGTTGGGTCGAAGAATCAAATGAACCAATCATTGTAGACTTGCCTGAGCACGATATAGAAACTCAAATACTGAGTCTTACTCAGCACCCCATGCCTAACTCCTTACATGTCAATGCTTTTTGGGAAGGCACATAAATGCATGCAGTCTTCCCTGTCCTATCTCTCGAGAATGTCACAAGAAAGGGAATTATAGACACAAGGGCAGGAGTGAGTGTGCTAAGCCATGTGGTACTCCAAACTTGGGGCAACACATCGGTCAAAACCACTAGATTTAATGTCACATTGGCAAATGGAATGAAGGTGAAGCTATTTGGAGTGTTAAAAAATTGACCAGTGAAGATTGCTGGAATCCAATTCTTGGTGGACTTCATAGTCATGAAGGGAGTGGACTACAACATCCTGCTGGGCCCGACCCAGGATGCATAACACGAGAGCCATAGAAGACTAGGGAAATGGTCTTATCTTCTTAGGAAATTGAACAGAAGCTGTAAGAGTAGAGATGGAAACTTGCAAGACTACGCTACTCAACCTAAATGCCATCTACACCATCCTAAAGGGTGATGGATAGCAAACTAAGGGATCCTATGGGGGTCTTACCAAGTATATCCCGTGCCCTGAGGACAAGCGAGACTGGATACACGTTCTTGCTACCATCGACCTACCATTCTCAGATACTGAGGAGTATGAACAGATCATCAAGTTAGTTGAAAAGTTCGAGGACACGCCTTCCGTGCCAACCTGCATGATGACCAAGAATCTACATGGGAGACCCACTCAGGCATCCCGAGTTCGGAGTAATAGATGAGAGCTCTGGGAGATCCTAGGATACTTAACCAATAAGTTGATTGGAAATCTAGCAACGAACCTTAGGCCACTCCAATATCTCTTGGATGAGCCTGAATGGGGATGGTCCAAGGTGCACGATTTGAAACTGAAGTATAATTGGGCCTTACTTCTCAACCAACAAGAAGGAAATTCTTAGGACTAGGAAAATGACGAGAGACCAGATAGAGATAGCTCAGATGATGAATATGAAGATTGTTGTTCCTTCAGAGATGAGAGTGAAAAGGAAGTCGATACCCTAGAGTATGACACTGGGGAACATATCATTGAACAAGTACAAGTAGACCCCAGACCAAGCAAGCAGAGTGCATTTGGAGAGGGGAAAGGATTCAAGCACAAGGGTTTCGATCAAACTTGGTTGGAGCACACGGGTGCAATTAACTACGAGCTGGTAGGCCTAGCTCCACCACATGATACACCACTGCTGCGAATGGACTCACCTTCTGAGCTACAACCACCAGGGGAGAGCCCCTCTTCTGGTGAAGACAGAGAGTTTGATTCCGAGTCAGAAGCCAGCTTAGATAGTGACCCATAAATACCTCAACCTCCCAAGTGTTAAATGATGCGGATCTAGGACATGACACAAGCTATGGTGGATCAAAGATGAAGACCAATTTCATAATGACATGGACAAGTAGAGATAATCTATTACACAAGTGAATTAGGTTCCAAGATAGATTATCTTGGACTCATAAACACAATCTTGTGTAGAATTGACAATGACAGACACTTAACTGAAAGTACAAATCATCATGATTTTGTATTCATTTCATAGTCAAGTACAATGCTTTATAGGCTTTGAGTTGTTCCACTCTCCTCACTGTGCATATGAGATTCAGGATAGCTCCTCTTGGAGCATACATCATTTGTCTATTTCTCAACACCCCCCTCAAATGATGAGTCCCTGCCCTTACTGGCTTTTGCCCCCCCTACATGTAGACATGGACCAGGAGACTAGCTCTTTGGCAGCCTAGTCAAGTTAAGGCTTGAAACTTTACATTCTTGGTAAGGGTTGTACAAATCAAATTCACTAAGAAAGATCCACTATGGGAAAAACATATGAAGGATACAATGAAAGTTCTTCAAAACAATCTGTCAGAGTTGTTGATGGTAGTGGAAGCATATTCTTCTTCTTCTCTTTCTTCCATGTATTGGTTCTGGTGATGATCACTTTGCAATTGTTGGGCTCTCTTCTTGTGGAAACATTCACTGGCTACATGGTCAGTCTTACCACAATAGTGACATGTAATCCGATCCTTGTTATTGTTGTTGATGAATCCTCGACCTCTTCCTTTAGGTCCAGCAGCTCCTTTGGTGTACAAAAGATTTTCCCTAGATGATGAGACATTGTCTTTTGCATTCTTGGTTTTTACTTTGCCTTCTTCATCAAGTAGTGAGTGCTCAATATCTTTAAGTGTGAGGCTTGGAACATTACTCAAAGTGGACACAAGATTTTCATATGGATCCTTGTTTACACTTGCAAGCAGTACGGCTATTGCTTCATCTTCCTCAATATTCTTTTTAAGAGATGCAAGTTGAGTTTTTAAACTCTTAAACTTATTAATATGTATGGTCATAGAAGCACTGTCTTTGATATCGAGTTTATAAAACTGCACGAGAAGTTTTACCTTTGAATTCTTTGCTTGAGTACCAAACATTTTATCAAGTTCCTCCCAGGCGGTTCTAGCATTTCTAATGCCAGATATATGATGTAACACGTCATCACTTAGTCCCCAAGCAATGATGCCTAGTGCCTTATTATTCATCTTCTTCCATTCTTTGGATTTGAACAGTTCTTCTTCAACAAACCCGTCTTCATCATCTTCCTTCTTGTTATCTGCATCATCTTCAAACAGGTCCCACAAGTCTTTTCGCATTAGGTGATACATGGTCTTTTCCTTCCAGGCATGGAAACCTTCTCCATTGAACTTTGCTATTTGCTCAAGCTCTGCCATGTTGCTAATCTTCAGTTAACCATCAAAAAAGTGTATTTTAATGTGTCAAGAGACACAAGAGAATCAGTTTCAAATTGACGCTAGTTGAGTGTTAATGGATACTAGTCGGTACTTGATCTGCTTCCTCTTAGGAACTTTGTGGGTGGCTTCTGAGCTTCCTTGGACACTTCCAAACTAGTAATGAGCTTCAGAGAGTATTCTGCAGTGATCAGAATCACTGTTGATGATGGTAATGAGAAAAAGGAACAAGGTTTCCAAGCTTCCAAATTTCTGGATATGGCTTCCTGGATTAGGGTTTCTATAGTAGCCTGGTTTTTTGGTCAGTGTGCATTACGCACTTGATCATTCTCAGAAATTTTTACATAGCCATGAAGCTTATCTCATGGGCTACAAAAGCCTTGTGGTTGTTGCGTTGATTGCGCTACGTGTTGTGCGTGCAACTGTACGAACCGTCATGCAGTTTCAGACGGCGCCGTTTCTGGAGATCGCGCAATGCTGCCTGCTATGGATGCTAATGTTGTTGTCCGATGTGATAGGCTGAAGCGCCTAGAGCAAGGGAAGATACTTCTAGAAGGATTCACTTGAAGATATGGCCCGTAGAGAGAGATCCAAGTGCTCCAAGGTGGGTAAATGCAGTCTGGCTATGGCTGCCAGAAGGTCCAACTAGGATTTGAAGTTGAGACTGGAGATATGAGCTGAATGTGGGCTGGTTAGAGATTACCAAAGGTGAAGGGAGACTAGAGATTCAGAGTATGAGCTGTGCCATGCCCAACTGGGCTCTGATACCATGTTAAATGATGCGGATCTAGGACATGACACAAGCTATGGTGGATCAAAGATGAAGAACAAGTTCATAATGACATGGACAAGTAGAGATAAGCTATTACACAAGTGAATTAGGCTCCAAGATAGATTAGCTTGGACTCATAAAAACAATCTTGTGTAGAATTGACAATGATAGACACTTAACTGAAAGTACAAAGCATCATGATTTTGTATTCATTTCATAGTCAAGTACAATGCTTTATAGGCTTTGAGTTGTTCCACTCTCCTCACTGTGCATATGGGATTCAGGACAGCTCCTCTTGGAGCATACATCATTTGTCTATTTCTCAACACCAAGACCAGACACACTAAGGGGGACCTACTTGTCCACCTATGACACCAACGATTAAAGGAGGAACGACGTGCACTAAGCAAAGAAACATAGAAAGAGGAACAACAAAAACCACAAGACCTATCGAAAAAATTCACAAAGTTTAGGAAGGGAGATAGGGTAGTGATCTTGCTGGGAGCCAAATGCCAAGGAAAACAAGAAAACCAATCAAGGGACCCGCCAAGGTCAAGGAGGTCAACTTAGCCAAGGAGGGGGAAATCCCACAACTTGTCTTTATAGCTGTTGATTTGGCTAAGCAGGATGAGGCAAGTCTCATTAATCTCTTATGAGAGTACATAGACGTGTTTGCTTGGTCCCTAAAAGAACTTAAAGGGGTGGACCCTAGCGTGGTGACCCACAACATACCCATGACACTTGATGCAACACTGGTCAAACAATGACCATATCCCATGAATCCAAAGCACACTCATGCTATCAAGGAAGAAATCGACAAGCTAATGAGGGTAGGATTCATCTACAAAATTGAAAACATGGATTGGGTTTCCCCCATAGTCATCGTATTAAAGAAGAATGGAAAGATTAGAGTGTGTGTCAATTACAAGAAGGTGAACGCGTCTACGAAGAGAGATAATTACCCACTTCCATACACAGAGCACATGCTTGAGAGAGTAGCTAGCAAGGAGGCCTACAATTTTTTGGATGGGTTCTTTGGGTATAATAAGGTGCAAGTGCACCCCAATTTGACTAATGCACCAGTCACTTTCCAACGACTGATGTGTACGATATTCAAAGACATGCTGAGGAATGAGTTAGAAGTTTTCATGGACGACTTGTGCATTCGCTCTGCTTGGCAAGAACATTTAAATAGGCTTCAAGCGGTCTTTGAATGATGTTGGCTATACCATCTCTCATTGAACCCATTGAAATGCCAATTCTAGTGTGAAGCATGGATGTATCTTAGGACACATGGTGTCAAAGAACGACATTGCCATAGATTTCTTGAAGATCAAGGTCATTGTCGACCTTCCATCCCCAGCTGATTACAAGGGTATTCAATGCTACTTAGGACACACCGGGTACTATTGGCGCTTTGTGTTAAACTATGCATTGATATTGCTAGACCTCTATACAAGCTGTTGATCATATTCGAATGGAGTGTGGAGTGCCAACACGCATATGAGAAACTAAAAAAGGCCTTGACCACCACTCCGATACTACGAGCCCTAGATTGGACACTCATGTTCCACGTGCACATCGATGCTTCGAAATTCGCGATAGGAGCCGTATTGTGTCAACATGGTGAGAAAAACCTCGATTATCCAGTGAGATTTTCTTGCATACAACTCACTAAGACTGAAATGAATTACTCGATGATGGAAAGAGAAGGCTTGGCCATGGTGTTTGCTGTAAAGAAATTTTGGCACTATCTTTTGGCTACGCCCTTTACCTTCATTGTTGACCATCAAGCCTTATTGTATCTGGTTAATAAACCATGTGCTATAGGACACATTGGTAGATGGCTTCTTCTACTTTTGGAATTTGACTTCTTCGTGGTAGTGCGTAAGGGGAAGCAACACTTCATGGCTGACCATCTGTCTCATATCCCCATAGGAGAAGTGGCTAGCCAAGGCATTGTGGATGAATTGCCAGATGCACACCTATTTCACTTATCCAATGAGAAAGATTTTTTTAGACCTGATGCCATATTGGTCCGATGACATAGTTCAAGTGCTTGAGCATAGACTGCCAAAGCAACCAATAGATAAAGCGTGATTGAGGCAGCTCATCCTACAGGTCCAACCATACCGATTGATAGTAGGCCAACTTCACATGTTGGGACAAGATGGACTATTGCGTAGATGTGTGTTTGAACATGAAATGCATGATGTGCTAACAGAGGCACATGGCAGAATCATCGGAGGAAATTTCTGCAAGGAAGCGATAGCTTGCAAAGTACTACAATCCCAGCTGTGGTGGCCTACCCTTTTCCGAGATGCTACATGCTTTGTGAAGCACTGTGATAAATGCCAAAGGACCAAAGTACCAATTCATAAGCATCACATGGAGCTAAGCCCAATTATTGCATGATAACCCTTCGAGAAATGGGGGATTTACTTCATCGGACCCTTTAGTCTTGCAACACAATATTCACAAGTCAAATACATTATAGCCACTAATTACCTGAAAATATGAGAAAAAGAGCAAGCTACAAGAAAGAATGACGCTCAGACCACTGCTCGGTTCCTATGGGAGCAAGTGATCTCATGATTCGACTGCCCCATCGAACTAGTTAGTGACCAAGGCACCCATTTTGTCAATGAAGTGATAGCTCACCTCATGTCCTCTTTCCTAATCATCCATTAGAAATCCTCACCTTATTACCTAAAGGAAAACGGTCAAGCAAAATCAACAAATAAAATCTTGATCAATGTCCTGACTAAAGTCATCTCGGCTTCACACAGTGTTTGGGATAATAAGTTGATGGTGGCCGTATGGGCCTACAACATGGCTTACAAGACAGCTATGGGATAGATCCCCTTTAGATTGACATATGGCATAGAGGCAATCCTTCCCTTGGAATTATTCATACTACCAAGTCTCAGGATCTCCCTTCAAGAAAGATGGGATGGAAAAGGGGCATGGACAAAATGCTTGATTGAACTTGAACACTGACGGAAACCCGGATTCTAGCCACCCATGCGCTCATATGCAAGAAGTCAAGATGCAAAAGTTGGTTTGACAGGCATGTGAAGCAGCCTAGCTTCGAACAAGGTGACTTATTATTGCTATACTCAGTCAAAGGACATAAGAAAAAGCTAAATTTTCGGGGGGCTCAGACCTTTTAAGGTTCAGACCATTAGTCAAACTGCCAAAGTAGAACTTGAAACCCTAGATGGTGAAGGCATAGGCTTCTTCAATGGCAATCAGATAAAGATGTACTTCCCTCCCATGCACCCATTGCATGAGCCCCCAATGACAGCACCCCCTATCCACGTGCAAGTAGCCACTATCACTGAAATAGATGGTGAAAATGAGGAAGCAGTACCACCAACTTACCTACACATGACGGTCACTGCTAAACACACATGCACCATCAATGCGTTGATTGATAAGGGAGATGATTTTAATATCTTGTCTCATGACCATTGAACCCAAATCGGCAAACCACAGTTGCAGCCCACTAATGCTAACCTCACCCCTTATGGAGGCTAACCCTACATGCTGTTAGGAAAATGCAAGGTTACAGTTTCTATCAAGTTTGAAAGTGTGCCGATAATCGTCTATCTATCACCCAACACTAAGAATGCGAGCATGGAATTGCTATTAGGACGGAATTTCAAGAAGCAAAATCGTTGTAGTGTTGACTATGAGCTGTAGCGTATCCACCTAGCCATAGGCACCATTTGCATTATTATAGCTTTCAGCAAGGGTGGTATAACCCTTTCCAAGTCTACAGAGCCACCGATAGAGCAACCCGCAGGAAGTTTGTGACTTGTCACACTTAAGAAGGAAGTTTGTGACTTGTCACAACCTATCCAGCCTCAAAGCCAGCAACCCACTAGAGCCACCACTGAAGCCCATGAAGCCCAGTTCAACTAGGTACCTAAACAAGGAGCGCCGCCTAGGAAGAGAAACCAACAGTCTTCCGAGGCTAACAATCCACACCCAAAACCTAGGAGGCCAAGGCGAAAACATAAACATCGATGCATGCTCAATAGGTCCCTAAGATCTTATTGCACGCACAAGGCTACCATGAGGGTAACACCTGGATTTGGATGCCTAAAACCAAAGTGACCAAAGACCCTACATAAGCACCTCCCTCAAGCTTGACCACCCACAAAATCATGCTAGAAATACTCAAACCACCAGTGAATCAGGCCTATGCCCATAGAACCTCCGAAGCCTAGCTCTATAAGGCCTAAACTAGTCTATAGCCCACAATCACTAACTCCCACTAACAAAATACCCCGTTCTAGTGTACATGATGCAACTCAGATCTCACATGCATCTAGTGGCATGACAACCGCAATCACCACCAAAACCATCAAATGGGAAACCCAACTTCAACCTAAAGAGAAAACCGCATAGTGACCATTACCAACAGCTGAATTATCTAGCCTTGTCAACAAGCCTCAATCACCCCCTGGCCTTCATTCCTTGTATGAACGATGACCAATTCTAACTTTGGCCGTAGACAGCTAAAAATATGGGGGAAAACTTGGTTGCTTGCCTTAGATGCTTAGATGATACTTTCATGACCCTGGCTAAAAGCTACGCACGACTAGACTTAGGCCTCTTGGACAAACCTATAGCAATGGAAGTACCAACACTCCCTTGCTCTTGGGAAGAGTTAGAATTTGTATTTGTCAAGCCTTTTGAAGCAACTCAAGAATTAATTGCAACTGAGATATCCCACGAACAATCCATCAAGCAATGTCTCATTATGTCATATAACAAGAATACAACCCCGGCCACAAATCAAGAAATCGTGAAGTTGGAACAACTTGTCGACCATAGCTCCTCCTTCTTACAGAAATGGTACACTCTACGATTGCAATGGGAGTAAGTGGGACACCAAATAAAGAC
The DNA here is from genome assembly GCF_053477565.2 of Lygodium microphyllum. Lineage (NCBI taxonomy): Eukaryota > Viridiplantae > Streptophyta > Polypodiopsida > Schizaeales > Lygodiaceae > Lygodium > Lygodium microphyllum. The sequence goes on along the minus strand of NC_141151.1, from coordinate 143,502,155 downwards.
CAATGTCGAACAATGTTGCGCAATCAAGGCATTTGAATATGACCCAACCTATGTCGCTCCAACTTCCTATAGGGTGTTGTCTTCTATTCGTAACCGACCCCTCAAAGAGCACATTGAGGGACATCCATTTTTAGATTGCATCATCATAGAGGAGGAGTCGTGTGTCGCTAGTCTAACAGACTTTGGAGACTTCTTGCTTGATGTCCTCGCTTATATTATGCACATAGGTATTCGCCCTTTTGACATTGACAGTTATGCTCATCTTGAGTATAATCCTAATTTCTATCCTTGGCTCATGCCAAGGTAACATCTCACATTAGGTGTTGAATGGCCGTCACCCTCTAACCCCTTAATCCTCATAATGATTCTTCTGAATTCAAAGAGGGGGAGGTATGGTAACAAACCAAAATACATAACAAGAACCATAAAGGAAATAACATATGCAGGACATGAGGGACCTCAATGGTAGGATGAAGTAACTTGTGACTGAGGATTTGATAATAAACCTTGAGAGCAATGGACTTAGACTCTTGAAGGAAAAATTCTAATCATGTACTAAAATATATTTATCTACCTAGCTAGGTGGAAAAGCACTAATGGAAAAACATGGCTTATGATAGGAGCGGAAGATGTCATAACAGGACCAAGCAGAAGGAACTAGCAACAATGAGCCCACCTAGGTAGGATAGAGGCTGGGAACTAGTGCTCAAGTGGAATAAGATTTTCCTCCACCCGTCCTTGAAGGAAAGGGAAAAGGCACACTCTATCCGACCCCGCCTACCCTCTTGCCCACTACCCCAACCATCACAGAAACTCTAGGTACCCTTGCCACAGTGGATGCCAGTAATCTCATGGCATGGGTGTAGTTCTTAGTCAATCATGCACATATCCCAATGCCCACCTCTAGTGTGGGCATGCCAACTAAAGGAGTGAAAAGATCAACTGCTACAGACATTGAATCTCAACAGGGACCTAAGCGACCAAAGGTAGAGGCTATCACCACGAAGCTGCAAGGCATAAACCAAGATGAGCATGTCAACGAGCTCTATGCTTAGTTGGAAAGGGCAAGGGAGGAGAAGAGAGAGACACTAGTGATGCTAGAAATGGAAAGGGAAGTGGCAAATGCCTCCCAGCTAGAAAAGACTTGCCAAGTGGCCTTGCAACATAAAGAAATCCATGCGCTGAAAGCAAAACTAAGGGCCAAGGAAGATGATGAAGAATAGTGGCAAAAAATACTAGAGGAAGAGAACCAAGACGCAATGCAAAGGGAATATAAGCTCCTGGTTCTATAGCAGGTGGAGCTCGAAGCACAGGTGAGAAAACTTCAAGCGGGCATGGAGGAGCCCGCCACACTCGAAGAAGAGAAAGCACAAGAGTAGGAAGAATGGATAAAAGAGAAGAAAGAGCTCGCTCACATAGGGAAAGAGCAAGAATCAATCATAATATCTCTAGCATGCAGGCAGGAGGAGAGCTCCATAGAGATGGCAAAGAGAGTTAAAGAGTAGGAAACTCGCATTGAAGAGTGGATAAGAACCTTGGCACATCATCTGGCTCAAGCTGAGAAAGACAAAACACTTGCGGAAAGCAGAGCAAAAGCTACCTAAATGACCTTCCAAATGCAACAATGTGCCTTCTTAAATACCGTACTGGACATCACTTAGACATCGGAGGGAGAGCCCCTGATTGGCCGTAAAGAAGAAACTGGGAATGGATCATAGAGCACTGAAGGCTGGACTCCACATGTCGCCACAACCTAGGGGAGCAAGGCTAGGATGAGCAATGCCATTATCTCCTACTGGTGGGCCTAACCTAGCAGGAAGTGGATGCACTCGGGTTCCTCCAAGAGGAGTAGTAAGAGCCAAGCCGGCAGAGGTGTTAGAAGACGGGCATAGAAACCCACTGTAAGCAAGGGAGTATAAGGGGAGATGAGTGTAAATAGCCCTAGGGGCAAGGAAAACCCTAACCCTAGCTAGCAAAGGGCTATATAAACAGCCTATGGGTCACTATCATTGGTGAGAGAGTGTACCCAAGTTGTACTCTAAGCAACTTAGTAAGCAAGATTTCATTATTGTACTTTGAGCTCTCTTCTCCCTCTTGTGCACACATTCTACTACTGCAAACTCTGATTCTCAACATGGTATCAAAGCCATCTCTAATCTCCTCAGCTTCCCTCAGCATCAGTTATCACTAAGTGCACATGAGCTATCATTTTCTTCATCTTATCCTTCTTTCCTCCATAGCTGCCTGCAACCTACCTCCATTGGAGGACTTGGGGAGGACAAAGGAGGCCATATCTCCCTCTGCTTTCTTCTAGAGTTTTCTTGCCTATCTCAAGGCAAATCAGCCTGGCATGATAGATGTCAGGATTGGTCGACGGCGTGGGCAGCATTGTGTAAATTTCAAAAACGGCGCAGTTTTCTGTTAGCGGAGAAGTCGGGCTGTTGTACATGCAGCAGGTAGTGCAATCCGTACTGTTATCTTGGGGCTTTGATAGCCCCCCAAGTGGGCTATCCTCAACTAAAAGGGTTCCTGGAAATTCCTCTCACAGAGAGAGATATCTGCCAAAGAAGACGGGCATAGAAACCCACTATAAGCAAGGGAGTATAAGGGGAGATGAGTGTGAATAGCCCTAGGGGCAGGGGAAGCCCTAACTGTGGTTTTTTGGGTAGCCATAGCCAACAAGCTCCAAGCTTGAAATTTTGTCATTTTTACACTCTGAGCTTCATTAACAGTGATTCTAATCACTGAAGCAGAGTCTCTGAACCCTATTCTAGATGCTAAAGCTCTTGGGCATGCTAAACGGACATCACCAAGCATCGGGAAGCCGACTTCCAACCGGGTTCCATTCAAGCACTTCACTAAGCTTGACAATAGTGTTTTTTTAACACTAATCATAAATCATCAGGTTAATTGCTTGCTGGGCATCCATTAAAACCCAATGAGTTTTTTTATTCCTCTTCATATATTGTTGTAAGGTTATGTGTAAAATTAACACATAGACCATCATGCACAAGAAGTGTAGTGCATACCGTGAGTGACTTTGTCGCAAGTACATTGGTCAATGAAATTAATAGCATGAGTGTCGTCGTACTCTCCTCAGAATCATCAGCAACAAGCATTGAGATCATAAACAAATCGTGTCCAACACAAGCTTCATCCACTAAGCCATACCACAAGGAGGAGCCTGAAGTCCAGTCTAGGTTTACTTCATTAAAACCTAAAACGACTATTAAACCTCGGAAGAAGCTTGCACATAAGAAAGGACCACCAAAGTCATACTTTGAAATATTACACTTATATGATTTTCAGCCTTTCTCTTCATTGCAACTTTGACTTCACTTTGTCTAATTTGCTTCCGCATTCAATGAAAAGTTTGTAAGGGACTAGACACTGCCCTTGTCCTAACAAGTGGTAAGACCTTCCCAATGACCACAACATATGCTGATGTCCGTCCTCAAATTCAAAAGTTTGATGGTAAGGATTTCCACCCATGGCAGGTACTTATAAAATACAAAATGATGGAGAGGGTATTGGCCTCTTATTCAAGGCAGTAGAGCTATAAACTCTGCAAATATGATTGATATAGAGGATGACCAACATGCTCAAGCAATCATAATGCTACACTTAGATGAATCCTTGAATCATCATGTTGATCAACTAAACACTGCTAAAGAAAAATGGGATGAGCTTGAAAATCTCTATGGAGCCACAGGCAAAAATACTAAAATCTTCCTTAAAATTGAATTCTTTAGCTTGGAATATCGTTCAGGGGAAGATTTGGGAAAATTCATTTCTCATATGAAGGGACTTATGGCACAGCTTGCTTCTGTACAAGCTCCAATACATGAAGAAGATGCTATTGCTATTCTCCTAAAATCTGTAAAACAGGTGTTTCCTACTCTTGTAACCACTCTCACCAACATTCCAGATCCTACTTTGGCAAGTACCATTCAATCCTCTTTGGATGAAGAAAAGAGGAACCACAAAGAAAGCAGCAAGAGTCAAGAAACTTCAAATTCCCGTGAACAAGTATTGGTTCATACAATTCTCACTAAATGTTCTTTCTGTAAGTGTAACATTCACGAATCTAAACCACGCATTCTGCATGCGAATCTCCTCTTAGGAGGCTAAAAGGTTAGGATAATGACAAAAAATTTTATTGATTATCCCTCTCTCCTCCAGCCGACTATTGTGCTAGAAGAGAAGGGAATAGTAATGGCCACCAAGTTGCTTGCTAGATGCCATGAGACGAACGAAGCATGCTCGATGCCACATGGGGGAGGGAGATACCTCTTCCTCTCCCTATAAAAATCATGGCTATGGGAGCTTTGGAAGGGGGGAAAAAGGAAAGAATCGAGAACTCTGACGCTGCCATTGGTCGCTGTCATGGAGTATGAAGGTTGATGCTGGCCGTTGAGAGGGAGGGGACAAGGTGCTTTAGCTACCGTGCGTTGGGGAAGGCCCACATCGACACCAGCTGAGAAGGGGAGTGTTGAAGAGGAGAGAGGAGAACGGTCAGACTGTTGAGGTTGGCCGTGGAGCAAGAGAAGACGCTGCTGCTACCGTGAGAGGGAGAGGATGAGTGGAGATGCTAGGTAGTCATGAAGGAGGAAGCAGAGAGCTGCCAGCTGCGTGGAGTGAGAAAGGAGGAAGCAGTTGACGTTGTGCTAAGGGCGTGGAGAGAGAGAGAAAAGGCTGCGTGGCGGAGAGGCTGCTGCGCCATTGCCAAAGGGGGAGGCTGCTGCGAGTCGGAGGATCACCACTACTGCCTACGAATCCGCCGCCACTTCACAGGTTGAAGCCACCATCGATGTCATCAGATTGCCCCCCCCCAATCATTTCGCTGATCCGTGTTCTCTTGGGGAAGTAGAAGCTTCCTAAAGCTTGGGAAGCTTATAAAAAAAAACAAGGCCTAAGACCTTGTGCACACGGGGTCTATTCCGCGGGTTAAAAGGCCTCCCTTAAATCCCATTTTCTGTAGGCTTATTTCCCGCAGCTTCATTCGCAAGAGCCCTTTTCCGCAAATCCCCTTGCAAAGCTCCAAATCCCATACACCCAAATCCCGTAGGCCCAAGTCTCACAAGCCCGGCCTTTTAAAGATCTGAAGTTCCATGAAGGTATCTTCTGCATACGAGGGAGAAGGGCAAGATCTTGAGGCTGCGTACCAAGGCGAGCAAATTCACCGATCGCGTAAGGGCAAAGGCAACCCGGAAGTCCGTAATTATGTCATGATGGCCTCGAAGAAGTCGCAAGCTGTGCCTGCGGGAGGATCTTCTCCTAGTATTTACGTGGATATTTCTCGGAGTCCACAAGTCCAGATTTTATCTATTTGGATTCCACACAAAAGTATTGAATTAGTCACGATAACTTCATGGATTAGGAAGCACTCATGCATGTTCAAATTCAACTAGTCAAGTTAAATGCAATTGGAAAATGAATTGGCTATTTGAACATTTACTAGAATTAGCTCAAGATATGAAAATTGGTCATTGGTACATTCAATGGAATGAATGAAAAGAACATAAGGTGTCTATGCATTTTTAGGACCTTACCAGTAAGTTTCCTTTTGTGCATTCAAAAGTGACGAGCCTAGGACAACTATTGCCTCATTACAAGGTTGAAATTATTGAGGTACACCTTTTACTAGGCATGGAAAGATTAATGGCATGTCACATTTTTAGATAAATCTTCTTGGTAATGATTCATTAAGGAAGTCGTTATCACCCGTAGGAAATAGCAAAGCATGGAATTTATTCTAAGGGCTGCATTAAATAGGTTAACTCTAGCTTCAATTGGCATGAATCTCATTTAACTACGTGTAGTTAGGAAAGGATTGCATGTTGCACATTCATCGTACGTAAGAATTTCATTCATCAAGAGATGTAGTTAGGGAAAGGTTGCATGGTTCATTAAGCATGAAATCTTAAAAAGCTTAGAAAAAGAATTGTGAGCATGATTCGTGAATGCAAGTCCTAGTAGGATCAATGGAAGTTATGCCGAAATTTAACATGCCTTTTGGCCTTAACAAGAAAAGTTAGGGATTGTGAATCTAGTCATACGTAGAAGCAATGAATCGTGTGCTTACGTAAATTGTGACAAAATGCAACTAGTTTTCCCCTTTTAGATCAAGTAAACATCTCTAGGAATGGATCGTCCTTATCGCAAGACAAGTAAACTCGAATACCTAAATCACTTAAACCGCAAAGTATTCGCATAGGAGGGTTCATTTGATACAATAAATACTCCAAGTGCTAACTAGGGTTTAGCACATTAAGGACTTGACCTAGTTTCACACTTGTTGCCAAGTCGAAACCCTCATACCCAAAGGTCCTACCCACATTTACGAAATGTAGGGACAATTGGACGGGCTTGCAAGAAACGATCTAGGGTTTCTACCCTAAGGATCACTCGTTCAAATGATGAAACTCGAATTGAGTTGGAACCCCTAGGACCAAACGTTGTCGGTCTAGTGTAATTAGGAATGGGTTGGGTAAGAAGACACCCTAAACCCTGCTTCTCGTCTGGAGATAATTCTGTGACCAGAAAACGCCGTTCAATGGATGAAATGATCCCATGGAATATATGCGACACTTGTGCAATAAGTTGCAACGTCGCATAGACTTGTGGTTTGTTCACAAGAGAGTTTTGCCATTTCTTGGAATGAGGTTGGCAAGTTCTTGCGCAAGTTTAACTTGCAAGAGGATGAGTAGTCATCCTGTTACATCACCTTTCTTGGGGAAAAATTTCCAAGTAAAGGGAAGTTAGGTATTTGCTTGGAAGCAAATGATCAATCAATAAATTAAAGCGACATGGTCGCCAGGATTTACTGTTAATAAAACCTAAGGTATTGGTTAAGTTGGGTTAACAGGGTATGGCCCTAACCCAAGGACAAAAGGGTGAACAAACAAACCCTTGGGGATCTTGCCAAGTCGCAGTTGATCCCAGATCAAATGCTGGATGCATTCAGAGAGAAGGATTCACTCCTTAACAGTTGGCCAAATAACTGACCACTGGAATTGATTGTGCTTGTAACAGTTTAGAAAGCACTGTTTGCATTTTTTTCTCAAAGAACTAAAGGATGAAATGATATCTAATGCTTCACGTTGAAGGCCTGAAGGGAGAGGCAGCTTCAGTTACCCCCGACTGCCTGCCTGACCCTAACCAAGGGGGTTGTTGACCGCGCCGGGAATGTGGACTGAACCCGCCGCGAGAGGTCTTTCCGTTGAGCTCTACTTGGAGCAGGAGGACACTTGGTGCCAGGGGGGGCTCTGGCCATAAATCCCTCGCCTTCCGGGTCCTGCGTAAGAGGCTAACGTGACTCGGGATTGGATCTCGAAGCCCTCATACTAGTTTACGGGTGGAAGCTTGGTATAGTGATCCCTGGGAATCACTGGATAGCCTTCAAGAAGATTATGGACAAGCCTACAGATGGAACTCCTTGTATTTCAAAGATAAAATGATGAAATGTTAAAAGAACTTGCTTGATATTGTTTTTCTATGTCACGTGATAAGATTACGTGAAGGAACCAGTGCTTAACAGGGTTAATTAATGAAGCTGATTGTTATAGGTCAAATTAATGTGTTAGATAATTACATAACTAAAACAAACCGAGGAAAGTGCGGAGGATGGGCCATGGGTCCGTCCTATGGTTGGGTGGTCTCGGTTAGCCGGGAATTTTTCTCAAAAATCTCAAAGAACAGCGGGATGATCGTCATCATCAAAATGAATAACGAGAGCGATGACCTAGAGTTACGTCTTACCCGATTTATGCTGTTTTAGGGGAACGGAATGGGACTATGCCTTATGGTGGCAGAGAGGTTGAGCCTTGCATCCCTCTCATTTCCCATTCTCCTTGAACCAAGTGCAGTGTGAATCCACTTCGGACCTAGCATTCTGCGTAAAGTAGTTTGCTCGGGTCTGACGCTAGTTGCTGTTAGCTAATGACCAAATCAGGAAAACCCTAATTCTGGTCGATCCTAAGTGGGAACTGTTGGTAAATCAAACTCAAGAAGACTAAATGTAAAGGGGGATAGCATCAGTTCACATGGTGAACATAGTACTAGATGTGTGCTTAAGAGTGTGAGTGACCTAATCTATGATGTAAGGCATTATGCCCATGTGTGTGTAGGTTAGAATCTAGGAGAGAATTATGGAGAAATTAGAGGAGAGAATCATGGAGTCATCGATGATGTTTCTCTCTATATATTATGACTCTCTCTTTGAATAATTTAATTCATTTTTGCGTGCCTTCCATTGCTTCCATTGTCTCATTTTTCAAGATGGTATCAGAGCCTGGGAGAAATCCATGACTAAAGCAGCAGGGAGACTTTGCTGAAGAGCAGAAATGAGTACAGCAATGGCAGATGAGCCTGCATCAGGCCATGCGAGTATCAACCTCACTTTCTTCTTCTGCAACTGGCGACGTGAGAGAACGGCAGCCGGAACTCCATCCACCAAGCTGCCGGAAGGATAATACGATATCTTGCCTCGAAAATGCGCGCTCGGGACTGCCGCAAGCACCAGCACGTCCTCAGCCTCGATCAAATCGAGCAGCACCTTCGTCCAGGCATAGGCTCACTCTGCAGGAACGGAGTACTGCATACTCGCTAACACGACAGAATTGTCATCTTTCAAGGCATATAGGTAGCAAGCTTCGACGAAGAGAGGTAAGGCATCAGGCAAGAAGGCTGTCTCACGAAGCGCAAAGGCAGGGTTGCAATTCCCAGTGCCCCAGGTGTATCTTGCGACGGTGCTGGAGGATCTAGCAGCTCAAGTTCTGGAGCTCGTCAGTAATGCCTCCCACGACAACAAGAAGACACGCATCTTGCCCCGCCACATCCAGCTCACCGTCTTCAACGACGAGGAGCTCAGCAAATTGTTAGGCCACGTTACCATCACTAATGGCGGCGTGTTGCCCAACATCCATTCCGTCTTACTCCCTTGCTGTTGTGTTTTAGCAACCAACCCATAGGTGTTTCAGCATACGAAACCCCTTGAAGATCAAAACTGTAAGTTCCAGAGTTGCAGATATGGCCGACTTCCTCCACACTCCCTACTAGTGTGGTTTAGGAGAGGACCCTCTCTTCAGGCATCATTGTATTTGAAAAGTATTTAATTACTATTTTTTTTGTCAAGATGCCTTTGAAAGATAATGACTTAGGCTTCAAGTTCTCTGGAACTTCATTTCATACATGGCAAACTAGGATCAAGTTGGTCCTCATGAAGAAAAGTTTATGGAATATTGCAAATGGAAAGGAGAAGAAGCCTCGAGATCCTACTCAAGCCACTGCATGGGAAGTTCGCGACGACAAAGCACAAGCCATAATCAAGCTAGAGTTGGATGATACCTACATCCATCATGTGGATGAATGCAACAATGCCAAGGACACCTGGGATGTTCTGAATACTCTCTTTGGATCCAAGTCAAAGAGTTCCAAGTTTGGACTTCTAGTTGAGTTTTTCCGTCTTGAAATGAAGCCTCAAACCTCACTTGCTTCTCATTTGAATTACATGAAAAGTCTCCTAACTCAACTTGCCGGTATTGATTTACACATTGATGAAGATATCTCAATTGGTGTATTACTTAAATCCCTTCCTAGTCCTGAATATGACAATGTTGTAACAACCCTCACCAATATGCCGGATCCACGGCTAGTGGAAATAGAAGCTTCTTTGCTTGAGGAGGAGAAGAAAAATAAATTCAAGCAAGAATCTCCACCTGCTACTACAAGATCATCTACAAGAGAGGAAGTACTTTACCACAGGGGATTTTCTGGCAAAGGGAAATACAAGTACAATGACACCATCATTTGTGATTTTTGCCACAAGCCAGGCCACAAAGAAAGGGACTGTTTTTCGAGGAAGAAAGCACAAAGAGCCTATCTCATGAGCATCACCGACAAAGAAGAGCATGATGAAGAAGAAGACCAAGAGCATCAAGAGGAAGAACACAAGAATCTCAGCATGGAAGTGAAGAAGAAGGGGGCCTCTAAAACTCCTTCAACTTCGTTTGATGACCGTTTATTTTGAATAAAGATGTAACCCCGGCACATTAACCTTGTCTTGATATTGTATACCAATTCCAAAGGTAAACTCATTATAAGTCATGGCTAAACCTCTGACCCAAGTCACCTACACCTTCCACACCACTGAGAAACCACGTCCCTGCGTTGGTCATGGATGACCAAGTCACGTCATGCCTAAACTATTGTACATCTTGAGTTTGAGAGGGGGTGTTGGTAAATCAAACTCAAGAAGACTAAATGTAAAGGGGGATAGCATCAGTTCACATGGTGAACATAGTACTAGATGTGTGCTTAAGAGTGTGAGTGACCTAATCTATGATGTAAGGCATTATGCCCATGTGTGTGTAGGTTAGAATCTAGGAGAGAATTATGGAGAAATTAGAGGAGAGAATCATGGAGTCATCGATGATGTTTCTCTCTATATATTATGACTCTCTCTTTGAATAATTTAATTCATTTTTGCGTGCCTTCCATTGCTTCCGTTGTCTCATTTTTCAAGAGGAACGGCCAGGATACTTCCGCTACGTGGCAGACGCGGGAAGATCTAGATCGCAAAACCCGTTACATTCCATGGGAGTGCCGGGTGGAGTTTTCTAGACATCCTTTCCGATGGACTGCTAAGACGTGTCTTGGATGATACTAGCGGACACGTTACAGTAAGAAAAAAGGACATCTTGTAAACAACTGCTGGAAGAAGTATCCTGAGAAGATGAAATGTAACAAATGCAAGAAGACAGGGCATATCACTAGTAAATGCCCCAACACTCCTGAAATACCCAAAGAATTGGTGGCCAACTATGTCTCCAATTCATTTGAAGATCGACTGTTTTGACTATTTAAATCATCTACCTAAAACAACCTTGTAAGCCTGATTTATAAAGGCATCCCAAAAAGGGGGGAATCTCTTACATGCCATGTAATCCAATGCCACCCTGGCATTGAGAGGGGGTGTTAGAAGACGGGCATAGAAACCCACTGTAAGCAAGGGAGTATAAGGGGAGATGAGTGTGGATAGCCCTAGGGCAGGGGAAACCCTAACCCTAGCTGGCAAATGGCTATATAAAAAGCCTATGGGTCACTATCATTGGTGAGAGAGTGTACCCAAGTTTTAATCTAAGCAACTTAGTAAGCAAGATTTCATTCTTGTACTTTGAGCTCTCTTCTCCCTCTTGTGCACACATTCTACTGCTGCAAACTCTGATTCTCAACAAGAGGGAGGTGGAAGTGAACTTTGAAATGGGATCACTTGAAGACGAAATTGTCCCATCGCCTCCTTCCCCCTGAGGCCTAAACCAGCAACATGTAGATACCTCCGTGGAAAGAAAGGCATCACTGAGAGAAAGAAGGAAGTGAATGGTGGAGGAGACATGGAAAAAATGGAGTACCAAGGGAGTAAGGGTGCCCCAGGTAACTATCACACCAACTGAGGATGATGACCCGACAAGTTTCCATGTCAATCTTATAATCAGGTAAAGGCAAGAGATAGCCAGGAGCCCCTTCGACCTCAACTTCCAATTCCCCACCATCCTGTGAAGAGCATTACCCACATCAAGGTGGTGGAGGAGGTGATTAACATTGGTAGTAGACTCAAACAGAGGTGGTTGGAGGAGAGAGAGCAGAACCCCACCTTATGGGCTACAGAAGATTTTGAAATTTGGCAAGATAACTTTTTTGAGGTGCCGAGGTCTATGCCCGGTTACGAATGCCAGCCTACATGGAGAAGAAGAATCTGCAACACCAACCTAGACACCTGGGTGGCTTTTTGCAACATTCAACCCTTTGAGAGGAATGACCCAACCTTCATGCCCTACCCTCCATGGGTCAGAGTATATTTTGACCCTAGTGTCCATAACGGCTGCGACTTCCTTGTAATCTATAATCCCCATCGTACTACATATGAAAATGCCATTGCCTTCACATCAGAAAACCTATATGATAACCTAATCCAATTTACTAACACATTCTCCTCATGCCTTGATCCTACTTTTATTACCTTAGATTGCTTAGGATAACTCTTAGGAAAGACCCCACCCCATAGGAATGCGGCCTCCCAGTGCTCTATTTTGATCCTAACGCTATAGATAGTTGCATGATGGCTCAACTAATGATGTGCGCCACTCTATTGCCTTCATTTTACTTAGCTCTGCTAGAGGATATGAATGGTTGCCACTTCACCTGCTACAATCATCTGTTCCTCTCCTCCACCACTGTTCAAGTCCGCCTAAACCTCAAGGAGTATCTCCAAAGCTGCCAATTCCTTAGTAAATCTATTAAGCCTCCTTCCCCACCTCACTCCAATGGCGAAGGTTGAACTTCTATCACAACTATGTAACTTTACTATTATTATTATTAGTGGTTTCAAAAAAGTAAAATAAAAAAATAAAACAAAAAGAAAAAGAAATCACATGTCTCCATCGCAAGTTGCACATCCACCATAGCCATTGCACCTAGGGGTCCCCAAGTTAGGTGCACCCGGTGGCTCCAGTTGGCCGACTCCATCCCTAACCCCCTAACCTCATTCTGATCCCCGATTTCATGCTTAGGGCACATCAAAGGTAGGACACACCTAGGGAGGTGACACTCACCTGTGGTTAGTAGACCTATCACCTTAAGCCCCATCCCACTAGCTTATGCACAATACACCACACAACAATGGCACACACCCACACAAGCTGCACCTTTCTTTCCTTTCAAGGTAAAATAGAAGGCCCCACCACCCACTTTAGCGACCCCATTATCCATGCAATGTGCTCTCCATCTTGTGAAACATCCTACCATGCCAACCCACTAAAACAAGGGCCGAATGCAACAGCTATACTCAGAAAGTGAATGAAGAATCTCATTTGGAACAGCGCAGGTGAACTAGGCTATGGAGAGTTAAAGGACAGATCCATCTCACACCATCTTAAATTTCAAAGAAGGATTTATCCACAAGCCATTCTCCAAGCGTGGATCCATCTAACATAATTTTGAATTGCAAAGATGGACTCGCCCCTCAACATCCTTCCAACACCAAGGATCATATCCAATGCTAGGGCCCTATAGTTCCATAAATCCCTCCAACACGACTCATACCCAAACTCAAAAATCTACTTGGCCACTCCAGCAAACACAGAGTCCGACTCATCCCCCAACAAGTGCCATGGGACTAGCACTCATCTAGGAGGGGGGTAATGTTAACCCTCAAACAAACAAGGTGAAAAACCCAAAAAAATCTAAAGTAGAAAAAGACAAAGCCAAGGTAAAAGCAAAATGGTGAACGAAAGGACGCCAGGGAAACACAGGAAGTGTGAAAAAGTCCTAAATGAGGGAGAGGAACTCAAGAAAAAGCACAAGTCAATACTTCTGCAAAAGAGCACAAGGCATGCTATGATTTATTTTAAAAGCATCAGGCCTTGACCCGTGCCAATTGTAAATGTAGATGGGCAGTAGGAGGGAAGCTAGGAGGATAGGAGGACAAGGGAAAAAGGGCCTAGGCTATAAGCTATAACCGGCCATGCAAAAGGGGATGACCGCCCAAATGGAATTTAGGGATTTGCATATAAAGTTTAAAAAGTGAATGATATCTTATTCTTTGGTGTGTGGCAAAGTGAACTCTTCTTCTTTTCTCCTTCTCTTCTCTTGCTTGCTTGTGAGTGCTTGAGGGAGGGAGTGTGAGGGATTGAGGGAGTGAACTTATGAGAGTGAGGGATCTTGGAGGTGAAGCTCTCCACCTTCTCCTCTCTTCTTCTTCTCTTCTCTTCTCTTCCCTAATCTCATGCATGGATATGGTGAATGGAGCTTGGAGGAAGAGGCTTAATGATGCTTGAGCTTGCATCACGAATTGTGGAGCTATCGGTGTGCTTGAGAGAGGAAGCAACTCAATTGGGCATCAAGGTAATCTCACTATATCCGTAGAGAGGATGGCACATTGGTTATGTGAGAGGTAGCCATTGGTGCTTTCTTGGAATGATTGAAACAATAAGTGGTCCGTGGGACTTGGTGATAGAGCTTGAGCTCGCCACTACAAGGGTTTTCTTAAGAGATAGTGAGGTTCAGATAGAGAAGATAATCATTTAAGGAGATCACTAAAATGTACCTCAGAAACTTCAGAATGCTTGGAATTTCTTGCATTCGTACGAAGTGCAGGTGGTTGTCATGCAGAAGCAAACTTTGCTTCTTCTTTAGTGTTGGAGACACACAGACTCATCTGGCATTGAAGCGAAGTCATAGTAATTTTGGAATGGAAGATCTCAAATTCCAAGAGAAGACAAGGTCTTGAGCCAAAATGCTAATTGTGCCACCATGGCCAACTACAAACATAGAAATATTGCCCTTTGAGGATCTCAGATCACAAGATAACTCATCCCAAAACTTGAAACACTTATGGCTCTGATACCAATTTTAGAGTGAACACACGGAGACACAACACTGACGAACAAAGAAAAACCAGACAAGAGACTAAGATACTAGATAGTCGAGACCAAGCATATCGATTGCATGAAGCTTCTTGTACAAGGTACAGAAGGGTACATAGTGTATGTGGATATGGAAAAAGAAGTGGTCACAAGAGTGTATGGAAAGGCTAAATGAAAACCTTAAGAAGGGTATGGTAGAAGAACAAGCATGAAACTTATGGAGTACAAAGCTTGGGTGGAAATGGTAGCGGGAGGAGTATGAAGCTTGATGGAGTAAAGAAGTATGGAATCTTGGAGAGGCTTAAGGGTAAGAGCTTGAAGAAGAGAAAGTTTGCACAAGGGAAGTTTGAGAGAGAAAGTGGGAGAGGCTTGTTGAGCACGTCCTAGAAAGAACTAAGAACCACTATCAAAATGAACTACCAAAATGAAACTTTGAACAAAGGACTTGTGAAAAGTTCAAGCCCCCTCCTAAGGATGAGAGAGCCCCCTTTTATAGATCCAAGGGAGTCCCTTTAACAATATAATAGATGGATATTTTATTATAGAGAAGGAATTCTCTAGATAATTGACTTTTTGAAAAGGTGGAAGAGCCACATGTTTTCTCATGTGAAACAATACTTTTCTCCTCTAGGAAATGGATTTTCTTATGGAAAGGTGGGAAAGCCACATGTTTATTTCAGGTGAAAGAGTACAATCTCCAAATAAGTCTTGAAAAGAGATGTATGATTCTCTTGATTTTTTCTATGTGCCTTTTCTTTTGTTACCATGTGCTTTTGTTGAAACAATCTTTGTTGTTGGCATGATATCCTTGTCCATATTTTCTTTTGTTTAAAGAAATGTATCACTTCTTTAAACATGGTATCCATCTTTTTTATTGTTTTATTTATCACCCATCACTTCTTTATTCTTCTTCATCCATATTTTCTTTGTACCCATCCATATTTTCTTTGTGTGCATATTTGACATGACTTATATACATGGCTTGTCCTTTACTTTTTTGGGTGTACTCACATTTGTTGATGTGCATTTTGCATGGTTTGGAGTTTTTCTTACAAAAGAAGTATGACTCCAATTTTGTATATGACAAGTTGGGAATGTGGATGTCCATTTTTGCATGCTTTGATTAAATGTGAATTTCTCACATTTGTTCATGCTTTTGAATCCTTCCAAAGGTTATTCTTGATTAAATGTGAATTTTTCCAGGGTTTGTTGTTGATTAAAAGTGAATTCCTCACATTTGCTCATGCTTTGAATCCTTTTTCATAGTTGTCAAGGCTTCTCTTTTTCCCCTTTTCAAAGAAAAACAAGTGACTTATCCATTGTACTTGAAGATGGGTATTTGCCACAATTTTGCTTGGGATTTATTTGGGTTTATCCTTAGCATTCACTGGCGTGATAGTCACCATTTGTTGATTGCTTTTTAGAGAACTATAGAGAGCCATTGTTCTAATCATTTTGACTTCTTTGATAACTTGGAAATCCTCTTGTGACAGATGCGCCTCTGGAGTGAGGATGTTGTTGTATCAAAAGTGCCCATGCTTGAGAGATGTCCAAGTCTCTTTTGAAGATCTGCTACATTTGTGAAGTTGCATCGAGCACCTAAGGTTTCTTTTATCATGACTCTACTCGAGGATTAGAAGAAAGAGAATACCTAGACCATCATCTTTATAAACTTCCTTTAGGGATTCCCACCATCTTCAAAGATTTCCTTTAATAGCTAAATTAAGAATATCATGCATGGAGGTATGTGGAATCTTTGTATAGAAGAAAGTTGGAGAGAAGATCACTATGTATTCCATGTAGATTTCCAAATAGTGCAGTGATGGCCAGGGTAATAAATTCTCCCTTAGTGAAAACATACTTGGATTTTGTTCACCTTCTGTAGAGAGATATACATTATTTGGAGAACAAAACAGTGGTGATGAAGTATATCCATCTTCAAATGAAAGAGATGCATAATTGGAACCCCATATCATCATATAAAGTCTTTCATTAGATTCTGCATAGTCGAGGGCACCAACATGATCCACATTATCATCAGTGTCCCAATCTTCACAACTTTCAAATTTTGTAGAGCTAGGTGAGTCATAGTCTAACCTGTTGTAAGTAGGGCATCCCATTGTGTGAGGATGATATGGAATACAATCAAGAACATATTGCCGACATTAGTTGAGATGAGGACAGTTTTCTCAAACTTGCATATTTTATCATAGTTTGGATTATATGGATACTGGTATTCATATTCATCATCATCATAGCAATCCCAACTAGGATCATCATTCCAATCATCATAGTCATTGGCTTTGGTTTGGGTTTGGGTATCATCATTATACTATTCCCAACCAAAATCATCAATCCATTGAGCACTGATATCACATGTATGTTTTTCTTTAGTGTGAATTTTCTAGAGGCTTTGGGGAGGTTGCTAATTACTCTTTTGTAGCCAAATTTCAATGGGGTTATCCAAGGCTACATAGTTTGGATCAAGATCATATACATTTGGGTCTGACAGGGCATTAGGCGGTGGATCATCTCTGTGGATATTTTCCCAATTTATATTTTGCCAGTGAAGAACATCCCTTTTACATATGTCTTCTTCATAGTTAGCCCAATCTTCATAGCAAAAGCCCTTTTCATCCTCTCTTAAAACATTTTTCCTAACTCGGACCGGATCTAATGGATCTGAAGAAGGAAAATAGGGATGCAATAAGATCTCACCATTGGTTCTTGATATAGAATTGCGATTCATCTTCTTTAGTAGTTCTTCGATAAGGACTGGTTTTGTTATGTGAAGAGATCCCAAAGCATAGTTTTCAACTCTTGGCACATAGTCAGCTAGTTTTGAAGGTTTTGAGATCTTGTTTCAAGGTTGTGGATACTTGTGCATCTCTCCTTTGGTTTCATTTCCTGAGTCAATAGGAGGCCATTGGTTTCTTGGAGGAAATTTCTTGCTAGATTCTACTAGTTCCTTTTCTTTCCCTTTCTCCCTTGGGGAGAAGAATAGTTCATCATGTAAAGCATCTCTTTAAGGGTATTCTTTAGGACATCTTTGGAGGATTTTGGCGTGAGAGAAACAAGAGGTGATGGTTTCTTTTCTTTTGCCAAAATAGAGGCTTCAAATCTATCGATAAGATCAAGAGATTTGAAATCCTTTTTAGATCATTTGATTCCTTTTGTGTTTTTCTCTATCTTGTTATGAGACTACCTTTCATTTGAAAAAAATTCGTGAGATAGAGATGTATCTTCTTCTGCACCTGTATTTGAAAAAGACTCTTGAGGTAGAGTTATACCTTCATCTGCACCTGCTTTGGGGGTATCATCTTTTCCAAGTGTGGCATCAGTTTCTTTTGGAGTAGCTAGTATCATTTTGAGAGAGGGATAAGGGGTTATTCTTTCCATGCTTCAAGGTTAGCATGACCATGTTATGCTTTGTGCTTAGGAGAGTTACATCTAGATATGTGAGAACCTAGCGTTTGAGAATGTGATATTGGGGAATCAGGATCATTTACCTAGGCAGAGGAATGTAAACTGAGATCTTCTCCCCAGATGTCGTAGAGTTTTTCATCCCATTCTCTCTCTTTCCAATGCTTTAAATCAATGTGATGAACCTCAATTTGGTGATGAGGTGTATCCTTGTAGCATAAGCCTTTTAGATCTTCTCGAATATGAATAGTTTCTTTGAAATGTCTGTGGGATTAGACTCTTCAGTAAGTATCTCTCTATAGATGCAAGAATCTTCCCAATGGCACCGCCTTTTCTCTACTTCATATAATCTTTGATCTAAGACTGGTTCATCCAAAAAAGAAGCAATGAGAGGCCTTTAGATTAATCCTCCATCTTGATGAGGTAATCTTCTAGCCTGGGAGGATATCTCTTTGTGATATGTGGTTGTTGGTGTCCTACTTTAGAAAAATCTTCTCCATTATCTGCATCGTACCATGATTCTTGTTTATTGTTCACGGACAGTGTCCAAGAAGTTATAGGAGGAGCTTTGGGAAGCTTGGCAAACACATGGCATAGTTCTTGTTCATTGTTTGTGATAATGTCCAAGATGTTGGAGAAGCTCTGGGAAGTTTAGCAAAAAATTTTGCATTATACTTCTATGGAGAAGGCTTAAGAATAGTCATATCAGTTGGGGAAGAATTAAGAGATAATACATCTTCTCCAAATTCTTCTTTGCTTTTACTACTCGCGATTATCTCCTTGTGTTTCCCTTTGTTATGCATCATGTAAAGAATATCCAGTTCTTCCAAATCTTTTTGCTTTAAGGGATTTAATGAACCACAAGAAGAAGTAGATGATAGTTCCTTGGCTTTACCTTTGCTAGTATCGTAAGTTGGGGGCTTCAAATCTTGGTTCTTCAAAACATAAGTAGTGATAGATGATGACCTCTTTTTGTTTTCTTTGCTAAGATCTTGATTTTCCAAATCTTTGTCCTTCAAAGAATGTAATGGAACATAAGAAAAAGTAGTAAATAGCTATTTGTTTCTCTTGCCGAGAGTAAGACAATGTCGTCAAGGAAGAGGAGAGGAACTTGATACCAATTCTTTAAGTTCTTCTTCAAGATGAGGAGGAGGAGAGGCATCATTCTTGGTTTGATCTTTAGGATCACCAAGTTGAGATCGTAAAGTAACACCAAGACAAGGCAATAGAGGAACACTTGAATTCTTTTCCTTAGAAATATGCAATGAGCCAAATGCAAGATCCTTGTGTTGATTTTGAACAGAATGAGATTGTTGAGGCTCAGTTGAAGACCTAGATGTAAGATCTCTTTGGTTGTCTTGAAGAGAAACTCCTTGGGTCATAATAAAAGAAGAACATTTGCACATGAAATTCTGTTTCTCTTCTTTAAGAACATCATAAGAACAATGCAAGATTCTCTTGTTGTTTTTCATGAAGATGTGGATGAACATTAGGAGAATCAATTGCAAGATGATCATTCTTATCTTCAGGATGAAGACGATGAGATTGTTGAGGAGCAGTGGAAGAGCTAGATGTAATAGAAGGAGAGCAGTGTGGAACAGTAGGGGAATTAGATACAAGGATTTTTTGTTTTTCTTTTTGGTCTACAAGCTGTTTTATGCAACTAGCTTGAAGACTAACTCTATTCACAAGTTCATTAAGATCATGGAGAGTAGATCCTATAGAGGGATTTTCTAAGTATTGCATACTAAGAGGAGTCTTATGAACATTATGTGGAGTGATTAGTATAGGAGAAGGGCTCAACAAGATTATTGCTTTGGAAAGATTTTCTAGATTTTGAAGAAATTTCATGAGAGGATATTTCTTCTGGAGATTCTTGGGGAATAGAAGAAGAAGATTGTTTTCTTAGGAGATAGTGAGGTTCAGAAAGAGAATATACTCTTTGAAGGAGATCATTAAAATGTACATCACTAAGCTATACCTTAGAAGCTTTAGAATGCTTGAAATTTCTTGTGTTTGTATGAAGTGCAGGTGTGGTTGTCATGCAGAAGCAAACTTTGGTTCTTCTTTAGTGTTGGAAACATGTGAAATCATCTGATATTGAAGCAAAGCCATAGTAATTTCATAATGGACGATGTCAGACTACAAGAGAAGATAGGGTCTTGATCCAAAACTCCAATGCCACCACGGCCAACAAGAAACATGGCAATAATGTGCTTTGAGGATCTCGGATCACAAGAGAACTCACCCCAGAACTCGAAACACTTATGGCTCTAATAGCAATTTCAGAGTGAACGCAAGGAGACACAAGATTGATGAAGAAAGCAAAACCAGACAAGAGACTGAGACACTGTTAGATATGATCAATGCCCCACCCTCATTAGGTGCTACCAATGATCCATGGTGCTCAAAGTTGTAAGGCCCCATTATGAGGAGAAGCCAAATGTGAGCCCGGACATTGGTTGAGTCCTGACTTGTATATCAGATGAGGTCTATGTGACCGGATGGCAAAAAGGTGACCATTGTGGGTCTAATATTTGGGTTAGATAGAGTGGTTAAGCTGGTAGCAACTCGAGGCACATTGCATAGAGTTGTGGTGTAAGGGAGTTAAAAGGGGCCCCTATTGTGGGGTCTGAGGGCCGCGGAAGCGGCCCCTGGCTAGGGGGTCCTAGGGGGGCCAGCGGCCCCCCTGGTGGGGGTCCGAGGGCATCGCCCCAGACCCGATGGTAAAGGGAATATTCCCTGGCCGACTAGTGGAGGCTCATATGGTAGGTCGGTTAGGCAGACCTAATAGCCTTCGCGGGCTATAAAAGCTAAACCCCTTCACAGCCATCAATCACTCATCTTTCACCCATTCAGAGTTGTTGTTCCAGCTAGCCTTAAGCTCTTCACCTATCTTCTGTCTAGATCGCCATCTAAGCTTCACACAGTGGAAGCACACGGGTGGACAGAGCCATCTTTGTATCAATTGTTTGGAGTTAAAGAATTTATTGATTCTTCTTTTATCTATTGTGTACTCTCTATCTCTTTCTCAGATTCTGTTCGCTGTGCCGTGTAATATTTTACATGGTATTAGAGCCCAGGGGGCTCTAGAGATCGAAGAGTGTGCAAGAGGCAAAGGCTTCAACAGTAAGGAGAAACTATGTCGACTTTCGGAAGCGGTTCTGGGGCATCAGGAAGCGGTGCAGGAGGTGGTGCTATTGTACCAGCTATTCAAACACTGAGGATTCGTCCATCAACCTTCAACGAAGGCAAGTTAGATGGTACAAACTACACCTTGTGGAAGTTCAAAATTACAACTATCCTTGATTCTTATGAGCTTCTGGAGACTATGCTGGGGACTGACGCAGAACCACAGCCTACTCCACGCCCCCCTGCTTACCCCCTGCACTCCGCCAGGCTGCCAAAACACCACCATACCTTCATCTCCATCAATTTGCCATCATAACAAGGGTCAGGACGAGGAGATCATTTCGACTGTCAGAAAAGAAGAAGATAAAGAAGCTTCCGCAAAAAAGCTTCCTAGGGGGTGTTTCACCTCTGCAGACCACGAGAGGATGCAATTTGTCCGCGAAGGGAATTCCCTTATGGGAGGAAAGGACTACTAGTTATAGGGAATTTCAGCACATCCTCCACCCACCCGACTTGTGCCCAAGCCCCGAGACTGTGATGGCCCCAAAGCACCACACGAGAGGAGCACATGCGGGGGTAAGAGGGGCACATGTAGGAGTCCCCACCCGAAGCGCGAAAGCCGATAATACCCCTCTTGCGGAAGTTCAGGTTTCATCAAATTCACCCTTTTGTTTTCGAATGATATGGGCACATTAACTATAAATTCGTATAGGGAAAACTTAGTTGCATTATTAGAATGCTTTGTTTTAAAAAGATCATAGGAATGTTCGAAAAAGTTTTAAATTGCATGACAAGGTACTCATATTCCTCGCACCATCATGATGAATGGTTGTTGCATTCTTGAATATATGGTTCATGTGTTAAAAGATGCACTCATGCAATAATGTCCTAGTTGCATTGCGCACATACGTTAAATATATATTACAATGCTCATGCGCATTGGAAGGTTTGCATTGGGTAATTTACATTGGCAAGAATGGGTTATGTTGTACACAATGCATTTGTGCAATTTAAAAAAAAATCCTGTGTGACGACCGTAAACAGGTTGATTCATAGGAGGATGTTTAATTAAAGAATTAGGTAGTTGCATGGGAAAGGAAAAGATTATGTTGTAACTGTACATAGCATAACCTGCATGCATAAGCAACTTGCATGTATAAGTAAATGTATGAAAAGGAAAAGGGTTATATTTCATTTGATGAAAAGCATATAGGATGCAATATGCATGTAATGATAGTTACATTCAAAATGAAAGATAGGGTAAGTTAAGTTAAAATGTTGCTTAGTATTGCACTTACAGAGTTAATCCAGCATTCTCGTACTTAGATCATCCTATGTTGCAAGTAAGAGAGGGTACCAGGCCTTAGGACATGTATACTAGTAATATAATGATAATTGGGGTTGCTAGGGTAAAAACCCTAACCCCAAGGAAAAACAAGCAACCTGGCTTGCCAAGCCCTTGGAATCTCACCAAGTCACGAACGATCCAGGATCAAATGTTGAGAGTATTCGGGAAAAAGGAATCGCACCTTAGAAGTTGGTCATACACGAACGACAGAAATGATCGTGATTGTACACTTAGGTACATTTTTTGAACTTCTTTGCTCAAGGAACTAATTCAAGGCCAAACACTTAATGCTTTTGGTTGATATCCAGGAGGGGGAGGCACGTTTAGTTACCTCCGATTGGCTTTTTGGCCCTATCCAAGGGGGTTGTTAGCCACGCTAAGCACATGGACCGAACCCGCCACAAGAGGTCTTTTTGTGGGTGCCACTTGGAGCAGGAGGATGCTTGGTGCCAGGGGAGGCTCTGGGTGTAAATTCCTTGCCTCTGGATCCCACACAAGAGGCCAACATGACTCGAGATGGGATCTAGAGGCCTGTATACTAGTCTACGGGCAAAACTTGGAGTAGCAATCCTATTGATTGCTGGGATAGCCTTCATGCATGATACTTGATGTATTCCAAGACTATGATAAATAAAGATCAGATATTTGAAAAAGGAAATTGGACATTGTTTTTGTGTCAGTGCCTAAGTTATGTGAAGGAACCTGTGTTTAAATTGATTAATTAAGGAAGCTGCCTTTCCATGTCAAACATAATGTGGTAGATAATTAGATAACTAAAAAACCCGAGGAAAGTGTGGTGGATGCAACTTGGGTCTGTCCTACAGAAGGGTGGTCTCGGTTAACTAGGAACTTTTCTCAAAAGATGTGATAACAGAACTCTGAAGACCTATAGTCAGTAGAGCTAGAATTCTGATTTATGCTGTTTTAGGGGAGCGGAATGGGACTATGCCTTATGGGCAGAGAGGTTGAGCTTCACATCCCTCTTGTTTCCCATTCTCTATGAACCAAGTGCAGCATAAATCTGCTTCGAATCTGTCATTCCTACACAAAATGGTTCATCTGGAGCTCGACGCTAGCTACTTCCTAGGGATTTGGCTGATAGGAAAGAAACCCTGATTTCAGGTTGGGGTCCTAAGTGGGAACAACCAGATACTTCCGCTACGGGCAGACTTGGAAAGACCTAGATCGCAAACCCTGTGGCATTCCTTGTGAGTGCCAGGTGGCATTTTCTGGACTCCCCTCCCGATGGGCTACTAAGGCGTGTCCCACAAGTGGACAAGCGCACATGTTACAGTTGGTATTAGAGAAAACCAACGAGATCTAAATATTATAAGGGAACTTAATGGAGGAAAATAAAGGGAATAAGGGGATAAATAGGGGAGGGTGAGTAGAATAGACCAGTGTTTTCTGTTGAAAACATTTCTTAACTCACTTATGGATGCTAGGTTGTAGAGTCATGAAGCATGGAGCAAGTTCTTGGTGTTCCAGGTCATGTTCATGACTGCAATGCATGCTTTGAATTATTGTCAAAGGCTTGGCATGATGAATATTCTGGACTGCATCTATAATCCTTCGCCCCTATATGCAAAGCAGAGATGGACGGGAGACTCAAGAATATACTACATAGCAACTCACCGACTCGCGTACCTTTAGACCAACTTGAAGAGAATCAAGTGGATGGAGGATTTAAAAATCGTGAAGCTATTCATCTTTGTCAAAGCTCACGTAAACACAACTTTCCATGTTAGCGGTCAGCAAGTCAAGCAAAACAAGTATGTCTATGAAGAAGTGACCCGAGTGATCTCTGCTGAACAAAATCAAAGTGTTAGGGATCTACGAGAAGAACGGGTATCAAAGGAAGGGATACCCCAAGCTTCCTATGACTTACCATTTCCTGAAAATCCATGACCCCACTCCATATTATTATTCCGTCCATGTAGCCGATTGTAACACAATCCTATTTTCCCCAAACTGATGTATCAATCAACCTATCCTACTTATCCAAAATAAATGCACTCAAAGGGATATGCCTTCATGAATAAATAAGACTTTTTACAATTATCTATCTTGATCATAAATGTTAACTGAGGTGTTAAGTGATTAAATCACTTAGCTAAAAACCTATGCTAGTCATATTAGCATAATATGGGAATGTATGATTAGATGTTAACATAAAGAATCTTATTGTTCAGACGCAACCCCAAGCGCAGGTTCCAAATCAGACTCCCGCACTAAGTCCAACTGTGACTCAAGAGAATAAATTCCTTCTCAAACAAATTAAGCCATCTAAGTTTGATGGCAAGGGAAGGACTGTTCAAGTCAATGCTCAGATTTGGATTGAGTCCATGGAGGACTATTTTGAGGCAGCAGAAACTGCACCTACTAACCAAGCGATGCTCGCCAAACTTAAGCTTACAGGTGAAGCGAGACTTTGGTGGAAACAGTGGTGTAGAGGCCAAGCGATCTCGGAGGGGAAAGTCACTTGGGATAAGCTTAAGGAAGATGTGCGAGGGAGGTATCTGCCACCTGCCTACTGCACACAAAAGATGAATGAATTCTATGACTTGAAGCAGCTAGGATTATCCCTTGAAGCATATTATTCAAAGTTTGTTTCACTCCTAAAGTATGCACTCTAATGGATATGACACAGTAGGTGTCAAAATTATGTATTGGGTTGAATCCACCCATAAACACTAGATTGGAATCAATGTGCCCGATGGACCTACAAGACACACTCATTCAAGCTGCTCCAATAATACAGGAGGTGCAGACCAAACCAAGGAACAATAGGATTTGGCCTTACAAAGATCAGAATAAGGGCATGACTAAGGCTTAGTCTAAGAGAGCACAGAATCAGAATCAGGGCCAGAGAAAGAAAGCTAGGGTCAATGCTGTTAATAACTTTGTTCCAACACAAAGCAATGATCGCAACCCATGTTGCTTCCCTTACAATGAGCTCGGACACTTCAAGAGGGAGTGTCTCAAGCTTGGCAAAGGGCATCTCTAGGGGAGATTCCAAGGTCAAAATAGAGCTGCTCATGACCAAGGAACCACCGTTATGGCCAAGGGAGAACCTCCAATGTTTCCACCAAGGAGCTGGACAATGAAGAAGATCCATCCATGGATGTTGACATTGAGAGGGCAACGGTTCACGCCACTCTTCACAAGAAGGGTCCAAATCACCAATTCTTCTCACTGATTCAAACTCCATCAGAATATCAAGGTAAAAGCTTCAAAACCTTGATTGACTATGGCAGTACACATTCCTTCATTTCACCAACCTGTGTAAAAAGATTAGGGATAGCCACAATAGGTGCACCTACTTTACTTGTGGAATTAGCAAATGGTCGTGAGGTCACTTGTACTAGGCAAACTGCTAAGGTGAAATTCCTATTGGGTGGGAAGCCAACTTCTGTGAGATTTAGGGTAATGAACCTAGGTGTCCACGAATGTTTACTCGGAATGTATTGGCTAATACCCAATGATGCCCACATCCACTGTGAGAAGGGACAAGTCTCCTTTCCAAATTCTAAAGGAAAACTAGTCATGACTCAAGGTGAGGCTGGTAAGCCAAAAATACAGTTGGCAAAAGCAACGCGAATAATAAAAGGTGTTCAAAAGGGTCTACCTATCTATCTGATTAAACTGAATAAGCTAGATCAGAATCACGAATCTGGAAAGAACCTTCATGGTTAAAGGCATACGCAGACGTATTCCCCAAAGATTTGACGGAACTTCCTCCCCAAAGAGAAGTCGACCGCGAAATCAAACTTGTGCCAGGAGCTGCACCAGTCACAAAGAGTCCATACAAAATTTCCATCCCGGAAGCTATCGAACTGAAAGAGCAACTCAAGCAATTATTAGATCAAGGCTACATCCGACCTAGCAGTTCTTTATGGGGAGCTCCAGTGTTGTTCCAAAAGAAGAAAGATGGAATGCTTCACCTATGCATTGACTACAAAGGGTTGAATCAAGCAACCATAAAAAATAAATACCCCATTCCAAGAATAGATGAATTAATTGACCGTCTTCAAGGGGCAAAGATATTCTCAAAGATAGATCTTAGATCTGGATATTATCAGATAAGGATAAAAGAAGAAGTTATTCCGAAGATTGCATTCAGTACAAGGTATGGAAACTTCGAATTCCTAGTGATGTCATTTGGGCTGATGAATGCTCCTGCTACCTTCAACAGGTTAATGCAGGATATCTTTAGGACCTATCTTGATGACTTCGTACTCGTCTTTTTTGATGATACCCTATTCCACTCAAAACAAGGAAAGGATCATGAACCCCAGCTTTGCATTGTTCTTGAAACAATGAGAGCACACAAGCTTTATGCCAAGAAGAAGAAGTGCGCATTTTTCAAGCAATAGATTGAATATCTGGGATTCATTGTATCAGTAGAAGAAATTTCAGTAGATCCAGCTGAGACGTTATGGAATGGCCAACACCAACTTCTGTCAAAGAAATACGTAGTTTTCTTGGGTTGACAGGGTGGTACACAATTTTCATCAAAGATTATGCTTTGATTGTAGCACCACTGACTGGTCTACTAAAGAAGTAAGTAGCAATTGTATGGTCACCTGCTGAACAGACCAACTTTAACAAACTAAAGCAAGTCTTCGTATCAGCACCCATCCTGAAACTTCATGATCTTAGTAAGGAGTTGAAGTGGTAACTGATGCTAGCGCTAGCGCACTTT
The DNA here is from genome assembly GCF_053477565.2 of Lygodium microphyllum. Classification (NCBI taxonomy): domain Eukaryota; kingdom Viridiplantae; phylum Streptophyta; class Polypodiopsida; order Schizaeales; family Lygodiaceae; genus Lygodium; species Lygodium microphyllum. The sequence goes on along the minus strand of NC_141151.1, from coordinate 143,475,124 downwards.
CTTTAGGATGTGTACTTATGCAAGAAGGTCATCCCGTGGCATATTCTTCAAGAAACTTGAAGAGCCATGAAAGGAATTATGCAACCCATGACCTGGAGCTGTTGGCTATCATCCATGCTCTCAAACTTTGGAGACATTACTTGCTAGGTAACAAATTTTCCTTAGTAATGGACCACAAGAGTCTTAAATGGATTTTCACTCAGAATGAGCTCAATATGAGGCAACGTTGATGGATCGAAGTGCTGGAAGAATATGATTTTGAAATCAAATATAGGCCTAGAAAAGAGAATGTAGTTGTCAATGCACTCAGTCTCGCAAGGCATTTCTAAATTCTCTCATTTTGCAAGATCCATCAACAGCAAGGTCTCTAGCCACAAAGGTATCAATGCCAAACAACCCGATTCTTGAGCTAGTAAAAGAAGGGGCATATCATGACCCAGTCTATCAAAAAATGCTAAGGGAGATCCCCATCAAGGATGAAGACCCGAAGCTAAAGACGAAGTATCAAGAATTCTCCATCAGTAATGGACTTGTCTACTTTAGAACAAGGTTATGTATCCTCGCAAGCCAAACTCTCAAGTAGAAGATACTTTGGGAAGCCCATGACTCCCCTTTCTCAGGACATCCTGGTTATGCCAAGACCCTTAACACGGTCAGGAAAAGCTATTTTTGGGGGAGGCTCAAGGGAGACATACTCAAATATGGCACGGAATGTTTTTCTTGTCAACGCATTAAGGCAAAACATGTTAAAATGCCTGGGAAATTGCAACCACTTGACATTCCACAAATGAAATGGGAGCTCATTAGTATGGAATTTATTGTTGGGTTACCCCAAGTTCATGGAGGATATAACTCTATTCTGGTTATAGTAGATATGCTTACCAAGGTCACACATCTCATCCCTATCAAGACGAACTATAAAGTTTCAGACATTGCAAGATTATTCATCAAGGAAATATTCAAACTTCATGCGTTACCCAGAATAATCATCAGTGATTATTACTCTCTTTTCACATCACACTTCTGGAGGACTATCTTTGAGGCTATTAGAACTCAACTCTGTTTTAGCATAGCTTACCATCCCCAAACTGACGAGTCAATCAAGTAATTGAAGATATGATTAGGGCATATTGCTGTCGCAAACCCAAAAAGTGAATTCAATACTTACCCCTGGTTGAGTTTGCCTACAATTCTTCTTACCAATAGAGTATTCACATGACCCCTTTCCAAGCATTGTATGGACATGATTGTCGTACCCCTTTGAACTTTTCGGATCCAACTTTGAGGGTAGAAGCTTCAAGACAGATGATGGAAGACATGGATGATCAAATCAAATCAATAAGGCAAGACATTCAAGCTACCAAGGATAGACAGAAGGCTTACGTTGACTTAAAACGGCAAGATAGATCCTTCGTCGAAGGTGATATGTTCTTCATTTGTGTACACCCTAAAAAGAGTTCACTGTCCTTGGGAGAGTACAAGAAGCTAAGTCCGAGATATTGTGGACCTTATAAGATTATCAAGTGCCTAGGGCCTAATGCTTACAGACAATAGTGGCCCACAACTCTAAAGATTCATAATGTATTCCACGTTAGCCTATTGAAAAAGTGTCTACCTAATCAGAGTTATGTACTTGATGATCAACAATTTGTAATGCCTAGACAAGGAGTCCTTGAGCTACTGCCTAATAGAATTCTAGATGTTAGGGAGAGGCATTTGAGATCAAGGACCTTGAGAGAATACCTCATCGAGTGGAAAGATTGTCCCGAAGAGAATGCCACCTAGATGGATGAAACTACTCTCAACCAACAATATCCTCGGATCTTCTCGAGATGAGGACATCTCGATTCCTCTATGAGGGAGAGGATGTAGCACCCCCTCGTGCATAAGAACGCCCCCCTTTCAAAATTATAAAATTTAATTCAAAAATTTTTACCAGGTGGAGGGGTGGTGGCCGTTAAACAGCCGTCTCCCCCCTTGTGAAGCCCCCCCTCCCCCACCATATAAGGGGAAGCCCCCCCTCCCCCATGGCCATCTTCAGCAGTTGCCCCCCCCTCCCCCCCGTGATCTGTAGCGATGCCAGCCCCCGTGCTCCGCCTACGTGCCACGCCCCCTACTTACCCCCTGCACTCTGCCAGGCTGCCAAAATGCCACCATACCTTCATCTCCATCAATTCACCATCATAATGTGGGTGAGGAGGAGGAGATCATTTCGACTATCAGAAAATAAGAACATAAAGAAGCTTCTCAAGAAGCTTCCACAAAAAAGCTTCCTAGGGGGTGTTTCACCCGCAGACCATGGGAGGATGCAATTCGTTCGTAAAGGGAGTTTCCTTGCGGGTGTAACGTGTCCCATAGTATTATCCAGGACACGTCTTAGCAGTCCATCGGAAAGGATGTCTAGAAAGCTCCACCCGGCACTCCCATGGAATGTTACGGGTTTTGCGATCTAGTTCTTCCCGCGTCTGCCATGTAGCGGAAGTATCCTAGCCGTTCCCACTTAGGATCGATCGGAATTAGGGTTTTCCTAATGAATCATTAGCTAGCAGAAACTAGCGTCAGACCCGAGCGAACTACTTTACGCAGAAACGCCAGGTCCGAAGCGGATTCACGCTACACTTGGTTCAAGGAGAATGGGAAACGAGAGGGATGCAAAGCTCAACCTCTCTGCCATAAGGCATAGCCCCATTCCGTTCCCCTAAAACAGCATAAATCGGGTAAGACGTAACTCTAGGTCATCGTTCTCGTTATTCTTTTTGATGATGATGATCATTCCGCTGTTCTTCGAGATTTTTGAGAAAAGTTCCCGGCTAACTGGGACCACCCAACTGTAGGACGGAGACCCATGGCCCATCCTCCACACTTTCTTCGATTTGTTTTAGTTATGTAATTATCTAACACATTAATTTGACATATAACAATCAGCTTCTTTAATTAACCTTGTTAAGCACTGGTTCCTTCATGTAATCTTATCACGTGACATAGAAAAAAACAACATCAAGCAAGTTCTTTTACCATTTCATCATTTTATCTTTGAAATACAAGGAGTTCCGCCCGTAGGCTTGTCCATAATCTGCCCGAAGGCTAACCAGTATTCTCCAGGGATCACTATTCCAAGCTTCCGCCCGTCAACTAGTATGCGGGCCTCGAGATCCAATCCGGAGTCACGTTAGCCTCTTGTGCAGGACCCGAAGGCGAGGGATTTACGGCCAGAGCCCCCCCTGGCACCCAAGCGTCCTCCTACTCCAAGTAGAGCTTAACGGAAAGACCTCTCGCGGCGACAGGTTCGGTGCACGTTCCCGGTGCGGTCAACAACCCCCTTGGTTAGGGTCAGGTAGGCACTCGGGGGTAACTGAAGCTGCCTCTCCCTTCAGGCCTTTAACCTGAAGTATAGGTACTTATTTAATTTGTAATTCATAATTCAAACAGAGCCCTAAAATCTCTAGCAAGCACAAACATTTTCATTAATCAACCCGGTTGTATGGCAAACTGCTAAGGAAGTGTTCTTTCCTTTTTGAGTGTATCAGCACTCGTTCCCAAGGTGTCTTGTAACTTGGCAAGATCTCTTATATTCCGGTGTAGGGCATACCCAACTTGGTTAACCCTAAGGTACCTTAGATATGCTAGTTTCTATTTTACAACTTTCCTTATTTAGAAGGATATCCAAAAATACGTCTTTTTGCAAGATAACTTGCGTAAGGATCTGCCGTCCTTGATGAGGGGTTTTTTTTTCCCCCTTTTTTTTCCTTGTGAATCAATCACAAAATGATTTCATACATGATGCGCAAGTCCTGCGATGGAATAATCTGTTTAGATTCTTTAAGCTGACGTATGTCACACCTAGGGTTTCTTCATTTAGGGACAAACCCTAGTTTCTTATCTTTATGAAATTATTGTCCTTACGGTAAGGAAAGTAGTCAAATGTTAGGGTATGAATGTTTCTATGTTTAGATTGGTTCGGTTCGCTTTTGGAAGGTAATCTTACTCGTCTTGTCACGGTTTTACTATCCTTGTGACAATTAACCTTCCCAATTAATACAGTTTAATTTGGCATATAGCATAATGCCAAGATGATACAAAGGGCGACAATACTCCTTGGGACAAAAGGCCTAGCTGAGAAATTGGTGTATACACACTTTATTAGTCCCAAGTCCTCAAATAGCAGGGAAAAAGTGTTAATAGAGTGTCATCCAGCAATTCCCCATTACATTTTCTTTCCAAATGAGTTCGTATATCTAATTTTTATACTTGTTAATTCCTAACATTTAACTTCCGTTTTCTTTAAAGATGAACTCATGCCAAATAACAACAGTTGTCTTGCTAAGATGTGCAACTAGCAAAGATAACTCCCTAGTAATTTGAGCATCGAAAGAAACCTTTCATGAATTTAGCCATTTTACCATGATTCGTTGCAAAAGGAATAAGACTAATGGTGCAAGATATAATTTCTACACTTTAGGAATATATTACAATAGTAAATGGTTAATCTTGCCTATAATTTTACAATGCTTGATGCAATTTGAAGAAAGCTAATTTGTATACATTGTCATTCATAAGCTAACTCCTTCGTTAAAAATAACTTGAACAAATATATCTATCCTTAACAATTTTTCTTTGCATGATTGACCTAAAACCGAATTAACACCAAGAAGAAAAACCTGGCTTTGAGGTGAGATATCCACATGGATACTGGGAGATGACCCTCCCGCAGCTACACCTTGGACTTTCTTCGGTTGCATCGTAGTTCGAATGTGAGATAGCCTTTTCCTTTTTCTTCTTGAAATTCCACCGTCTTCTCCTTCCTTTTCTTTTACCTTTTCCCCACTCTTCCTCCTTCACTCCCTCTTTTCACTCCCTCTACTTCCCTCCCTATCTTTTATCTCACAGCTATTTCTCCCTTACAGAATACCATACGAGGCCATGATGAAGAATTGGATTTTTAGGACATGGGAGTGTGTGGACACCGGCTTGTTTGATAAAACTAAGAATACAAAGCTCAATTAAGAGAGCACTCACACAAGAAGATCTAAAAAGTGAGTGAAGGAATTAATGCAAGAGAATGGAAGTCTGCAAGGTAGCCTAAGGACAAAGTAGGCCTATGGGTGTGACTTGAATAGTCTAAAGAGAAAATGAGGAGGGAAAAAGGGCAAGGGATTAGGGGGGAAAATTAAAACCTTGAGGGGAAACGAGGGGGCTTAGGGGGGAAAATTTAAACCCAAGGGGGGGGGGTAATAAGGGCTTTGGGGGGGATTAAAATCCGAAGGGGGGAAAAACAAGGCTTAGGGGGGGGGAACAAGGCTTTAGGGGGGAATTAAAAAACCCGGGAGGGGGGGGAAAGCAAGGCCTTAAGGGGGATTTAAAAACCCGGGAGGGGGAACAAAGGGGGTTTAAAGAAAAACATAAAAGGGGGCGGGGGGGGTGAAAGGGGGCTAAGAAGGCTCTTTTAGAAGCTTCCCCCCAGGAAGCTTCTAAAGCTTCCACGTGGGGGGGGAAAGCTTATTCAGCAGAACGGCGGGATTGGATGGACTGCGATAGTCAATGGTGATGTGGTGGAGGGCAGATGTCGGCGTGGCAGTGGCGAATCGTCTTCCTCCCTTCAGCTCGGAGATATGGTGGCACTTCCCCTTGTCTTGCTCAGCCTCTTCTCGCACGGCCCTACCTCCTTCTGTACAACGGCCCCCTCCCCTCATTTAAATAGTGGAGGGAGGGGGATCTTCTCTTCTTGCGTGTCAACACGCATGTCCTCCCTCCCTCCACAGGCTCCACCAAGGAGCTTAGTATCTCCTTCTATTCCCCTCCCCCTCCAGCTCGTCAGTCGGCTGGAGGGATAAGGGGGGAATAATTTTTAAAAAATTCTATTTAACTAATTCATTCTTATTAACGCGGGATATTACAGCGGGAGGGAAGGTCTACCAATTGCAGGGAATTTCAACACACCCTCCACCTACCCGACTTGTACTCAAGCCTCGACTGCGATGGCCCCAAAGCGCCACACGAGAGGAGCACACGTGGGAGTAAGAGGGGCACATGTAGGAGTCCCCACCCAAAGCGTTGTCGTGCTGCTGCGCATCCAAGCCGTATACACCTCCATTTCTTTTGTTGTGCATTCGTGTTATTTTTTCGCGTGTGATTCATTGTGTGTGAGATGCATTACGATAATCCGCATCCAATGTATATATTCTGTTAGTGTGTGTATATGATTCTGTTTGGATGCATGATGTGTGTGTGTTAGAAAAATATGAAAAAATGATGCCAAAGGACATTATCAAGCTGATAATTTCAATGATGATCTCTAAGGAAAGTGCAGGGAATTGTGGAATCAAAGGAAGCTTTGTGGAAGCCGATCATCTAAGTTCAAAATTTCCCATGACATAGAGTTGAAGGAAGTCTCTCAAAAGATGCTTAAGCCAGTAAAGCACTAGTAAAGCACCGAGGGAGCATTTTGCCACCCAATTCTCAAGACCGAAGTCGAAGTTTGTGCACAGATCACTCATCGTAAAGCTGAGTGTCAATGGGGCAATGCATGACTCCAAAGATAGTCCTCAAGGTTAAAAATCAATGTTGGTGCATAGATCTCGTAAGGGTGAAAAGAAACTATCTTGTCAAAGAGGAGTTTTTTGTTATCCCCACTCAGCTAAAAGAGGAGAAGGGGAGACTAATTTGGTTTGAACCGTTTTTAGGAGGAAAAAAAGCATAAGGAGAGGAGGGTATCTCGAAGAGGACGCAACGAAGGGAAAAGGAATCTAGAATCGGAGAGGGTTGCCACATCCTGCAACCTTGCTTCACCTTCAGGATAGTGAGGATCTTTAGCTCTTGGGCTAGCTCTGCTCTAACACCATGTAAAGACACGGAAGGGTTTGCAGGAACACAGTGTGTCTCGGCAACTACTAAGGCACAGCACTTGGAAACACAGAAAATGAATGAAATGATGAACCATGTATAGAGTGGGCCTCAGGGTTCCGTGTGATCAGATATTCTTCTTGCAATTATGATACAGGGCTGTACAGGATAGGTGATGATTCAAATCTATTCTGTCTGGTTGTAATATATCAAAGCTGACGTATGGTTAGCTCATACCATATTTTACCTGGTTGAGCTTATGTTGGGAGCGTAACTTGCATCCTCGACTTTAAGAGGCTAGATATTTCATCTATGATGCCAGTGCTGGATAGTTCAAGCTTTTGATAAGGGAATTCCAATGCATAATAGCTTGACTGCTTCATACCTGGAATACAGTGTTGAGATGTATGGGTAACATTCCGGTTCAGTATAAAGGATGCCTACACCATATGATCATCACAACACATACATATTATTTGTGTTAGTAGATTGCACTGGCAGCAATGTGAGACACAGCCTATGGTTAGGAGGTTTGAGTTCCAGTGGTTACATGATGGATGACGCTTGTGAAAGTGCCGTAACAGACAGGGTAGCAGTCTACACCACAGACTTCTGAGTGGAGTGTAGAGCAACGTTCAAACCAACTATGTTCACCTTCTACTGCTGTGTACTTTGAAATTTTAGGGATTCCTTTTACCTTTTCTTGCATACTCTCTCAAAGTTATCATGCATAGTAGGTGTGTTGAAGCAGTACAATAGTATAAGGGCACCAGGATGACTCCCTTTTATGACAGGTGTTGTAGGTTGTGGTGGTTCTTTGCTAAGAGATGACAATTATTCAAAGCCAAAAGGACTTCAAAAAGTTTGACAGTCTCTCAGCCTTGTGGGGAGGCTTAGTCAACACTTAATGGTTCTGGATTTGGTGGCTTGTGACATTGGTTTGTATTTAAGGGTACCCAGCTCAGTGCCTTGAGTAGTTGGCTCTTCCCCAGCAAGCTAAGATGATGTCCTAATGAGTAGTTACAATTCCCATTCTCACTGATCTCCAACTCCTATGTGTGAAGTTACAGTGGACATAACTACAATCGGTGGAGTTCTGATGAACTTAACTTCTAGCTGGGGAGACTTGATGGAAAGTATTTGGTCCTCGATTATGACCCATGTGAACACATAGCATCTGGGTACAGGGAAGATTCATACATGGATGCACATGTGCATGTGATATACATCGTTTGGATAGACATGCAGTTGAGTCATAGACAGCCAGAATGATGAGCAGTGGGAACAGGGAATGGGTGGCTGCATGGCCACAGCATAAGGCCAGAAAGACCAGTAGAGTAGCAACGTGTTTGTGGCTTAAGAGAAGTGCCTGCCTATCCTCTCTCAGAAATGAATACTCTCACCTTTTTATGAAGACAATTTAATACCCTGCTTTGGCTTTGGAGATACAATCAGATTGTTCCTCATTTTGTGCTTGACTGGGCATACATCTTTTGTTGCCTACTAAACTCCTACTTTGTATGGAATCCTAAAAATTTGTTCACAGGAATTATTACCCAGCAGAATTTATCAAGTGCCAATGGAAAAACTGAACTCAAGCATCTGAATGTAAAATTGAATATGTTCAGAATTTTCTAAACATGAACTTCATGTAACTCTCTTGACAAGGAATATAGTGAACTTTGGCATCAAAAATTCGATTTTCTTCTTGTTAGTCTCTTCCATTGCTGTATCTTGAACCCCGTGTTCTGCAGCGCTTACGTGAACTCTACGACATTTCTGGTGAACCCGACGTGAAAGTGGTGCGTCACTTTTTAGCAAGATGGGAGACTCGCAAGAAGAGATGACAGATGACAATGTCATGAAGAACGTGTTTCAGTCATTTACCACTTATATGCAGCAGCAAGCTCATGCGAAACGTGATAGTGATGCCATGGATGCCTTGAAAGCTGTCCACAGGAGATGAAGCAGTTTAATGGCCAACAAGTGTCAACTTACTTGCATTTGTATGAAGAAAAGATGAAGTTTTTTGGGGTTTCTCAAGATGTTTGGAGCCGCTACTTCTTGCGGATCGTGGTGCGCGCTCTTGAAGTCCGAATTTCAGAAATTCAAGAAACACATGCAGGTTGGGCTGAGTTTAAGAAGGCATTAAAAGATGAATATTTCCTGGAGGATACAGGTTTTATGAACCGCAGGAATTTCTTAGCATGGGTTTCTATGCCTAATAAGGGACTTTCAGTTACCGCCCTTTTGCGAGAGTTTGAGAGCCGTTATGATCAGTTGGATGGAACTGAGCAGCAAGCTTTGGAGATGCAGAAAGTGGAATTATTTTTACAAGCTGCTCATGCTGATTTACAGGAAAAGCTGGATGATCTTTTGGAAGATCAAGCTACTGATTCAGGTTTAAAGACCGAGTGGAGACATGTCATTGATGCTGTGAATGCTCTTGTTAAGAAGCAGCGCAGGAGAGTACGATTGCATCGTAATACAATATCTGCTTCTGAAAAATCCTTGGAGACTTCTTTTTCTACCCCTGCTGCAACTTCTTTGCCTAAGCCTACTCCTCCTGTTGTGAATCCACCAGTTCCTGCTGCTCCAGTGCCCTTATATGTAGATGATGTTATTAAAGGCTTGGCAGATTTGACGATTGAAGCAGTCAAAGCTGAAGTTGGTAAGTTAAAAGAGCAACTTATGTCAGTACCTTCTGTAGCACCTGCTCCAAGGACTGTTTTTCCAGCTGGTCAAAGAAAAGGGAGACGATGTATTTGGTGCGATAGTACAGAGCACCAACACTGCAGAGATTGTGATGCTTTTCAGGAAGTGCGTAAGAAGAATGTAGTGTTCTGGAGACAAGATGGGAAGATATGGCTGACAGAGACTGGCGCTCCTCTTGACACGAACTTTGGTAAGGGAGGCATGAAGAAGCTTTTTGATGATATGGCTATGCGATCAGCTTATGTAAGTGTTAGAGGAGATGCTTCAGCTTATGGAGTCCAGCTTGAGCAGAAATCAGATGGAGACTCTGCTTTATGGTCCTCTGCCTTAGAGATAGCGAGAAGAGGGAAAGTTCAGGCATCTACTATGACTTGTGTGGGCTCCAGCATCTGAGGAGAAACGGGATGGGATTCTCCTATTGACAGGTATTCTATTTTTGCTTATATGGCTAAAACACAGGGTTTAGATGCCATGGTTGAGGAAAAGAGAAGAAGAGATGAGGAGGGTCCCAGCACCTCCAAAAAGACTAGAGGGGGTGACTTTTTTTCACTACCTTTTACAACTCCACCTATGTCAAGTTCTCTAGCTCAATCAGGTCCTGAACAACCTATGGGAGACAAGCAGATGAAAGAGAAGAGGCAACCAAGAAAGGAGCCAGGATTCAAGCTCTTGTGAGACCTTGATATGCAGACGGATATGAGTAAGATTTTTCATGAAAGAATTTTGAATAGTGAAGTCACTTTTACTGTTGGAGAAGCTCTTGGGATTGCTAGAAGAGAAATATAGGATCAAATGCAGGATCTTTTGCAAAGGAAACGACATGCGATGGAAGGACCTGCTTTACAGGGATTGTGGCATGGAGCTCTTGGGGATGAGCATGATGATGCAGTGATGGTTGAGAACGCTTCTGTTAATCCCCAATTGGAGAAAATAGTTCAGCCTATGCAGTATGAAGATGATGATACCCCTATTCTCATTCCTCGCAGCCATTTTTCACGAAGTCATTGGGCTAGAGCAACCACTCAGACGGTGGTAAGGATTGGAGAGAAACAAATTCCTTTGGTCGCTTTAGTCGGTTCCGAGATTAATCTTATTGCTCGAGGTGTTTATGAGAGTGGCAAGTGGCCTATGGATACAGAGCATGGCTAACGCATGAGAGCCGCCAATAATACTTCTCGTGATATGTATGCTGCTTGTCCGAGTATCAGAATTTCTATTGGTAATGTTGAAGAGGATTATCATTGCTTTGTTCAGGATTCTTGCTCTTATCCGATCATTCTTGGACAGCCTTTCGTTACAGAAGCAAGAATGGAAACGAAAGTGATGGATGACGGGTCAGCTTATGCACGGATACGCAGTAAAGATGGTATGCGAGCTGTTCAGTTTATGACTGTTGGGGTAAATCATCTGAGAAACAGGGACCCCTTGCATGAGGCACCACTACCTGCGAAGGAGTTGGATTTTCATTAGGTACCGTTGTCTTGCGAGACACCAGTGGTACGGAGCGGAGAAAAGAGGAGATCTCGCCTCCTGGCAGCCAGTCATTCTCCAATAATTTTGTTGGTTTTTCTTCAGATAGTTCAGTGAGTTATCAGAAAATTTCAGATTTGCCTAGAGTTGCCAGGCAGTACATTGGTCGTAAGGAGAAAGAGTTGAAGAATGTAGGTATTTTGCAAGCAGAAGAGCATGTAGATGGATTTTATGAAGGGATGTCTTATGCAGATACATTGTTTGAGATGGGAGCAATGCTGAAAACTAATGTATGTAAGGGTTCAAAGATCATACCTGTGCAAACCTTGGATATGTTTCAAGAAATTTTTGGTTTTATTCTGAAAACAGAGTTAGAGGCTGAGAAAACTCAGCAAACTAAATTTATGGCTAATCTTGATCAGCTAACAGAGTTGCAGAGGGCTGAAACCTTTCAGCCAACAGAGTTAAATGCTAGAAAAATTCAGCATATGGAGTATGAGGCTGCACCCATGCAGTCCATAGAGTCGAGGGCTGAATCCATTCAGCCAATAGAGTTGAATGCTGAAAAATTTCAGCATACAGAGTTTCAGGCTGCACCCATGCAGTCCATGGAGCAAAGGGCTGAAATCTTTCAGCCAACAGAGTTGAGAGTTGCTGAAAATTTGCAAAAATTGCAGCAAAGAAAAGAGTGCTTGATTGATGCCAAGGTTGACACGAAGTATAAAACAGTTGATAAGAAGGTTAAGCCGGTTGTAGGGCCGCTTCCTCCTGATAGTGATGAGCAGATACAAAAAGCTATGAAGCAGCCTATGTTGAGAGATCTTGCAAATATTGGACATAAATTTACAGCTGAAACTCTTGCAGAATTGAAGATTGGAAATGATGATTTCTTGCTTCCAGTGGAAAAAGAATGTTTTAGAGAGATGCTTGGACATCATGGTAAGGCATTTGCTTTCTTTCCACATGAAATTGGCTGCATTAGGCTCGAATTGGTTGCACCTATGGTCATCTTCATTGTTCCTCATGTACCATGGAATATACGTCCTATCCCTGTGCCTAAAGCACACTTTCCAAAGCTAATAGAGTTGCTGAATGAGAAGATTAAGATGGGAATTTTGGAACCCTCTTCTGCGCCCTATTCTAACAGGTGGTTTACTGTACCAAAGAAGAATGGTACTTTGAGATTTATTCAGGATATGCAGCCCGTGAACAAAGTGACAATCAGGAATGTGGAAATAGGTCCAGTTGTGGATAAATTTGTTGAGGCTTTTGCAGGACGAGCCATCTATTCTCTAGGTGACTTGTATTCAGGTTATGATCAGTTTCAGCTTGCCTTGGAAAGCAGGGATATTACTACTATGCGGACACCTATTGGTCTTGTGAGGATGTGTACCTTGCCTCAAGGTGCCACCAACTCAGTTGCTCATATGATGAATGCTATGCATAAAGTTCTACGAGACTATATTCCGCACTATACCATGCCTTTCCTAGATGATGTACCTATTAAGGGTTGTGTAGAAGAAGAAAAGAATGAAAGTCTTGATTTGCAAGGATGTAGACAGTTTGTGGCTGACCACTTGGTTGCTTGTGAGCAAATATTGACACGATTAGAGGAGGTAAACTTGACTCTTTCAGGGCTGAAATTTGTCTTTGGTGTTAATGAAGTCATCATAGTTGGGCATATGGTTGGATATTATGGTAGGAAGCCTTCACCTGCAAAGGTGGATGCCATAAGCAGGATTGCAGAGTATTGCTCGACTACTTCAGAGGTGCGGAGATTTGTGGGAGCTTGTGTATTTTACATGATTTGGATTCCTCATTTTTCTCATATAGCAAATGTTCTCTATCAGCTGCTTCGAAAGGGGCAGAAAGTTCATTGGGATGAGAAGCATTTGAAAGCCATGCGTAAACTCAAGAAGCTATTACAGTCAGCTCCTACTCTTCGCAAGGCGGATTATCAGTGTGGACGGCCGATCATGTTGACAGTTGATACTAGCCCTATTGGCATAGGTTGGGCAGTGGGACAGGATGATGCTGATGGAAATAGATATGCAATCCGCTTTGGAGATAAAGTTCTTAATGAGTGACAAAGGAGATATCTGCAGATCAAAAGAGAGTTATGGGGAGTAGTCACTGCACTGAAGTGTGATAAAGGGTATTTTATTGGAGCTTCAGTTGTTGTGGAAATAGATTGTTTGCCTTTGCTTGGCATGATTACTAGTTGCTCAACTCCAGATATAGCGATGCTTCGGTGGATTGCCTATATCAAATCATTGAATCTAGAATTTTGACACATAGCAGGGAAAGATAATCCAGTTGCTAACACGCTATCTAGAGCGAGATATGAGGATGAGGAGTCAATGCTTGCAGAAGATGATGAGACAGAGTTTGTAGCTTCTGTTCTTTTTCATGATTGTCATGTATCTACTGTTGAAGCCTTTATTGAAGAATTTTATGTTGATGAGTGGTTGCAAATTGGACAGTATCTAAGTTCATTGACTCGAAGAGCTGATTGGACAGATGATGAATTCAAGAAAATCAGAAGGAAGGCTTATGGGTATTTCTTGAAAGATGGTTTTCTTTGGAAACATCCAAAGAAGAGAGGTGGCTTGCCCTCGAGAGTAGTTTGTGATGTAACAATGCAGATACAGATTATGCGAGAGTTTCATGAGAGCTCATGGGCTGGACATAGAGGTGTGTGGGCTACCTATGAGAAAATCAAAGAAAGATACTAGTAGAAATGGATGTATAAAGATGTTTCTCACTTTGTGGAGACTTGCAGGGACTGCCAGCTTTACTCTTTAGTGCGGCATCGTGATGAGTTGCATCCGACCTATCCACTATGTATGCATTATAAGTGGGTGGTGGACTTGGTTACTTTGCCAGTGGGACTTTGGCAGATGAGATATCTTGTCTTGGCTAGGGAGGATCTTACAAACTATGTTGAAGGCAGATCTTTGCGGACAAAGACCACCAGTACAGTATGTAAATTCTTGTTGGAAGAAATATTTTGCAGGTATGGATGTATAGGCAAGATTACAGCTGATCATGGAGAGCTAGATGTAGATGAAGCTAGAGAATTTTTCTCACGGCTTGGAATTAAATTAGCTCTTACTACTGCCTATAATCCAGATGGAAATGGCAAGAGTGAAAGAGGACATCCACCGATAGTTAAAGCATTGGCAAAAGCTTGTAGAGGTCGGTGGCCGAGATTACTACCTTTTGCATTGTGGGTAGATCACTCTACACATAGCGTGACTACTGGATACATGCTTGCACAGTTGATGTATGGGAAAAAACCTGTCATGCGTACAGAAATTTGTGCTCTCACGTGGAGTGTTCTTCCGTGGCATGAGAATTTATCAAGGGAGGAGCTTGTAGCTCTTCGAATTCGTCAACTAGAGAGAAGGACAGAAGATGTGCAGCTAGCAGTTGATCGTTTGAAGGCAGACCGACTCAGAAACAAGGACAGGTTTGATTTGAGGCATCGCTTGAGGCCTAGAGCCATAAAAGAAGGAGATAGGGTTCTAGTCTATGACAGTAGTCTAGAGAATCAGCATAGTAGCATGAGAAAAATGGTTCAAAGATGGTTTGGACCGTATGAGGTGAAACAGGTTTTTGACAATGGTACCCATGAGTTGGCTAAATTAGATGGAACAGTATTGAGGGTGCCCATTGCTGGAAAACGAGTCAAGATTTTCAAAAGAAGAGAAGATGAAGAATATTCACTGGAAGCATTGGCAGAAGAAGAGCAGGTAGAAGAAAGTCAAGCAGAAGAAGCAGACAATATGGATGATGAAGTTGATGAAGAAACAGGTCTACTAGAAACTGAAGAAAGACTCGACCTGTTTGTGGACTTGAATGATCCTGGATAGTTGGCTCATCCGGAGGATGTGCAGGTTTAGAGGGGGTGGATGTCGTGCTGCTGCGCATCCGAGCCGTATACACCTCCATTTCTTTTGTTGTGCATTTGTGTTATTTTTCTGCATGTGATTCATTGTGTGTGAGATGCATTACGATAGTCCACATCCAATGTATATATTCCGTTAGTGTGTGTGTGTGTGATTCTGTTTGGATGCATGATGTGTGTGTGTTAGAAAAATATGAAAAACTGATGCCAAAGGACATTATCAAGCTGATAATTTCAATGATGATCTCTAAGGAAAGTGTAAGGAATTGTGGAATCAAAGGAAGCTTTGTGGAGGCCGATCATCTAAGTTCAAAAGTTCCCATGACATAGAGTTGAAGGAAGTCTCTCAAAAGCTGCTTAAGCGAGTAAAGCACTAGTAAAGCACCGAGGGAGCATTTTGCCACCCAATTCTCAAGACCGAAGTCAAAGTTTGTGCACAGATCACTCATCGTAAAGCTGAGTGTCAATGGGGCAATGCATGACTCCAAAGATAGTCCTCAAGGTTAAAAATCAATGTTGGTGCATAGATCTCGTAAGGGTGAAAAGAAACTATCTTGTCAAAGAGGAGTTTTTTGTTATCCCCACTCAGCTAAAAGAGGAGAAGGGGAGACTAATTTGGTTTGAACCATTTTTAGGAGGGAAAAAAGCATAAGGAGAGGAGGGTATCTCGAAGAGGACGTAATGAAGGGAAGAGGAATCTAGAATCGGAGATGGTTGCCACGTCCTGCAACCTTGCTTCACCTTCAGGATAGTGAGGATCTTTAGCTCTTGGGCGAGCATGCTCTAACACCAGGTAAAGACACTGAAGGGTTTGCAGGAACACAGTGTGTCTCGGCAACTATTAAGGCACAGCACTTGGAAACACAGAAAATGAATGAAATGATGAACCATGTATAGAGTGGGCCTTAGGGTTTTGTGTGATCAGATATTCTTCTTGCAATTATGATACAGGGCTGTACAGGATAGGTGATGATTCAAATCTATTATGTCTGGTTGTAATCTATCAAAGCTGACGTATGGTTAGCTCATACCATATTTTACCTGGTTGAGCTTATGTTGGGAGCGTAACTTGCATCCTGGGCTTTAAGAGGCTAGATATTTCATCTATGATGCCAGTGCTGGATAGTTCAAGCTTTTGATAAGGGAATTCCAATGCATAATAGCTTGACTGCTTCATACCTGGAATACAGTGTTGAGATGTATGGGTAACATTCCGGTTCAGTATAAAGGATGCCTACACCATATGATCATCACAACACATACATATTATTTGTGTTAGCAGATTGCACTGGCAGCAATGTGAGACACAGCCTATGGTTAGGAGGTTTGAGTTCCAGTGGTTACATGATGGATGACGCTTGTGAAAGTGCCGTAACAGACAGGGTAGCAGTCTACACCACAGACTTCTGAGTGGAGTGTAGAGCAACGTTCAAACCAACTATGTTCACCTTCTACTGCTGTGTACTTTGAAATTTTAGGGATTCCTTTTACCTTTTCTCGCATACTCTCTCAAAGTTATCATGCATAGTAGGTGTGTTGAAGCAGTACAATAGTATAAGGGCACTAGGATGACTCCCTTTTATGACAAGTGTTGTAGGTTGTGGTGGTTCTTTGCCAATAGATGACAATTATTCAAAGCCAAAAGGACTTCAAAAAGTTTGACAGTCTCTCAGCCTTGTGGGGAGGCTTAGTCAACACTTAATGGTTTTGGATTTGGTGGCTTGTGACATTGGTTTGTATTTAAGGGTACCCAGCTCAGTGCCTTGAGTAGTTGGCTCTTCCCAGCAAGTTAAGATGATGTCCTAATGAGTAGTTACAATTCCCATTCTCACTGATCTCCAACTCCTATGTGTGAAGTTACAGTGGACATAACTACAATCGGTGGAGTTCTGATGGACTTAACTTCTAGTTGGGGAGACTTGATGGAAAGTATTTGGTCCTCGATTATGACCCATGAGAACACATAGCATCTGGGTACATGGCAGATTCATACATGGATGCACATGTGCATGTGATATACATCGTTTGGATAGACATGCAGTTGAGTCATAGACAGCCAGAATGATGAGCAGTGGGAACAGGGAATGGGTGGCTGCATGGCCACAGCACAAGGCCAGAAAGACCAGCAGAGTAGCAACGTGTTTGTGGCTTAAGAGAAGTGTCTGCCTATCCTCTCTCAGAAATGAGTACTCTCACCTTTTTGTGAAGACAATTTAATACCCTGTTTTGGCTTTGGAGATACAATCAGATTGTTCCTCATTTTGTGCTTGACTGGGCATACATCTTTTGTTGCCTACTAAACTCCTACTTTGTATGGAATCCTGAAAATTTGTTGACAGGAATTATTACCCAACAGAATTTATCAAGTGCCAATGGAAAAACTGAACTCAAGCATCTGAATGTAAAACTGAATATGTTCAGATTTTTCTGAACATGAACTTCATGTAACTCTCTTGACAAGGAATATAGTGAACTTTTGCATCAAAAATTCGATTTTCTTCTTGTTAGTCCTTCCATTGCTGTATCTTGAACCCCGTGTTCTGCAGCCCTTGCGTGAACTCTACGACAGCGTGAAAGCCGATAATACCCCTGCTACGGAAGTTCAGGTTCCATCGAATTCACCCTTTTTGTTTCCGCATGATATGGGCGCATTAAGTATAAATTCGAATAGGGAAAACTTAGTTGCATTATTAGAACACTTTGTTTTAAAAAGATCATAGGAATGTTCGGAAAAGTTTTAAATTGCATGGCAAGGTACTCATATTCCTCGCATCATCATGATGAATGGTTGTTGCATTCTTGAATATATGGTTCACGTGTTAAAAGATGCACTCATGCAATAATGTCCTAGTTGCATCACGCACATAGGTTAAATATATATTGTGATGCTCATGTGCATTGGAAGGTTTGCATTGGGTAACTTACGTTGGCAAGAATGGGTTATGTTGTACACAATGCATTTGTGCAATTTTAAAAAATCCCTTCTGACGATCGTAAATAGGTTGATTCGTAGGAGAATGTTTATTTAAAGAATCAGGTAGTTGCTATGGAGAGGAATAAAAGGGTTATATTTTTGAATAAGCAACTGCATTCTATTTCGCGTGACTTGCATGGAAAAGGAAAAGATTATGTTGTAACTGTACAAAGCATAACCTGCATGCATAAGAAACTTGCACATATAAGTAAATGTATGAAAAGGAAAAGGCTTATATTTCATTTGATGAAAAGCATATATGATGCAATACACATGTAATGATAGTTACATTCAAAATGAAAGATAGGGTAAGTTAAGTTAAATTTTTTTTTAGTATTGCACTTGTAGAGTTAATCCAACATTCTCGTACTTAGATCGTTCTATGCTGTAAGTAAGAGAGGGTACCAGGCCTTAAGACATGTGTACTAGTAATATCGATAGACAAAGGGATGTAATTCTTCAGGATAGGCACTACTACCTATCTCGAGCAACTAGTCTGCAAGGTCAGATGCTATTGCAACTAAACCCTAAGATGCTACCACTACATCTTAGGCCAAGGGAGGCGAGATCTAATTACAAGTTAGAAGCCGAGTAGTCGCCCTACTACAACTCTCTCTCTTGGGGACCGATTTGTCAAACTTAGGGGAATTGTGAATTGCTAAGAAGCAAATTGACCAACCGAGGACGACAGGGTTGTCTAAGATCTATTTGATGATAGTACAAGGAGACCTAAGGTAATGATAATTGGGGTCGATAGGGTATAAACCCTAACCCCAAGGAAAAACAAGAAACCTGGCTTGCCAAGCCCTTGGAATCTTGCCAAGTCACGAAAGATCCAGGATCAAATGCTGGGAGTATTCGGGAAAAAGGAATCACACCTTAGTAGTTGGTCATACGAATGACCACAGAAATGATCCTGATTGTACACTTAGATACATTGTTTGAACTTCTTTGCTCAAGGAACTAATTTAAGGCCAAAGACTTAATGCTTCATGTTAATAGCCTGGAGAGATATGTAGGTTTAGTTACCTCTGACTACCTACCTGGCCCTATCCAAGGGGGTTGTTAGCCATGCCGGGCACATGGATCGAACCTGCCATGAGAGATCTTTCCATGGGTGCTTCTTGGAGCAAGAGGACGCTTGGGTGCCGAGGGAGGCTCTGGCTGTAAATTCCTTGCCTCCGGATCTCGCACAAGAGGCCGATGTGACTCGAGATGGGATCACCCGTGTACTAGTCTACAGGTGAAACTTGAAGCAGCAATCCTGTTGATTGCTAGGATAGCCTTCGGGCATGATACTTGATGTATTCCAAGACTATGATAAATAAATATCAGATATTTGAAAAAGGAACTTGCTTGACATTGTTTTTGTGTCAGTGCCTAAGTTATGTGAAGGAACATGTGTTTAAATTGATTAATTAAGGAATCTGCCTTAGCATGTCAAACATAATGTGGTAGGTAATTAGATAACTAAGTGACCCGAGGAAAGTGCAGTGGACGCGACTTGGGTCCCGTCCTACGTTGCTCCGCAAGGGTGTGGTCATCCACGCTCCAATGTCATGCCACAGTTGTCTGAAATGTACCAACATCATCGTATGGTGACATTGCTCCGTAAGGGTGTGGTCGTCCGTGTTTCGACGTGATGCCGCTGGAAGTGTGAAGACGTAGAGTTAGCAGAGCTAGAATCCTGATTTATGTTGTTTTGGGGGAGCGGAATGGGACTAAAATTCCACATATTTGGTGTGGTTAGGTTCATATCAAAATTTCTCAAGGTACTTGGCTAGGTTTCATTGCTCCACAACCCTTTTGGCGGCCTCCTCCTTAGCCCTCACCTCTTCAATATTGTGGATACTTCAGAATTTGAGCTGGTTATAGGCACGCTTTTTGAGGAAAAGGACATACTTTGCTCTTTCCTCATCTGTGAGAATGGAAAATGGTGGGCACAATCCTGTTGTGCTACCATCTTAAGCTCAAGTGATGATGATGTACAGGAAGAGCAACACTTCTTTGTGCAAGATAATTCCTCATATGCACTGATTTTGGGATAGCCCTATATTACAAGTGTGCATATGGAAACAAAGGTGCTTGATGATGGTTCGACTTATGCAAGAGTCAGAAGCAAGGATGGGAGAAAAGTAGTCCAATTTCTTACTGTTTGTGTTAGTCATCCTAGAAATCGGGATACACTTCGAGAGTCTCCTTTGGTTCCAAATGCAAGGGAATTCAAAGACCTAGATTTTCATTAAGCATTGCTGTAATGCGGGGCTATAATAGTGATGTTCAGTGGGTGTACTCGCCTCTTGATGAAATGAAGCATGTATTTACGATTGGTAATTCTCAGTTTACAGCAAACAGTTCATGTTGGTTTAAGCCTATGGAAGCTATGTGCAGGGTTGAACGCATATCTATGAAATGGGCTACTAAGAAACTGAGAGAATTGGGATTGTTAACTGAAAATGATGGCATTTCATGTATCTTTTATGGACTGAATATTACTAACACTATGGCTAAAATTTTAGCAACTACACATGCAGAAAATGAGGTTCAAAATAGAGTGTTGTCAGTATGTTCTTTGGATGTGTATGATGTTATAGCATTGTTTGCTCAACAGGAAGGATTACAATGGGTTGAAGCACTTATGGAGAAAAATTATAAGACAGTTGACAAAAAGATGAAACAAATTTCTTTGCCACTTCCACCAGAGAGTGAGGGTATGTATGAAAAAGTGTCAAGTTATCCAAGCTTACGGGATCCTAAGATATAGGTCATCGCTTTACATTTGAAACATTACAAGAATTGAAAGTTGGTGCAGAAGGGTTTCTTTTGCCTGCTACTGAGAGAGACTGTTTTATGCATATGTTGGCTAGACATGGGAAGGCATTTGCATTTCAGCCAAGTGAAATAGGTTGTGTGGATCCAAATGTTGTCTCTCTTACGGTCATATTTACTATGCCACATGTACCATGAAACTTGAGGCCTATTCTAGTGCCTAAAGCTTACTTGCCAAAGCTGATCGATTTGCTAAATGAAAAGATTCGCATGAAGATCTTGGAGCCTTCCTCAGCCCCATACTCAAATCATTGGTTTATTGTGCCCAAAAAGAATGGGACTTTGAGATTTATTCAAGACATGCAACCGGTCAATAAAGTGACCATAAGAAATGTGGGTGCAGGTCCTGTGGTTGATGAATTTGCAGAGGCTTTTGCAAGCATAGCAATCTATTCTTTGAGTGATCTTTACTCGGGTTATGATCAGTTTCAACTTGCATTTGAAAGCAGGGATATCACAACCATGAAGACTCCTTTGGGGTTAGTACGGATGTGTACTCCCCCACAGGGTGCACAAACTCAGTGTGGCACACATGACAAATGCTATGAATAGGATACTCAGGGATTTTATACCACAATTGACTATGCCCTTCTTGGCTGACGTTCCAATCAAAGGGTGTGCAGTGGATGAAAAGAATGAAGAGATGGATGCTCATGGATGCAGACAGTTTGTTGTAGACCATATTGTGGATTGTGAGAGGATTTTGACACGTCTAGAAGAGGTGCATTTAACTCTTTCTAGACAAAAGTCAGTCTTTGGAGTTGAAAAGGTTTTGATTATTGGGTATATATGTGGGCCTTATGGGTGAAGGCCATCACTAGCAAAAATAGATGGGATTGATAGAATGCAAGATGTATGCACGAATGTATCAGAGGTGCATAGATTCTTGGGTGCATGTTTGTTCTATTTGATATGGATTCCTCACTTTGCACATGTAGCCAATGCTCTTTATCAGCTTCTAAGGAAAGGTCAAAAATTTCATTGGAAAACGAAGCATCAGAAAGCAATAAAGAAATTGAAGCAGCTCTTAAAATCTACTCCTACATTGAGAAAGGCTGACTATTCACATGGAAATCCTATCATTATTATTATTGATACAAGCCCAATCGGAATTGGATGGGAAATTGGGCAAGATGATGAGGAAGGACAAAGATATGCAATTTTCTTTGGTGCTAAAGCATTGACTGAATGACAGAGAAGATATCCACAGGTTAAAAGAGAATTATGGGGAATTGTGACAGCCCCTAAATGTGATAAGGAGTATCTTATGGGTGCTCATGTAGTCATTGAGACCAATTGTTTGCCGGTATTGGGTATGATTACTAGTTGTGCTACTCCGGACATTGCTATGCTCGGATGGATTGCATACATCAAATCTTTGAATCCTGAATTTCATCATATTGCAGGAAGAGATAACCCAGTGCTAGACATGTTATCTAGAGCACGTTATGAGAATGAAGATGGGATGATGGATGAGGAGGAAGATGATGACTTTCTTATGGCTGAAATGTTGAGATATCGAGATCCACTCATGATATGCCAGGGTGACCGTTGTGCATTTATGTCACCGACTTGTTATTTGAAGATGCGGTTGGTACACCGCCCATGAATAATAGCTAGATGACAGCTATCCTTATCTACTCTAGTTCGTGGTTGATGCCAGGAGGCATATTCCACGGTGGATTCCGTGCCACGGTGGATTCCGTGAGGTTTTACGGTGGATTCCGTAAACTTTGATGACCGGGGCTCATACACAAAGTGGATTCTTTGTGCGAGAAGTTGATGGGGACGCCTGTCCTTTTCGGGCGTTTCATTAATTTAGTGTGTACATGGGTGATTCCATAGCGGGTGATTCCACAAAATGCATATTAAATTAATAAACGTTTATGAGTTTAGAGTGTGCACTCGTAATAAATTAAGGTTAGGATTTATTTCTAACCAGTTGATTTATTTATGTAGTTGAAGACTGCTAGGTATTCACTTTTGTCGGTTTAATTGTACTATTTTACTAACGATTGTGAATGCTTCAGTTGATGTGTAGAGATAGCAGCAGTGGCGGAGGAAAGCATTGGAGTCTAGCGAGTATTCGACCTATCGATTATATTTTGATAGGCGCCACGCCTATATTTTGTCATGTCTATTGAGGCATTGATTATTTATTATTATTTTGTATGCACCTATGCGCACGGATATGTTATTTCTATTTGGACATTGTGTTGGGCGTGCCAGACTCTATGGGCACCGTCCATTAGCTTTATTTCTATTTTTGTAAAAGCAAACTCAAAAGCTAAAAGCTTGTCATATTTTTTGTAAATTGGGCTATTATTGAGCATGAAGATGGAAATATACATAAAATACATACTTTGTGAAGCGCTCACACAAGGCATGGGGGGAGATTGAACCCAATTGGTCTCTTGCTCTTGTCGTTCATGCTTTTTACATTGTAATTTGTGCAAAAAGGTAGAGTTCATTGTTCTTGGGGACCTTCAGGGATTTACTACGTGAGCATACAGCGACCGATCTATGCACTAGTGGTATCAGAGCGGAGCTGAGATCAAGAGCTTCCAATCGCTACCCATCTCATGCGAAGGCAGAGCTCTTGGAACGATCGGGCTCTACGGTCAATCTCGTCGCGAACCGTCAATACAGGCAGACTTCTGGCGATCAAGAACCCCTGTTTCTGTTATCAGATTGCGAAGGACCAGGCTGTACAAGCAGAGGACCACTCCCTCATCTCCATCAACAAGTCGTGGATATACGGAGTAATTTCTTTTCGTCAAGCTTCAAAGCTTAAGATTACTAATCAATAAGCTTGGACTAGAAGCTTAATAGCTTCACAAATTCAATCGTTTCATCTCGGAGTATGTCCGAAAATCTCGCGACGTAAAAAAAAAAGCCCCCCTCCCCCCACGACTGCGCCGTTTTTATCCATTAAGTCCCCCCCTCTAAAGCTTAATCTATTAAGATTAAATCATTAAGCTTAATCAAGTCAAACAAGACAAGCAAGTCAGCAACTCCAGGTCCTGCACTCCAGAAATCAAGTTCTGCAAGTCAACCGTGATCAAGTCTCACTAAGTCGGCTAAGTTCTGCAAGTCTGCAAGTCACATAAGTCTGCAACTCTGCAAGTCAGATAGTCAACTGGAATCAGAACTGACTTGTGCTTAAAACTCCTAGAAGGGCTATTCCTGCGCAGAAACTCTGAACTGCAAAGTTGTTCGTTGGAAGGTATTCTACCCATACGCAGGTTTACTGAAGCATTTTCAGCATACAAAGAAGGAAAAATCGCAGATATTCTGAAGATTGAGAAAGAAATACCCAAAAACACATAGCCTTGTAACCCCGAATTTGAGCTACGCTCATCCCGCTAACCTGATTTTGAGTGAGAAAGGTCTTTTGAGTCTTACAGGATGACGGAACCACATATGGATGATCCTATGGCTGAAGACGACCTACCTTAGCCTACGATGGAGCAAAAGCTGGACTTAATCATGATGCAATTGGAAGAAGAACGAAGGGCTAGGCAAGCATTGCAAGTGCAATTGGCAAAATTACAAAGAGCGTCTACCGACAAAGAAGAACCTCAAGCTGAAGATTTGATTCGACGTACCATCGACCTCACTCTTGAAGCTCAAACCATCCGCAAGGAATCAAAGATAAGTAAATGAAGTTTCAAACTTCGCACTTTCAATGGCATACGAGAAGGAAAGATTGTTTTATCATTCATTAGTCAGTTTGATGACTATTTCCATGAGGAAACTTATCCAGAAAAAGATAAAATCAAGTGTGTTACTAATCATTTGGTAGACAGAGCATCACTTTGGTGGACTGTAGTATGCAAGAGCATAGAATGTCCTACTACTTGGGAAGATTTCAAGAAGAAGTTCATGCAGAATTTCCTTCCACCGCAATTTCATGAGAAGGCTATCAAGCAATGGGATCTACTTCAACAACGGGATCGTGAGCCTATACCTGAGTATACAGAGCATTTTTGGAATGCACTCCTTCAGCTACGCATGCTTGAAGACGTACCAGAGACGACACATAAGCGGAAGTACATGTCTAGACTTCTTGGGCATTACTATGCTGAAGTGAACATGTTCAAGCCTACTACTCTTGAAGACGCCATTTCACTAGCTCCAACACTTAAGATAAACTACGCGCTAGAGACAGACGACCACAGCAATTCCAAGCCAATGGTAACTATGGATCTAAACAATTCAATTCCAATTTTAGAAGATTTAATCCAGGTCTTTTCTCTTCATCATATTTCCGCAAGAATTGGGCTAAACCACCTGCATTACCATCCAATGTCAATTCAAATCCTAAGCCTATTCCACAGCCAAATCCAAATGTACCTAGACTTCCCGCCATTGCAAATAATGTAACCAAAGCCAAGCCAATAGTATGCTATAAATGCCACCAGCCTGGACATCTAGCAGCAAATTGTCATTCAAAGAAGCCACCAGCTCATATAAACTATCTTGGAGCCATGGACGAAGACGAACATGAGGATATGCCTGATTTCACTGAAGATGAGGACGACACTACTACTACTTCCAATACTTTACCAGGTATGCCTACTCCACATTCAGTATTGACTATGAAATGTTTGGTGCATGGAAAGGAAAATACTATTTTGCATGATGACAGTAGTACTCATGATTTTATTTCAGCAAAATTGGTAAAGGAATTGAAATTACAGACTGTACCTACGCATTATCGCATAAAAGCTGCATTTTTAGGCACTAGGTATAATGGTACACAAGAAGTGCAAGACTTAGAGATTCAAATTGGTTCATACACTGAAAGAAGAAATTTCTTAGTTGTTCCATTACAGTCGAGTGACATAATTTTAGGAATGCCTTGGCGACACCAGCATAATCCAGATATAGATTATTCCACACACACAATGAATATTAATCTTCAAGGAAAATCTATTACATTATATGGTATGCATGCATCTAATGTTTTTCCACTGCTTTCGCATACTCAAGCTAAATGTGCATTACGCAAGAGTAGTAAATCATATCTCATTTGGGTGAATGAATTGCAAGTAAACAAAAATCATATGCACCCTAGGCATAAGGAATTTCTTGCATATTTTAAGGATTGTTTTGCAGAAGACCTACCACCAGGTTTACCTCCTTCACGTCCAGAAGACCATAAGATAGATTTGATCCCTAGCACACAACCACCTTGCAAAGCACCATATAGGCATAACCAAATAGAGCAAAAAGAAATCCAGAGTCAAGTTGAAGAATTACTAAATAGAGGTTTGATTCGACCTAGCAATTCTCCATTTGGTGCACCTGTATTGTCAGTCAAGAAAAAGAATAATACCTATCGTATGTGTATTGACTACCGAGCTTTAAATAAGATCACTGTAAAGAATAGGTATCCTATTCCTAGAGTTGATGACCTTATGGACAAACTGCAAGGATCTTCTATATTTAGTAAAATTGACCTTAAGTCTGGTTATCATCAGGTGAGGCTAGATAAATCTGACATATATAAGACTGCATTCAGAACACTATTTGGTCATTACGAATTTTTAGTCATGCCATTCGGATTGACTAATGCACCTGCTACCTTTAGTAGAATGATGAACCGTATCTTTCTGAAATATTAATATTGTGTAATTGTTTTCTTTGATGATATTTTGGTGTTTAGTCAAAATGAGAAAGAACATTATGAGCATTTGTCATTATTTTTTTCAATTATTGAAAGAAAATCAATTGTATGCAAATCCTGAAAAGAGTGAATTCTTTAAGACAGAAATTGAGTATTTAGGTCATATTGTATCATCTGATGGAATTAAAGTTGATCCTAAGAAAATTGATGCAATATTGAATTGGCCTGTTCCTAAAAACCTGCATGAGTTACGCTCATTCCTTGGTCTTGCTAGTTTCTATATGAAGTTTGTACGTAATTTTTCATTGCTTGCTTTACCATTAACAAAATTTCTGAAGAAAGGAATTGTTTATCAATGGACTGTAAATCAACAGAAATCCTTTGACTTACTGAAACATGCATCAACCAATGCCCCTGTTCTACAATTGCCTGACTTTAATAGACCATTCTTTCTAGTAGTGACCGATGCTAGCGGATCAGGAATAGGAGCCGTACTAATGCAAGACAATCATCTTATAGCATATTCTAGTTGTAAAATGAAACCCTCTGAGCTGAAATATTCCACATATGACAAAGAACTATTAGCAGTTGTACAAGCATTAAGACAGTGGAAATACTACTTAATGGGTTTAGAATTTATGATAAACACCGATCAGCAAAGTATTAGACATTTACTTAGTCAACCCCAAATTTCTGACCGCCATATCAAATGGGCTTCCTTCATTCAAAGTTTTCATCCTATCATTCAATACCAACATGGAAAAGAAAATGTAGTGGCTGATGCATTGAGTAGAAGACATGCCATTCATAATATTTCTGTCATATCTTTTGATTCTTTGATTGCTATGAAAGATACATATCACCAGGATATTACTTTTCATTCTGATTAGAATAAATTAGTTCAAAATAATTTCATTCCTGTTGATTCATTGTCATATAATGATGGATTTATGTTTTATGAAAAGAGACTGTGTGTTACTATTCCATTCCGATCTTTTGTTTTGAATGAAATTCATTGTCCCCCATATCAAGGTCATAGAGGTATCATATCTACATTACGTATGTTAACTGAAGATTTTTATTGGCCGCATATGGATGCAGATGTATCTAATTTCGTTTCTGAATGTTTGATTTATCAAAGAATTAAGAGACATCATGGTAAACAATGTGGATTACTCATGCCTTTGTCTATTCCATCTAAACCTTGGGAACAAATTTCTATGGATTTCATTACTGGTTTACCAAATACTAAATCTAACCATGATATGATTTGGACAGTTGTAGATAGATTTAGTAAACAAGCATATTTCATTCCATGTAAGAAAACTTTAACAGCATCACAAGTAGCACAATTGTTTTTGAAAACTGTTTTTACTAACCATGGAGTGCCAAAAGTTATCATTTCAAATCGTGATTCTAGATTTTGTAACAATTTTTGGATTACACTGTTTGCTAAGCTAGGCACAAAGATTGATTTCTCATCTGCATTTCATCCAGAAACTAATGGACAAACAGAAGCCACAAATAGCACCATTTTAGATCTTTTACGTGCATATACTATCTCTAAACCTCAGACATGGGACACTCATTTGCATTTATTACAGTTTGCATATAACAATACACCGCACACATCTACAAAGAAAGCACCGTTTGAAGTCATTTATGGATATAGATTATCTACACCTGTTGCATCTTTGTCTAATAGAATTCAGAGTGCTAATGATATTGCTAGTATGCATAACAATATTTTTGATGGGGTTAAGGATATGATTGCTAAAGCCCAGCAATCATATACCAAACAAGCCAACAAGAAAAGAAAAGCCATGAATTTCAAAGTTGATGATTATGTTTGGCTGAGAATAGAAAAACGTAGACTACAAAGTGTAGATAGACATCCAGTTGTCAAACTAGCTCCTAGATTCTATGGACCATTTAGAATCATTCATAAAATTAATGACAATGCATTCAAGTTAGAATTACCATCTCATTGGAAAATTCACAATACATTTCACATTAGTTTATTGAGACCATTTAGAGGCCAATTATCTGTCCACCCTGTTTATGAAAACCCACCTTTATTAGAGGAAGAGACTGAAATACTTGAACCAGAAGCTATTATAGACACTGACTTTATGACCACTAGAAATGGCCGAAGGTATTCTAGATATCTAGTAAAATTTAAGAACCATCCTGTAGAGGAAGCACAATGGATGCACGCTAGAGACTTAAATGCTTTCCCCACTCTGTTAGCTCCACATTGAGCTAATAGCAATTGAGGTCAATTGCTATCCCACCCCGGGGGTATGATGCCAGGAGGCATATTCCACGGTGGATTCCGTGCCACGATGGATTTCGTGAGGTTTTACGGTGAATTCCGTAAACTTTGATGACCGGGGATCATACACAAAGTGGATTCTTTGTGCGAGAAGTTGATGGGGACGCCTGTCCTTTTCGGGCGTTTCATTAATTTAGTGTGTACATGGGTGATTCCATAGCGGGTGATTCCGCAAAATGCATATTAAATTAATAAACGTTTATGATTTTAGAGTGCGCACTCGTAATAAATTAAGGTTAGGATTTATTTCTAACCAGTTGATTTATTTATGTAGCTGAAGACTGCTAGGTATTCACTTTTGTCGGTTTAATTGTATTATTTTACTAACGATTGTGAATGCTTCAGTTGATGTGTAGAGATAGCAGCAGTGGCGGAGGAAAGCATTGGAGTCTAGCGAGTATTTGACCTATGGATTATATTTTGATAGGCGCCACGCCTATATTTTGTCATGTCTATTGAGGCATTTATTATTTATTATTATTTTGTATGCGCCTATGCGCACGGATATGTTATTTCTATTTGGACATTGTGTTGGGCGTGCCAGACTCTATGGGCACCGTCCATTAGCTTTATTTCTATTTTTGTAAAAGCAAACTCAAAAGCTAAAAGCTTGTCATATTTTTGTAAATTGGGCTATTATTGAGCATGAAGATGGAAATATACATAAAATACATGCTTTGTAAAGCGCTCACACAAGGCATGGGGGGAGATTGAACCCAATTGGTCTCTTGCTCTTGTTGTTCATGCTTTTTACATTGTAATTTGTGCAAAAAGGTAGAGTTCATTGTTCTTGGGGACCTTCAGGGATTCACTACGTGAGCATACAACGACTGATCTGCGCACCAGTGGTTTAGTTAGTATGCCACCTTAGTTAGTTGAGTTTGGTTTGAGACCCATATATAGGGTTCTTCTATTTCTTTGTATGATAGTTTTTTTGGCTTACACAACTAAGAAGAGGAAAACTGTTTTCAGCCTCCACCTTTGTGTGTATTCCCCCATTGTGTAAGTGAGAAAGCTACAATTGAGACTCCTTTCTTCTCTCCCACAATCTTGACATGGTATCGGAGCCTTGTTCATGGTAGGAGCTCAAGAAAGCAAACCAAGTTTGCGGTGTTCTGGTAAGAGGACTAGTGTTGCTTTCATTTTTCTATTTTGGGAGCAAGTCTCTGCAGGTAGCACAGCCGGAAAGTGCAAGAGTGCATTGTCTCAGATTGAGATGCCCTTTGTGGTGTAGCAAGAGGGCAGTATATGTTGCGGGATTGGGCTTTAGCCCTTGCTTGTTCTGTTTTTTTTATTTGAGGCCATTTCGGGGCCTGTTTTGGAGGCGGAAGTTTTCTGCACACACTCAAGGAAAGGCCCTGTTTTTTATTGTACGACCACTGTTCTACAGATCGATGAAAAGCTACTGTAGAAATTGCATCATATGCCTCTACGCAGAGACATTGGGAGTTACAGAATCATCCTTGTTGCCTATTGATGCAAAATCGTCACTAGGAAGTGATTGTGTGGTCAAATACCACTTTCATCAGTTTTGCAGATTTGCCCTTGTGAGGCTGAAGTTGTGTTTTTTCCAGTGACAGAATTTTTTCTAGTATTCTATAATGGCATCTAATTCTCTTTCACAAATTGTCACTGAAAAGCTTGACAAGAATAACTTCCAAGCATGGAAGTTTAGAATGACGAATTTCCTTATGGGAAAATGATATTGGGAATTCATTGTAGGAAATGAAGAAGAACTAGTTCTTCCTGATGTTCCCAATCAACAGCAAATGCAGGCATTTAAAGGATGGCATGAGAGAGCTAGAAAAGTTATGTATTGGCTGTCTATCAGTATTTCAGACTCTATGATTGTGCATATTCAGGATGCAAGTATGCCAAAGGAGGCATGGGATACTTTGTCAAAAATGTATAGCACAAATACGCAAGCCAGGAAAATGCAGATCAAGCAAGAGGTGCACAATGTGCAAAGAGAAATTATGAGAATCAATGACTACCACATAAAGGTGAACAAGATTGCAGATGCACTTGCTTCCATTGGGTCACCAGTGGAAGATGATGATTTAGTTTTTGTGAGTTTGAATGGTCTAGGAAAGGATTATGCACAGTTCCGAACATCCATTTCCGTCCATGAAAGATTTCCTGATTTTGAGGAGTTGATTCTCTTTTAATTTCTGAGGAGCAGAGAAATGGTGGTGCATCTTCTTCAGGAGGAACTTCAAAGGAAACTGTATTCTACTCAAATGCTGGAAGAGGTAGAGGCAGAGGTAGAGGAGGCCGATCTGGAGGCCGTGGTAGAAATCAGAATATGCAGCAAACTCAAGAAAACCAGTCCTACGGAGGAGGATGTGGTAACTCTAGAGGCAGGGGGAGCCAAAGAGGTCGTGGTGGATGGCAAAGAGGCCAAAATGCAAATAGCAATGTTGAATGCTACTACTGTGGTAAAATGGGTCATATGGCTAAAGACTGCTATAAAAAGAAGAATGACATCATGAATGAAAAATTGCAACAAGGGAATTATGCATCTTCTAGTAGATAGGGTGATGACAGAAATGAGCATTTGTTTATGGTGCAACACATGAACAATTCTATGACAAGTGTAGAAGAAAGAAACGAAGTGTGGTATGTTGACTCAGATGCGTCAAACCACATGACAGGTCATGCAGAATGGATGCAAGATGTAAGGAAAATGAAAAAACCAGGATTTGTGGAGACTGGTGATGATACTGCACATCCTATTGTGCAGATTGGAAAATTTCCTTTGTCTATGTAGGATGAGAAAAAGAAATATCTATCGGATGTATTTCATGTCCCGAATATCACCAAGAATATGGTTTCTATTGGTCAAATGGTTGAGTAGGGCTTGCAGGTCAGATTTAATCCTCATGGATGCTTTGTTGAGGATATGAAAAATAAAGGTCGCTTGATAGCAAAAGGAAAGAAGAAGGGCAGAATGTTTACGTTGGATGCAGACATGCTTGAATTGAGTGCAACAATGTTTGCACATGGGACCGGTGTAGTTACAGATATTGATATCTGGCATAAATGCATTGGTCATGTTAATGTACAGCGACTTAAATCAATGCAGGCCCAAAATATTGTTGCAGGATTGCCTAAATTCAAGGTTGCAGAAATGCATAAGGTATGTGAAGCCTATCAATTTGGAAAACACGCGAGGAAACCATTTCCTAGACATGTTCAAGAGAGTAAGAAGCCATTGGAATTAATCCACTCTGATGTGTGGACTACTAAAGTTGCATTTATTGGAGGCTGTCATTATTTTGTCACTTTTATTGATGACTATAGCAGAAAAGTTTGGGTGTATTTTATGAAAAAGAAAAGTGAAGTGTTTGGGCATTTCAAAACTCTTAAATCTATGGTTGAAAAAGAAACCGACCTGCAAATAAAATGCCTAAGGTCAGATGGAGGGGGAGAGTACCTCTCAAATGAGTTTTCAAGGTTCCTGCAGGAGCATGGCATAAAGCAGCAATATTCATGCAGTCATACCCCACAGCAAAATGGAATTGCAGAAAGAAAAAACAGGCATATTGGAGAGGTATCTCGTGCCATGCTCAACGAAAAAGACTTGCTAAATTTTTACTGGGCTGAAGCAGTTACTACAGCAGTCTACATAATGAACAGGACTCCCACTACAGGAATACATGGGATGACTCTAGAGGAGAGGTATACTGGTAGGAAACTAGATATTTCTCATTTGAAAATTTTTTGTTGCATTGCCTATGTTCATGTGCCAGATGAGTTGAGATCCAAGTTGGATCCAAAAGCAAAGAAGTGCATATTTATTGGTTACTCTCTGCAGAGGCAGAAAGGGTATAGATGCTATAACCCTTCTACTCGTAAGTTTACAGTGAGTAGAGATATTGTTTTTTATGAGATGAGTAGCTGGTATAAACCAGTAAATGTGATTGATGATGTAGATGTACAAAATGGTAATGCTGCACAGATTTCATAGCAGCAGTCACAAAATATTAGTGGACCTAGAGTGTCCTCTAGCAGTGGTTCACATTCTTCGCCATGGACAAGCAAATTGAGATCATGAGAATCTCCTTAAAAACAATGCAGATAGTGGTATGCAGGTTTCATGAAAAGGAAAAGAGAAGGTTGATCAGCCCATGTTTGATGTGAATGCAGGTCACTCTTATGTGGATGGTGAATCCAATGGCTCAGAACAGAGCATTGATGATGAGTTGGGTATTCCTTCTATTGTTACACCTGGAGTAAGGAAGACCAGGGATGTTTTGAGAGCACCTGGAAGTGAGCCTACTTTGTGCAGGTCTACTAGAGCTAGGTATCCTGTGGATAGGCTGAAATATGATGGATTTACAGCCATTCACTATGCCTATATAGTCAAAGTGATACAGGAACCAGAACCCACTTCTTTTGAGCAAGCCATGGGAAAAGAACAATGGGAGAAAGCCATGGATGAAGAAATGGATGCTTTGGAAGCAAATGATACATGGGAATTGGTACCTTTGCCTAAAGATAAGAATGCAATTGGTTGTAAGTGGGTTTATAAAGTGAAGCACAATGCAGATGGTTCTGTGAACAAATACAAGGCAAGATTAGTAGTCAAGGATATGCACAAACATATGGCATTGATTATGAAGAAACATTCAATCCGGTTGCAAGGATGGAAACCGTAAGAGCAGTCATTGCTATGGCTGCATCAAAGGGAATGTCTTTAAATCAGATGTATGTAAACAATGCCTTCTTGCATGGTGATTTGCAAGAAGAGGCCTATATGGAGTAGCCACCATGTTATGTACATATTGTTCATCCTGAGTTTGTTTGCAGGTTTAAGAAAGCCTTGTATGGCTTGAA
Source organism: Lygodium microphyllum (assembly GCF_053477565.2). Classification (NCBI taxonomy): domain Eukaryota; kingdom Viridiplantae; phylum Streptophyta; class Polypodiopsida; order Schizaeales; family Lygodiaceae; genus Lygodium; species Lygodium microphyllum. Next base: position 143,441,580 of record NC_141151.1, on the reverse strand, counting down.
ACGCACTTAGAGCATGGTCTGACAAGATAGGATAGTATCTTGTCACTATTGGCTTTCAGATTTCCAAGGTAGATTTCTCACTTTATGTTAGAAAAACAGAGAAAGGTATTATGCTGCTTGTCATTTATGTTGATGATTTGATTATCACAAGTGATAGTGATGAAGATATCCTTCATGTGAAAATGCTATTGAAGCAGAAGTTTGAGATGAAGGATTTGGGAGAGCTACATTATTTCTTAGGCATTGAGGTGATAAGATCACCAAGTGGGATATGGCTCTTGCAGAGGCAGTATGGATTGGACATGCTCTCCAAATATGGGATGACAGGCTGTAAGCCTATTTCAGTTCCTTTGGATCAGAATGTGAAGCTGAGCGCAGATGCAGGGGAGCTTTTGGAAGACCCTACTATGTACAGGCGCATAGTAGGAAGTTTGATTTATATGACTATTACCAAGCCAAATTTGAGCTATGCTATTGGATTGGTAAGTTAGTTTATGTAGGCACCAAGGAAATCGCATTTGGATGCGGTTAGACACATACTCAGGTATGTGAAGTCCACATTGCAGTATGGAATATTTTATGAGACTAAGATTCAGATATAGTTGCATGGATACACTAATGCTGATTGGGCTGGTAGTATTTCTGATAGACGATCTACCAGTGGATATGTGTTCTCTTTTGGAAGTGCTGCAGTCACTTGGAGCATCAAGAAATAGCCTATAGTTTCCTTGTCAAGCATAGAGGCTGAGTACACGGGTGCAGCAATGGCTGCATGTGAGGTAGCTTGGTTGCATAAGCTACTTTATGATATGCATCAGCCTACAGATGGGCCAGTTGTCATTTATTGTGACAACATGAGTAGTATACAATTGGCAAATAACCTAGTATATCATGCTAGAACAAAGCACATTGAGGTGCATTATCACTATGTGTGGGAGAGGGTTTTACTAGGTCTTATTGATCACGAAGGCATTGGGCACAGAGAAGCTGCGCAAGTTCAGAGACTTGCTTGGTGTGTAGGAATTGGGATTGAGCTCGAGAGGGAGTGTTGAGATATCGAGCTCCACTTGTGATATGCCAGGGTGACCGTTGTGCATTTATGTCACTGACTTGTTAGTTGCAGATGCGGTTGGTACACCGCCCATGAATAATAGCTAGATGACAGCTATCCTTATCTACTCTAGTTCGTGGTTTAGTTAGTATGCCACCTTAGTTAGTTGAGTTTGGTTTGAGACCCATATATAGGGTTCTTCTATTTCTTTGTATGAGAGTTCTTTTGGCTTACACAACTAAGAAGAGGAAAATTGTTTTCAACCTCCACCTTTGTGTGTATTCCCCCATTGTGTAAGTGAGAAAGCTACAAGTGAGACTCCTTCCTTCTCTCCCACAATCTTGACATGAAAATGATGTTGTAAGAGTGAATTTAGCAATGCAAGGTGTTGCTAGAGCATTAACAAAAGCTTGGACAACAAAGAGAAGACACTTTAGATGTTTTGTATCTTGTGTAGAAGTGTTTCTGGAAGACAAATATATAGGAGAGTGGCTGAGAATTGGTCAATACCTCAGTACATTAACAAAGAGAGATGAATGGTTAGATGAGTTTAAGAAAATCAAGAGAAAAGCATATGGGTTTTTTTGAAAAGATGGATACTTATGGAAACATGCTAAAAAGAAACAGGATATGCCATTGCGAGTTTTGGGTGACAGAGCTTCACAAGTAAAAGTAATGCAAGAATTTCATGAAAGCTTGTGGGCTGGTCATAGAGGTGTTTGGGGTACTTTTACAAAGATCAAAGAAAGATATTGGTGGCAGGGTATGTATAAGGATGTTGCTCACTTTGTGGAAACATGTACGACATGTCAAATGTATTCATCTGTGAGACATCGAGATGGATTGCAACCCACATATCCATTGTCTCTTCATTTTAAGTGGGTGGTGGATTTGGTCACAATGCCTACAGGTCTTTGGAAAATGAGGTATCTTGTGATTGCTCGTGAAGATTTGACTAATCAAGTGGAAGGGAAAGCTTTACATACTAAGACAACAAATGCTGTGCGTACTTTTCTCTTAGAAGAGATCTTTTGTCATTATGTCTATGTGGGAAAAATTATAGCAGATAGGGGTGAGTTGGATGCAAATGAAGCTCATGATTTCTTTGCATAGTTGGGGAGAAATCTTGCTTTAACTTCAGTCTATAACCCTGAAGGAAATGGAAAAATTGAAAGAGATCACCTACCTATTGTGAAGGCATTGGCAAAAGCATGTGGAGAGAAGGTAAAAGAGTGGCCACGATTGCTCCCTTATGCTTTGTGGGCCGACAGAACAACTCATAGTGCTGTTATAGGATATATGCCTGTAGAATTGATGTATGGTAAAAAACCTATCATGTTGATAGAAGAGATGACAGTCACATGGAGTGTGTTACCTTGGGAGGAGTTGAATCGAGAGGAGTTGTTGGCCTTACACATTAGACAGTTGGAAAGAAAGTTAGAAGACATAGAGGCATCAATTGCAAAGCATAGCAAAACAAAGTAAAGCAAAGCAAAGGGCAGCAAGGATACAGAATGAGAAACGATTTGACAAAAGAGATAGACTGAGACCAAGAACCATACAAGATGGGGATTGGGTATTGGTTTATGATAGCAGTTTAGATAACCAACATAGTGCCATGTGTAAAGTTTCCAAAAGATGGTTTGGACCCTATGTAGTAAGACATGTGTTTGATAATGCTACTTATGCATTAAATGAGCTGGATGGGATAGCCACCAAACTTCCGGTTGCAAGGAAAATAATCAAATTATTCAAAAGGCGGGAATCTATTACCTATGAGTTGCCAAAATTGGAAGAAAATAGTGGTCCTGATACAAGGGCTAGTCAAGAAGATATGGAAGATGAAAAAGTGAAGGATATGGTTGTAGAGGATGAGGAGGAGTCAGAATCCGGTGACAACTAGGATTTTGGCACATACCGGAGGATGTGCAGGTTTAGAGGGGGTGGATGTCATGATGTTATGAGGACACGGTGTGAAAAAGTATGGAATGCATCATCATCCGACTTCTTTATTGATCTAGAGAGTCAATGTGATTTGAGCCATTAGTACTAGTGTGAGTTGCATGGATTATCCAAAAATACTAGATTTTTGGATAATTTTAGCCTATTTTTGATATTATTTATTGTAAAAATTTGGAAAATTTAGAAAAAAGCTTCTAGATTAGGATGGCATGCAAAAAACTAATTGCTTTTTCAGCCAATTAGGGGATTTTCACAAGGGGGACAGCTTGACGAGATTACGCACATCGCGATCACTGTAAACAAGCTTGAAAACTGCAGATTGAATTGAAAGAAGAAGGAGTGATCTGGGAGATCTGTGAGCAGGTGTCCTAGGTGTCCTGGGGTTTTACCCCCCTTTCGGAGCCAATGGAGCCATCAGATTTGATGTAATATTCCCACCCGTGAATATTGACTTCCCGCACACGACGTAAACCTTGTGCAAAGGTTATCTCTCGTATTGAAATTATTGGCGGTGTAATGTGTGACCCGCACGTGAGAAATGGGGTTCTCCGCATTGGTAAATTAAACCCGGAAGTTCGAAACCGCAAGTCTTACATAAACACCCTCTTGGGAGGGGTAATTTGAATATTCAAGGCAATTTTTTTTTATTTTCATCCCTTTTTCCCCAGTCGATGCACGACTGGAGAAAAGGGAGTGTGGGGGGGATGGGACATGGGAAACTCGTGGCCTGCATGGGAGGGGGGAACCCATGCAAGGGGGCCACGTGGTGGAGGCCTTCTCTCCCCCCCCCCCCCCCCCCCCCCCCCCATGCCTATAAAATCATCCCCTACGTGCTGAGGGGGAAAGGTGGGATACACGTCGCCGTGCTGAAGAGGGGAATGCTAGTCGGAAGGCTGCGTGAGGGAGGTTCGAAGGAGGAGGAGGCTGCCGTGACCACTGTCTGCTGCCGCGACCAGGAACGCCGCCGCCTTGCTGAAAGGCCCAGGCCGCCGCCCATCCTCTTCTTGACCACGACCTCCTTCCCAATCATTGGGACCCCCCGACGTTGCTGCTGTTGCCCAGAAGCTTCTTAGAAGCTTCTTTAAGAAGCTTCTAAGGATAAGGCCATAGGCCTTGATCCTATGCGGGCTTCTCAGTTCTAAAACCGGGATCGGGAAACTCATATTCCTACGCGAGGAGAAGGTATCGACCTCCTAGCCGTCTCGAAGAGCAAGAGTAAAGGCTAGAGGGAATTTGCGGAGTCCGTATTCACGTCTACAATGGTCCCAAGAAGAGGCAAGGCGCACCTGCGGGAGGTTCATCTCCTAGCATTCAAGTGGACATCTCCCCGAGCCCACAGACCCAGGTTTTTTTTATGATTTTTTGATTCTACGCAAAAGTAATGCATTAGGTATAATAACTCTCACGGAATAGAAAGCACATATGCATGTTCAAATTTACCAAGCCGAATTAAAAAGGCAATTGAGGAAAATTTGTCTATTTGATCGATTACTAGAATTAGCTCATGACATGAAATGGAGTTATTAACATTTTCAATATGATGAACGTGAGTTGTCTATCCATCTTACGACCCTAGTATTATGCTGCCTTATCATGCATTTCAAAGTGACGAGCCTAGAACACCTACCGCCTATCATTATAAGGCTGAAGTTATTAAGTGTATTTTTGACTAGACATGGAAAGAATAAGCTTATGTCGCAATTTAGGAAAAATCTTTATTGTAATGGTTCATGGGGAAAAGCTGTTAACACCCGTAGGAGGTTGTCCGAAAAGTAATGGTGGTGTATCAAAAATGAATCTAGGGATTGGCATGTGGCATGTGCTTGCAAGAAATAATATACCAACACTAACTCTACAATAACCTCATTTAACTACGTTGTAGTTATGAAAGGGTTGCATGTTGCACTTTCATCGTGCATAAAATTGATTCATCAAGTGTTGCATTTGGGAAAGGTTGCAGAATTTAAACAAAGCATGAGATTCTAAAGTGTAGATAACAAGATAGTAGTCATGATTATTTGAAGTAAGTCCTAGTAGGTCCTAAGAAAGTTGGTATCCAGCTTATCATGTATTTTTACTTTACCAATAAAAGATAGAGTGAGTCGCATGTTCACATGTATGGTGATAGTCGAAACTATTTTTCTTCTTTAGATCTAGTTATTATCCCTAGGGAAGGACTCATCCTTGTCGCGAGACAAGCATAGTAAATTACCCAAATCACCTAGCCGCAAGGGATTCGTATGGGCATAGTTCAGTCAATACGTTAGATACCCCAAACACTAACTAGGGATTAGCACGTTAAGGATTCGGCCAAGTTTTCCAATTGTCGCTAAATCGAAACCTTCATGCCCAATGGTCCTACCCACATTCCCGAAATGTTGAGTCAATTGGATGCTCATGCAAACAATAATCTAGGGTTTCCACCCTAAGGATTAATCATTCAAAATGATGAAACTCGAATTGAGTTGGAACCCCTAGGACCAAACGTTGTCGATCTAGTAAAATTTAGGGATGGGTTGGGTAAAAAGACACCCTAAACCCTGCATCTCGTCTGAAGATAATTCCGTGACCAGAAAACGCCATTCAATAGGTGAAATGATCTCTTGGAATGGAGGCGACACTTGTGCAACAAGTTGCAACGTCGCATAGCCTTGTGGTTTGATCGCAAGAAAGTTTTGCCATTCCTTGGAATGTGGTTGGCAGGTTCTTGCGCAAGTTTAACTTGCAAAAGGGATGGTTAGTCATCCTGTTACATTGCCCTCATTAGGAAAAATTTGCCAAGTTAAGGGAAGTTAAGTAATTGCTCGGACGCAAATGATTAATCAATAAATTAAAGCGACATGGCCGCCAGGATTTACTATTAATAAAACCTAAAGCATTGGTTAAGTTGGGTTAACAGGGTATGACCCTAACCCAAAGACAATAGGAAACTTGCCAAGTTGCAACTGATTCCGGATCGAATGCTGGATGCATTCGGAGAGAAGGATTCACTCCTTAACAGTTTGCCAACTAAACGACCACTGGAATTGATTGTGCTTGTAACAGTTTAGAAAGCACTGTTTGCATTGTTTGTTCAAGGAACTAAAGGATGAAAGATATATAAATGCTTCAGGTTGAAGGCCTGAAGGGAGTGGCAGCTCAGTTACCCCCGACTGCCTGCCTGACCCTAACCAAGGGGGTTGTTGACCGCGCCGGGAACGTGGACCGAACCCGCCGCATGAGGTCTTTCCGTTGAGCTCTACTTGGAGCAAGAGGACGCTTGGGTGCCAGGGGGGGCTCTGGCCGTAAATCCCTCGCCTTCCGGGTCCTGCACAAGAGGCTAACGTGACTCGGGATTGGATCTCGAAGCCCGCATACTAGTCTATGGGCAGAAACTTGGAATAGTGATCCCTAGCGGATCACTGATAGCCTTCGGGCGGATTATGAACAAGCCTACGGGCGGAACCCTCTGTATTTCAAAGATAAAATAATGATATGATAATAAAGAAGTTGTTTGATATTGCTTTTCTATGTCACGTGATAAGATTACGTGAAGGAACCAGTGCTTAACAAGGCTAATCAAAGAAGCTGTTTGTTATATGTCAAATTAATGTGTTAGGTAATTACATAACTAAAACAAACCGAGGAAAGTGCGAAGGATGGACCATGGGTCCGTCCTATGGTTGGGTGGTCCCGGTTAGCCAGGAACTTTTCTCAAAATCACTCGACGAATAGCGGGATGATCATCATCATCAAAGCTAATAATGAGAACGATGACTTAGAGTTACATCCTACCCGATTTACGCTGTTTTAGGGGAACGGAATGGGACTATGCTTTATGGCAGAGAGGTTGAGCCTTGCATCCCTCTCGTTTCCCATTCTCCTTGAACCAAGTGCAGCGTGAATCTGCTTCGGACTTGGTGTTCCTGCGTAAAGTAGTTCGCTCGGGTCTGACGCTAGTTGCTGTTAGCTAATGACCAAATAGGGAAAACCTAATTCCGGTCGATCCTAAGTGGGAAACGGCCAGGATACTTCCGCTACGTGGTAGACGCAAGAAGACCTAGATTGCAAAACCCGTAACATTCCAAGGGAGTGCCGGGCGGAGTTTTCTAGACATTCTTCCCGATGGACTACTAAGACGTGTCCTAGATGATTCTAGTGGACACGTTACATTTGAGTTTCGAGCAGCAGAGAAGGAGCTATAATTTTTATGCACGTTTTGTTCTACGAAGAAGCTCTAGGAGATCTAATGCCTGGAGATTGCTTCTAGGTAGTGCGAAAATTCCAAGTTCTTTCAATACATATTGATTCAATTCATTGTGATTTGTTTTTTTAGTGTTTACCACTTGGGTGTTCTCTATCTTCTCTTCCATCTCCTATCTCTACTTCCGATCCCCGGTGGATTCGACCTTTCGACAAAAACCCCTCCAACAATGCAAATCTCTGGGATTCCAGGATCCAGGAAGGTGTTAGCCACATCTACTTCCTTTATGGGTTCTGAGGCTCTAGTGGACTTGGTTGCCATGGAGGGAGCAATTCTTAGACCTCTTCTTCCTGTCAATATGCTTTTCAATTTCTTTTGATAGGTAGGAGACAACATCAACAACTTTCAAAATGTTAAGTTTGGCTTAAAAGTTTCTAGGTCCTTGACCAAATCATACTCTTTGATAGGATCCATAGGCTTTTCCAATTGGCTGGAAAATGGGGCTATGCCCACTTTTATCTTCCCTTTTTCTTATAGGAGTAGCAACACTTGTACTTCTTCTCCATGAAGAGGTACCTCATCATCCTCTATCTCTTGGACCATTGGTCCTACCTCTAAAACTATCTCTGTGGCTTTGTAGTGCTCTGTACTTCATTATTTTGGACTACATTGTCTTGCTTTTCCCAAGGAAGATCGAACTTCACAGTCTTGGCAAAGCAAATGTTCTTTTTTGGAACTACGGTTCTCCTTTCTTTGCTCATGTTATTGCGGCCACTTCCAATTCCACCGAATTGGAAGCATGTTCTTGAGTGTTCTATTGGGTATCAAAAGTAGGTTTCACAAGAGCTGGACTTGGACAATCTTTTGCAGTGTGGCCTTCTCCTTTGCATCGACTGCATAAGGGCTTGTAATCTACAAACCTTCTAGGGTTTTGACAATTTGGTGAGATATGACCCTTTTCTCCACATCTATAACACTCCACTTCTGATCTCTGACCACCGCCAGACTGTCGTTCCCACCTTCTGCAAGAGTTGATATATAGTGGATATATTGGTGGTATTCACCTTTAGCGTTTGTACTTGTTCTGTAATCACATCCATAAGCTCTTTCTTGATACTTGCAACTGAATTGGATAGGTAGTCCTTCAAATTTTCACATCCTCGAGTACTTGCAGTAGGGTTTTGGTAAGCTTATGTGATTACTCCATACACTAGTTGGGTTGATCGAGAGGGTCCTATGTTCTAGTTTTGATTCAGACCTCCTGTTGAGACTCAGGGTTGTTGACTCTAGTGGGTAGGATTCCATTGTTGTTGAGTCACCATTGGAGGAACTGTTTGAGGCTACTACTAGTGCGGTTGAACTATCATTTGAGGCACTGACGTCTGTGGTCATTGTGGATGTAATATTTCCGCAATGAAATATTAATCGGCCCTAAACCCTACACACCCCACACAAAAAAGCACTTTAAAATAATCTCCCCGCGACAAAAGACCCTTAGCTAAGAGCTTACTCCGCGTGCATCAACAAACTCTAGCCCGGATGGTGCACAAGAGTCGTGGCTTGAAGACCGCAAGCCCACGCGGGAACACCCTTCCTGAGGAAAAAGGGGGATAATGGATAAAATTGTGCAAATTTTTTTATTAATAACCCCCTCCCCCTCAGTCGATGCATGGCGGGGAGAGGGAGTGTGGAAAGAACATGAGTTATGTGGAGAAGAGAGGAGCATGGGGAGGGGAGCATGCCACTAGCCACGTGTGTGGCTATCTTGCCCCCCTTATTCTATATGACCCCCCCTGAGTCTTGAGGGGAGGAGAGAGGGGTGATCTTGTTGTCTCGCCACCTGTGGAAGCCCCGCCATCACCACGTGCTGCCATTGCATTGCTGTTGCGCCCCTGCCGTCATCATCATCATTATCTTCGTCATCATCATTATTATCATCTTCATCTCCCTCATCATCTCCTTCACCCTCCCAATCATTTCCTCTCCCCACGTCACCTCTGGTACTTCAGAAGCTTAGAAGCTTCTAAATAGAAGCTTCTAAATAAGGCTTCCATAAGCCTTGTTTACACGGCCTTCCCCGGTTCTTTTTAAAACCACATCTTGTAAAGGCAAATTTATGCGCGGAGGGGAGTAGGCAATTTTAGGGGTTGATTTGCCAAGGCATGGAGCGAGTTTCGAAATCGGATAAAGGGCAAGGACAAGTTTGCTGAGTCAAGGATCTATGTCATCCATGGCTCCTAAGCAAAAGACGTGAGGTGCACACGCGGGAGCTTCCACCCCGAGCACGCGAGTGGACAACGCCCCGAGTCCTAATGCCCAGGTTCTGTTAATAGTCTCGCATGAAAAGAATGCATTTAAGCATGTCTTTAATTCACGTAGTCAAGTTAAAATACATTGGGAAATTTATTTCCTTGCTCTATTTATAAGATTTAGCTGCATGTTGTGCATTTGAAATTGTTTGTACTCCATGGTCAAGTTGCAATCGTCTTGAACGTATAATGCATAACTTAGAAGATGATATCGTGTTAAGAAGGATAGAACTTATGTCGCATGATGCACTTATGAAGTAAATTCATGGTCGTGGTTCATATAGAGGATAGTTTTGGATGCCCATTGAATGATGTCCAAATTGTCGCAATGCATGGAAAGGAATTATGAACTTGCAAATTACATATGAGGTGTAAAAAAAATTACACGGCACAACGAACAAAATTTGAGAAAGAGATAGAGAGTACACAACAGATAAAAGGAGAATCAGTAAATTCTTTAGCTCCAAACAAGTGATAGAAAGATGGCTCTGTCCACCCATGTGCCTCCACTGTGTGAAGGTTAGATGGTGATCTAGACAAAAGATAGGTGAAGAACTCAAGGCTAGCTGGAACAACAACTCTAACTGGGTGAAAGATGAATAATAGATGGCTGTGAAGGGGTTTAGCTTTTATGGCCCGCAAAGGCTGTTAGGTCGGCCTAACCGACCTACCATATAAGCCTCCACTAGTCGGCCAAGGAATATTCCAGGGAATATTACCTTTACCATTGGGCCGGGGGTGCTGCCCCAGGACCCTTGCCAAGGGGGCCGCTGGTCCCCCTTGGGACCCCCCCAGCCAGAGGCTGCTTTCGTGGCCCCCAAACCCCAAAATAGGGGCCCCTTTTAACTCCCTTACCCCACAACTCAATGCAATGCACCTCGAGTTGCTTCCAGCTTAACCACTCTGTCTAACCCAAATGGTCACCTTTTTGCCATCCGATCACATAGACCTCATGTGATATACAAGTTAGGACTCAACCAATGTTCGGGCTCACATATGGCTTCTTCTCATCATGGGGACCTTACAACTTTGAGCATCATGGATCATTGGTGGCACCTAATGAGGGTGGGGCATTGATCATATCTAACACCCCCCCTCAATGTCCACCCATAGGTGAACTATCTCCTTCGCTGAATGCCGAGTCTCTGAAGATGAACTTGAAGCAGATCCTTCGTAAGTGCTTTGGTGAAGGTATCTGCTCCATCCTCCTCTGTTGGACAGTAGACCAGTTCCACTATCCCATCCTCCATCAAATCATGCACATAGTGATACTAGATCTCTATATGTTTGGTGCGTGCATGAAACACTGGATTTTTGGCAATGGCGATGCAACTCTGATTGTCACATCTCAACACAGTTGGTTCTTCATCATGCACTCCCATGTGCCATAAAATCCTTCTCAACCATACTACTTCACATGCAGCAAAACAAGATGTCTTGTACTCTGCTTCGGTAGAAGACAATGCCACTATTGGCTGCTTCTTACTGATCCAAGAGAAAATTCATGAACCCAAAGAGAAACAATAACCAAAAACTGACTTCCTGGAATCACTGTCTCCTACCCAATCTGGGTCATAGTTCCGCACAAGAGAAGTTTCGAAACTATATGTGATACCATAGTCAAGAGTTTCCTTCAAGTATCTGAGCACCTGCATCCTAGCCTTCCAATGACTCTCATGAGGTTTGTTTGAGAACATGCTCAAAACATCAACAGCAAAACTGATATCTAGTCTAGTGTTACACAAGTAGATCAGCAGACTGCCAACCAACCTCCTATACCTCCCAATGTCTGCTAGTGCTGATGTATCCTCGACGACGGATAACTTTGCATTCACCTCCATAGGTGTAGCTATCTCCTTGCACTCCGTCATGCCAAATGCCTTCAAGATCTCCCATGCATACTTCTTCTGAGAGATGAAGATCTTTCCTGGCTCTTGCCAAACTTCAATCCCCAAACAATAGTGTAGCAAGCCCAAGTCTATCATTTCAAACTCAGACTCAAAGCCTTTCGAGTTTGGTTGATCATATCTTCGTGACTGTAATAAGAAGGTCATCCACATATAGGACAATCACTGCAGACTTTTTACCATCCCTGTAAACATATAAGTTAGCATCTGAGGCACATCTTTTGAAGTTTAGGTTTAAAAAGAACTTATCTATCCATTGGTACCATGCTCTGGGGGCTTATTTTAGCCCATACAATGCCTTCTTTAGCTTACACACTTTGTTCTCAGAATGGAGTCCCTCAAACCCTGGTGGTTGAGCCACGTACACCTCCTTCTTGAGGTCACCATTTAAGAACGCTGACTTAACATCCATTTGGTACACTGGCCACTTCTTGTGGGCAGCCACATTGCAAGTACCGTGTGAATGGTGGTCATTCTGGCAGTTGGGGCAAATGGCTCTTGAAAATCAAACCCTTCAACTTGTGAAAATCCTTGGGCAACCAGTCTAGCTTTGTACTTTTCTAAGGTACAATCAGCCTTGTACTTTACCTTCCAAATCCACTTGGTGCCAATAACCTTCCACTTTGTTGGTGGATCCACTAGCTCCCAAGTGTCATTCTTCATTATGCTGTCATACTCTGCTTGCATAGCATCCTTCCATGATGGATCTGCAAATGCTTCTTCTAAGTCAGTTGACTCCTTTACTTCTTCATAATCTCAACCATCAAGGCCATATTGATTATGTGAACAAAAGCCCTCCTTTGCTCCTCTATTCTCTGAGACCTCCTTGGTCCATCTGCCTTCTCCTCAACAGATGCATGCATAGGATTATTGTGGTCATAGAACTGCTTCACCTAGTGTGGCAATGGCTTTTTCGGTGGGGTGATGTTAGGTTAATGAACTGTTTCCTCATCATCTGAAGATGATACTTCCTCCTCCTTAAGGATAGGGATAGCTCTCGGAACAGGTTCATAGTGGACTACTTCTTCGCTTGATGATAAAGTGGAAGAACTTGCCTTCTCCTCCTCCACTGTATGCGGCTCCTCCTTGAACACCACATCACGGCTCACGATGATCTTCTTTGCCTCTTGGTCATATAATTTGTAAGCCTTTTGCTCATCACTATAACCCAAGAAGATACATTTTCTACTTTTTGGTTTTAACTTGTTTCTCTTCTCATCTGGAACATGTGCATAACATTCACATCCAAAAATTCTGAAATGTGAGACAAATGGTTTCTTACCAGTGTAAGCCTCATGAGGTGTTTTTCCCGTGAGGGCCTTTGTGTAGCTCCGATTTCGAATGTAGACTGCAGTATTAACAGCTTCAGCCCAAAAATGGTTAGGCAATCCCTTGCCCTTTATCATGCATCTTGCCATCTCCACAATGGTGCAATTCCTGCGTTCCACAACACCGTTCTGCGGAGGTGTGTGAGGCATCGTCAATTGACGCTTGATCCCTTTGCTCTTGCAAAAGTTTTCAAAATCCTTTGAGTTGAATGCACCACCACCATCTATTCTAAATTTCTTCACACTTTTCCCTGTTTCATTCTCAACAAGTTTTAGCCATTCTTTAAACTTACCAAAAGCTTGAGCCTTATCACGAAGGAAGTACACCCACATCTTCCTACTGTAGTCGTTGACAATCAACATAAAATAAGAAGATCCCCCCAAGGCCTGTGTAGGCATCTTACCACACAAGTCAGCATGCACCAACTCTAGAGGAGCCTGTGCTCTATTCTTGCTTTCTTGTGGAAATGCCTTTCTCTGTTGCTTACCCATCATACAAGCTTCACATGGTTCCTTCAATTCAGTTATTATAGGTAGGTGAGTAACCATACCTTGCTTTTGCATCTCCTTCAACACTGCAAATCTGATCTTTCATGCCAAAGCTTACTTGTGGCCACTCCAGCGGTGGTGGCTGTAAGAGCACTTAGCTCATACAGGTTGTTCCTTCTTTCTCCTTTGCCAACACCAGCACTATCAAGAATTTCTGCACCTATCTTCTTGAACCTCACTTCATGACCAAGATCAGTTATGGCAGCAAACTGATAACAGATTTCTCCTGATTTTGAAAACATACAACACATTTGAAAGCTTTTTTACTTCACCATTTGCAGCAACAAAAGATATAGTACCTGTGTCCGCAGCAGGGCATTTAGCATCATTTCCAACCGTCACAGTGATGGATTCTTGTAGAGGCTGCATAGAACTGTATAGACCTTTCTTGTTGGTCATGTGACGGGAGGCCCCACTATCCATCACCCATGAGTCAGTGGTGGCAGATTCTTCTTGCGCTGAGGAGCACACTTCCTCAATGGTCGTCATGAATAATTCCAACTTTCCTTTAGCTGTATTGGCTGTCTCTTTCCCTTTACTTTTAAGGGTACCATTCTTTTCATCTGCCTTCTTGACACGACAATCTGCAATTGCATGTCCTTTCTTCTTGCAGTAGAAGCACTCTCCTTAAAACTTCTTCTTGCTGCCCTTCTTCTTTTTGTCACCATCATTTTTGGTGGAGGAACCACCTTTGCCTTTTGCATTGGTAGAGAATGCAACATCTCCATTGTTTCTTCCTTCTCGGGCTTTCAGCCTCAACTCCTCCTCCATCAATAATGCACAAAACTCCTCAAAAGTCAAAGCTTGAGGTCTCACCTGAGTATTAAGGGCAGTTACTAGTCCATCAAACTTTTGTCGACAAATTTGAAGACACCTCCGAGCTAGCTCTTCGCTATAGTCTTTTGTATCCCAACGCCAGCCATATGGTCATGCAGATTCTTAATCCGAGTGATGAATGCTTCAACCGTCTCTCCTTTAGCAAAATTCTCCACTGCTAGTTGATTCTCCAAGTTTTGAATCCTTATTTGGTTTCATGTTTCATACTGACTCCTTAGTACATTCCAAGTCTTTGACGCTTTGGTTGCATGCTGAATCAAAGTTAGAACACTATCAGAACAGCCTGTAACTAAGGCACACAATGCATCTGCATTCCTTCATTTCCAAGCTTGTAGAAGATCTGCATTTGAAGGAATCATCACACTAGAATTTGATGGGTCGGGGGTAGGCTATGGTTCTACGTCAATTCCCAGCACAGTCTCTAGAAACTCATAAGAATCAAGGATAGTAATTTTGAACTTCCAAAAGGTGTAGTTTGTACCATCTAACTTGCCTTCGCTGAAGGTTGGTGGACGAATCCTTAGTGTTTGAATAGCAGGTACAACAGCACCACCTCCTACACCGCTTCCTAATGCGCTAGAACCGCTTCCGGAAGTTGACATAGTTTCTCTTTGCTGTTGAAGCCTTTGCCTCTTGCACACTCTCCAAAATCTAGAGCCCCTTGGGCTCTGATACCATGTAAAAAAAATTACATGGAACATCAAACATAATCTGAAAAAGAGATAGAGAGTAAAGATGGCTCTGTCCACCAATGCGCTTCCACTGTGTGAAGCTTAGATGGCAATCTAGACAGAAGATAGGTGAAGAGCTCAAGGCTAGCTAGAACAACAACTCTGATTGGGTGAAAGATGAATAATAGATGGTTGTGAAGGGGTTTAGCTTTTATGGCCCACGAAGGCTGTTAGGTCGGCCTGGCCGACCTACCATATAAGCCTCCACTAGTCGGCTAGGGAATATTCCAGGGAATATTCCCTTTACCATTGGCCCGAGGGTGCTGCCCCCCTCGGACCCCCGCCAGGGGAGCTGCTAGCCCCCCTAGGATCCCCCAGCTAGAGGCCGCTTTCGCAGCCCCCAAACCCCAAAATATGGGCCCCTTATAACTTCCTTACCCCGCAACTTGATGTAATGCATCTTGAGTTGCTACCAGCTTAACCACTCCGTCTAACCCAAAGATTAGACCCACAACGGTCACCTTTTTGCCATCTGATCACATAGACCTCATCTGATATACAAGTCAGGACTCAACCAATGTCCAAGCTTACATTTGGCTTCTCCTCATAATGGGGGCCTTACAACTTTGAGCACCATGGATCATTGGTGGCACCTAATGAGGGTGGGGCATTGATCATATCTAACACTAGGATGGTTACATTTTAGGTCGGTCAAGTGCTAAATGACGGGTTAAATCATTAATGGTCTCATGGCATTCGCTCATGCATGGAGTTCTTTTATCGAAGTTTGTATTTAGGAAAGGATGCATTTTCATATTAAAGCTTGAATTCCATGCTTTAAACGAAGGGTTATACGCATTGTTCTTGATGCAAATCAATGTAGGGTTTATACCAGTTAGCCCTGAGTTGTCAATCATTATAGTTTAGGCAAGGAAAAGTAACGATCATTGTAGAACTTATAGCTGCATAGAAGGAAAAAGTCTATGAATCACATATTTGCATGGAATGTTATATCTTGCAATTATTTACATCTTTTAGGAAAAGTATTTGCATCTCTAAGGAAAGTTTACCTCTTGTCGCAAGACAATTAGATGAATTAGGTAGATCACTTGTAATGGTCTAACTCAAATGATGATCACCTCAATGCGCTACGTAGAGCTAAGCCGCGATAAAATTCTACCTAGTATCACACTCGGGAAACCAACTTAATACTTCCGATCCCAAAGATTCTACCCACATTCACGAAATGTTAGGGTTAACTAAACGCCTATGCAAGAATAATCTAGGGTTCTCACCATAAGGATCAATTGACCAAATACTAAACCTCTATATGAATTTAGGATCCCTAAGGCCAAAGCATTGTTAGCCTAGTAGGGTTAGGGTTGGATTGGGTCAATAGGACTCACAAACCCTATATCTTGGTCAAAGGTATTCTTGACCAAGGAATACCATGTGATGGGAGAAATAATCCCACAAGTTAGATGCAATACTTATCTCATGCAACAAGTTGCAATGTCGCATGGTTTTATGACCAATTCACAAAAACACCATATTGGGGAATATGGGAATTTCCCATAAGTTTGGGACACATGGTCAAATATTTGGATTTGCCATAACTTGAACACTATAACTCCAAATCAAGCGCTCTATAGCTCAATAGATTCCACTTTTCAAGCGCTTTCCAATGATAGGGCATCATATGGTTTTGAGAAACTTATGGCCATGTTATCTGGGTGCCACCTTTTTAGTATTCAAAAAATGGAAATTGAGAGATTCCCAAACTCACTAATATTGTGTTCAAAATGGTATTGGCACTCCTTAGAACAAGGTTGGCAAGTTCAAAGTACAAGTCTAATTTTCTAGAGGATGAGTAGTCCTTCTACTACATCACCCTTCCTTGGGCTGATTTGCCAAGTTAGGGTAATTATGAATTGCCTAGCAAGCATTGACCAATCAAGTGAGGACAACAGGATTGTCCAAGATTTATTGACCTTAATATAAGGAAACCTAAGGTATTGTCAATTTGGGTTAATAGGGTATAAACTCTAACCCAATGAAAGACCCAATGAAAGAGGGTAAACAAGCAACTCAGCTTACGAAACCCTTAGGATCTTGCCAAGTCGCGATTGATCTCTCGGATTGAATGCTGGATGTATTCGGAGAGAAGGAATTATACCCTAGTAGTTTGCCGTATAAACAACCACTGGAGTACTTGCGTTTGTACACTTAGGAGCACTGTTTGTTCTTTTTTGCTCAAGGAACTAATGGCTGGAAAATAACTAATGCTTGAGGCTGAAAGCCTGGAGGGAGAGGCAGCATCAGTTACCCCCTATTATTTGCCTGAGCCTATCCAAGGGGGTTGTTAGCCGCGTCGGGTATGTGGACTAAACCCGCCACGAGAGGTCTCTCCGTGGGTGCTACTTGGAGCAAGAGGACGCTTGGGTGCCAGGGGGGCTCTGGCCGTAAATCCCTTGCCTCCGAACCCTGCACAAGAGGCTGACATGACATCTTGAGGCCCACATACTAGTCTACGAGAAAAAACTTGGAATAACAGTCCCTAAGAATTGCTAGAATTGCCTTCGAGCAAATTTTGGAATTGCCTTCGGGCTAGATTATGGATTAGCCTTCGGGCTAGATTATATGATGTATTCCAAAGACTGATAAATAAGATCAATTGTTGAAAAGAAACTTGCTTAACATTGTTTTTCTATGTCAGTGCTTAAGTTATGTGAAGGAATCAGTGATTAATTGGCTAATTAAGGAAGCTGTTTTTGCTTGTCAAACAAAATGTGGTAGCTAATTAGAAAACTAAAGCAACCCGAGGAAAGTGCGGTGGATGTGACCATGGGTCCACCCTACGGAAGGGTGGTCCTAGCTGGCCGAGAACTTTTCTCAAAGAAATTGATAGCAAGGTAACAATGACCTAGGATCTAGAAAGCTAGAGTCCCGATTTATATTGTTTTAGGGGAACGGAATGGGACTATGTCTTACAGGCAGAGAGGTCAAGCTTTGCATCCCTCTCGTTTCCCATTCTCCTTGAACCAAATGCAGTATAAATCCGCTTCGACCCTGATGTTTTTGCATAAAGTAGTTAGTCTAGGGCTCAACGCTAGTTACCTCTAAGGAACTTGAGCATTAGGGAAAACCTTGATTCAAGTCGACCCTAAGTGGGAACGGCCGAAATGCTTCTGCTTCATGGCAGACTCGGGAAGACCTAGATCGCAAACGTCGTGACATTCCATGGGAGTGCTGGGCGGCGCTTTCTGGACTCTCTTCTCGATGGGCTGCTAAGACGTGTCCTACAAGTGGATAGATGGACATGTTACACTTGGTATCAGAGCGAACCATCGAGATCTAAGATTTTCAAGAAAATTTAATGAGGAAAAATAGAGCAAATGTTACTATTAAGAACATTTCCTTACTTACTTATCGATGATGGCCTGTTGGTGTTCCAGGTTATTTTTATGATTGCGATGTGTGCTTCAGATTATCAATGGAGGCTAGGTATGATGAATATCCTAGACCGCATCTACAATTCTTTACTCCTATACATGGAATGGAGATGGACGGGTAATTCAGGAATTTATTAGATAGCTGCTCACCGACTTGCATACCTTCAAACCAACTTGAAGAGAATCAAGTGGATGGAGGACTTAAAGATCGTGAAGCTACTCATCTTTGTCAAGGCTCACACAAATGCAACCCTACATGTCGGCAGACGAAAGGTCAAGCAGAACAAGTATGTGTACGAGGAAGTGACTCGAGTAATCCCTGCCGACAGAATCAAGGTGTTGGGACGTTATGAGAAGAACGGGTATCAAAGGAAGGGATACCCTAAGCTTCCTATGACCTATCGATTTCTGAAAATCTATGACCCTAATCTATATTATTACTCAGTTCCCGTAGCTGAATGTAACACAACCTTATTCTCCCCAAATTAATGTATCAGCTTGTACTACCTTCCCAAAATAAGTATACTCAAAAGGGCCATGCCCACATTAATGAATAAGATTTTTATTACCGTGTGTCATGGCTGTAAGTGTTGGTAACGAAGTTAAGTGATTAGGTCACTTGGCTAGAAGCGAAATTGGGCATGTAATGTAAGGTGGAATTCCTACTAGGTGGAAAGTTGACTTCAGTCAGATTCAGGGTTATGAACCTAGGTGTCCACGAGTGTTTGCTTGGAATGGATTGGCTTAAACCTAATGATGCCTACATTCACTGTGGAAAGGGCCAAGTCTCCTTTCAAAATTCTAAAGGGGAATTAGTCACAACCCAAGGAGAGGCTAGGAAGCCAAAAATTCAACTAGCCAAAGCATCTCGGATAATAAAAGGATTTAAAAAGGGGCCACCTATCTATTTGATTAAGCTAAATAAGCTAGATCAGAATTAGGAGTCTAGGGAAGAACCTTCATGGCTAAAGGAGTACACAGACGTATTTCCTGAAGAGCTAACAGAGCTTCCTCCTCAAGATCATGAAATCAAGCTAGCGCCAGGAGCTGCACCAATCGCAAAGAGACCATATAGGATGTCCATCCCAAAGGCGATTGAGTTGAAGGAGAAACTCAAGCAACTATTAGAACAAGGCTACATCTGTCCTAGCAGTTTGCCATGGGGAGCTCCAGTGCTATTCCAGAAGAAGAAAGATGGAACACTTCGATTATGCATTGACTACAGAGGGTTGAATCAATCAACCATTAAGAACAAATACCCTATTCCAAGAATAGATGAACTTCTTGACCATCTTCAAGGTGTGAAGATCTTCTCTAAGATTGATCTCAGGTCTGGATATTATCAGATAAGGATCAAGGAAGAGAATATCATAAAGACGGCATTCAGCACAAGGTATGAACACTTTGAATTCCTAGTCATGTCATTTGGGTTGACAAATGCTCCTGCTACCTTCAATCGGTTAATGCACGATATCTTTAGGCCCTATCTTGATGACTTCGTACTCGTTTTCTTTGACGATACCCTAGTCTACTCCAAACATCAAGAAGATCATGAACCCAGGTTCTCATTGTCCTTGAAACAATGAGGGCACACAAGCTTTATGCTAAGAAGAAGAAGTGTGCATTTTTCAAGCGACAAATTGAATATCTAGGATTCATTGTATCAGTGGAAGGAATTTCAGTAGAGACATTCTGGAATGGCCAACACCAACTTCTGTCAAAGAAATACGTAGTTTTCTTGGATTGACATGATGGTATAGGGTCTTTATCAAGGACTATGCTTTGATTGCAGCACCTCTGAGACTGATCTACTAAAGAAGCAGGTATCAATTGTATGGTCACCTACTGAACAATCCAGCTTTGAAAAACTAAAGCAAAGCTTGGTATCAACACCCATCCTAAAACTTTGGGACCTTAGTAAGGAGTTTGAAGTGATAACCGATGCTAGCTCAATTGCCTGAGGATGTGTGCTTATGCAAGAAGGTCATCTTGTAGCATTCTCTTAAAGGAAACTGAAGAGCCATGAAAGAAACTATGCTACCCACGATCTGGAGCTGTTAGCTGTCATCCATGCTCTCAAGCTTTGGAGACACTATGTGCTGGGTAACAAGTTTACCCTAATGACGGATCATAAAAGTCTTAAATAGATTTCTAGCCAGAATGAGCTCAATATGAGGCAATGCTGATGGATTGAAGTGCTGGAGGAATATGATTTTGAAATCAAATATCGGCCTGGAAAGGAGAATGTAGTTGCTGATGCACTCAGTCGCAAGGCATTTCTGAATTCTTTAATCCTGCAAAATCCATCAATAGCCAGATCTCTAGCCACAAAGGTATCCATGCCAAACAACCCAATTCTTGAGCTAGCTAGAGATGATGCATGTCATGACCCAACCTATCAGAAATTGCTAAGGGAGATCCCCATCAAGGATCAAGTCCCGAAGCTACAGGCAAAGTATCAAGAAATATCTATCGATAATGGACTTGTCTACTATAGAATGAGATTATGTATACCGGCAAGCCAGTCACTCAAGCTGAAGGTACTTTGGGAAGCCCATGACTCCCCTTTTTTAGGACATCCTGGCTATGCCAAGACCCTCAATGCAGTTAAAAAGAGATATTATTGGGAGAGGCTTAAAGGTGACATTCTCAAATATGTCACGGAATGTTTGTCTTGTCAACGCATTAAGGCCGAACATGTCAAAATGCCAGCGATATTGCGACCACTTGACATTCCCCAAATGAAATGGGAACTCATTAGTATGGATTTTGTTGTTGGCCTGCCCCAAGTTCAGGGAGGATAGAACTCCATTATGGTCATGGTGGATATGCTCACCAAGGTTGTACATCTTATTCCTGTTAAGACAAACTATAAAGCCTCAAACATTGCAAGGTTATTCATCAAGGAGATATTCAAACTGCATGGGTTACCCAGAAGAATCATTAGTGATCGTGACTCTCTCTTCACATCACACTTCTGGAGGGCTATCTTCGAGGCCATTGGGACTCAACTCTATTTCAGTACAACTTACCATCCCCAAACTGATGGTCAAACAAAGCGAGTCAACCAAGTCATTGAGGATATACTAAGGGCACATTGTTACCATAAACCCAAAAAGTGGATTGAATATTTGCCATTGGTTGAGTTTGCGTACAATGCTTCTTATCAACAAAGCATACAGATGACCCCTTTTCAAGCATTGTATGGGCATGACTCTCATAGTCCTTTAAGATTTTTGGATCCAACCTTGAGGGTTGAAGCTTTAAAGCAGATGCTGGAAGATATGGATGACCAAATCAAGTCCATAAGACATGACATCCAAGCCGCCAAGGACAGGCAAACGGCTTACATGGACTTGAAGCGTCAAGACAGATCCTTCGTTGAAGGTGATATGGTCTTCATTCGCATACGTCCAAAGAAGAGTTCCCTATCCTTGGGTGAGTGCGAAAAGCTAAGTCCAAGGTATTGTGGACCCTACAAGATTCTCAAGTGCCTAGGGCCTAACGCTTACAGACTGCAACTCCCTGAAAACCTAAAAGTTCATAATGTGTTCCATATCAACCTATTGAAAAAGTATGTGCCTAACCCTAGTCACATGTTTGAAGATCAACAAGTTGTAATGCCTAGCCAAGGAGTCCTTGAGCTATGGCATGACAGGATCTTAGATGTTAGGGAGAGGCATTTGAGATCTAGAACCTTGAGAGAATACCTTGTCCAATGGGAGATTATCCCGAAGAGGATGCCACTTGGATGGATGAAAGCACTCTCAACCAACAATACCCCCAGATCTTCTCACGATGAGGACATCTCGATTCCTCTAAGGGGGAGAGAATGTAATATTTCCACAATGAAATATTAATCGGCCCTAGACCCTACACACCCCATGCAAAAAAGTAGTTTAAAATAATCTCCCCGTGACAAAAGATCCTTGGCTAAGAGCTTACTCCACGTGCATCAATAAACTCTAGCCTGCATGATGCACAAGAGTCATGGCTTGAAGACCGCAAGCCTACGCGGGAACACCCTTCACAGGGAAAAAGGGGGATAATGGATAAAATTGTGCAAATTTTTTTATTAATAACCCCCTCCCCCTCAGTCGATGCATGGCGGGGAGAGAGAGTGTGGAAAGAACATGAGTTATGTGGAGAAGAGAGGAGCATGGGGAGGGGAGCATGCCACTAGCCACGTGTGTGGCTATCTTGCCCCCCCTTATTCTATATGACCCCCCCTGAGTCTTGAGGGGAGGAGAGAGGGGTGATCCTGTTGTCCCGCCGCCATCACCACGTGTTGCCATCGCATTGCTGTTGCGCCCCTGCCGTCATCATCATCATTATCTTCGTCATCATCATTATTATCATCTTCATCTCCCTCATCGTCTCCTTCACCCTCCCAATCATTTCCTCTCCCCACGTCACCTCTGGTACTTCAGAAGCTTAGAAGCTTCTAAATAGAAGCTTCTAAATAAGGCTTCCATAAGCCTTGTTTACACAGCCTTCCCCGGTTCTTTTTAAAACCACATCTTGTAAAGGCAAATTTTTGTGCGAAGGGGAGTAGGCAGTTTTCGGGGTTGATTTGCCAAGGCATGGAGTGAGTTTCGAAATCGGATAAAGGGCAAGGACAAGTTTGCTGAGTCAAGGATCTATGTCATACATGGCTCCTAAGCAAAAGACGCGAGGCGCACACGTGGGAGCTTCCACCCCAAGCATGCGAGTGGACAACGCCCTGAGTCCTAATGCCCAGGTTCCGTTAATAGTCTCACATGAAAAGAATGCATTTAAGCATGTCTTTAATTCACGTAGTCAAGTTAAAATACGTTGGGAAATTTATTTCCTTGCTCGATTTACAAGATTTAGTTGCATGTTGTGCATTTGAAATTGTTTGTACTCCATGGTCAAGTTGCAATCGTCTTGAACGTATAATGCATAACTTAGAAGATGATATCGTGCTAAGAAGGATAGAACTTATGTCGCATGATGCACTTACAAAGTAAATTCATGGTCGTGGTTCATATAGAGGATAATCTTCGATGCTCATTGAATGATGTCCAAATCGTTGCAATGCATGGAAAGGAATTATGAACTTGCAAATTGCATGCGAGGATGGTTACATTTTAGGTCGGTCAAGTGCTAAAGGACAGGTTAAATCATTAATGGTCTCATGGCATTTTCTCATGCATGGAGTTCTTTTGTCGAAGTTTGTATTTAGGAAAGGATGCATTTTCATATTAAAGCTTTAATTCCATGCATTAAACGAAGGGTTATAGGCATAGTTCTTAATGTAAATCAACGTAGGGTTTATACCAGTTAGCCCTGAGTTGTCAATCATTATAGTTTAGGCAAGGAAAAGTAACGATCATTGTAGAACTTATAGCTGCATAGAAGGAAAAAGTCTGTGAATCACATATTTGCATGGAATGTTATATCTTACAATTACTTACATATTTTAGGAAAAGTATTTGCATCTCTAAGGAAAATTCACCTCTTGTCGCAAGACAATTAGATCAATTAGGTAAATCGCTTGTAATGATGTAACTCAAATGATGATCACCTCAATGCGCTAGGTAGAGCTAAGCCGCGATAAAATTCTACCTAGTATCGCACTCGGGAAACCAACTTAATACTTCCGATCCCAAAGATTCTACCCACATTCACGAAATGTTAGGGTTAGCTAAACGCCTATGCAAGAATAATCTAGGGTTCTCACCATAAGGATCAATTGACCAAATACTAAACCTCTGTACGAATTTAGGATCCCTAAGGCCAAAGCGTTGTCAGCCTAGTAGGGTTAGGGTAGGATTGGGTCAATAGGACTCCTAAACCCTATATCTTGGTCAAAGGTATTCTTGACCAAGGAATACCGTGTGATGGGAGAAATAATCCCACAAGCTAGATGCGATACTTATCTCATGCAACAAGTTGCAACGTCGCATGGTTTTATGACCAAATCACAAAATGGTATTGCCACTCCTTAGAACAAGGTTGACAAGTTCAAAGTACAAGTCTAATTTTCTAGAGGATGAGTAGTCCTTCTACTACATCACCCTTCCTTGGGTTGATTTTCCAAGTTAGGGTAATTATGAATTGCCTAGCAAGCAACCAATCAAGTGAGGACAACGGGAATGTCCAGGATTTATTGACCTTAATATAAGGAAACCTAAGATATTGTCAATTTAGGTTAACAGGGTATAAACTCTAACCCAAGGAAAGAGGGTAAACAAGCAACTCAGCTTACGAAACCCTTAGGATCTTGCCAATTCACGTTTGATCTCCCAAATCGAATGCTAGATGCATTCGGAGAGAATGAATTATACCCTAGCAGTTTGGTGTATAAACAACCACTGGAGTGCTTGCATTTGTACACTTAGGAGCACTGTTTGTTCTTTTTTGCTCAAGGAACTAATGGCTGGAAAATAACTAATGCTTGAGGTTGAAAGCCTGGAGGGAGAGGTAGCATCAGCTACCCCCGACTGTCTACCTGAGCCTATCCAAGGGGGTTGTTAGCCGTGCTGAGTACGTGGACTAAACCCGCCACGAGAGGTCTCTCCGTGGGTGCTAATTGGAGCAGGAGGACGCTTGGGTGCCAGGGGGGGGCTCTGGCCTTAAATCCCTTGCCTTCGGACCCTGCACAAGAGGCCATCGAGATGGGATCTCGAGGCCTGCATACTAGTCTACGGGCAGAAACTTGGAATAGCGTTTCCTGAGGATTTCTAGAATTGCCTTCGGGCGGATTATGAAATTTCCTTTGGGCGGATTATGGATTAGCCTTCGGACTGGATTATATGATGTATTCCAAATACTGATAAATAAGATCAATTGTTGAAAACAAACTTTCTTGACATTGTTTTTCTATGTCAGTGCTTAACTTACATGAAGGAACCGGTGATTAATTGACTAATTAAGAAAGCTATTTTTGCTTGTCAAACTAAATGTGGTAGGTAATTAGACAACTAAAGCAACCTGAGGAAAGTGCTGTGGATGTGACCATGGGTGCGTCCTATGGAAGGGTGGTCCCGGTTGGCGCGGAAATTTTCTTAAAGGAATTGATAGCAAGGTAACAATGACCTCGGATCTAGAAAGCTAGAGTCCCAATTTATAATATTTTAGGGGAACGGAATGGGACTATGCCTTACGGGAAAAGAGGTCGAGCTTTGCATCCCTCTCATTTTCCATTCTCCTTGAACCAAATGCAGTATAAATCTGCTTCGACCCTAATGTTTCTGCGTAAAGTAGTTCTGGAGCTCGACGCTTTACCTCCGAGGAACTTGACCATTAGGGAAAACCCTGATTCAGGTCAACAATCCTAAGTGGGAACAGCCGGAATGCTTTCGCTTCGTGGCAGACTTGGAAAGACCTAGATCACAAATCCTGTAACATTCCGTGGGAGTGCTGGGTGGCACTTTCTAGACTCTCTTCCTGATGGGCTGCTAAGACGTGTCCTACAAGTGGATAGATGGACACGTTACAGTGGATTAGGTACATTGTATTGTGACACTCTTTGCATTTGGGGATAGGGGTAGGGAAATTTCCCTTAGGTTGCGTTTGGTGGGTATACCATTACTGGCATGGGAGGAGGTAAGACTCCACTTCCTAAGGTCATTGACAACCTTGCTTCTCAATTCCACAAACTTGGGAACTTTTGGTTGTAGGCCTTTGAGGAACACTCCCTTCTGGATGGTGGGTCCATCTCTTCATGATGGATTCCATTCGCAAGACATAAGCTTCTACTCTTTCTTCAGAAGACTAACTTAGGTTCATGAACTCCTCTCACATCCTCTCTTCAAAACCTTTACACTTGAATTTAGTGAGGAAGGCCAACTTCAAGTCATCCCATGTGCCAAAAGCTCCTACTGCTTGTCCCATGTGCCTTTGAAGGTGGCATTGAATATTGCTAAACAATGCTCGAGGGTTCTTGCATTGAGATACACATGATACCATAAACTCTACTACATGAAGATTAGGATCTTCAGTGGATTCTCTCTTAAAAATGGGCAATGGAACTACAATTTGCTAACCTATCATCAATATTTCAAGGATGGATTTGACTAGGAAGGGGATCTTGAATCACCGTGGGGACTTCTGTAAGGAGTGATTTTAGGGTATTAAAGGACGCTTCCACTACAAGCTCGTTCTCAGCCTCTGGACTTGTTCTAGTGCTTGCCTCTTGATTGCATCATTCATCAGGGGGTTGGCTCCAACCAGTTGGTCTGTACTCAACATAACAAAATCAGAGAGGGCTTCAGTCTCTATGGGACTCTCCGTCCAACATTTCTTCTACTTCCTTCTTTTCTACATCTTTGAATTCAGCTTTCATACCACTATAGAGAGGAAGGTATTCCATTCTGAAGGTATCAAAACTCATTCTTCTAAGGATCGTTGTTGTGCCATCATCATAATAATGCTAGCTTCTGATGGTTTCAATAGTCTTTGTTGTGAAGAATACTCTATCTACCAACTTCTTGTGGGTTTCTAATTGGAAAAATAGGAGATTTTGAGTACATCATGCATCCCACGTGTCCTATTGTTCAACATCCACAAACAAATGCTAACTCTTTTCTTTCTTGTTTTTGTGAACCTCCACTGACCACAACTCCTGAAGCTTCTTTACGATCTCCCACTTCATGACACCTAGAAACTTCTCAATGAATGCTAAATCTTCCATGGATGGTCATTCTCTATGTTTCTACACTTCGGTTGTTCCCAAACAATTTGCAACCAAGATGCACATCTCTATTGCTTCAACAAAAAGAGGAAATAGTCCACCATATAGAGCCTGCATCATGATGGTAATATGTTTCTGCCATTGTGGGATGAACTTTTTGTGGAAGGTAGCATTGGCAATGAGAATCTCCAATTCTTTAGTGGTAGAAGGAACTTTTCAAGCACACATTTAATTCTTCTCTTCTTGGCAATGCCATCTCCTTCATTTTCAGCCTCTTTTGATGCTTCTTGATGGCAATATTCCCAGATTGCGCACAAAAAACATGGATCTTCAAAAGGAACACCAAGGAAATAGGATTTCTAATGCAAGAAAATCTATCTTGTAACATCAATAGGCTTTTTTTTCATTCTTTAGAGAACCAGATAAGAAAAATAATACCACAAGCAAGCAATTTTAACGCAGCTTCATAGAAACAATCTCCCACGGCTTTAACTTTAACAAAATCCATAATTCTCTTCATGTTCTTCATAGGATTATTTAATAGACATTGAAAATACAAAAGAATGCTCCACTTTAAATGGAAAGATATAACATATGATTCATCTTCAAAGATTCCACAACTTTCCTTCACAATCTCTCATAGATAGATGCATTGTTTTGCATAGAATTAGCTATCTGTGACTCTCTCTCTCTCTCTCTCAATAGTACATCATATCCTCACTACAATACTCAATAATCACTCATAATAATCCTTCTTTGGTCATGGATGCCCCTTCCAAAAGGTGTGTATGATATGAAAGGTCACCAAAGCCACTACAGTGGCTCCTCATAGCTCACTACTCTCACTTCACTCCAGTCTTCTCTTGAGTCTTCACCAGTTACTTCTTCCACTTTCTTGATCTCTTTTGAACTTATATTCACCTTTTTCCAAGGCTATAAAGCTTTCCCAAAGTCACACATACATTCCATAGAACACTCACAGAAGCATACACAACAGAATAGAATAGAAACAAAGGCTCCACTACAGAAGCTCAATAGAGGGTTTATAGAAGGTCAATAGAAAACATCCGTAGCACATTACTCATACTAAAACCATTCCAAACTATCACAAGCCATTCAATGATCTTTTAGAAAACCTCAACTTTCATCAATCATTAATCCATGCTTCATACAAAAGAAAATCAGAACAAAACAGAAGCTAAACAAAAGCTATCAGAACCTCAACAGAACCTATAAGAACATCACAACGCCTCATATATATTTCTATTGAAAATCATCATGAGCTTCCAAAACATAATCAACCTCATCCAAAATATTCTCAAAAACTAAAACAACCAATCATCACTCAAAATCTATAAAAAATCAACTATTTAGCCTTCAAAAACAACAAAAATCAACCCAAAAAACCAAGTCAATTCAGCATTCAACAAGGCAATTGCTTTATGTTGAATGCTAAAATGATTAGATTTTTTGGTTGATTTTTTATTGTTTTTGAAGGCTGAATGGTTGATTTTTTATGCATTTTGAGTGATGACTAGTTATTTTGAAAGTTTTTAAAAGTGTTTTGGATGAGATTGATTATGTTTTGGAACCTCATGATGATTTTCAATAGAAATATGAGGCTTTGTAATGTCTTCATAAGTTCTGATTGGTTCTGATAGCATCTATTTTGTTCTGTTTTTCTTCTGTATGAAGCATGGATTAATGATTGATGGAAGTTGAGAATGTTTAAAGATCATTGAATAGTTTTTAATAGTTTGGAATGGTTTTGGTATGAGTTATGTGGTTTTGATGCTTTCTATTGACCTTCTATGAAACCTTCTATTGAGCTTCTGTAGAGCCTCTGTTTTTGCTCTTGTTCTGTTATGTTCTGTAGATCTTCTATAAGTGTTCTATGAAACATACGTTTGATTTTGGGAAAGGTTTCTAGCCTTGGAAGGTAGGTGAATATAAGTTCAAAAGAGCTCAAGAAAGTGGAAGAAGTAGCTGTTGAAGACTCAAGAGAAGACTGGAGTGAAGTGATAGTAGTGAGTTGTGAGAAGTTATTGTAGTGACTCTGGTGACCTTTCATATCAGACACGCCTTTTGAAAGGGGTATTCATGATGAAGAGAGAATTATTATGAGTGATTATTGAGCATTGTAGTAAGGAGATGATGTACTATTGATTGGGAGAGAAAGAGAAAGCCATAGATAGTCAATTCAAACAATGTATCTATCTACGAGAAACTGTGAGACGAAACTATGAAGACAATGAAAATGAATCATATGTGATACTTTTCCATTCAAAGTGGCATTTCTATTGTGTTTTCTTTGTCTAAAAATGAATTTTATGAAGAATATGAAGAGAATAATTAAATTTTTTGAAGATAAAACTATGGGAGAATTGTTTTTATGATGTTGTGTGAAGATTTTTTGCTAGTGGTGTTCTTTTTCTTTGTTGTGGTTCTATAAATAATGAAACAAAATCTTGTTGATGTTAGCAATATATATTTTCTTATAGTAGAATCCCATTTTCCTTGGTGTCTCTCTTGGGGCTCCATGTTTTTGGTGCATAGCCGGGGAAACTTGCCATCAACAAGCATTAAAAGAGGCTGAAAATGAAGAAAATGGCATTGCTAAGAAGATAAGAATTCAATGGATATTTGCAAAGTTCCTTCTTCCACTAAAGAGTTAGAGATTCTCATTACCAAAGCCACTTTTCACAAGAAGTTCATCCCACAATGGCAAAAATATATTACCATCATGATGCAAGCTCTATGTGTTGGACTATTTCCTCTTCTTGTTGAAGCAATAGAAACTTACATCTTGGTGGCAAATTGTTTGAGAACAAACTAAAGTGCAGAAACAAAGAGAATGACCATCTATGGAAGATTTGGCATTCATTGAGAAGTTTCTAGAAATCATCAAGTGGGAGATTGTGAAGAATCTTCAGGAGTCGTGGTCAATGGAAGTTCACGAAAACAAGAAAGAAAAGAGTTGGAATTTGTTCGTAGATACTCAAGAGTAGGACACATGGGATACATGGTGCATGGACAATCTCCTATTTGTTCAATTAGAAACCCACTCAAAGTTGGTAAATAGAGTGCTATTTACAACATATACTATTGAAGCCATTAGAAGCTGGCATTATTGTGATGATGGCACAACAACGATCCTCAAAAGAATGAGTTTTGGCATCTTCAGAATGGAATATATCCCCCTCTATAGTGATTTGAAGGTTCATTTCAGAGATGTAGAAAAGACGTAGAAGAGATGTTGGCCAAAGAGTCTTCCAGAGACTGAAGTCCCTTTGATTTTATTATGTTGAGCAGATACCAATTGGTTGTAGCCCACCCCCTAATGAATGACACAATCAAGAGGCAAGCATTAGAATGAGTCTAGAGATATGTGAAAAGAGAGAAGGCAAGAATCAAGACTGAGAATGAGTTTGCAACAAAAGCCTTCTTTGATGCCTTAAAATAACGTTTTACAGAAGTCCCCATGGAAACTTAATATCCCCTTCCTAGTCAAATCCATCTTGGAAATATTGATGAGAGACTAGAAAATATAGTCCCATTTCCAATTTTTACAAGAGAGTACAATGAAGACCTTGATCTTCATGTAGCAGAGTTTATGGTAGCATGTGTGGCTAACAATGCCAGAACCCCCAAGCATTGGTTAGTAATATTCTCCACCACCTTCAAAGGTGCAGCATTTCACTGGTATGAGAGACAAGCAATAGGAACTTTTGGCACATAGGATAACTTGAAGTTGGCCTTACTCACTAAATTCAAGCATGAAGGTTTTGAATAGAGGATGTGAGAGGAGTTCATGAACTTGAGTCAATCCTCTGGAGAAAGAGTAGAAGCTTATGTCTTGCAAATGGAATCCATCTTGAAGAGATGGACCAACCATCACTTGGATGAAGGCATCTAGAGGAGAGTATTCCTTAAAGGCCTACAACCAGAACTTGGAAAGTTTGTGGAATTGAAAAGAGCAGCTGATCTGTAAGCTACAGTGGAAGGTGCAAGATTGTATGACAAAGTTGAAGCAAGGTTTTCAATGACCTTAGGAAGAGGAGTCTTACCTCCTCCCATGCCAGGAATGGTATATCCACCAAATGCAATCCGAGGGGCAGTTCCCTACCCCTATCCCCATATGCAAATAGTGTTGCTAGTACAATGCACCTAATCCAGAGTGGTCACAAATGACAATGCCTCAAATGATGGTTCAACCACAACAACAGTGGTCTCAAACAATTCCTCCAATGGTGACTCAACAGCAGTGCAATCCTACCCACTAGAATCAGCAACCCCAAGTCTCAACAATAGCTCTGAATCAGAACCAAAATAGAGGACCTATTGGATCAACCAAACCAGTGTATATTACAGAAGCTTTCCAAAACCCTACTATAAGTACTTTAGGAGGTGAAAATATGAAGGACTACTTGTCCAATTCAGTTGCAAGTATAAAAAAAGAGCTTATGGATGTGATTAGAAAGCAGCTACAGACGCTGAAAGTGAATACATGGTGTGAAAAGTGCCATCAAGCGGGACATTTAGCAACTGAATGTACCTAAAAACCAACCATTCCTTGAGCCTTCTATTCATACTGTTTGAGAAAGAACCATACAAAGTATATTTTCTCTCTAAAAAAGATGCACAAACAATGAAAGAAAGATGAAGATGCAAGATTCAACTTGTTGGAGTCCAAAATGACAACGCAGGACATTGGACCAAAGCCTAGGAAGTTTGGTCCTAATTTCAGTCCAAGGAGGTTTCCCTCTCAGAGTTAAAGAGGACAACAATCT
Organism: Lygodium microphyllum; assembly: GCF_053477565.2. Taxonomy (NCBI): domain Eukaryota; kingdom Viridiplantae; phylum Streptophyta; class Polypodiopsida; order Schizaeales; family Lygodiaceae; genus Lygodium; species Lygodium microphyllum. The sequence continues at coordinate 143,409,882 of NC_141151.1, read as the reverse complement.
AGTAGTGGCCAGAGATCAGAAGTGGAGTGTTATAGATGTGGAGAAAAAAGTCATTTATCACCAAATTGTCCAAACCCTAGAAGGTTTGTGGATTACAAGCCCTTATGCAGTCGATGCAAAGAAGAAGGCCACACTGTAAAAGACTGTCTAAGCCCAGCTCCAGTGAAGAACAACGCTGCTGATAACTAGGTCAAGGTCCAAGATCCTACCTCCAATTTGGTGGAATTGAAGGTTTCCACCATCACGCGTGCCAAGAAGAAGGAACCACTTTGTCAAAAAAAAAAACCTCCTGCCAAAACAATGAAGTCCAGTCTTCCAATAGAAAACTAGAACAGAATAGAACAATGCAGTACGCAGAGAACTACAGTGCCATAGAGAGTCACAGAAACAATCCCAGAGACAAGACCAGAGGTCCAAGAGATAGAAGAGGAGGAAGTGCCACAAGTGACAGAAGAAGTTCCCATGATGTCCCTACTAGAAGAAAAAGGGAAAATGAAAATGGGTGTCACCCCATTCCCTAGCCGTTTGGAGAAGCCCATGGATCCTATCAAAGAATATGATCTAGTCAAAAGCCTAGACACCTTTAAACCAAACCTAACATTCCGAAAGTTTCTTATGCTATCTCCCAGTTTCCAAAAAAGATTAAAAAACATCTTGACAAGAAGACACATCATAAGGATTGCTCCCCCAACAACAACAAAGTCCAACAAAGATCCAGAGCCTGTAAAGGAAGTGGATGTAGCTAACACCTTCCTAGATCCTGGAACCCCAGAGACTGATGTGTGGATTGAAGGATACTTTATTGCAACTTCATTGATTGATGGAGGCTCATCAGTGAACATAATGATGGATGTGACAATGAAGGATCTAGGATTGCAAGGAATACAACCTACACAATGGCTTATCACATTGGCAGAGACCAGAGCAAAATCAAACTATTGGGCATCCTCTTGTACGTAAAGATAACCCTCGTAGGAAAAGACTATTGGCTAACATATTTGGTGGTCAAACCAAATTCCTACATGACCTCATACCCTTTGCTATTGGAAAGACCTTGGCTTTTTGAAGTAAGAGCAAGGACTGACTAGTTCAAATGAACCGTAACCCTCGGTGGAGGACCCAACAAAGTGGTGTTGAAGTTGTATGGATCGCAAAAAGGCAATGGATCCACATCCATCGACAACTCCTCTAATGAGGTAACAGATGGTAGATCAGGAGATGAAGAGGCCATCAAACATATATTTTCTAAGAAAACAGAGGCACCGTCCCTGATAGTGGTGGGCACTGTAAGCCAACTACTGAAGAAAGTAAAGTCTTTGTCTATGGGTGAATACCTCCTACTTAACCCCAAATTGACTTCTAAAATCACTGCTGATAGCAAAATAGAAGCTTGGATGTATTGTTCTCCCTCTTACATGGTAGTCATAGAGACAACCATAGATAGGGACAGGAGCAGATACAAAGAAAAAAGCAGAGGACATAACAAAGAACTTGTTCTTCTCTTTCAGAGCCCCCCACAAAGATAGAAACAGACTCTGAAGAGGATGAAGGTGATAATGCAGAAGAAGATTATGGATGTGAGTTAGAAGTGTCAATCCTACCCGTGGAAGGCAAAGATAAGGAAGAAGTTCCTGAAACCTCAAACGTAGAAGATCCCTCTTTGTTAGACAAAATGATTATGATACCTTTTGGACTATTAATGAGTCACATCATGAGCAAAGTCTTTATAAGAAATGGATTAAGAAGAATAGGTCATCCTTCAATAGTGGCTCTTGTCTTCCAAAGTTACCCTTCCTTAAAAAAGACGATGATGATGCACCTTGCCAACAAACAATCCCTAGCCTTGTAGCTCAAATAGAACCTAGGAATTTCTTATTATGTGGCGTTCTTGAATGTATCTTGAGAAGACGAATCCTTGAGCCAAGAAGTAACTCATCCCCAACCCAAACCCGAAACCTCAATCATACCCTTTCAACCTCCCAAAGAGCGATCTAAGCCTTCATTAAAAGATAACAGTAGTTCCAATGCGTCATCAAAAGATGAGGCCACTTCCTTGAAGGAGTCGGATCTTTACCCAAATGCAGTACATGGGACATTTATCTATGAAGTGGAAGGTGAAAAGAAATTGGCATTCGTGGATACAAAAGGTACCAAACATCACCTGAAGGTGTCAAGAATCGCATGGTGGGGGGACTTGCTCAAGATGCTGCACCGAACACACACAGAAAGCACAAGGGGAAGCTCACTCAAGAGACAAGAAGGGAGATGGAGGCCAAAACGTTTTCTTGTTGGTTTCTTCTTCTTATTCATTCACACTCTTTACAATGCACACAAAGTATAGATAAGATACAACATAAAGGAAAGTGGCCTAGTAAGTCAAACAATGCATAACCGACTACACTAATCGACTGGCGCTATAACTATGCTAGCTGTAAATAGGTGTAACAACCTGAATATAATAAGTAATGAGTCAGTGGCCATGTGAGAGTCATAATGACCACCGATGTGCTAAGTGTAGACGTGTGGACCCATCTAACCAGGCGGTCCATCATCAATGTCCGTATGTGTTGAGCTTGTCATCTCAACACTCCCCCTCAAGCTCAACTACATCTCTGCAACTCTAAGTAAGCTTCGAAACTTTTGAAGCTTCTCCGTACCCAATGCCTTCGTGAAGATGTCAACTATCTGATCCTGTGTGCTGACATACACCAAGTCAATCTCACCTTCTAGTACCTTCTCTCTCACAAAGTGGTAGTGTATCTCAATATGTTTTGTCCTGGCATGGAACACATGGTTCCTAGCATACTGTATACTACTCATGTTGTCACAATAAATGACAACTGGACCTTCCACCTGCACATCCAAATCAGCCATTAACTTTTGTTGCCATACTACCTCACATGCTACAATAGCAACACCTCTATACTCAACCTCTGTACTCGACAAAGCAACTGTAGATTGCTTTTTGATGCTCCAAGCAACTGCTGCACTACCAAGAGAGACCATGTATTCGCCGCTGGTAGATCTTCTATCAGACATACTACCAGCCCAATCTGCATCTGTGTATCCAAACACCTATACATCTATACATGCCTCATAGAAAAGTCCATAATGTAATGTGGACTTCACATATCTCAATGTGCATCTGATTGCATCCAAATGTGGCTTTCTAAGTACTTGCATAAGCTGACTCACAAGACCAACAGCGTAGCTCAAGTTTGGCCTTGTAATGGTCATGTAGATCAAACTCCCCACTATCCTCTTAAACATAGTAGGATCTTCTATCTCATCCCCAACATCAGCACCAACTTTACATTCTACTTCAACGGGACTGAAAGTGGTTTGCATGCTATCATACCATACTTGGACAACATATCCAAGCCATACTATCTTTGGGACAGCCATATACCATTATCACATCTGATCATCTCAATGCCAAGGAAGTATCTTAGCTCACCTAAATCCTTCATCTCAAACTTCTTCTTAAAAAAATCATTGACTTCAGCAATCCCACTATCACTATCACCTATAATAATCAAGTCATCCACATCGATGACTATGATGACCAAACCTGCATCTCCCTTTCTCACATAAAGTGAGTGACCAGCATCAAAAACATAAAAGCCAATATTGAGAAGATACTCTCTGATCTTGTCAGACCATGCTCTAGGTGCTTGCTTGAGCCCATAGAGCACCTTCTTCAACTTGTACACATACGTGGGATGCTCTAAATCTTCATAACCTGTTGGCTGATCCATATACACTTCTTCCTGCAAATCACCATGCAAGAAGGCATTCTTCACATCCATTTGCTGCAACCTCAAACCTTTGGTTGTTGCCAAAGCAATCACACATCTCACAGTTGCCATCCTAGCAACTGGACTGAAGGTTTCATCATAATCTATGCCATATGTTTGGGCATAGCCTTTTGCAACCAGCCTAGCTTTGTACCTACTAATAGAACCATATGCATTGTGCTTAATCTTATAAACCCACTTACATCACTACAAGGAATTGGGCAATTAGCGACACCGATTAGCGACGGTAGATATCGGCATCGCTATTGGTGTCGCAACTAGCATCGCTATTTGCGTCGCCGGATATCGGCGTCGCTATATGCATAGCTATTGGCGTCGCAACTAGCGTCGCTATTGGCATCGCAACTAGCGTTGCTATTGGCGTCGCAACTAGCATCGGTATTGGCGTTGCTATTTGCGACGCATTTGCGACGCCAATAGCGACGCCGCAGGGAAAAAAGCGCTGCCGAAACTAGAGCGCCGTTTTCATTTTCATTTCTTTGCCTTTTGAGAGCGAGAGCGAGGGAGAGAGCCAAGGCTTTGTGAGAGAAGAAGAGGAAGAGACTTGCTACAGCCGCCGCCGCCGCCACCGCCACCGCCGTTGTTTGTGAAGGAGAGGAGGAGCCCTTGTTGCAAAGAGAAGCCGCCCACGCTCGTCATATCTCATTGGTGAGTCTCCCTCTCTCTTTCTTTTACTTGTTGAAGGTTTAAATCGTTCTCTTTTGTTTGTTTAGGAGAGGAAATGAAAGAGAATGAGAGGGAGAGGGAGAGAGAGGGAGAGAAAGAGAGGGAGAGGGAGAGGGAGAGGGAGAGGGAGAGGGAGAGAAAGAGAGGGAGAGAAAGAGAGGGAGAGTGCATTCTCTCTCTCTCTCTCCCTTTTGCTTGTTTAATGTTTAAATTACTTTCTTTTTTGCTTGTTTAGGAGAGGAAACGAGAGAGTAAGAGAGAGAGAGAGGGAGAGAGAGAGGGAGAGGGAGAGGGAGAGGGAAAGAAAGAGAAAGAGAAAGAGAAAGAGAAATAGAGGGAGAGGGAGAGGGAGGGGGAGGAAATAGGAGAGGGAGAGAAAGAGAAAGAGAGGGAGAAGGAGGGAGAGTGCATTCTCTCTCTCCCTCTCCCTCTCCCTTTTGCTTGTTTAATGTTTAAATTACTTTCTTTTTTGCTTGTTTAGGAGAGGAAATGAGAAAGTAAGAGAGAGAGAGAGGGAGAGAGAGAGGGAGAGGGAGAGGGAGAGGGAAAGAAAGAGAAAGAGAAAGAGAAAGAGAAAGAGAAATAGAGGGAGAGGGAGAGGGAGAGGGAGAGGGAGAGGGAGGAAATAGGAGAGGGAGAGAAAGAGAAAGAGAGGGAGAATGAGGGAGAGTGCATTCTCTCTCTCTCTCTCCCTTTTGCTTGTTTAATGTTTGAATCACATTATTTTTTGCTTGTTTAGGAGAGGAAATGAGAGAGAAAGAGAGTGAGAGGGAGAGGAAGGGGAAGGAATTGAGAGAGGGATAGAAAGAGAAAGAGAGGGAGAGTGCATTGTATCTCTCCCTCTCCCTTTTGCTTGGAGGATGTTTAAATCACATTATTTTTTGCTTGTTTAGGAAATGAGAGAGAAAGAGAGAGGGAGAGGGAGAGGGAGAAAAAGAGAAAGAGAGGGAGAGGGAGAGGGAGAGGGAGAGGGAGAGGGAGAGGGAGGGGGAGGGGAAGGAAATGAGAGAGGGAGAGAAAGAGAACGAGAGGGAGAGGGAGAGGGTGAGAGAAAGAGAGGAAGAGAGGAAGAGAGGGAGAGAGAGAGAAAGAGAGGGAGAGGGAGGGGAAGGAAATTTAAGATAATATACTTATTGATAATGGTATGCAATGTGCTTTGCCATGGGCCACGTACTTCATCAAAATGAATCTAAAATTATTGTTATAGAAGAAGAAACCCTTAAATTGAGTATAGGATAATTTCTCTCACGTCTTATGACTATGAGTAGAATTGATTGAAATAAATTTTATTACTATAGTTATAAAATTTCATAGATGGCGCGCATTAATTTTAAAATGGATTACTTATACTCAAAGTCGAGATATAACAAATAATTATCTACCGGGATAAACAAATCGTTGAACATGATACAAGGCCGAGATATAACATCGGAAAATCTCTCGACTACTATATACAATGTAAGGTTTATGGTCAACTTGCAACTTGACGTACATCTCCATAAAGCTATCCATTTAAGCCTCGTTTGCTGTAATGTAGATAAGATGGCAAATGAAGAAGGTCTTATTGTTCAAGACCGCGAGACGTATCTTAATCAGCGTGTCCGATGTCCTTGCTCTCCATGCAAGTTGGCAATTAGACGAAAACTCCGATTATCTATAGAACACATACGACGATTTGGTGAGTTTCAATCTGAGATCATTGATCAGGTGATTGCAGATTTTCAGCAAATGGTAATTTGAAGTTAGCATTTTTCATGCATTGTACTCTCAAGCTAATTGAAAACCATACACAATAAGATTGGGTCTTGTTGGCAAATTTTGTATCCAGGGGGGTGATGTCTCGACCCAAGGGGGAGTGCACCCTTTGTGGCCAATTAGAAGAGTTCATGGACGTACGATGGATGGATTGTAGGAGCCAATTGACCACTCGCAAGGCCCATCTATACCGTCAATGCCAGAGGAGACAGACAACCTTCCCGACTTGCCTACAATCTTGGAGCTTGAGATGGAGGCAATGATCGATGCATTGATTCCCATGGATGTTGAGACATCTGACCCGCTTAGAGAGGAAGCATCCATACCATTATATGATGGGTGCCGAGTATCTCGGTTGAAGACATTGCTTGCACTCTTAAGTGTGCAAGCAAAATACGGTTGGAGCGATACGAGTGTGACTGAGTTATTCAGGTACCTTGCACACAGACTTCATTGTTTTTTTTAAAAACAGTATTATTGCAAACATGGATGGATTTTTCAAGGTGTTTTATGATTTTTTCAGGTTATTGAAATATCATATATTGCCACCTGCAAACACCATGCCTGAGTCTCGTGATGATACTATAGGGAAAGAGAGACACTATAGGGTCATGAATGGATTTAAAGGAGGTAGGTAAGATGGAGGCGCTTTGGCCGCAGTCGAGTGCTGAAGGGGGAGTGCAGCTTCCTCGCGCTCCCTGGGTTTTTTCTACCAAAGAAGAGCGCATTGTGAAGCAAGTAATCAAGTCTATCCGCACTCCGACGGGTATGATGTGTTCTCTCAGGTTTGCATTTTCTAAAGATGACCAAATGTCTGGGCTAAAATCCCATGATTGGCATAAGATATGTCAGGTTTGTGAACAGAATGGATTTTAATTAGCGTGGACATTTTGAAATTTGAAAAGTGACCATGATTCTTAATGCTTTCTCATTTGTGGCAGTTTGTCCTACCGATCGCGATCGCGGGATGCCTAACTCCAGAAATTCGCGGGGCCATTTACAAGTTGTCGACTTTGGTGCAATGGATCTCACAGAAAGAGATTAAGACGTCCTCTATTGAATCCGCAAGGCGGGGAGCAGTTGAGACAGTCTATCTCTTTGAGAAATACCTGCCCATTAGCATGCTCACGATACAAGTTCACCTTCTTGTGCATCTTGTGGACGAAGTGGAGATTGCTCGACCTATCCATACGCAATGGATGTTCTTCTTGGAGCGCTTCATGAAAACCCTGAAAGGCTTTGTGCGACAACGAGCTTGTCCGGAAGGTAGCATGGCGGAAGGTTGGTTGGTGTCAGAGGCGTTAGTGCATATCTCACAATGGCTACCGACGGTGGAACCAAACAATGAAATGCTATGGACGCTGAAGGACGATGACAGGCTGACTAGAGATGTGGTGGTTGGAAATGGGGTAGAAAAAAGAATGGATGCCTTAATGGAAGAGAAGGTGAATCGCTTTTGTATGTTGCACCATGCCTCCATGGAGACGTGGCTCGCCAAGTACTAGATTGCAAGGCAAGATCGAGAGGAAGCGCGAGCTAAATTTCGACGCAGTACGTGTCACTAACCGATTCGATATCTTGAAGGCATGGAGGAGATGCCACAGTTTATGTCAACACGATGGTTGCATGGAGCCTTGACCGCAGCATCCAGCGAAGGGACAGAGGTCTCAATGGAGGAGTGGGAGTTCTCGAGGGGATGTAGTCCAAAGGCAATGAGGGGTTTAGAATGTGTCGTATCTAAATTTACTTGCTACATCTAATTTGAGTGTTTCAATGTGCAGTACAAAATATATAGTGCAGCGTGGTCGCGCGGACAGCATTTTCGGGTGGAGCGTATTGACCAAATGCGCTCCACAATGGACTATGGTGTCATGGCAAGGTTTGAGCAAGAGAGCCGACGACGAGCAATGGATCCGAACACGGTTGTGAATGAGATGGAGTATTTTGGAAACTTGCAAAGTATTATTACGGTGGATTACCGTAGCTTCTCCATGATAATATTCGATGTGCAGTGGTTCAAAGTGGTACTTGGAGGAGCTGGTGCAACAGTTCGACGAGGTCCATCTGGATTTCTCGAAATAGATTCCGAAAGAAAATGGATGGATTTGTGCGACACCTTTGTGTTGCCGGCCCATTGTGAACAGGTACAAATAGTCATTTGCTTGCTAATTGTAATACGACATGGTTTATGTCACAATGGTTTGAAGCCGCTTTGTAAGTGTTTGTGAACAGGTAATCTTCTATCCAAATCACCGACAACCTCGATGGTGGTATGTTATACCTTCAACTCCTCGAGGTGCAAGAGTATACGATCAAAGCGATATTCCAGGCATAGATGAAGAAAATATACAAATAGAGGGATCGAAATTACAAGGGGTGGAGGCCACCGCAAGCTTGGAGCCCGCATCGACTAACAATGATGGAAATACAGAAGTCGTAGAATTTTTTGAGAACGAGGCAGACTCGTTCTTTTGTGGTGACATGTCTATCGACCTTCCAGTGTATGTAGAGTTGTGTCAGGAGATTAACATGGGACCATAGAATACTTCAATTCGTTGTTCAGATCTTCCATAAAGGTAGATAAGATATGCATTTTAAGAGGGATTTTTCAAAAATGATTTATATTAATGTGCTTTGTATAGTTTAAATTGATTATTCTAACATCATTTTTTATCTATGCAGGTATCGACATGTTCAGGATGAGTCGAGGGATAAGCCATGAGGAGTTTCAGGACATGATGGTACGCATGTCTCCAGATCAGCTCGCGAGATTCAGAGAGATGGCAGATCAGGAGCTGTCTCGTTCTTCGTCAGGGCGCTCTGCTAGATCAGCTTCAGCGCGATCAGATGCTTTAGCTTCGAGCAGACGATCTTGACGCTTGCGACTTGGGCCAGAGGGAGGGACTGCGACTGCAGGAGGATCAGGGGGGTGCTGCTGTGGAGACATGGACGCGGTGTCTCAGTCTCGTCATTCAGCTGGAGCTGCGTCACCTCCAGGATTTGTCACACCTGTGGGGACGTCCACTCCAGTTACTCCGGCTTTTGCGTAGCCGTCGGCAGATGGCACGCCTTTTGGTGGCACCCCCTTTGATGGCACCCCGTTGAGTGGCACTCCGGGAGAGGGTACCCCCGTCGGTACACCGGATGTACAGGGGTCTCCTGGATATGCCCAAGAGCATGGACGGAGATGGGAGAGGGCCCATCTTAGGCATACTCCTAGGGGTTATGGATACCTAGTGGATGGCAGGTCAGGAGCCATCATCATGAATGATGAGGGGAGGAGGGTGATGGCTCGCATGAGGGAGTTGTGCCAACAAGTTTTTCGGCACAACGTCCTGGATCATTGGAGGAACATACCGGAGGGGAGCAAGGAGTACATAGTAGCATCCTTACACGAGGAGTTCCCGATGCCAGCCGCAGTGGATAGATTCTCTACGGGCTGGATGATGGATTGCATGCGTACATACATGTCACATAGACGATCGGACACACGCAAGGCAATCAAGAGTGGGGCTCCAAAGCCCGAGTGGTTAGATGCAGACGACTGGCGCCGACTGAGGGAGGAGGCTACAAATTCGCCAGGACGTTGGAGTCAGCAGCGGGAGGCAGCGAGGGCACGAATCGAGGCCGGATCGGTACATCATCTTGGGAGTGGCGGCCATAGGACATATTTGGAGGACTTTGTAAGTTTCTCTTTTGTTTTGCTTATTTGTTTTTTTGAGATATTCTTTGTACTGACAATCATGTTTCTAACAGTTAGCATTTTGTTTTCTTTGCAGCACTCCCTTACAAATCGCGATCCATTAGGCCTTGAGACTCGATATGCAGAGAGGCACGGTCTCAGATCATTGGTCGACCAATTGTATAGACGCGGCGGCCCAGTAAGTCACTCATCTTTCTTGTCCGTAGTTACCATGAGATATTTGAATGCATTATTGTATGGTGGATTGATATGTTGTTTCTTTTTCTACAGAATCCGTTCGATGCTCCTTTGCGGCGGGATGAGCTTTCAGGGGACGAGGATTTGTAGCTCGCCCTTGGATCCTTAGAGCTCACATACCTTTAGTTTTTAGTCGCCCAATCTATGTACACATTTTCTATGTATTAGTGATATTGTTTTATGATTGTACCAATCGTATTTTATGCGATATCATGTATTTATTTAATCTATCAGTTTTATGATTTCAGTATACATTCTTTTTGTTTGCAAACGCTTTGTATGCAGCAGTACAGAAACTATTTTGTATGGCTCTCATACAGCACATAGTGCCCACAAATTTTTTTTTTCTCTGTTACCGTCGCTATTTGCGTCGCAAATTTACTGTACGCGTCGCTATTGTCATCGGTATAAGCGTCGCAAATTCTCTATATTTGTCGCATTTGCGACGCATATAGCGACACATATAGAGACGCATATAGCGACTCATATAGTGACGCATATAGCGACGATTCTATGGCGTCGTCAATAACAACGCTTTTTGTGACGACAGGGGCAAATTTTGTTGTTTGTATTTTCGTCGCTTTAAACGTCGCTATAAGGTCTATATCTTGTAGTGCATCTAATGGCTTTCTTGCCCTTCAGAAATGATACTAGATCCCAAGTCTTATTGGCCTCTAATGCAGCCATCTCCTCATCCATTGCTCCATCCCAATGAGCATGACCAATAGCCTCGTCAAAACATGTGGGCTCAACATCCTCAACTAGTTTCACCATATAGGCATAATGTTGAGCTACATAGCCTTCAAAACCAAATCTTTTAACAGGGTATCTGACCCTGCTAGATCTGTGTACCAATGGATCACTCAATGGAGTCTTTGCATTGACGCATGCTCTCTGCACCCCTGGAGTACTTACTAAAGGAATGCCAAGCTTATCATCCAAGCTTTTTGAGCCACTGGAGTCTCCATCAAGAACTGCATCAATGCTATCTGACACTTTATTCTTTCCTTTGTCTTTACCTATAGTGCTACTAGATGCACCTAAAGATGTAGAGCTACTCCTTAGTCTCCCAGACCAAGGACTACCACAGATGATGTCTCTGGTCCACTAAGAGTTCATGATTCTTACTTTTTAGCCTGCACATGAGTGTCATGATCATCATCATCATCCAATGCATCACCACTAGATGCATACCAACTGCTCATTTAATCAAAGATGACATCCCTGCTCACTCTGAACTTACATGTGATAGGGTCATAACAGCGATACCCTTTGTGCTCTAAAGAGTATCCAATAAAGACACACTTTTCAGCCTTTGGATCCAATTTCTTCCGCAACTCATTTGGCACATGAACATACGCAATGCAGCCAAACACTTTCAAGTGTGATACATCAGGCTTCTTGCCAGTAAAGCATTCTTTAGGAGTCATCCCATGGACTGCAGCTGTGGGAGTTCTGTTCATAATATAAACAACAATACGAATAGCCTCATACCAAAAATGCTTAGGCATATTCCTTTCAGCCATCAAGGCATGTGCAACTTTTGCAATATGCCTGTTTTTCCTTTCTGCAACCCCATTTTGATCTGGGGTATATCCGCACGTGAACTGTCTCTTTATCCCATGAGACCTCAGAAAATCATTGAACTCATTCGAGAGGTACTTAGTAGGCCCCCAAATGCCTGTATGCACAACATCAAGGATATTTCTACTTACATCTCTGTCATGTGAAAAGGGTTGTCTTGCCTGCTTACCAAACTGACATGCTTCGCATACCTTATAAAATTCTGCAACTCTAAATGTAGACAAACCCAACCCTTTGGATTACATTAATTTTAGCCTTTGTATATTTGCATGTCCAATGCGTTTGTGCCAAATTTCAATGTCTGCAAACAACACCTTTTCCTTTAGCATACATAGCAGCATTCATAGTAGGAATTCCAGCATCCAGAGTAAACATACGTCCAACTCTACTTCCCTTTGCAACTAGCCTGCACTTGTCATTGAAGTCTTCTACAAAGCAGCCCTTTGCATTAAATCTGACTTGCAACCCTTGCACTACCATTTGACCGACTCACACCTAGTTCTTTGTAATAAATGGCACTTGTAATACATCTGAAAGACTCTTTGTCTTACCATCATGCAAGGACAAGGAAAAATTTTCAATGTGTGAAATTGGGTGGCATGAATCATCACCCGTCTGCACATAACCTGCATTTTGCAAATCCTGCATCTCTCCAAACCATTCTGCATGGCTGGTCATATGACTGGATGCACTTGAATCAACGTACCAAACATCATCATGTGTTCCCTTTTCTGTAACAGCATTCAGCATATGCTGCATAACAAACAGACGTTCATTTTTGTCTTCATTCTGTCGTGAAGATGATGCATAGTTTCCTTGCTGCAACTTACCACTGCGGATATCATCTTTCTTAGCATAACATTGGGCTGCAATATGACCCGTTTTGCCACAGTAGTGACACACAATACCAGAGTTGTTAGAATCTCTGTTCTGCCATCCACCTCTTCCTCTAAAGCTTCCCCTGCCTCTAAAGTTACCACGACCTCCTGAAACCTACATATCGCCAAATTGCTGATTCAATCTGTTTTGCTGGTTGTCACTACCACTGTACCACGGCCTCTTGAAGAGAACCTGCCATGTCCCCTTCCTAAACTAGAGTAGAAAGCTTGGACCTGTTCACCACTTTTTTCAGATGTCTCACTCTGCATGTTGATCTCTTCAATGATCATAAGGGAGACCAACTCATCGAAATTTGGAAATGGCTTTCTGACATATACGGAAGTTACAAAAGACTTCCAAGCCTTTTCATTGTTAAGTCCACCCAAGGTAGACCACGCCAAATCATCATCATCGGGCATTGCATCAATCACTGCCAAGGCATCTGCAATGCTCCTTACCTTTAGTGCATACTCATTGATAAACATCTTCCCTTTCTTCAATGTATTCAACTCTTGCTTGAGTTGAATCTTTCATGCCTTTGTATTTACAGAAAACATACTTTCAAGTATGGTCCAAGCTGCATATGAATTCTCTGCATTTCTAATGTGTCCCTGCATATTATTGTCAATTATTGCAGACAACCAATACATGACCTTTTTATCTTTTGCATTCCATTCCTTCCAAACCTTTGTCTCTTCTGTAGTTGGAGGATCACTCACATCCAACTCCTTTTCTTCACCTGAAACAAACTCGTAGAGGCCTTTCCCAATAAGGAAGTTCCTGACACGGAACTTCCATGAAGGGTAGTTATTCTTGCCGACCTCCTCAATGATGGGGCTTCCACTGTTCTCTACCATTATCACAAAATTAATACCAAACAGTGAGCAAATCTTCTGCAACCTTTGACCTGTAGTGCACAGCAATACACTAGATAGCCTTTTTCACTATCTGCTCAATAATACATGCAATCTGCAACTAGTTTGCAGATAAACCTTGTGTTTACTCGTTGGTAAACACCTTTGAACTTACAGATCTGAAATCTATAACCTACGCACCCACTTTCGGTCAATACATTCGAAGTCATAGTGTACCCTGAAACTGTTGTCCGCAACCTTGTGGCTCTAAAAAGGGGCCTGAAACGGCCTCAGATGCCCAAAATAACTGCGGGAAAACCCTAAAGGGCCAATTTGCAAAATACACAGTGCTCTTCGCGCACACCAAATCTCACTGCAATCTGAGATTTTTGCTCGACCCTACTTCCGATGCCTCCACAGACACTATCCAAGAGAGAGAGTGGAAGAATGGGAGCTTCTTACCCGTGGCTTGCTCGCTCGAACCTTACTTCTTCTCCTTCTCTTTAGCCTTCGAAATCAGCCTCTCTCAGTGGCGCGGCTGTGATACCATGTCAAGAATCGCGTGATGGGGGGACTTGCTCAAGATACTGCGCCGAACACATACAAAAAGCACAAGGAGAAGCTCACTCAAGAGACAAGAAGGGAGATGGAGGCCAAAATGTTTTCTTGCTGGTTTCTTCTTCTTCTTCCACACTCTTTACAATGTACACAAAGTATAGATAAGATACAATATAAAGGAAAGTAGCTTACTAAGTCATGCAATGCATAACCGACTACACTAATTGACTGGCGCTATAACTATGCCAGCTGTAAATAGGTGTAACAACCTAAATATAATAAGCAATGAGTTAGTGGTCATGTGAGAGTCATGATGACCACCAACGTGCTAAGTGTAGATGTGTGGACCCATCTAACCAGGCGGTCCATCATCAATGTCTGCATGTGTTGAGCTTGTCATCTCAACAGAAGGTGGGTCTAAATCTTCCAAAAGAAGAAATATTGGTCATGCGAGACCTACTAAATGAGAACTTAGACTTGTTTGCATGGTCATATAAAGATTTCAAGGGGATTGATCCCATAGTATGCCAACATCACATCAATCTAGAGCTTGATGCCAAACTTGTGAGGCAAAGACAAATGAGTATGAATCCAAAATACTTTGCTCTAGTGAAGGCCAAATTATTAAAGTTCCTTGAAGCTAAGTTCATTTATCCAATGGCTAACAATGAATGGATTTTGCCCATTGTGGTCGTTTCCAAGAAGAATGGGAAACTTTGAATATGTGTGGACTTCCAAAAGCAAAATTCCAAGACAAATCCTTTCCCTATCCCTTTTTTAGATCAACTGTTAGACACAGTGGCAAGCCATGAGCTCTATTCCCTCTAGGATCGATTCAATGGCTACAATCATGTCCGAATTGTAGAAGAGGACCAATCCAAAACAACCTTCACAACAAAATGGGGAAACTATGCTTAGAAAGTGATGCCATTTGGGCTCTATAATGCTCTTGCTACCTTCCAACAAGTGATGGCTACCTTCCAAAACCATCTATATGATTTCATTGAGGTGTATCTCGATGACTTCTATGTTTATAGCCTAATCCATGAGCATTAGGGACGTGGTGTTTTGACAGATGCCGAGAGTATGGGATTTCTCTCAACCCCAACTAATGTGTGTTTGGTGTCTCATCAAGAGTTCTTTTGGGTCACATTGTCTCTGCACAAAGGATAGCAACAGATCCTACTAAGATTAAGAATATTACTACCTTGACTACCCCAACTAACCTTAAGCAACTGAGGGGATTCCTTGGCCACGTGGGCTATTTCCAATGCCATTTTAGGGGACCAAAATTGAGAATGTACCCTATGGATAGAGGGGTTGATGTGCATTGCTCCCCCCTCATAACTCACAAACACTATGATGCTTGTCAGCGATGAATGGGAAAGCCTACCAAATCTAGTACCATACCCTTGCAACCCATTCTTCCCCTAAAGCTAATTGAGAAGGGAGGGATTGATTTCGTGGACCCCATTGATTTGCCAACCAGAAGGAAGCAGAATAGATACACCTTGGTCTATACAGACTAGGTAACCAAGTGATGTGAAGCTAAAGCTTTGAAGCCGGATGATAGTAATAGCATGGCCTTGTTCCTATATGAGAATATCATCACCCGTTTTGGTAGTCCCCTAGAGCTGATAAGTGATAGAGGCACTCGTTTCAGAAAAATGATTATGGAAGAACTCACTGATTTGTATAAGATTCTCCATCTCAAGTCCACACCCTATCATCCCAGAGCCAATGGCCAAGTCAAAGTTACCAATCACATCCTCTGTTCGATTCTAACAAGAACAATAGCTGCATATCGGCGTGATTGGGATGATAGACTTATAGAGGCCCTCTGGGCGTACAAAAACCTCCCATAAGGCAGCTAGAAGGACAAACTCCTTTCCAATTAGTCTATGGAATGGAAGCCGTCTTTCTTGTTGAGCTCAAGTTACCCTCTTTATGTGTGGCCATCAATGAACACTTGGTAGATGGTGAGTGCGTGCAACACCATCTCTTGCACTTAGAGTGTCTTGAGGAGATCCGTAGGATGGCCCTACAATGCATGGAAGCCACACAAGCTCGTGGAAAGGTCTATCATGATAGCTTCATCAAGCATAAGGAGTTCAATGAAGGCGACTTAGTCCTCGCTTATGATTCTCAATTTGGCAAGTTTCCAGGCAAGCTTCAACAATGCTAGATGGGTCCTTATAAGGTACTTGCCGTCAATCCGAATGGCTCAGTTCAAATCCAGACAGTCAATGCTTTGAATGATCCCCTCCTTATTAATGGCTATCGCCTCAAGAAGTATTACCCTCCTTGGGAATCCTAACAATCACCGTCAATAGCTTCCTCATTCCTTGTCCAATGGCCAATAAACCTTGACATAACGGTACTAATAACCCTCTTGATGATCCTGCTGATATGCTTTCTTTTTTATAGCCCCTCACAGCCACCTTCCCCTCCCCCTTGGATTCCCTTCTGACTGATACAACAAAGGTGGCGAGGTTGGTTCTGATACATGGTGTCCGTACGATTCACTGCTTCAAAGACAATGAGAAAAAAATAATAATAAAATAAAATAAAAATATATCAGTCATGAGAGAAAAGGACTTCGATCCCTATCATGCCGACCTATTCTTTGAGAAAAGATGAAAATACCCTTGAGAGTACGAAAGAAGAAAAATAAAATAAAATAAAATAAAATAAACAAATTGTTATGGGAGAAAATGAAGAAATTCCCTGTCATAGCAGGCCTCGTTCCGAGAAAAGGTGGAAACACCCTTGGATGGGACACTGGCTGTGGAAAAGGTGGTAACACCCCACAGTTCAAGATAGTCGAATCATTACCAGACACTTTTCCAAAAGAAATCCCAAAGCCACCTCCCTTGGTGTGTTGTCTTTGTACTCCCCGTAGAACATGTGATTCCCTATCACAGATGACATGATCTCCAGAAAATCTATAGTACCAGTTATATGGGTTACCTCCGTGGGTACGTCTCATCATCAACTCCTTGATGCTAGCAACAGGTGAAGTGATCTTCATCGATAAACAATTGAGTGATGTGAGCTTTCATCCTAACAGGATGGGCTATGAGTATGGGCTGCCCTCTATTTTTATCAACAAAGTGTGTTGAGTGACCAGTCTTTTCCCTTCAATTCAAATGAGAGATGAGCTATGTGGAATGGAGGGTGGCATGCAGGGGCTAGGCCTCTCAATGCACCATGCACACTCTATTCCTGTGCACTGCACTATAAGGCTCCCTAGCCTTCCTTCTTGCATTGTATACCAACACAGGGCGGGATACACTGTTGCACCATCAAATGTGCACACGGCGTACAGCCTTTACACAAATGATTGTGAGGATAACAATAATGGGTGTAAGGATTGGGTTGCCCTCATGTATTCTCAAACAAAGTGTCAGTGAGAGGGGGGTCGAGTGTGATTGGTGTGTCCTCAAAATAATCATTGAGAGGTGAGATTGAGGGACATTAAGACACTTGGAGCAAGGTATGTTTTTCTTTCCCTATGTACCTATGGGATGGGTCTTTGATGTCATCACAGGGCACGTCACCCTGTTCTGCATGTACACTACACCATAAGGCTCTGTAGCCTTTCTGCTTGCACCTATGCCACACAGGGTTGGACACACTTATGCACCATCAAGTGTGCACCTTGGCATACTCCTTCTGTCTTGTTTTCCTTGTCAATTTCTAAACCGGGTGTATGGGGTTCTTTGCAAGATTCATCGAGTGATGTATGTTATGGGGTGAGTGATTATTCTCTCCTCCCCATTCAAGTGACTATGCACTAAGTGCAACATTCTTCGTCATCACCCGAATTCTTGCACCTTCATCAGCAAAGCTGCCTCCCTGGGTGCTGCTGCGTGGTCTCTACTGCACTGGATGTATGTTGTGAAGACATCTTGGTACCTCTCCTATAGCCGACTACGACACAGGACGCGAAGTCAAGTCTCAATCACAATGCTTGGCAACCTGGGCCAAGTTTTTCTAACCCTACACCTTCTGTATATGCAATTGCCAGCCATGTTTTAAGTGTGGGGACGTTAATGTACAATCTGGTGACATGTTTGCTATTCATGCAGAGTCATTTCACCCTACTACCCAATAAGGTTTTAAGTGTGGGGACACATCCCTGTGCGTTTGCTGAGCATCCATCTTGCATATATCATTCACGAAATGTGCGTATATCCCATGT
The DNA here is from genome assembly GCF_053477565.2 of Lygodium microphyllum. Lineage (NCBI taxonomy): Eukaryota > Viridiplantae > Streptophyta > Polypodiopsida > Schizaeales > Lygodiaceae > Lygodium > Lygodium microphyllum. The sequence continues at coordinate 143,391,624 of NC_141151.1, read as the reverse complement.
CTTACCTTTACCTTAATGGGTCCCTTGCATACCCATCAGCCCTCGTCTCCTTTACCAACAAGGCCACCCCTATTATTATTTTTCTTTGAATGGCATTTTGGTTTTTTTCCATGTGAACACACCCTAAATTTACAAAAACCCAAATCCAACCTTACAACCATGTGTATCCCTTTATATTGACCCTTTTTCCATTTTATCTCCTCCTGTTCTGAGCAATGCACTGAAAGTTATTAATTTTTGTAGCAATTCTCATACATTGGAAATTTTTCCATGTGAATGCTCCTTTATTATTTTAGAATGCTGATATGATGTGACAACCTTGTCTTACACCTTCCATTTGACATTTTTCTTTTTTACACCCTATCATTCTGATGTCTGGTTTGTCCGTTATTAATTTTTGCAGGTTCTTGTGCCTTTTTCGTGCGTATTTTTCTTCTTTTTCAATGTGAACATGCCCTATTCTCCTCGGAATTCAATTTTGAGTGGATAGCCTTGCCGGCCCCCCTTCTTGCCCATTTCTCCTTTTTTCACTACCCTCTTCTGACCTACAGATTTTTTCGTTATTAAATTTTATCTGTGTTTTTTAGCTTTGTTTGATTGTTTTTCGCATGTGAACGCCTCCTAACCCCATTAGAACTGAGTTTTAATGTGATAGCCCTAAAGATAATTTGTGTCTTGACATTTCTCCTTTTGAATACCCTCCATTCCTGTGGAGAGATCATTAACTATTAATTTATGAATCCCTTTTCGAGTACTATTTTTGGGTTTTTCCCATGTGAATGCGTCTTATCTTGATCGGGATGGTGTTCTGATGTGATAGGACTGTCAGGCACATTCTACAACACATTTTTTATTCGTCACGCACTTTGTTCTGATGAATGGATTCTCCGATTTTAATTCCCGTATGGATTTTGGAGCTCAATTTTCACATTTTTCCCATGTGACCGCCCTGCATTCTCCCCAGACCCCTTGTTGTATTCTTCAACTCTCTTTCCCATGCCTTTCGACCCATTTTCCATTTTTATGGCATTTCATTCCAATGCATGGTTTGGATTTTATTAAAATTTTCGTGTTTTTATGTGTATGCGCGCCTGCTATGCTGTACGTAGACATCCAAGTTTTTAATTTACATGTCTTTCTGATGCGTCTGACGCACTGTTTGCCCCCCCTGACGATGTCTCGATCATCTACGAGTCCGGGTCAATGCAAATTTTTTTACCCCCACCCTGCGCGTGTGCGTGGGACGAGGGGGGCTACCTTGTTTTTTTATTTTTTACTTTTTATTATATTTTATTTTTATTCATTTAATTTTTTTCAATTAACAAAAAAATCCTAATCCCCCCCAACGGTTCCCTCCTCCCCCCTCTCCTTCCTCCCTCTTCTCTCTCCTCTTCTTTCTCTCTCTTTCTTTCTTCTTCTCTCTCGTCTCTCTCCGTGCTTTTATTCTCCCTCTCTCTCTCCTTCTTCTTTCATCTCCCTCTTCTTCTTCCTCCTCCTCCTCCTCCTCCTTTCTCCCCTTCTTCTTCTTCTTCTTCTCCCGCTTCTTCCATCTCTCTCTTCTTCTTCTTCTTCTTCTTCTTCTTCTTCTTCTTCTTCCGCCGCCGCCGCCGCCGCCGCCAACTCCTTGGCCCTCCTCTCCTATCCTAATCCCCCCCTTCCCCAACAGCTCCCTCCTCCCCCCTCTCCTTCCTCCTTCTTCTCTCTCCTCTTCTTTCTCTCTCTTTCTTTCTTCTTCCCTCTCCCCTCTCTCCGTGCTTTTGTTCTCCCTCTCTCTCTCTCCTTCTTCTTCCATCTCCCTCTTCTTCTTCCTCCTCCTCTTCCTCCTTTCTCCCCTTCTTCTTCTTCTTCTCCTTCTTCTTCCATCTCCCTCTTCTTCTTCTTCTTTCCCCTCCTTTTCCTCTTCCTCCTACTGCCGCCGCCGTTGCCACCTCCTTGGCCCTCCTCTCCTCCTCCTCCCACCCCCCTCTTAACCCCCATTCCCACCCTTCCCATTACACTCCCCACACCCCCTCCTAAAGCCCCCTTTCCCTGCATAACACCCACCCTCTCCAGACCCCCCTACTAAGCCACCCTTCCCTCCCGTAAACCCACATCCTCCTAAGCCCCCCTTCCCACCTTTCCCCCATTCACCCTCGTAGACAACCCCCCCTTTCCTAGCCCCCTTTTCCCCACCCTCATTCCCCGTCCCCGATAAGGCAGTTATAGGAGTTTGCAAGGTTGTGTGAACATGTGGGCATTTCTCGTCGGCTATTTTGTGAGTGTTCACGCGTGAGGACGCGCGTGTCCCCTTGTTCATGCGGTGGTACGGATGTTAGCAGCCGTTCATGCATCGTAGCTATTTCTACACAGTTCTTATGTGCTAGCAGTTGTTCACATGTAATTTTCAAACCCGACCCTATTTTTTTAAAAATCCATTAAAAAACATAAAAAACACATAAAATAATTAAAAAAGAAAAAAACATAAAAAATCTATAAAAATTCAAAAGAAATAAAAAAAATAGCTGAAATTTTTTAAATCAATTGCTGATTTTCGAAATCATTTTTCTTTGTTGAACATAGATGAATAGATGATAGAAAATATTATTAAAAAATCAAAATCCTTTTATAATTCATAATAATTTTTTAAAAATAAAAATCAATAAAAATTTGGAAAAAATAAAAAAATTTCCCAAAAAAACCACATACTCTTTCACATGTTTTTTAATATTTCAGAAGCCTACATTGCCTACATAAACGCCAAACTTATTAAAAGAAAAAAAAACTAATAAAACACCACACAAACAAAAAAAAAACAAAACAAAAACCCCAAATCCAATACCTAATTTATTCACACTCATTTTGAAATTTCTTACATCACTTAAAAAGTAAAATGATCCAAACACAAACCCTCTACTGCCTCCACACATAAACTTTATTTTTTTTACAAATAAAAAAAGGAAACAAAAAACCAAAAACAAAAACAAAACAAACAAATAACCACACACCCCAAATCTTAAAATAGACCCATAACATTTTTCCAATCCCCATTCCTTAACGATGTGCTCATCCACATTGCACAAGTCCCCCATCTTTTTCTTTGGTGCATAATGCTACTCGTCTTTTGGTATTTGACAGGAGGCAAACTATTCCCTAGTCGCCTTGCTGTTACCACTTGTAGATTTGTTTTTCTCTTTTGTGTGAATTCTTTGGTTGCGAAGTACGTCTCAAACCTTATGGGTGTCCACCGACCACCAAGTTCCTTTTCTTTTTCCCTCTCCCACGTGCACCATAACATACCATTAATTGTGATTTAAAATCTATGGACCGTTGCACCCACCAAATGAACACATTGCACATCATAAATTGTAATTACAATGAACCTGACCATTAATTATAAAAGGAACCCTGCCATTGCACGAGCACTTTGGCACCATAACCCACATAATTTGTAAATTAAAATTCATTCACAGTGCATGCGCACATGCGCTACAAACACATTTAAATTGTAATTAAAATAAACCCCCCGAAGTCACACATGCATGCACTTTGCGCCAAACATCATATAATTGTAAAAATGAATTGCATTTTTAGAGACCCCCACTCCAGTCAGTTTGTTATTTTGTCAGAGTGGGGTTGGGTTACGAAATCAATCCACCATACATTAAGGGTTTAATTAAAAATGACATGCAAACTAATTTTTCATTGATTAAAATGAATGCGATATTGATCACTTACTCACTTAACCACACTTTAGGTGTACGCACAACGATTACGAGGCTTGGGATTCTTTAGTCCAGAGCTCGGTCATATTTGCCCATAATGGTCTGATTCAGTTATTCTGTTTTTTCTCAAGTTAGTGTCTGGGCTACGGTATGCTGGAACTTCTATATTTATTCTTGCGTTCTTGATTACGGGGATTAGGGTGCTTGATTGTTTGCATAGCATGAAGCTTTAGGTTGCATGTGTGCATAGGTCATGTAGAATTTTTTTTGTAGCAGTGGTTTGTTTAGGGGAGTTCTGGTCCGGTCTTGTCTGTTCTGTTATTCTTTGTCCCAATATTTTTCTTAGTTGTGGTTTTGTTTGAGTTTTGCAAGAATTTTTCCTATTTTTCCTTGGTTGAGTGTGTGTGTGGACATCCTATGTAGTTTGAATGGCATCGTCTTCCTCTACTCCCCCACTCAGTATGTGGCATTCCCGGTACATGATTATTCCCTCCTTCTGGAGGCGGATTGTATTTGCCGTGCTGGTCTTCGTCCTTTTGTAGCCTTGAAGTTTCCCCTAGTGGATAACAACTTTTGCTACTCCTTCCTAGCATCATACAAGAATCAGTCTGGCTTGGTTTATAACCAATGCTTCTACTTATCCACAACCAACATCAGTGATGCATTATGTTTCCTCTTTCAGCTTCTTTTGTCCCTAGTGGAAACCAATTATTGACAGCTCAAGAGATTCTTTCCCTTCTTCAGAAGGAGAAGTCTACCCCTTTGGTTTCTAGCAAGATTATTACCAGTTCAGGGGTTTTTGCTGCTCCTATTGCCTCCCCAATATGGAAGCAACATTGCTAGTTTTTGCAAGATAGCAAGCTTGCATCTAAATGTCTCTCCAAGGAGATTTTCACTGCTTCTATTCGGATCCTGGAAGGGGCTAAATTTAATTGGTCAATCTTCATGTTGGCCAAGATTAATCAGCATTTCCAAAGAGTTAGAAAAGGCTCGGGTAGTAATATGTCTTATGTTGCTTTCCTTCAGAAGATTATCACTCTTGCCCCTCCTCCTGGTGGTGTGCCAGTGGTGGCTGATCCTGCTACTCTTCTGAAGCAACCACCACCTTATGTTCCATCCCCTCCCCCATTACAGGCAAACTCAAATTCAGAGAATGAGCCCCCTCGAAGATTTTCATGAATTAAGCGATGACATACTAAAGGGCCACCTAGTCCCTCTGTAGTATCAACTACATATCCTCTGGTCAAGGATACTATTCCTCCTTTTTCTAGCAGTTCCCTTCATGTGTTTCTCTCATGTCCTAACCTATTTGCAGCTCAGAGGGGTGGACAACTAGATTAGTAGATTCCTACTTCCTTACAAACATTGATAGTTGGACCATTGCTCTCTCAAATAGTTTCCAGTGTCCAATCTACGTTGAAGACTTCCCTTACATCCTATCTTTAGTTTGTTTACACAAGAGTGTATACTTCCTTGAAAGACAAGGTGGATTCATTGACTAACTAGTTGAGTAAATCCTTGGAGGATTTGGCATTAAAAAAAGCTACCCTGAGTGACATTGATAAGCAGATGATTGAGGTGACTATTTTGATGGATAACCAAAAAGCTAAAATTCAGAAAGCTAAAGTAGCTACATTAGAAGCTGAGGATCTGTCCTTAACAACTGAAAAGAATGCAACGATTGAGGACATGTTAGAGTCAGCTCATAAATTGGGAACATGTAAGGGTGAATTGCAGCATTCCCAAGAAACTCTTGAGGCCCAAAAGAAGCTTATTGAGGAGCTTAATCAGAAAGTTGCCACTCTTTATATTCCTCCTCCAACCCCTGTAGTTTCTTCATTTATATCTTCTAGAGAGGAGCTTGATCAATTGTAGCATAAAGCTAAGCTGTGTGATGGATTCGTTGCTAAAGTAGAACACCTTCAAGAGCACATGAATTGTATGCATGAAGATTTTATTCACTATACTGACTTGGTGTCACCACATCCTTCCTTTTGGGTTAAATATCATCAAAAAAGATTTTCCTTATACATATCCTTAAGCAATGTGGATTCGGAATCTCCAGAGGATGGATGGTTAAATATCTAGTCTCTGCAGATTTGTTGAGAGCTGTTTTTGATAGATTCTTGGATGAGCTGGTTTCCCATGAAGTTCAGTTATTATCTTTTATGTATCTTCTAGGCCATTTGCAAATCCCAGATGAGGAAGATCTAAATGTTTATGTGGGTGATGTGATCTTTCAAGCTGTTATGTATGTGCATTCAGTGGAGCTTTTGCTAGTAGAGAGTTTGAAGATTTATCATGAGTAGACATCTTGTGTAAAGGATATGCTTGGCATCCACCTTTGGAGATTGCTGCTTTGGAACCTCGTCGTCTCAAGAGTGGATTCCATAAATTTGATATCCCGCCTTTACAATCTCAGTTATTGAGCTATCTTGCTGATCATCCATTATTTGTTGATTCCTTTTTCCAAAATCTTTAGTTTCTTTGTTCTTTCTATCCATTGGATCCTGTAGATCTTTTGTCTTATTCCCTCATATCAAATGATTTCTTATTTCAAAGCATAATAATTTCAAAAATTTTGTGGCTTTCATGTTCTTCTCTTTCTTCATGTCTTCAAAATGGTTAACATCTTTAGTCACTTGTTTAGTGCTTTCATCCTCTAAGAGCTCCTCAAGGCCCAATCACATCGCATGATCTACCAACTAAATAAATAGCTTAATCTTCTTTTATTCTAGAGCTTTCTAGTCCGTATCATCCAATTTATTATCCATGCACTCAAACTCATGTGATAACTCTATAGTATGTCAAGATTGTGGGAGAGAAGGAAGGAGTCTCACTTGAAGCTTTCTTGCTTGCACAATGGGGGAATACACACAAGGGTGGAGGCTGAAAACAGTTTTCCTCTTCTTAGTTGTGTAAGCCAAAAGAACTCTTTTACAAAGAAATAGAAGAACCCTATATATGGGTCTCAAAATCAAACTCAACTAACTAAGGTGGCATACTAACTGAGCCACGAACTAGAGTAGATAAGGATAGCTATCATGTAGCTATTATTCATGGGCGGTGTACCAACCGCGTCTGCAACTGACAAGTCGGTGACATAAATACACAACGGTCACCCTGGCGTATCACGAGTGGAGCTCAATATCTCAACACTCCCCCTCGAGCTCAATCCCAATTCCTGCACACCAAGCAAGTCTCTGAACTTGCGCAGCTTCTCTGCGCCCAATGCCTTCATGAATATGTCAGCTACCTGATCCTCTGTGCTAACATAAACTAGATCAATAAGACCTAGTAAAACCCTCTCTCACACATAGTGATAATGCACCTCAATGTGCTTTGTTCTAGCATGATAGACTGGGTTATTTGCCAAGTGTATACTACTCATGTTGTCACAATAAATGACAACTGGTCCATCTGTAGACTGATGCATATCATAAAGTAGCTTATGCAACCAAGCTACCTCACATGCAACCATTGCTGCACCCCTGTACTCAGCCTCTGTGCTCGACAAGGCAACTGTAGGCTATTTCTTGCTGCTCCAAGTGACTGCAGCACTCCCAAAAGAGAACACATATCCACTGGTAGATCGTCTATCAGAAATACTACTAGCCCAATCAGCATCAGTGTATCCATGCAACTGTATCTGAACCCCAGTCTCATAAAATAGTCCATACTGCAATGTGGACTTCACATACCTGAGTATGCGCCTAGCCGCATCCAAATGTGGTTTCCTTGGAGCCTGCATAAACTGACTTACCAATCCAACAGCATAGCTCAAATCTGGCCTGGTAATAGTCATATAAATCAAACTTCCTACTATGCGTCTGTACATAGTAGGGTCTTCTAGAAGCTCACCTGCATATGTGCTCAGCTTCACATTCTGCTCCAAAGGAACTGAAATAGGCTTACAGCCTGTCATCCCATATTTGGACAGCATGTCCAATCCATACTGCCTCTGCAAGAGCTGTATCCCACTTGGTGATCTAATCACCTCAATGCCCAAGAAATAATGCAGCTCTCCCAAATCCTTCATCTCAAACTTCTGCTTCAATAGCATTTTCACATGAAGGATATCTTCATCACTGTCACCTGTCATAATCAAATCATCAACATAAATGACAAGTAGCATAATACCTTTCTCTGTTTTTCTCACATAAAGTGAGAAATCTGCCTTGGAAATCTGAAAGCCAATAGTGACAAGATACTGTCCTATCTTGTCAGACCATGGTCTAGGTGCTTGCTTCAAGCCATACAAGGCTTTCTTCAACCTGCAAACAAACTCAGGATGAATAGCATGCACATAACCTGGTGGCTGCTCCATATAGACCTCTTCTTGCAAATCACCATGCAAGAAGGCATTCTTCACATCCATCTGATGTAAAGACCATCCCTTTGATGCAGCCATAGCAATGACTGCTCTTACGGTTGCCATCCTTGCAACCGGACTGAATGTTTCTTCATAGTCAATGCCATATGTTTGTGCATACCCCTTGACTACTAATCTTGCCTTGTATCTATTCACAGAACCATCTGCATTGTGCTTCACCTTATAAACCCACTTATAGCCAATTGCATTCTTACCTTTAGGCAAAGGTACCAATTCCCATGTAGCATTTGCTTCCAAGGCATCCATATCTTTATCCATGGCTTTCTCCCATTTTTCTTTTCCCATGGCCTCCTCAAAAGAAGTGGGTTCTGGTTCTTGTATCACTTTAACCATATATGCATAGTGAATGGCTGTAAATCCATCATATTTCAGCCTATCCACAGGATACCTAGCTCTCGTAGACCTGCGCAAAGTAGGTTCACTCCCAGGTGCTCCCAAAACATCCCTGGTCTTCCTTACTCCAGGTGTAACAATAGAAGGAATACCCAACTCATCATGAATGCTCTGTTCTGAGCCACTGGATTCACCATCCACATAAGAGTGACCTGCATTCACATCAAACATGGGCTGATCAACCTTCTCTTTTCCTTTTCCTGATACCTGCATACCACTATCTGCATTTCTTTGAGAAGATTCTCCTGATCTCAATCTGCCTGTCCATGGCGAAGAATGTGAACCACTGCTAGAGGACACTCCAGGTTCACTAATATTTTGTGACTGCTGCTGTGAATTCTGTGCACCATTACCATTTTGTGCATCTACATCATCAATCACATTTACTGGTTTATACCAGCTACTCATCTCATCAAAAACAACATCTCTGCTCACTGTAAACTTACGAGTAGAAGGGTTGTAGCATCTATACCCTTTTTGCTGCAGAGAGTAACCAATAAAGATGCACTTCTCAGCTTTTGGATCCAACTTGGATCTCAACTCATCTGGCACATGTACATAGACAATGCAACAAAAAATTTTCAAATGAGAAATATCTGGTTTCCTACCAGTATACCTCTCCTCTGGAGTCATTCCATGTATTGCTGCAGTGGGAGTCCTGTTCATTATGTAGACTGTTGTAGCAACTGCTTCAGCCCAATAAAAATCTGGCAAGTCTTTTTCATTGAGCATGGCACGAGATACCTCTCCAATATGCCTATTTTTCCTTTCTGCAATTCCATTTTGTTGTGGGGTATGACTGCATGAATATTGCTGCTTTATGCCATGCTCCTGCGGGAACCTTGCAAATGTTGAGATATCGAGCTCCACTCGTGATACGCCAGGGTGACCGTTGTGTATTTATGTCACCGACTTGTCAGTTGCAGACGCGGTTGGTACACCGCCCATGAATAATAGCTACATGATAGCTATCCTTATCTACTCTAGTTCGTGGCTCAGTTAGTATGCCACCTTAGTTAGTTGAGTTTGGTTTGAGACCCATATTTAGGGTTCTTCTATTTCTTTGTAAGAGAGTTCTTTTGGCTTACACAACTAAGAAGAGGAAAACTGTTTGCAGCCTCCACCTTTGTGTGTATTCCCCCATTGTGCAAGCAAGAAAGCTACAAGTGAGACTCCTTCCTTCTCTCCCACAATCTTGACATGGTATCAGAGCCTTGTTCGTGGTAAGGAGCTCAAGAAAGCAAGCCAAGCTCGCGGTGGTCTGGTAAGAGGAGCAGTGTTGCTTTCATTTCCTGTTTTGGGAGCAGATCTCTGCAAGTAGCACAGCCGGAAATTGCAGGAGTGCATTGTCTCAGGTTGAGACGCCCTTCGCGGTGAAGCAAGAGGGCAGTATATGCTGCGGGAAAGGCCTTTAGCCCTTGGCGACCTTGTTTTTTTGATTTGAGGCCATTTCGGGGCCTGTTTTGCAGACGGAAGTTTTCTGCACGCACTCAAGAAAAGGCTCAGTTCTATGCTGTGCGACCACTGTTCTACAGGTCGGTGAAAAGTTACTGTAGAAATTGCATCGTATGCTTGTGCGCAGAGACATTGGGAGTTTCAGAATCATCCTTGGTTCTTGTTTATGCAAAATCGTCACTAGGAAGTGACTGTGTGGTCAAATACCACTTTCGCCAGTTTTGCAGATTTGCCCTTGTGAGGGTGAAGCTGTGTTTTTTGCAGTGACAGAATTTCTTGCAGTATTCTGTAATGGCGTCTGATTCTCTTTCACAGATTGTCACTGAAAAGCTTGACAAGAACAACTTCCAGGCATGGAAGTTTAGAATGACGAATTTCCTTATGGGAAAAGGATATTGGGAATTTGTTGCAGGAAATGAAGAAGAACCAGTTCTTCCTGATGTTCCCAATCAACAACAAATGCAGGCATTTAAAACATGGCATGAGAGAGCCAGGAAAGTTATGTATTGGCTGTCTATCAGTATTTCAGACTCTATGATTGTGCATATTCAGGATGCAAGTACGCCAAAGGAGGCATGGGATACTTTGTCAAAAATGTATAGCACAAATACGCAAGCCAGGAAAATGCAGCTCAAGCAAGAGTTGCACAATGTGCAAAGAGAAAATATGAGCATCAATGACTACCACATGAAGGTGAAGAAGATTGCAGATGCACTTGCTTCCATTGGGTCGCCAATGGAAGATGATGATTTAGTTTCCGTGACCTTGAATGGTCTAGGAAAGGATTATGCACAGTTTCGGACATCCATTTCAGTTCGTGAAAGATTTCCTGATTTTGAGGAGTTGATTGCTCTTCTAATTTCTGAGGAACAGAGAAATGGTGGTGCATCTTCTTCAGGAGGAACTTCAAAAGAAGCTGTCTTCTACTCAAATGCTGGAAGAGGTAGAGGCAGAGGTAGAGGAGGCCGATTTGGAGGCCGTGGCAGAAATCAGAATATGCAGCAAACTCAAGAAAACCAGTCCTATGGAGGAGGACGTGGTAACTCTAGAGGCAGGGGGAGCCAAAGAGGTCGTGGTGGATGGCAAAGAGGCCAAAATGCAAACAGTAATGTTGAATGCTACTACTGTGGTAAAATGGGTCATATGGCTAAAGACTGCTATAAAAAGCAGAATGACATCATGAATGGAAAACTGCAACAAGGGAATTATGCATCTTCTAGTAGACAGGGTGATGACAGAAATGAGCATTTGTTCATGGTGCAGCACATGAACAATTCTATGACAAGTGCAGAAGAAAGCAATGATGTATGGTATGTTGACTCAGGTGCATCAAACCACATGACAGGTCATGCAGAATGGATGGAGGATGCAAGGAAAATGGAAAAACCAGGATTTGTGGAGACTGGTGATGATACTGCACATCCTATTGTGCAGATTGGAAAAATTCCCTTGTCTATGTAGGGTGGGAAAAAGAAATACCTGTCCGATGTATTTCATGTCCCGAATATCACCAAGAATCTGGTTTCAGTTGGTCAAATGGTTGAACAGGGCTTGCAGGTCAGATTTAATCCTCATGGATGCTTTGTTGAGGATATGAAAAATAAAGGTCGCTTGATAGCAAAAGGAAAGAAGAAGGGCAGAATGTTTACATTGGATGCAGACATGTCTGAATTGAGTGCAGCAATGTTTGCACATGGGACCGGTGTAGTTGCAGATATTGATATCTGGCATAAACGCATTGGTCATGTTAATGTACAGCGACTTAAATCAATGCAGGCCCAAAATATTGTTGCAGGTTTGCCGAAATTCAAGGTTGCAGAAATGCATAAGGTATGTGAAGCCTGTCAATTTGGAAAACAGGCAAGGAAACCATTTCCTAGACATGTTCAAGAGAGTAAGAAGCCATTGGAATTAATCCACTCTGATGTGTGGACAACTAAAGCTGCATCTCTTGGAGGCTTCATTATTTTGTCACTTTTATTGATGACTATAGCAGAAAAGTTTGGGTGTATTTTATGAAAAAGAAAAGTGAAGTTTTTGGGCATTTCAAAACCCTTAAAGCTATGGCTGAAAAAGAAACAGGTCTGCAAATAAAATGCCTAAGGTCAGATGGAGGGGGAGAGTACCTCTCAAATGAGTTTGCAAAGTTCTTGCAGGAGCATGGCATAAAGCAGCAATATTCATGCAGTTATACCCCACAACAAAATGGAATTGCAGAAAGGAAAAACAGGCATATTGGAGAGGTATCTCGTGCCATGCTCAATGAAAAAGACTTGCCAGATTTTTATTGGGCTGAAGCAGTTGCTACAGCAGTCTACATAATGAACAGGACTCCCACTGCAGCAATACATGGAATGACTCCAGAGGAGAGGTATACTAGTAGGAAACCAGATATTTCTCATTTGAAAATTTTTGGTTGCATTGCCTATGTACATGTGCCAGATGAGTTGAGATCCAAGTTGGATCCAAAAGCTGAGAAGTGCATCTTTATTGGTTACTCTCTGCAGCAAAAAGGGTATAGATGCTATAACCCTTCTACTCGTAAGTTTACAGTGAGCAGAGATGTTGTTTTTGATGAGATGAGTAGCTGGTATAAACCAGTAAATGTGATTGATGATGTAGATGCACAAAATGGTAATGCTGCACAGAATTCACAGCAGCAGTCACAAAATATTAGTGGACCTGGAGCGTCCTCTAGTAGTGGTTCACATTCTTCGCCATGGACAGGCAGATTGAGATCAGGAGAATCTTCTCAAAGCAATGCAGATAGTGGTATGCAGGTATCACGAAAAGGAAAAGAGAAGGTTGATCAGCCCATGGTTGATGTGAATGCAGGTCACTCTTATGTGGATGGTGAATCCAGTGGCTCAGAACAGAGCATTGATGATGAGTTGGGTATTCCGTCTATTGTTACACCTGGAGTAAGGAAGACCAGGGATGTTTTGAGAGCACCTGGGAGTGAACCTACTTTGCGCAGGTCTACGAGAGCTAGGTATCCTGTGGATAGGCTGAAATATGATGGATTTACAGCCATTCACTATGCATATATGGTCAAAGTGATACAGGAACCAGAACCCACTTCTTTTGAGGAAGCCATGGGAAAAGAAAAATGGGAGAAAGCCATGGATGAAGAAATGGATGCCTTGGAAGCAAATGCTACATGGGAATTGGTACCTTTGCCTAAAGGTAAAAATGCAATTGGCTGTAAGTGGGTTTATAAGGTGAAGCACAATGCAGATGGTTCTGTGAATAGATAAAAGGCAAGATTAGTAGTCAAGGGATATGCACAAATATATGGCATTGACTATGAAGAAACATTCAGTCCGGTTGCAAGGATGGCAACCGTAAGAGCAGTCATTGCTATGGCTGCATCAAAGGGATGGTCTTTACATCAGATGGATGTAAAGAATGCCTTCTTGCATGGTGATTTGCAAGAAGAGGTCTATATGGAGCAGCCACCAGGTTATGTGCATGCTGTTCATCCTGAGTTTGTTTGCACGTTGAAGAAAGCTTTGTATGGCTTGAAGCAAGCACCTAGAGCATGGTCTGACAAGATAGGACAGTATCTTGTCACTATTGGCTTTCGGATTTCCAAGGCAGATTTCTCACTTTATGTGAGGAAAATAGAGAAAGGTATTATGCTACTTGTCATTTATGTTGATGATTTGATTATGACAGGTGACAGTGATGAAGATATCCTTCATGTGAAAATGCTATTGAAGCAGAAGTTTGAGATGAAGGATTTGGGAGAGCTGCGTTATTTCTTGGGCATTGAGGTGATTAGATCACCAAGTGGGATATAGCTCTTGCAGAGGCAGTATGGATTGGACATACTGTCCAAATATGGGATGACAGGCTGTAAGCCTATTTCAGTTCCTTTGGAGCAGAATGTGAAGCTGAGCACAGATGCAGGTGAGCTTCTAGAAGACCCTACTATGTACAGACGCATAGTAGGGAGTTTGATCTATATGACTATTACCAGGCCAGATTTGAGCTATGCTGTTGGATTGGTAAGTCAGTTTATGCAGGCTCCAAGGAAACCACATTTGGATGCGGCTAGACGCATACTCAGGTATGTGAAGTCCACATTGCAGTATGGACTATTTTATGAGACTGGGGTTCAGATACAGTTGCATGGATACACTGATGCTGATTGGGCTGGTAGTATTTCTGATAGACGATCTACCAGTGGATATGTGTTCTCTTTTGGGAGTGCTGCAGTCACTTGGAGCAGCAAGAAACAGCCTACAGTTGCCTTGTCGAGCACAGAGGCTGAGTACAGGGGTGCAGCAATGGCTGCATGTGAGGTAGCTTGGTTGCATAAGCTACTTTATGATATGCATCAGTCTACAGATGGGCCAGTTGTCATTTATTGTGACAACATGAGTAGTATACACTTGGCAAATAACCCAGTCTATCATGCTAGAACAAAGCACATTGAGGTGCACTATCACTATGTGCGAGAGAGGGTTTTACTAGGTCTTATTGATCTAGTTTATGTCAGCACAGAGGATCAGGTAGCTGTCATATTCACGAAGGCATTGGGCGCAGAGAAGCTGCGCAAGTTCAGAGACCTGCTTGGTGTGCAGGAATTGGGATTGATCTCGAGGGGGAGTGTTGAGATATCGAGCTCCACTCGTGATACGCCAGGGTGACCGTTGTGTATTTATGTCACCGACTTGTCAGTTGCAGACGCGGTTGGTACACCGCCCATGAATAATAGCTACATGATAGCTATCCTTATCTACTCTAGTTCATGGCTCAGTTAGTATGCCACCTTAGTTAGTTGAGTTTGGTTTGAGACCCATATTTAGGGTTCTTCTATTTCTTTGTAAGAGAGTTCTTTTGGCTTACACAACTAAGAAGAGGAAAACTGTTTGCAGCCTCCACCTTTGTGTGTATTCCCCCATTGTGCAAGCAAGAAAGCTACAAGTGAGACTCCTTCCTTCTCTCCCACAATCTTGACAGCAAACTCATTTGAGAGGTACTCTCCCCCTCCATCTGACCTTAGGCATTTTATTTGCAGGCCTGTTTCTTTTTCAACCATAGCTTTAAGAGTTTTGAAATGCCCAAAAACTTCACTTTTCTTTTTCATAAAATACACCCAAACTTTTCTGCTATAGTCATCAATAAAACTGACAAAATAATGACAGCCTCCAAGAGATGCAGCTTTAGTTGTCCACACATCAGAGTGGATTAATTCCAATGGCTTCTTACTCTCTTTAACATGTCTAGGAAATGGTTTCCTTGCCTATTTTCCAAACTGACAGGCTTCACATACCTTATGCATTTCTGCAACCTTGAATTTTGGCAAACCTGCAACAATATTTTGGGCCTGCATTGATTTAACTCGATGTACATTAACATGACCAATGCGTTTATGCCAGATATCAATATCTGCAACTACACCGGTCCCATGTGCAAACATTGCTGCACTCAATTCAGGCATGTCTGCATCCAACGTAAACATTCTGCCCTTCTTCTTTCCTTTTGCTATCAAGCGAACTTTATTTTTCATATCCTCAACAAAGCATCCATGAGGATTAAATCTGACCTGCAAGCCCTGCTCAACCATTTGACCAATAGAAACCAGATTCTTGGTGATATTCGGGACATGAAATACATCGGACATGTATTTCTTTTTCCCATCCTGCATAGACAAGGGAATTTTTCCAATCTGCACAATAGGATGTGCAGTATCATCACCAGTCTCCACAAATCCTGGTTTTTCCATTTTTCTTGCATCCTCCATCCATTCTGCATGACCTGTCATGTGGTTTGATGCACCTGAGTCAACATACCATACATCATTGCTTTCTTCTGCACTTGTCACAGAATTGTTCATGTGCTGCACCATAAACAAGTGCTCATTTCTGTCATCACCCTGTCTACTAGAAGATGCATAATTCCCTTGTTGCAGTTTTCCATTCATGATGTCATTCTGCTTTTTATAGCAGTCTTTAGCCATACGACCCATTTTACCACAGCAGTAGCATTCAACATTACTGTTTGCATTTTGGCCTCTTTGCCATCCACCACGACCTCTTTGGCTCCCCCTGCCTCTAGAGTTACCACGTCCTCCTCCATAGGACTGGTTTTCTTGAGTTTGCTCCATATTCTGATTTCTGCCACGGCCTCCAAATCAGCCTCCTCTACCTCTGCCTCTACCTCTTCCAGAATTTGAGTAGAAGACAGCTTCTTTTGAAGTTCCTCCTGAAGAAGATGCACCACCATTTCTCTGCTCCTCAGAAATTAGAAGAGCAATCAACTCCTCAAAATCAAGAAATCTTTCACGGATGGAAATGGATGTTCGGAACTGTGCATAATCCTTTCCTAGACCATTCAAGGTCACGGAAACTAAACTAAATCATCATCTTCCACTGGCGACCCAATGGAAGCAAGTGCATCTGCAATCTTCTTCACCTTCATGTGGTAGTCATTGATGCTCATACTTTCTCTTTGCACATTATGCAACTCTTGCTTGAGCTGCATTTTCCTGGCTTGCGTATTTGTGCGATACATTTTTGACAAAGTATCCCATGCCTCCTTTGGCGTACTTGCATCCTGAATATGCACAATCATAGAGTCTGAAATACTGATAGACAGCCAATACATAACTTTCCTGGCTCTCTCATGCCATGTTTTGAATGCCTGCATTTGCTATTGATTGGGAACATCAGGAAGAACTGGTTCTTCTTCATTTCCTACAACAAATTCCCAATATCCTTTTCCCATAAGGAAATTTGTCATTCTAAACTTCCATGCTTGGAAGTTGTTCTTGTCAAGCTTTTCAGTGACAATCTGTGAAAGAGAATCAGACGCCATTACAGAACAATGCTAAAAATTCTGTCACTGCAAAGAACACAGCTTCAGCCTCACAAGGGCAAATCTGCAAAACTGACGAAAGTGGTATTTGACCACACAGTCACTTCCTAGTGACGATTTTGCATCAACAGGCAACAGGGATGATTCTGTAACTCCCAATGTCTCTGCGCACAGGCATACAATGCAATTTCTACAGTAAATTTTCACGACCTGTAGAACAGTGGTCGCATAGCATAAAACTGGGCCTTTTCCTGAGTGCATGCAGAAAACTTCCGCCTCCAAAACAGGCCCCGAAATGGCCTCAAATCAAAAAAACAAGGTCGCTCCGTAGCATATACTGCCCTCTTGCTTCACCGCGAAGGGCGTCTCAACCTGAGACAATGCACTCCTGCACTTTCCGGCTGTGCTACCTGCAGAGATCTGCTCCCAAAACAGAAAATGAAAGCAACACTGCTCCTCTTACCAGAACACCGCGAGCTTGGCTTGCTTTCTTGAGCTCCTTACCACGAACAAGGCTCTGATACCATGTCAAGATTGTGGGAGAGCAGGAAGGAGTCTCACTTGAAGCTTTCTTGCTTGCATAATGGGGGAATACACAGAAGGGTGGAGGCTGAAAACAGTTTTCCTCTTCTTAGTTGTGTAAGCCAAAAGAACTCTTTTACAAAGAAATAGAAGAACCCTATATATGGGTCTCAAAACCAAACTCAACTAACTAAGGTGGCATACTAACTGAGCCACCAACTAGAGTAGATAAGGATAGCTATCATGTAGCTATTATTCATGGGCGGTGTACCAACCGCGTCTGCAACTGACAAGTCGGTGACATAAATACACAACGGTCACCCTGGCGTATCACGAGTGGAGCTCGATATCTCAACATAGTAGCCAACCTTTTTTGGCCTTTGTAACCCACTTCGTGAAAGTTCATTTAGTAACCAATCCTACATATTTAGCACAGTACTCTTCCTTAAGTGATTTCTTAAAGTCATCCCATGAAACCCTTTTTACATAGTTTTCACTGATGTGTGATCTCGACTCATGAACTACAAAAGCCACATAAAATATTGACTTATCATATGTGTAGGTATCTGAAAGAAATCCAACTTATCTACATACAACTTCAAGTAATTCGACACTTTCCATTCATCAAACAACTTTACTTAGCTCTTAAGAGTTTGCACTACTTTTATCACAACACTCGTACTTTGTACAAGACTAATATTACTACTACAAGTTCATGTTAAAAGTCTAAAGTGGAGCCCCAAGAGAGACACAAAGGAAAAGGGGATTCTACTGCAAGAAAATCTATATTGTAACATCAACAAGATTTTTTTCCATTCTTTAGAGAACCACAACAAAGAAAAAGAACACCACTAGCAAGAAATCTTCATGCAACATCATAGAAACAATTCTCCCATGGTTTTATCTTCAAAAAAATTGATCATTCTCTTTATATTATCAATAGAACTCATTGATAGACAAAGAGAACACAAGAGAAATACCACTTTGAATGGAAAAATATCACATATGATTCATCTTCATTGTCTTCATAGTTTCCTCTCACAGTCTCTCATAGATAGATACATTGTTTGGCATAGAATTGACTATCTCTAACTCTCTCTTTCTCTCCCAATCAATAGTACATCATTTCCTTACTACAAGGCTCAATAATCACTCATACTAATCCTCTCTTGGTCGTGAATACCCCTTCCAAAAGGTGTGTCTGATATGAAAGGTCACCATAGCCACTATAGTGACATCTCACAGCTCACTACTGTCACTTCACTCCAGTCTCCTCTTGAGTCTTCACAGCAATCACTTCTTCCACTTTCTTAAGCTCTTTTGAACTTATATTCACCTCTTTCCAAGTCTAGAAAAATTTCCCAAAATCACATATGCATTCCATAGAACACTTACAGAAGATCTACAGAACAAAAAAGGAACAAGAACAGAAAAGGAACAAGAACAGAAACAGAGGCTCTACAGAAGCTCAACAGAAGGTTTTACAGAAGGTAAAAAAAAAAGCATCAAAACCACATAACTCATACTAAAACCATTCCAAACTATCAAAAACTATTAAATGATCTTTCAAAAATTCTCAACCTCCATCAATCATTAGTCCATGCTTTATATACAGAAGAAAAACAGACTAAAACAGAAGCTATCAGAAGCTATCAGAACTTATCAAAACATTACATACCTCATGTTTCTACTCAAAATCATCATGAGCTTCCAAAACATAATCAATCTCATCCAAAAAACTTTCAAACATTCCAAAATAACTAGTCATCACTCAAAATCCATAAAAAATCAACCATTTAGCCTTCAAAAACAACAAAAAATCAACCAAAAAATCTAGTCATTTCAGCATTCAACATATCCTCACACTTAATAAGGGAGCGTCCTTGCGACTTAAGAAAAAGGGAATACAAGTTCATTAAAGAACTCAACTCAATATTCTTTAGCAAGGGGGGACAATTGGGCCTTGATCTGAAAGATGGGCAGGATGCCCAAGGGTAATGGAAAAACCCTAACCCTAATTTTTTGTATAAAAGGATTGAAAAAGATGGAAAAGGCTATTCTTGTGTATGCTAACTTTTGGTTCTTACCTTCTTGCTTTTGCATTGAGAGAGAGAGAGAGAGAGAGAGAGAGAGAGAGAGAGAGAGAGAGAGAGAGAGAGAGAGAGAGAGAGAGAGGCGAGTTTGAGAGTAAGAGAGTGAGACTGAGGGTGAGGGTAACGGACCAAGAGGTGAAGCCTCCATCTTTTCTCATGCCCCATTATGCCTTACCATGATATTTGCTAGTATGAGGAAGGCCATAGAGAGTTTCAGAATCTATGAGGTGCATCTTGGATCATGGAGTGTGTCATAAGCATCCTTTAACATTGAGTATATGCTTTCTACATTCACTACTACAAATAGATCTCGTACTTATGTGGGAGAGGCTATGTGAGAGATAGTCACCGACTAAGTGGTTAAAGCTCCTGAAATAATATGAATGTGTCCAAACGTCCCATCATGTTGAGCACATGTGCCCAATGCACAATATTTTCATTCCATTGATGGGATCAAGGACATCTCACAAGGTTCATGGTTAACTCATACCAACTTTGAAACACTTCCAAGTAGTTAGAGTTGTGTTTTTGTATTCAAATATATATTTAAGTTTTATAAATGAGATTTTGGGTTTATGGGTTATGATTGGAATTATGGTAGGATGGTAGTTTACCACTTTCCAATTTTAAGCTCATAAATTGTAACCTTAGTCATAAATAATCACCTTAGAGTGTAATGAATAAGGAAGGCATTGTGCACATATTAAGGATCAGAGAGCTTAGGTTGCCTACTTTGTGGGGTTTCTTTTGTTTTGAGGAAGAGAATATCAAAGAAAAGTAGGAGATCAAAATTAATGGGACAAAAAAGCATCAATTGCTTTTAGCAACCCTACTCCCTGTTGTATACAGTTTATATCTTTTGTTTCATGCTCATTGTCATCATCATTATCTTCCTCTACTATTCATGATAGCTTATTCTTCATCATTCTTGCTCCACAACGTCATCTTCCTCTACTAATAAAAGCAAGTTTCCCATTGCCTAATCAAAGTAGACTACATGTTTCCTACAAGGTACCATTTGCCAAATCATGGCTAGTATGTCTTATGCCTCTTGATGTTTCTTATTATGGATACTCTAATCATCTTTTTCTGCATCAATATCCTACTTATCTATTTCTCATCAAATTGGCACCTACCTTTGCTGCTTCTAGGCCACTTGATCATTTATATCATCATCTCCTTCTAATTGCACCAATTAGTATCTTCTTCATCATTGTTTGTTGCCCATCATATTTCCTTGCTATTGTTTGTGGTTAGGGAAGGTACTTCCTATCTTGGAAGTTGCCATTAGCATAAGCATGGGTAGCACATGGGTAGCCTACTCATTATTGTAATCTCTATCTTCATCATTAGCATTAGATTTATCTTCATCCCTTCATCTTCATCATCTCAATCAGCATGTTCCTCATCATCTTGAGCATCAAGAAGATTATCATCATTCATCTTCCTTATTTCTCCCTTATTTCACCTTGTTTTCTTCACCCTCGGTCAGTTCCTCTTCCTCTTCATCATGTTGGATACACCATCCATACCATTGCCAAATAAGAAAGATCTACTATAGAGAAGGAGAATCCACCATGAAGAATGAGAGGTGATGCCACTACCCAACAATAGGTATGTAGTAGAACCATCACACAAGGCCTTCATTATATTGACTAGGTGGTACATAGGCTAGTAAGAGGGAGTCCCCAACAATCTATATGTGACTCTTTCCCCTCTTGATGGGGAGGGACTACACTATGGGAAGAATGAGAAGCCCCTAATAGCCTGTGCACTGCATATGGGAGACTAGTATGCAATATATGTAGTAGTCAACATCTAGGTGCATGCATTGAAAAAGAAGGATTTAATACACATGCATCTACCCCTATGTGGTGTAATTATCATTGATGTGTTTCTATAAGTTGGAAAGATTTTTCTTTTTTATATCTTTTGTGTTAATTAGAAAAATGATATTTTTCATTTATCATGAGCACTTGTTGTGCATATGCATTCAACTATGGTTGTTTGTGTATAGAACTTACCTTCTCACATAGTCAGTCATCCAACCTACTTAGGGGAATGATTGGAAAGAGTGGTAAGACAAGATGAGGCTCTCAAGCACCATCATCACATGTAAATGCACATGAGCATACATGCATCACATTGGTACACCTTGTGCACATAGGTTGCATAGACATCTTGCATACTTAAAATGATGCATCCCAGATTCCTGACACACATTACACTACACACACATAATTACTTCAAAATGCAGTACTACAAATGTAGAAGCACATAGGCATCTAGGTGCATCTAGAGACCCTTCTTCTCCTCCAAAAACTGACACTCAACCTACAATAAGAAAGGGTCATAGGGGAGTGAGGCAAGAAGAGGATACCCTATGTGTGGCACCTATGCGGTACACTCCACATACCCACTATACTAAGCGCATCTGCCTACACATAGTTCATCCATCCACACTTGCACAGTGCATCCATCTGTCATCTATAGGGTCTCCACCTCCTCACACACATTGTGCATCATTGTTAAACACACATACAATCACATTAATACATGTAGACACATCACATATAAGTGTATGCCAAGAAGCCTCACTAACCTCTTTACAACCCAAATCAAACCTACTAGGAAAGAAGGATACTAGGAAGTGAGATAAGAGGTAAGAGGCTTGGAGACACACCTATGTGCATACACCATGCATTATGGATTACAAACCTATTTTTGAGGACCAAAATGACTTTTTTTGTTATTTTTGGTTGAATTTTAGATGTTGAATGGTGTTTTTGTTAAGAAACACAGATCTGGAGCAAGGTTAGCTATGGAGGACAAAAATCATAGGCAACAAGCATGATAACTAAGACTAAACAAGACTCTTACTCAAGTGAATTAGGTTCCAAGATTAATTAACTTGGATTCATAAACACAATATTGTGTAGAAAAAGACATAGAATGAATTTACAAAGTACAATAGCATTGCATTCAAATGATTATCAAGTATACTCTTTTATAGTTGTAGGATGGTACAACTTTTCCCTCACTGTGCCTATGGAATACACAGTGGCTCTTCTATACTATTGCATGTTCCTTGCCTTATTGATTCATACAAAGAGGCTATCATAGGAGTGTGATTGCATATTTCTCAATGCCCCCTCCTCAATCACAACTATGAAATCACTAGAACCTTGCTAAGTGTAGACATAGAAAAACCAACCATATAAACCTAGAGACTATCACAAGGCCTCACTAAGTGTGTAGATCTTATAGTACAAAAGGTTACGTGAGGAGTACAAGGCTTATGATTGGAGCATTAAGGTGCCCAATTGTTTTACAATAGTCACACAAACAATGTCTTTCTTTCCTTTGTACTTGTGATGTGCCCAATTCTTTTACAAAAGTCACAAACAATGTATTTCTTTCCTTTGTACTTGTGGTTAACATAGAGCACATGTTTTTCTTTTGAATTGCTTGCTTCATCTTTACCTTTGAGCTTCTTCTCTTCTTCAAGGAGTAGTGCTTTGATATCTACCAACTTTGGATTTGGCATATTAATTAGTGTGGTGGAGACATTACCAAAATCTAGAGTAAGACTCTTGATCAAGTCTCCAATGCATATGTCTTATTCCATTTTTAAGTTAATATTTGTACGTTGTGCTAGTAGTCTTTCCATATAATTAAGGTGAGTTGCAAGGGATGTATTAGCCTTCATATCCAACATGAAAAACTCAATAGAAAATCCGTATTTTCAAGATTTAGATTCGGCATCCAATGCCTCTACATGGTGGATAAAACTATCCCACAATCCAATACATGGATTGGTTTATATTTTTTTTTACATGTTTGTACGTGTTTTTCGATTGTATTTTTTCTTGATTTTTCACACGAGTGTACTCTATTCTCATCAGATCTATATTTTGACTTGAGAGTCCTACATGGATTGTCAAACTAGATATACTTGAGAGTCCTACATGGATTGTCAAACTAGATATATTTTATTTTTTCTACACTCCATTTTGGTGGTTGGATTTTTTGTTATTAATTTTCAATTGTGTTTGCATATGTGTTTCTTGACCTTTTTCCATGTGAATGTTCCTTTTTGACATCGGAGACATATCAAAACACACTCTATTCTAATAGCTTTACAAAAATAATATTCTATTTTATCTAATAAGCACATCAAATCTAAATCTATTATGCATGTACATATAGAAAGTTATTGCATTAATAGACACATAAAAAATATAACACTTCCAATAATATTTTTCCATACTAAAGAGTTCTTCAATTTCACACAAATTTGTGTACTCCAAAAATAATAATTTCGCGTACTCTATCTAATTATCTACTCACCATAATACAACACACATTATTGTCCTTCCATCTATCTTCTAGGCATAATGTGACCAATACCGTATAGTTATGTTAGCACAAAAAGTCACAAACTATGTTGCAAATAAATAAAATCCACAATAAATTTTGGTAAAATGTCATTATAATTCTATTATTTTGATAAAATATTGTGATAAATATAATTCCACAACATTTCCTTGGGGATTAGAGAGCAACTGTCCCTAGTTGATAACTTAAAGAAAAATATGCAAGAGTGGCCAACCACATGCTAGTACTACCTCTTGTAGAAAATATACACTATAAAAATTCATGGATTCTACATGGAACACTACCTATAGCAATCAATACATGCATGTGAGATTTTTAAAATATCATTGTGAGTGGTAGGTATTAGGTGAATTTTCATATTGCAGAGTTAGAACTAATTCCTAAATCCATTTGATTCGTTTACAAAATGACTTCTATACTTGACTAAATATCTATGCTATTTATTTCTTGTTCTAGTAGTAGTGTGGTCATGGTCAAGTATTTTTTCAAGTACTGAAAATTTAGTATCAACTTCTAACAAAGGTGGGTCATTAACTATAGGAGTACTTAAAGGTGTGTCCTTGAATGGTTTCAACAAATTGATATGAAAAGAATTATGTATTTTTTAGTGAAGAGGCCGAATACCCACTCAAAATGCATTCTCAGTCATTTTGTGAACAATTCTAAATGGGCTATCCTATTTGGGTTCTAAATTAAAAATTTTAATAGATTGAAGCCTTCTCTTTTAAATTTTTTACTAAATGAGATTTTTTTTGAAATTTAATAGCTTTGCATCTTTTGTTAATTGAGCTATGTACCCTAGTTGAGCTTGCTTAATTTTATCTATTACTTCTTCTAAAAAATTTCTATGGTCAATAGCCAAAGAATGAGCAACTAGTACATCACTAGCAATAGTTGTTATAGAAACAAGTAATTTCTTTCCATAAACCACTTCAAAAGGAGCTCTACCAGTTGCAAAATGTGGATTATTGTTGCAAGAAAATTAAAGAATAGGTAGATATTAGTCCCAATTACTAGGGCATTCAATTGTGTAAGATTTATGAATATCACAAACTGTAGTATTGGTTGCTTTAGTTTGTCCAAGAAGAGTAGTACATCCATGCTTCTATCTGATTGTCAGAGGTAATTTCAAAAGTCATTTTTGGTTTTGGTAAAAGATATTCACCCATTGAAAATGACTTTTATTCCTTTGGGAGTCGGCCTATAGCGCTCACTATCAGGGACTATGCTTATGTTTTCTTGGGAAAGATTTGTTTGACAACTTCTTTATTTGCTGATGTATCATTTGTGACTATGTTGTTGGAGGATTCTATTAAAACTTTGATAGTAGTGGATCCATTATCTTTTTGTGAGCCATACAACTTCACTACCACCTTGTTGGGTCCTTTGCCCAAGGTCATGAACCAATATGTTCATCCTCAGGAAATCAATCCATTTGTGCTCTTGCTTCAAAAAGTGATGGTCTTCCTAGCAGCAAAGGATATGAGGTCCCATCATAGGAATTTGGTTTCACCACAAGGTACATCAACTAATAGTCTCTTCCTATCAAAGTTGTCTTTACATATGGGAGAGTTTCCAATGACTTAATTCTACTTTGGTGTACTAGTCTAATTAGCCATTGTGGTGCAGGTTGCTTATCTTGTAAGTTTAGATCCTTCATTGTCACATCCATCATTATGTTCACTGATGAGCCTCCATCAACAATGCATCTACAATAAAATATCATTCAATCCAAATATCAATCTCTAGGGTGCTAGGATCTAGGAAAGCATTATCCACATCCACTTCTTTCACAGGCTGGGAGACCTTATTGGACTTAGTGGCAGTTGTGGGAGCAATCCTTAGGCCATGTCTTCTCATCACTATGCTTTTAAATTTCTTTTGATAGCTATAGGACAATATTAGTAATTTTTAAAATGTTAGGTTTGGTTTGGAGGTTTCTAAGTCTTTGACCAAGTCATACTCTTTGATAGGATCCATTAGCTTCTCCAATCGACTAGAAAATTGGGTAACACCAACTTTCATATTTCCTCTCTCTTCTAGTAGCAATGTTTGAACTTCTTCTATTACTGGAGGTACTTTTGCATCATCTATCTCTTGGACCTCTAGCTAGTCCTACTTCTATAACTCTTTGTATTTTTGTGTGGCACTGCAATGCTCTCTACCACATTGTTCTATCTTGTATTGTTTTTTTTCTTTGTTGGAAGATTGAACTTCAAGGTTGTGGTTGGAGGATGATTTTATTTTTGGATGAGTTGTTCCTTTTTCTTAGCATGCATGATTGCTACAACTTCCAATTCCACCAAGTTTGAGGTAGGTTTTGGGTCTTTGTCTTGATTTTCAATAATATTGGCCTTCACAAGAGAGCTGAGTCTTTTGTAATGTGGCCTTCTTCTTTGCATCAAATTCATAAGAGATATAGTCCATTAACCTTCTAGGGTTCGGATAATTTAGGGAGATATGTCCCTTTTCTTTGCATCTATAACACTCCACTTTTGATCTTTGGTCACTGTCAAACTATCTTCCTCTGTAACTTTGGACAAGAAACCTCCTTGGGCCAATATCTTGGATTGTCATCTTGGATTTCAACAAGTTGAACCTTGTGTCCTCATATTTCTTCCTTCTATCATGAATCTCCTTTAGAGAGTAGATATTCTTTGTATGGTTCTTCTGTAGACAATATGAATAGAAGGGTACTGGTATGGTTGGCTCTCAGGTACATTTTGTGGCTAAATGTCCTACTTAGTGGAACTTTCTATACCATATATTTTATTGCATCATATCTCTTCCACCTCCGATAATGCTGGATATGTTGGAAGTATTCACCTTTTCAGTGTATATAGCTGTTCTGTAATCACATTCATTAGCTCTTTCTTGATGCTTGCAATTGAATTGGATAAATAGTCCTTCAAATTTCTCCTCCTAGAGTACTAATAATAGGGTTTTGGAAGTATCTATAATCACTACATAGACTAGAGAGGTCTAGAGGGTCCTATGTTTTGATTCTTATTCACAACTCTGATTGAGATTGTTGGTTGTTGGTTCCAATTGGTAGAGTTCCACTGTTGAGGTTAAGTTGTCATCGGGAAAATGGTTTGAGGCCACTATTGTTGTGGTTAAACCATCATTTAAGGCACTATTATCTATACCCATTATGGATTCAGTGCACTATAATGCAACACTATTTGCTTCTTATCTCTTCAATATGGATTCTATTCTACAGACATATACTTCCACCCATTCTCCAAAGGAAAACTCCTTTCCCATTTACTCTTCAAAACCTTCACGCTTGAATTTGGTGAGAAAGGCCACCTTTAGGTTGCATCTCATGTGCCAAAAGTTCTTGCTGCTTGTCTCCCATACCATTGAAATGCCATGCCTTTGAAAGTGATGGAAAATATTGCTAACCAATGCTCAGGTATTCTAGCATTGTTGGCTACATATGCTACTATGAACTTGGCTACATGAAGATCAAGATCTTCATTGTACTCTCCCTTAAATATTTGCAACAAGACTACATTCATTGGCTTGTCATCAACATTTCTAGGATGGATCTTTGACTTGGAAGGGGACCTTGGGTTGCCATTGGGACTTCTATAAAGGGTTCCATAAGGGCATCAAAGGAGACTTTTGCTACTAGTTGATTCTCGGCTTTGATTTTTGCCTTCTCTCTTCTCACATACCTGTAGATTTTTTGTAGTTCTTGCCTCTTGATTGCATCATTCATCCGAGATTTGGCTTTACCCTGTTTATTTGTACTGAATAAAAGGGAATTAGAAGGGCTTTAGTCTCTAGAGGACTCTCTTACCAACATTTTTTCTACTTTCTTTTCGATATCTCTAAATTTGTCTTTCATTCCAAGGGGAAGATATTCAATTATAAAGGTATCCAAATTTATTCTTTTGAGGATCGTCATAGTACCATTGTCTTGATAATACCTACTTTGGAGGTTTCAATAGCATAGATAGTGAAGAAAAATATGTCTATTGTCTTTTAGTGAGTTTCCAATTGGACAAAAAAAAGGTTGTTAGTGCGCGAAGAATCCCATGTATTTTGCTGTTAGGTGCCCACGAACAAGTCCCATATCTTTTTCTTCTTTTTGTTGTGAGACTCCACTGACCATGACTCTTGAAGCTTCTTCACAATGTCCCACTTGATCATGTCTCAATTCTTTAATGAGGGCCAAATCTTCCATTGATACTCATTCTACCTATTTTACTCTTCAATTTTGTGGAAAATAATTGACTATTGTGATACAACTTTCTATAGCTTCAAAAGACAGTGGGATCAATCTATCACATAGAGTCCATATCAAGATGGTGATATGTTTCCACTATTGAGAAATGCACTTTTTATAGAAAGTGGCTTTGGAAATAAAGATCTCCAATTCCTCAATGGTGGTAGGAATTCTACAATCTTTCATTGCTTTTTTTCATCTTCAAAAGTGCCATTGCTTTCATTTTCAGCCTTTGTTAAGTGCTTATTGATGGAAATATTCCCCAGTTGCACATTAAAACATGAATCCCTAAACGAAAAACCAAGAAAAAGAGAAATATATTACAAAAAAATTTACATTGTCACTGTAACAAACATATTCTTCATACTTTAATCAACCACAATAAGAAAAAGTACACCAAAAATCACAAATCTTCATGCAACATTGTATAGTGACTTTCCTACAAATTTATCACAACAAATCTTCAATATATTTTTCAAATTCTTCATAGAAACCATCCAAGAACCAAAACAATACAAAGGAATGATCAACTTTGAATGGAATTCATCACATAGTATTCATATTTCATTATCTTCATAGTCTTTCTCTCAATCTCTCTCATAGACATAATGTTTCTCATAGAAAATTGGCTCTCTCTCACAAACTACCTCTCTCATATATGCTCTCTCTCTCAATAGTAAATTGGAGTAAAAATGAACAACTCTCAATAATCCTCCCTTAGTCATGTATATTCCTACCAAGAGGTATGCCTCATATGAAGAGTCACCAAAGATACTACAATGACCCTTGGAAACTCATTGGTGTCATTGTTACTTCAGTCTTTAGTTCAAGTCTTCATCATCTCCTTCTTCTACTTCTTTGATCTATTTTTAGCTTGTATTCATCTCTTTCCAAGATTGAAAAACATTTCCAATCTAAACATCCATCCATTAGAATACATATAGACACAAACAAAGACTTACAAATCACATATAGAAGCTCTACAAAACACTACATAAGGTCTACAAAAGGCATAAAAATCATATAGCTCAAACCAAAACTAACTTAGACCATAAAAAACCATCCAATAAACTCTCAATAATTCTTAAAAGTAATCATTCACAATCTCCATCTCATAAACAGAAAGAAAATAGAGCAAGTGAGAGGCAAAACAAACCTTATCAAAACCAAATTAACAATTCACAAAACCTATTAGAACAGCATATCTCAACCAAAAACCATCATAAGCTTCTCAAAACTAATCAATCTAATCCAAAACACTCCAAAAAAAACCCAAAATCAATGAAAGACATTCATTCCATCACAAAATCAATCATTCAACTTATAAAAACAACAAAAATCACCCCAAAAAACTAATCAATTTGACCCTCAACAAAACTATGTGACCATTTCCATTTAGTATTGAGCATTCCTTTGTGTTCTTTTTTTGTGTTTTGTGGATTTGAAGAATAAGTTATGATAAATATACGAGAGCAATTACTTTATGATGTTGCGTTGAGAATTCAGGTTTTTGATATTGTTTTTCTTTCTATGGTTTCTTGTAAGCATGAAGAACAACACTACAAGGATTTGAGCTAGTAGCGACGCCGATTAGCGATGGCGGATAGCAGCGTCGCTATTGGAGTCGCTATTTTCCTCACATTTGCAACGCAAATAGCAATGCGCCATAGGCAAAAAAAGCGGCCGAAACTGAGCGCGGTTTTCATTTCGCGTTTGCTCCATTGTGAGTTTTGAGAGCGAGAGCGAGGGAGAGAGCGACCGTCATGAGAGAAGGAGAGGAAGAAGACTTTCCGCCATTGCCGCCGTTGTTTGCGAAGGAGAGGAGGAGCCTTCATCGCAAATAGGAGCCGCCCCACGCTCACCATATCTCATCGGTGAGTCTCCCTCTCTCTTTCTTTTGCTTGTTTAAGGTTTAAATCACTCTCTCTTTCTTTTGCTTGTTTAGGAGAGGAAATGAGAGAGAGGGAGAGGGAGAGGGAGAGGGAGAGGGAGAGGGAGAGGGAGAGGGAGAGGGAGGGGGAGGAAATGAGAGAGGGAGAGAAAGAGAAAGAGAGGGAGGGAGAGGGAGAGTGCATTCTCTCTCTCCCTCTCCCTTTTGCTTGTTTAATGTTTAAATCACTTTCTTTTTTGCTTGTTTAGGAGAGGAAATGAGAGAGTAAGAGAGAAAGAGAGGGAGAGGGAGAGGGAGAGGGAGAGGGAGAGGGAGAAAGAGAAAGAAAAAGAGAAAGAGAAAGAGAAAGAGAGGGAGGGGGAGGAAATGAGAGAGGGAGAGAAAGAGAAAGAGAGGGAGAGGGAGGGAGAGTGCATTCTCTCTCTCCCTCTCCCTTTTGCTTGTTTAATGTTTAAATCACTTTATTTTTTGCTTGTTTAGGAGAGGAAATGAGAGAGAAAGAGAGGGAGAGGGAGAGGGAGGGGAAGGAAATGAGAGAGGGAGAGAAGGAGAAAGAGAGGGAGAGTGCATTGTCTCTCTCCCTCTCCCTTTTGCTTGTTTAATGTTTAAATCACTTTATTTTTTGCTTGTTTAGGAAATGAGAGAGAAAGAGAGATAGAGAGGGAGAGAAAGAGAGGGAGAGGGAGAGGGAGGGGAAGGAAATGAGAGAGGGAGAGAAAGAGAAAGAGAGGGAGAGGGAGAGGGAGAGGGAGAGGGAGAGTGCATTCTCTCTCTCACTCTCCCTCTTGCTTGTTTAATGTTTGAATCACTTTCTTTTTTGCTTGCTTAGGAGAGGAAATGAGAAAGAAAGAAAGAAAGAAAGTTATATTAATGTCTTCTAAAGACCAAAACTAGCCTATAAGACAAACTGTGATACAACTGATGAGGTCCAGCTATCCAAAATAAAAGTGTTGAATGAAAAGCTAAAAACTAGAAACTGAAAATACGGTGCTGTGAGTGTGATAAGTGTCGTGTATGTGTATGTGTATGTGCATATGTAGCTCTGGTACTCCAGATAATGGCTACAAAAGGGGAACAAATGTCGGCTGTGATAGGGGAACAACTGTCGGCTGTGATAAAGTGGTACGATGTGTATATGTAACAGATGCAGGGAGATATACTATCCTAGGATGTAGTAGCAGTCGTCGAAGTCGCTAATAGCAGGTGATCCCTCTTGGATGCAGGATGTGGTACATCGGCGGTGGAGAAAGAGCAAACTGGAGATCTGAGATCCAATGTGTCTAGTGTCATCGGATCTCAGTCTGCTGTTGATGTAGATCAAGAATCCTCCGGATCTCCTGTCGATGTGGCTATGGGTTCGAAACCCACGGATCCTCGTACGGCGTCGGATACGCTGGTCCTCAGCCTACTGTAGTGTGAGCCCGGAGGTCTGGCTGGAGATTGGTACAGTAGCTCTCACTCTGTCTGTCTGAAAGAACTGTGTAATAGTCGTCTGGGTGGGCCCCTCTCTAACTGGGACCCGCTGTGTGAGGCATTATTTCAGATAGTCTACTTCCTACATAGATTTCAGGATATGGACAGAGATCGCATTGCATATAGAGCATATATGGCATCTCAGGAGATGGCTCGAGCGGGGGATACCACATCATGGTATGCACAGACTAGAGCTTGGTTTGACAGACATGGGCTGGACATTGATAGACTCCCACCTCTTCTATATGATACTCAGGCTCCCACTTACACCCTCTCTCTCTCTAAGAGGAACAGAGTCATCAAACAGGAGATATGGCATATTTATATACAGAGGACATGGGTCAGCCCTGCACAGCCACTGCCATCGAAGATGGCACATTATTATACACAGTTCTTGAGCATATCAGAGCAGGGATTCATAGAGATTCCGAGATATATGCAGATCTATATGCCACATCGATTGAGAGTTCTTATTGGACAGCTCAGGGTATCATCACATCAGCTTATGATTGAGAGTGGCAGAGCCAGTGGCATCCCACGGGAGGAGAGGATATGCCCCCTTTGCAGATCAGAGGTGGAGAGTGAGGAGCATTTTGTTCTCAGATGCCCGGCATACTCAGAGTTGAGATCTAGATACACATTGAGCAGCTCACTTCAGGGATGTATGACTGATATGGATCAGAGATCATTTGGCCGCTTTCTGGGAGAGGCACGGGAGAGGGAGAGAGAGGGAGAGAAAGAGAGGGAGAGGGAGGGGAAATAAATTTAAGATAATAGACTTGTCGATAATGGTATGCAATGTGCTTTGCCATGGGCCACGTACATTGGTGACTCTTTAAGATGGCTTAAAATTGGTCATGTCCTTCATAATGTCCAAGTAGGGGATCTAATTGTGATATGCATAATTCATTGTTTTTGTATTAACTTTATAGGCATAACAAATTAGAAATCATGCCAACTAGTCAACGGAAGGACTAAAAGAAAATGATACCGTAGCTAATGGTCATTATGATACTTCATCAAAATGAACCCAAAAGTATTGTTATAGAAGAAGAATCCCTTAAATTGAGTATATGATATTTTCTCTCAAGTCTTATGACTATGAGTAGAATTGATTGAAATAAATTTTATTACTATTGATAAATTTCATAGATGGCATTAATTGCAATACGTGATCCTAGGACAAAAAAACCACATTTTTAAGATTCTTTTTGTTGAGACTGGTTTATTATTAGACTAAGAGATCCTCAATGATGCTCATAAATGGATTACTTATACTCAAAGCCCTCAAGTGCAGTTTTTTACAATAACGAATAATTATCTACCGGGACAAACAAATCCTTGAGCATGATACAAGGCCGAGATATAACATAAAAAAATCTCTCAACTACTATGTACAATGCAAGATTTATGGTCAACTTGCAACTTGACGTACATCTCCATAAAGCTATCCATTTAAGCCTCGTTTGCTGTAATGTAGATAAGATGGAAAACGAAGAAGGTCTTATTGTTCAAGACCGCGAGATGTATCTTAATCAGCATGTCCCATGTCCTTGCTCTCAATGCAAGTTGGCAATTAGATCAAAACGCCGATTGTCTATAGAACACGTATGACGATTTGGCGAGTTTCAATCTGAGATCATTGATCAAGCGATTGCGGATTTTCAGCAAACGGTAATTTGAAGTTAATATTAATCGTGCATTGTACTCGCAAGCTAGTTGAAAACCATACACAATAAGATTGGGTCTTGTTGGCAAATTTTCTATCCAGGGGGTGATGTCTCGACCCAAGGGGGAGTGCACCCTTTTCGGCCAATTAGAAGAGTTCATGGACGTGCGATAGATGGATTGTAGGAGCCAATCCACCACTCACAAGGCCCATCTATACCGTCAATGCCAGAGGAGACAGACAACCTTCCTGACCTACCTACAATCTTGGAGCATGAGATGGAGGCAATGATCGATGCATTGATTCCCATGGATGTTGAGACATCTGACCCGCTTAGAGAGGAAGCATCCATACCATTATATGATGGGTGCCGAGTATCTCGGTTGAAGACATTGCTTGCACTCTTAAGTGTGCAAGTAAAATACGGTTGGAGCGATACGAGTGTGACCAAGTTATTCAGGTACCTTGCACATAGGCTTCATTGAATTTTTTTTTTCAGTATTATTCCAAACATTTGTGCTTTTTCAAGGTGTTTTATGATTTTTTTCAGATTATTGAAATATCATATATTACCACCTACAAATACCATGCCTGAGTCTCGTGATGATGCACGACATATTTTACGGAAGCTTGGCATGGACTACAATAACATCCATGCATGTATCAACGACTGCATACTGTTTCGAGATAAATACGAGACTATGGAGACATGTCCAAAGTGCGGTGCTCACAGGTATCGATAGGACTTGCAACGGCAAACCATCCCTCAAAAAGTTTTCAGATACTTTTCGCTCATCCCCCGCATAAACCACATGTTTCGCACGTCTGGCATGGCAAGCTTAACAACGTGGCATGTGCAGAATAGGTCCACAGATGGAGTTCAGCGAATATCAGCGGATTCGCACGCATGGAGCCACATTGACTCTATCTTCCCAGGCTTTGCGCGAGAGCCAAGGAATCTTCGGCTCGGTCTCGCCATGGATGGTGTGAACCCATTCGATCTGCGCTCGACTTCTTACAGTGTGTGGCCTATAGTGCTCCTCAACTACAACATCCCTCCATGGCTTTCTACGAAGAAAGGACATCTCATCCTTAGCTTGCTCGTCCCGGGCCGCTACAAAGTAAAAAGTATGGACGTGTATCTTCGTCCATTAGTCTATGAGCTTAAGATTTTGTGGGAGGAGGGGGTCACTGTGCAAGATATGAGCAGGCGCGATGGTCGGCGGTCAGCCAACATTCGAGCCATTCTCATGTGGACGATGCATGACTTTCCAGGATTGGGAGAGTGCTCAGGTGAGCAGACCTCTGTTCTCGCTAGTAATATCTATATTTTATTTCATTCAATCAAGTATTCACTAGGTCGTGGCTCGCCTTACAGGTCTGGTTACCTCAAGTTATCATGCATGTCCATTGTGTGGGCCACAGTTAGACTCCCGAAGGTCACGAACCATGAAGAAGATGGTATATCAAGGACACGCCGCTTTCTTGCCGGAGGATCATGAACTCAGGGAAGGTTTTCTTGGACGACCTCCAACACGTATGAACGCTGCAAGCTGGTACGAGCTAAAAATGGTAAACCCGGAATCACATCCAAATGGAATACGACGGTTCTCAGTTTTCTATGAGTTGCCATATTGGACCCACTTACAAGTCAACCACTTGTTGGATCCCATGCATATTTTCAAGAATGTGGGCAGCTTGTTATGGGACCACATCACAAGAAAGAGGGACACTATAGGGTCACGAATGGATTTGAAGGAGGTAGGTAAGATGGAGGCGCTTTGGCCGCAATCGAGTGCTGAAGGGGGAGTGCAACTTCCTCGCGCTCCTTAGGTTTTATCCACCAAAGGAGAGCGCATTGTGAAGCAAGTAATCAAGTCCTATCCGCACACCGACGGGTATGATGCGTTCTCTCAGGCCCGCATTTTCTAAAGATGACCAATTGTTGGGGCTAAAATCCCATGATTGGCATAAGATATGTCAGGTTTGTGAACATAATGGATTGTAATTAGTGTGGGCATTTTGCAATTTGAAAAGTGGCCATTATTCATAATGCTTTCTCATTTGTGGTAGTTTGTCCTACCGATCGCGATCGCAGGATACCTTACTCCAGAAATTCGCGGGGCCATTTACAAGTTGTCGACTTTGGTGCAATGGATCTCATAGAAAGAAATTAAGACGTCCTCTATTGAATCCGCAAGGTGGGGAATAGTGGAGACGGTCTGTCTCTTTGAGAAATACCTGCCCACTAGCATGCTCACGATACAAGTTCACCTTCTTGTGTATCTTGTGGACGAAGTGGAGATTGCTGGACCTGTCCATACGTGATGGATGTTCTTCCTGGAGCACTTCATGAAAACCCTGAAAGGCTTTGTACGACAATGAGCTCGTCCAGAAGGTAGCATGGCGGAAGGTTGGTTGGTGTCAGAGGCGTTAGTGCATATCTCACAATGGCTACCAACGGTGGAACCAGACAATGAAATGCTATGGACGCTGAAGGATGATAATAGACTGACTGGAGATGTGGTGGTTGGAAATGGGGTAGAAAAAATAATGGATGCCTCAATGGAAGAGAAGGTGAATCGCTTTTGTATGTTGCATCATGCCTCCATGGAGACGTGGCTCGCCAAGTACCAGATTGCAAGGCAAGATCGAGAGGAAGCGCGAGCTGAACTCCGATGCAGTACGCGTCATCGATCGATTTGATATCCCGAAGGCATGGAGGAGATGCCACGGTTTATGTCAACACGATGGTTGCATGGAGCCTTGACCGCAGCATTCAGCGAAGGGACAGAGGTCTCAATGGAGGAGTGGGAGTTCTCGAGGGGATGTAGTACAAAGGTGATGAGGGGTTTAGAATGTGTCGTATCTAAATTTTATATGCGACATCTAATTTGAGTGTTTCAATGTACAGTACAAAATATATAGTGCAGCTAGTCGCGCGGACGGCATTTTCACGTGGAGCGTATTGACAAAATGCACTCCACAATGGACTGTGGTGTCATGGCAAGGTTTGAGCAAGAGAGCCCGCGACGAGCAACAGATCCAAACATGGTTGTGGATGAGATGGAGTATTTTGGGAACTTGCAAAGTATTATTACGGTGGATTACCGTAGCTTCTCCATGATACTATTCGATGTGCAGTGGTTCAAAGTGGTACTTGGAGGAGCTGGAGCAACAGTTAGATGAGGTCCATCTAGATTTCTCGAAATAGATTCCGAAAAAAAATGGACGGATTTGCGTGACACCTTTGTGTTGCCGGCCCATTGTGAACAGGTGCATAGAGTCATTTGCTTGCTAATTGTAACACGACATGGTTTATGTCACAATGGTTTGAACTCGCTTTGTACGTGTTTGTGAACATGTAATCTTCTATCCAAACCCCTGATAACCTCGATGGTGGTATGTTATATCTTCAACTCCTCGAAGTGCGAGAGTATATGATCAAAGCGATGTTCCGAGCATAGATGAAGAAAATATGCAAATAGAGGGGTCGATATTACAAGAGGTGGAGGCCATCGCAAGCTTGGAGCCTGCATCGGCTAACAATGATGGAAATATAGTAGTCCAATAATTTTTTGAGAACGAGGCAGACTCGTTCTTTTGTGGTGACATGTCTATCGACCTTCTAGTGTATACAGAGTTGTGTTAGGAGAATAACATGGGACCATAGAATACTTCATTCTTGGAGAATTGTATTACTCAATTCATTGTTTAGATCTTCCATAAAGGTACATAAGATATGCATTTTAAGAGGGATTTTTCAAAAATGATTTATATTACTGTGCTTTGTATAGTTTAAATTGATTATTCTAACACCATTTTTAATCTGTATAGGTAAGATTTTCAGGATGAGTCGAGGGATGAGCGATGAGGAGTTTCTGGACATGATGGCATGCATGTCTCCAGACCAGGTCGCGAGATTCAGAGAGATGGTAGACCAGGAGCTGTCTCGTTCTTCGTCAAGGCGCTCTGCTAGATCTGCTTCAGCACGATCAGATGCTTTAGCTTCGAGCAGACGATCTTGATGCTCACGACTTGGGCCAGAGGGAGGGACTGCATCGGGATCAGGGGGTGCTGCTCTGGAGACACGAATGTGGTGTCTCCGTCTCGTCGTTCAGCTCGAGCTGCGTCACCTCCAGAATTTGTCACACCTGTGGGGACGTCTACTCCAAATACTCTGGCTTTTGCGCAACCGTCAGCTGAGTGGCATCCCTTTTGGTGGCACCCCCTTTGGTGGCACCCCTTTGAGTAGCACTCCGAGAGAGGTTACCCCCGTCGGTACACCGGATGCAGAGGGGTCTCCTGGATATGCTAAGGAGCGTGGACGGAGATGGGAGAGGACCCATCTTAGGCAGACTCCTAGGGGTTATGGATACCTGGTTGATAGTAGGTCAGGAGCCATCATCATGAATGATGAGGGGAGGAGGGTGATGGCTCGCATGAGAGAGTTGTGCCAACAAGTTTTTCGGCACAACGTCCTGGATCATTGGAAGAACATACCGGAGGGGAGCAAGGACTACATAGTAGCATCCTTGCACAAGGAGTTTCCGGTGCCAGCCGCAATAGATAGATTCTCTACGGGCTGGATGATGGATTGCATGCGTGCATACATGTCACATAGACAATCCGATGCACGCAAGGCAATCAAGAGTGGGGCTGCAAAGCCCGAGTGGTTAGATGCAGACGACTAGCACCGACTGAGGGAGGAGGCTACAGATTCACCAGGACATTGGAGTCAGCAACGGGAGGCGGCGAGGGCACGACTCGAGGCTGGAGTGGTCCATCATCTTGGGAGTGGCGGCCACAGGACATATTTGGAGGACTTTGTAAGTTTCTCTTTTATTTTTCTTATTTGTTTTTTTGAAATATTCTTTGTACTGACAATCATATTTGTAACAGTTAGCATTTTGTTTTCTTTGTAGTACTCCATTACAAATCGCGATCCGCAAGGCCTTGAGACTCGATATGCAGAGAGGCATGGTCTCAATGCATTGATCGACCGATTGTATAGACGCGGCGGCCCTGTAAGTCACTCATCTTTCTTGTCCCTAGTTACCATGAGATATTTGAATGCATTATTGTATGGTGGATTGATATGTTGTTTCTTTTTCTATAGAATTCGTTCGATGCTCCTTTGCGGCGGGATGAGCTTTCGGGGGACGAGGATTTCTAGCTCGCCCTTGGATCCTTGGAGCTCACACACCTTTAGTTTTTAGTCGCCTGATCTATGTAGACATTTTCAATGTATAAGTGATATCCTTTCATGATTGTACCAATCGCATTTTATGCAATCATGTATTTATTTCATGTATCAGTTTTATGATTTCAGTATACATTCTTTTTGTTTGCAAGTGCTTTGTATGCAGTAGTACAGAAACTATTTTGTATGGCTCTCATACAGCACAATAACGACGCTTTTTGCGACGACGGAGGAAAATTTTGTTGTTTGTATTTTCGTCGCTTTAAACGTCGGTATAAGGTCTATATCTTGTAGTGCAAGCTTCTTGCTGATACAAGATAGATTTTCTTCCAATATTTTCTCCATTTCTTTGCTGTTATTTAGAGAGCTCCACATGTCCCAGTCATGATGTTAGGATGAGGTTGTTGGCAAGAAGTACCTTCCACTATGGATCCTTTTGCTTTTTAATGGACTTGTAGGCAGTGAGGACGTGTCCTTGAGATGCTCATAAAAGTTAGATCAAGCTAAGAGAGCCAAGTGGATCAATGTTTCTTGAAATGTAGAATCACACACATGTATTTTATTGTCCACAATGCAAGGCAAGTA
Organism: Lygodium microphyllum; assembly: GCF_053477565.2. Lineage (NCBI taxonomy): Eukaryota > Viridiplantae > Streptophyta > Polypodiopsida > Schizaeales > Lygodiaceae > Lygodium > Lygodium microphyllum. The sequence continues at coordinate 143,352,786 of NC_141151.1, read as the reverse complement.
GTAGCAAGGCCATTGTGCCTTTAGTACCCTTAAGTCTATGTACAATGGATATGATTTATGATTAATATAGTATTCCCATATAGTACATGCCATCAATTGCACACAAAGAAAATTAAGGAAAGCTAGCATCGATAGCCCTATGACAATGAATAGCTTAATAATTGGCCAGACGATTGCCAAGAAAAGGAGAAAGGTAAACTCAAACTTAAGAGGGAAGGCCTCTCCTCCATTCCACAAGCTCCTTTGATCTAGTGTAGAAAGCGTCACAAAAACACTACAAACTACAAAAGAAAGTATTGCCAAGGACCACGTCTATATTGACCCTCTATAGTAGCTAGCTACCATTGATAGAGTTAAGGAATCAATGAAGGAAATAAGAGAAGGGCTGCACATAGAATATGCTAATAAGAAGATCACCCTCTTAGCCTATCTCACATATCTAACAAATCTATTCAAGAAAGGACATGGCAACCTGATGAGATCACAATCGAGCTATCAATTGGTCCATAATCCATTAAAAATGAAGTTTCTCTTGTTTTGGATGCAAGTCAATTGCAATACATCTATGAGACGAGTGAATCTTCATAACTATAGCACTTGCATCAATCCAAGTCACCATTCCACTTGGAACCCTACTTAAGGGTACTCCAATGATCTCACAAGGATTAAAAGTATGGGTAGAAGGTAGGAATCTTACCTGATCCAACCACGTTTTGAAATTTGGTCTTAGTGCACCTCCAACCTTAATTACTTTAGGGGTTAACACATTCTTTGGGAGGGATCTCAATGACATGTATTGCTTCTTATAGAAACACTTGGAGATACTACACATTGAGGAATTATAGATATGAGAGATGGTGTGTGAGCATAGTTAACCATAGAGTACTCTAAGCCTATGGTAATACACCCATTGAACAACCAATGCATATCAATAAACTATAGCTAATGAATTTAAAGTCTGATATTGGGAGTGCTAAGAGATTAGCCAATCAAAATGCATGTCTTGTTTAAGGTTAACTTTGTTGTCATGAAAGAAGTTGAGTACAATTTATTGCTTGGTTGACCATGGATGTGCAATGTACATCTCATTGAAGACTAGGGCAACGATCTAGTCTTTCTAGGTAATTGGAAGGAAGTAGTATGCATTGAGATAGAATCCTAGAAAGTAACCCTTATTGACCTCAATGCTAACTTGGCACTATTAAAGGGTGAGTCTAATGACCCTCCAACCACATGATCATTAGCTAGATTTCTTCCCATGAGGATAAGCAAGATTGGATGTATATCCTTGCAACCTTAGAATTTCCATTCACTAAGGAGTTCAACTATTGATACCCATGAAAACATGAGTAAGAAAGATGCAGTGGGTGACGTAGGTCTTATTCTCAAACCTTCCATTTCATTGCCGCTCTTTATGATGGCTCCTAAATCACTACCCACCACATTCTAGGACTATCTAATCCCAGTAAATAAGCTTGTGTTGCATAAACTCCTTAGCTATTGGAGGTTGCCTTTTTGTAATCAATTAGATACCACTCTAACTATCTTCAAAGGAATCTTAAATAACCCCACATGAACAAGTTTGCACCAAGTCTTTTTTTATTTCCATAATAACTTCTTCAACTCACTAATACAAGAACAAAGCATAGATGAGATAATTGACCCCCATGATAGTCTATTAATTCAGGATGATGAAGATTCTGATGCGGAACTAGGGGACTATGACACTGATGGTCATACGATTGAAAAAGTATGCATGGACACAAAACCTTCACAATCAAAGAGTCTACTCATTGATGTGGGGATTTTTAGGATCATGTTTAAATCAAAATGGCTTGATTATCTCAAAGATGTTGATTACCAACTAATTAAGTATCAGAATGATGATCTATGTTTTAACTCAGAGGTATTCTTAACAAAGAATTACTAAGATAAGGCCCAGGATGATGTCTAGATGGCAAGCTCAATATGGCCAATCACTAATGATGGACCACCTAGTTAGATAGGTCCACATATCTATGCTTAGCATATCACCAGTCATTATGATCCTCACATGGCCATGAACTTATCCCTGATTATATTTTCTTAGTTATACCTACCTACAGTTGGCATAGTTATAGCATCAGTCAATTAGTATAGTTAGTGTAATGAATGGGGATCACGGGAATATGGCATGGGAACATACCAGTCACACTGACGGTATATAAGGTGTAAGAGGGTATTTTGAGGCATCATAGAAATTATCAAGAAACTCTCTTTTCACCTTCTCAAGCTTCCATGGCTTCCTCTTCTTCTTACTCTCTCCCTCTTTCTCTCTCTTCTTCTTGCCTTTCTCTCTCCTCTCCCTCTTCTTCTGTAGTCCTTCTCTCTCTCTTTCCCCTTAGTTAGGACAGTTAGGTCTCCTTCATTACAAGTGGTATCAGAGCTTTGTCCTTGATCCTTCTCTTTCCCCATAGATTTAGGGCTCTCACAGTTTCCCACAGTTAGAAAGCTCCAGTTACATCTCTTTCACAGGTATACAGGAGTACTCAGGCAGGCTGTCAGCCCTCTTGAAGACTGTGGTAGCCTTTCTTGGAGCTTTCCCAAGAACCATGGACAAATTTGGAGATAGGCAGAAAAATTTGACAGGTCATCACTAATTTTCATGCAAGTTTTTTAGGGTTTTGGGCAAAAAGGAGGGTAGCACAGTTAGAGAAGGCCAAAAACTCAGTTACTTTTCAAGAAGACCTTCTCTCTCCTTTTTTTCCCCAAGCTGCCATGGAAGCTCTAGCCCAAGAAACTCAGAAATTTTGCTCTCCCTCCTCTTCCTCAGTAAGATTGGCTGGTCCCAAGGTCTTCCTCTTAGTTGGAGCAGCACATTGAGCAGTAGCAGCCCTACTTGTGGCCCCCAGGAGCAGCCCGAAATTTGTGGCGCAAAAAACGGGCTGCTTCCTGGCCTGCAGAGTAGCCCTCCCCTCCTTCCTGGCTTCAGCCCTAGCCCTTGGCAACTCTCTTGGGCAGCATCAGAGACATCTTCCTCAGCCCTTGGACTCCCCTTTTGCACTCAAGAAACCCTAGTGCAGTCCATGGCAGCCATGGAACCTTGGCATCAAGCTCAGAAATCCTGAAGATTTTGGTCTCTCCTTGGTCCCCGAGAGTCCCCCTTCAACATTGCTCAAGATTTCAGCCACCATCAAGAAGAATGGGAAGAAGATTACAAGCAAGATTTGAAGGTTTGCACTTGTGGGCAGCCATGGCTATGGAGTAGGACCTCAATTTCAGCAAGAAATCTTCATGGGGAGGTCCCAAACCATCCTGCCCCAAGCTTGATTTCACCCTTTCTTAACAAAGCATACCCATTTGGGAGCCATGGAGCATTCGGGATCAAATGGAGCTCTCATGGAGGACTGAGGTGGCATTAGTGGCTGCCTTCTTCTCCAAAAGACTCAAGGTAACTGATTGTTGGCTCTCATTCTCTCTATTTAAGCCTCTTGTTGAATCCCATCCATTTTTTTGAGAGAATGTATGAGTCCAAGTAGATAATAGGAGGCCAAGACCTTGAATGCTTGTTGCTGATTAATTGTCCCAGTCATTTCCCTTTGATCTTGTAGTGCTGAAATGGATTTTACTCATGTTGAAGCTTCATTGTGATTATATTTTGCTTACCCATAACCCGTTTGGCTTCTTGTGAATTGTCTAAGCCAAGAAGTGATAAAAAAATCCATTGTATAAGGGTGAGTAGGCAGTGAGTCACTGTCGGTAAGCTCCCTATCCCTACTCCCCATTTCAATTCCATGCACTTCTTGAAAATCCCAAAATTTTGATTTTTGAAATGCATCTCATGCTGGCTGTTTAATTAATAAATGTTTGCCATGTATATTCCGGGTGAGGAAAAGCCCGATGCCAGGCGAGGTGGCAAGACAAAAGAGGGGTGACCCCCCTTGCCATCAAAGACCCTGAAGGGGTGCACAACCCGGCCCGATTGCCCACCTCCCAGTGATGCGGAGCCCAAAGAATTATTGCAAGTGTAGGTACATTTGATGGAATAGCCTGAACCCTGATCACTTGAGCCTACAAACCCCTACATGCATTGGTAATGTCATGAACGGCTTGGTAATGTATGGTGGATGCAATGCAAGAAGGGCAGGGTACGCAGTGTGGAACTGATCTCAGCACTGAGCTATGGATGCAAAGAATGTATGGCTTTATGGGAAATTGAGAGCCACCATTGACGCCTTGGATGTCTGGGATAAGACCCTCACCATTGGGATAAAGTATGCTCCTTGAGGGAGCCTTTGCAGGATAATTGCAGACAACCAGTCCTACACAATCAGCCCACAAGAATTGATTACAACAAAGCCTTCTTATGTGACTGAGAACAAGCTTTATAGCTTGATTCGAAGAGGGCATCTTCCCCTTTGATCTGAGCTAAAAATCTCCCCATTCTGCCCTATGGTTTGGAAGATACACTCAGTTTTGTGCTCAAAGGTACTGTGGGACAGGCAGCAGTCCTACACAGTCAGCCTGCAAAAACTGATTACAGCAAAGCCTTCTTGTGTGATTGAGCACAAGTTCTATAGCTTTATTTGAAGAGGGCATCTTCCCCTTTGATCTGAGCTAAAAACCTCCCCATTCGGCCATATGTTGTGGGAAATACACTCAGTTTTGTGCCCAGAGGTACTGTGGGACAGGCAACAGTCCTACACAATCTGTCCACAAAAACTGATTACAGCAAAGCCCTGATAATTTACTGTCAGAGATATTTTTACATAGCCTCGTAGAGGGGATTGAGGGCTTTCATTTGAATAAAAAATTTTGGCAATCGGAGTTCCCTAGCTCAAGTTATCATCATTTCTGTAACAAGGGGTCTGGTAGACTGCACTTGGGATGGCAGGCCACAAGGGTAAAGCAAAGGCCTAGGAGGAATTTCAGCGTGAAATAAGGGACTCCCATGGCTCAATGAACGATCCTAGCTCAGCCCAGGAGGATCATGAAGACTTGTTTGAAGAAGGTCCCCCCGAGATAGATCGCTTGTCTCTGCTCAACCAAACCCTATGCCAGCATGAGACTCGTCATGGTGAACGACATCGAGAGATGGAGCAATGCCACAGGTGTTGAGATTCAGAAATCACACTCACTAAATAGCCTCTTTGTATGGATCTTCAAGACCAAGGACATGCATGCTTACCTATCCCATATGCACAGTGGTGCCTACTGCAATTTCCTACTTTCCTATAAAGCATTGTACTTGCTTCCTTTTCTTAATGCAATGATAGTACTCTTTTCTTTTCAGTGAAGTGTCAGTGTCATTGTCCACATACACAAGATTGTGTTTATGAGTCCAAGTCTCAATCTTGGAACCTAATTCACTTGTGTAACAAATAGTGTCTTTGTCTTCTCCATCATGAGTCCACACTTCTCCTTCCATCCACCATAACTCACTCCCATGTCCTAGATCCCGCATCTTTCACCTGGTATCAGAGCACAGATGGGCATGGCACTGCTCCTCCAACTCCAGTTCACTCTCATCTAGCTCAGTTTCCAGCTCAGGCCAAGTCTAGGACCTCATCTCCTACTCTTTCTTCTCACTGCCCTGCTTGGCAGCCATAGCTACACAACATATACCGTGCCTTGAGCACTCATATCTCCTCATAGAGACCATATCTCTTCATGATTTCTTCTGGGGGAATCTTCCCCAACACAAGGTCCTCTTCCCTCGTACCTCTCACCTAAGCATTGTACACCCTGGAGCTCAGCATTGTCAATCTTCTCAACTTCTGCTTTGGGTGTCCTCCATAGCCAACAGGACCCAGCTCACTTGGAGCTTCTTGATCTCCTCATCTAGGCAAAGATAGCCAACGTTTTCTTCTGGGGGTTTCTTCCCTTGCTTAGGGCGCATCACTGCATCACAATACAGATAAACATTATATGCTCCCTGCCCCGGCATTGCCTGTTTCCTTGCTCGCTGATCAGAACTACGTCGTTTTTGTTTGAGCTCCCTGCGCGCACCGTACTGCCTACAATCTAATCGATTGTTATGGGGCTTTGATAGCCCTTGACATAAGCTTCCTAGACATGTAAATTTTTTTGAAAATGATCAAGTATTGAGATCACAGTAGGCTCAAAAACTAGGCCCCTGTCTCAAAAACCCTAATTCCACCATAGCCAAAATCTCTCAAGCTCTTTTTTTTCTCATTTTCTCACTCTTGACACTAAACCAAGTTAAAGCCCACTCTAATCCACTGTCCCAGCATCAAATCAATGAGGGGAAGGACCTGAGAAGATTGAAGAATGACCGAACGATCCCGAACAAGAAGAATCAAGCTCAACATCAACACAGATATAATGTGTTTTCACACTGTGATTACCTGTGTCTCTTGACACATTGTAATTTGCTCTTCCACTGATAAAATCTCAAAATTCTAGAGTTGATTTGCTGCTAATCTTGCAACCTCAACATGGGAAAAGACTCTCCAAATGCTCGATTCAAAGGAGTCGGGTTTCACACTTCGCAAACCCGCATCAAGCTCATCCTGATGAAGAAGGGTCTTTGGGCCATCACAAATGGCAAAGAGAAAAAACCTTGAGATGTGGACCTTGTAGTTACTTGGCAGAAGAATGATGACAAGGCACAAGCCATCATTAAAATGGAATTGGACGACAGCTACATCCATCATGTGGATGCCTGTGACACGTCCCATGACACTTGGGATAAATTGGATACCTTATTTGGTGCACAGTCAAAGTCGTCTAAGTATGGTCTATTAATTGAATTTTTCTGACTTGATATGAAGCCTCATACATCCCTGGCATCCCATCTGAACTACATGGAAAGCCTGCTTACTCAACTTGTAGGAATAAAGCTAAAAATGGATGAAGATGTTTGTATTGGTGTCTTGTTAAAAAGTTTGCCTCCTGCTTATGATAATATATCAATCACTCTACCCAATATGCCTGATCCTCAACTTGTTGACATAAAAGCCTCTCTACTAGAGGAAGAAAAGAAACGTAAAAGCAAAGAAGAGCCTAGCACTTCAAAGGATGAACAAATGTTATATGTAAACAACAGATACAAAGGTAAAAAGGAACCGCTCTTCTGTGACTTCAGCAAAAGGACCGGACACACTGAGAAGTTCTGTCATGCTAGAAAGAGGTCCCAAAAGGCCTATCTTGCAGCTGTGAAAGAAGAAGAAGACCATGGACCAAAAGATAAAGAAGATGAAGACCACCAAGATCGGAAGGACAAGACTCATCAATCCTTCTACTCTCATTACTCTGATAGACTGTTTTAAAAACCTTGTATTTCCTTGCCCTAATGCTTCCTGCCATAAGCTTTGTAAACTCCTTATGTAACTTGGCATTACAGTCCCTGTACACTTTGTGAGGCCCCTGTTACAACCTCTGGATGTCCATCATGTTTTGGTGCCCACACTTAGCCGTTTCTGCGACAGCCTTTGGTGTCTAACATGTTTGTGGTGTGCCTACACTTTGCAGGTGGTTCTCATTACAGCCTCTACACACTTTGTGCCTTTCTAGTTGTGATTGAGGAGGGGTGTTGAGATTCAACAATCACACTCACTAAATAGCCTCTTTGTATGGAGCTTCAGGGCCAAGGACATGCAGGCTTACCTATCCCATATGCACAGTGGTGCCTACTGTAGTTTCCTACTTTCCTATAAAGCATTGTACTTGCTTCCTTTTCTTAATGCAATGATAGTACTATTTTCTTTTCAGTGAAGTGTCAGTGTCATTGTCCACATACACAAGATTGTGTTTATGAGTCCAAGTCTCAATCTTGGAACCTAATTCACTTTTGTAACAAACAGTGTCTTTGTCTTCTCCATCATGGGTCCACACTTCTCCTTCCATCCACCATAACTCACTGCCATGTCCTAGATCCCGCATCTTTCACAACAGGGAGATGGAAACCCACCAAGATCAGTGTCATTCCGAGATTATGGCCAAGATGGACTTACTCATAAAGCGCATGGGCACCCTCATTCCCACCATTGCCCCCCCTCGGATCGACCCAAGGAGTATGTCCCTCCCCGTGAGGCTAACCGCCCTTCCCCCTTGGACACCGGACGCAGTCCACAAGGTCTTGGTGGTACCCATGGCATCCCCCATAGCACTTATGAGACAGGCGAGCCCTCAGCTCGACATGATGCGCCCCTCCTTCCCTCCCCCATTATGAATCCTTCCAGCCCATCATTGGCACCCCAACTCCCCCGTAACGGAAGCTACTTGCACACTCAAGGGAATGGCTCCAATGCAAACCTTGGGCAGCATTGAATGCATGGAGTGCATGGGCAGCATGCATATGGCAATGGGCAACATGCACATGGCAATGGGCAACATGCACATGGTAATGGGTAGTATGCACATGGCAATGGACAGCATGCATATGGCAATGGGCAGCATGCATATGACAATGGGCAGCATGTATATGGTAATGAATATCATGGACATTTTGGATAGCAAGGTCCTAATGGGCAATTTGGTCCTCATGTAATGCACGAGCAGCATGGCCCCCATGGGAATCTTGGATAGCAAGGCATATATGGGCAGCATGTAGCACATGGCATTCATGGGAAACCAGGCCCAAATGAGCTGTGTGACAAGATTGTGTTTACAAAATTCAATAGGCAATCCTCATCCCTAGCTGAACTAGAGGAATGGACCTCTAAATTGGAAGCCTATTTTCTCATCTACCCTCGTACCGATGAGGAAAATATCATTTTTTCCTCCCTTCACTTAGAAGGTTTTGCCCACACATGGTGGAGATTTGTTCAACGAGAAAACCAGTAGTTTCGTGATTGGGAAGAGTTCAAGATACAAATGATCCAATTTTTTGTCTCCCCGGTGGAAAAAGAACGCTTGGCTAGGCAATGGTATCAGTTTGATCAGCAAAATCTCACCATGAGGGAGTACACCAACCAGTTTATGAACCTATCCATGTATGTTGAGGCAGTTAGTGATGAGGCCAAATTACATAAATACATTTATGGGCTGGATGCGGATCTCTCAGCTGACGTAATGGCTCAAAAGCCAGCCACCCTGTTCGAAGCCATAGAATTGGCCGAACGCTATGGTCGAAAGTACCGCCACAATGAGAGCACGCAGCCCATTGCTGACAGCAAAGATACCCTATTAGGCAACCCCCATATGCTAATAATTATCGCAACAATAATGCATGGAATGGCAGCCCCAAAATTCCTACTTACCCCACTTTTAATGCTAAAAGGAAATATGGCAGTTTTGGGATAGCATTACCCTCCAAAAGTGACCCAAAGTATGCTGAAAATAAGGCCAGGAATGGCTTCGGTCCCAACGGTCAAAAATTCATTCCTCCTGAAGTTGTCAAGGATAGAAAAGCCAAAGGCTTGTGTTTCAAATGCGGGGATAAGTATATGACTGATCATGCATCCAAATTCCCCTTTAATAACGCCACTGTCATGTTTAATAGCATGTATGTGCTGGAAGATAGTGACAAGCTAGAAGAGAACATGCATGATAGCTCTCAAATAATGACACTTGCTGAAAATGCTGAATATGAGGAGAATATTGATCCTGATCAGTTTTATGACTCACCGAACACGTTCCCTTTTGACCCCGGTGGCTGCCCCGTTGATGACATGCTTGGGGATGACACTTGGCACCCCTCATTCACCGCTATATCAGCCTGCTCAATCTCCATGGATGCATGGACCGGCTCTAGGAGTCCGAACACCTTACGGGTGCATGGTAACATTGATGGCAAGAGTGTATACATCCTCATAGATAGCGGCAACACACACAGCTTTGTAAATAAATCAACTCTTAGCCGTTTGACATGTGTTTCCACTGAATTACAGCAACCCCTTTGGGTTCAAGTGGCCAATGGAAATGAGGAAGTGAGCTCCCATGTATGCACACAAGTGTCTCTCATGCTGGCTGAAAATTACACAGCAAAGGTAGACTTGATTATCCTTGATATGGGCCCCATGGATGTTGAATTGGGATGTGATTGGCTTTAGCAGTTGGGAAAAATCTCTATGGACTTCTCTCAGCTGTACATGGAGTTTGTAATTCATGGGCAGCTTGTACACTTGGAGGGAATCAAAGAAAATGCAGATTTTTGAGCTTATAACAGCAATACAACTCAAAAAGGAATTCAAGAAGCGCTCCCAAATCTTTGTCTTGCATTTTCATAAGGATAATGATGACCAACACACCTTGGGGAAGCAAAATGTAGCACTAAAAGCACTTTTGACTGAATATGAGGACCTATTTCAGCCTCCCACTACCCTTCCCCCTAAAAGATTGGTGGATCACCCGATTGACTTGGAGCCCCATGCCAAGCCCATCAATAAACCCCCATATAGACTCTCTAAATCTGAGAGAGAGGAAGTAGCAAAGCAAGTCAAGGAGCTCACTGAGATGGGATTCATAGAGCCTAGCTCTTCCCCTTATGCCTCCTCGATCCTATTGGTTAAGAAAAAGGACGGATCTTTCCGATTGTGCATTGACTACCGTGATCTCAATAAGATCACCATCAAAAATAGATACCCCATCCCTTGAATTGATGACTTGCTTGATGAACTCAAGGGTGCACACTACTTCACTAAGATTGATTTGCGATCCGGTTACCACCAAATCAGAATGAGGGTGGGTGATGAAGTTAAAACAACCTTTCGGACTTTGTACCATTTCCTTGTCATGCCATTTGGGCTCACAAATGCCCCCGCCACATTTCAGAGCTTAATGAACAAGATATTGCAGCCATGGCTTGTTAGATATGCTTAATGCCCCACCCTCATAAGGTGCCACCAATGATCCATGTGCTCAAAGTTGTAAGGCCCCCATTATGAGGAGAAGCCATATGTGAGCCGGACATTGGTTGAGGCCTGACTTGTATGTTAGATGAGGTCTATGTGACCGGATGGCAAAAGGTGACCGTTGTGGGTTTAATCTTTGGGTTAGATGGAGTGGTTAAGCTGGTAGCAACTCGAGGTGCATTGCATCGAGTTGTGGGGTAAGGGAGTTAAAAGGGGCCCCTATTGTGGGGTTCGAGGGCTGCGGAAGTGGCCCCTGGCGAGGGGCTGGGGGCAGCGCCCTCGGCCCAATGGTAAAGGGAATATTCCCTGGCCGGCTAGTGAAGGCTTATATGGTAGGTCGATTAGGCCAACCTCATAGCCTTCGCAGGCTATAAAAGCTAAACCCCTTCACAACCACCATCGATCACTCATCTTTCACCCAGTCAGTGTTGTTGTTCCAGCTAGCCTTAAGCTCTTCACCTATCTTCTGTCTAGATCACCATCTAAGCTTCACATAGTGGAAGCGCACGGGTGGATAGAGCCATCTTTGTATCAGTCGTTTGGAGTTAAAGAATTTACTGATTCTCCTCTTATCTGTTGTGTAATCTCTATCTCTTTCTCAGATTCTGTTCGCTGTGCCATGTAATATTTTACATGGTATCAGAGCCCAGGGGGCTCTAGAGATCGAAGAGTGTGCAAGAGGCAAAGGCTTCAACAGCAAAGAGGAACTATATCGACTTTCAGAAGCAGTTCTGGCGCATCAGGAATCGGTGTAGGAGGTGGTGTTGCTGTATCGGTTATTCAAACACTGAGGATTCATCCACCAACCTTCAGCGAAGGCAAGTTAGATGGTACAAACTACACCTTGTGGAAGTTTAAAATTACAATTATCCTTGATTCTTATGAACTTCTGGAGACTGTGCTGGGGACTGACGCAGAACCACAGCCTACCCTCGACCCATCAAATCCTAGCGTGATGATTCCTCCAAATGCAGATCTTCTACGATCTTGGAAACGAAGGAATGCAGATGCATTGTGTGCCTTAGTTACAAGCTGTTCTGACAGTGTTCTGACTTTGATTCACAGCATACAACCAAAGCGTCAGAGGCTTGGAATGTACTAAGGAGTCAGTATGAAACACGAAACCAAACAAGGATTCAAAACTTGGAGAATCAACTAGCAGCGGAGAAGTTTGCTAAAGGAGAGACAGTTGAAGCATTCATCACTCAGATTAAGAATCTGCGCGACCAGATGGCTGGCACTGGGATACAAAAGAGTAGCGAAGAGCTAGCTCGGAGGTGTCTTCGGATTTTTCCACAAAAGTTTGGTGGACTAGTAACTGCCCTTAATACTTAGGTGAGACCTCAAGCTTTGACTTTTGAGGAGTTTTGTGCATTATTAATGGAGGAGGAGTTGAGGGTGAAAGCCCGATAAGGAAGCAATAATGGAGATGCTGCATTCTCTGCCAATGCAAAAGGAAAAGGTGGTTCCTCCACCAAAAATGATGGTGAAAAAAAGAAGAAGGGCGGAAAGAAGAAGTTTTAAGGAGAGTGCTTCTACTGCAAGAAGAAAGGACATGCAATTGCAGATTGTCGTGTCAAAAAGGCAGATGAAAAGAATGGTACCCTTAAAAGTAAAGGGAAAAAGACAGCCAATACGGTTGAAGTAGAGCTAGAATTATTCATGGTGACCATTGAGGAAGTGTGCTCCTCGGTGCAAGAAGAATCTATCATTGACTCATGGGTGTTGGATAGTGGGGCCTCCCGTCACATGACCAACAAGAAAGGTCTATACAGTTCTATGCAGCCTCTATAAGAATCCATCACTGTGACGGTTGGAAATGATGCTAAATGCCCTGCTGTGGGCACAGGTACTATTTCTTTTGTTGCTACAAATGGTGAAGTCAAAAAGCTTTCAAATGTATTGTATGTTCTTGAAATCAGGAGAAATCTCTTATCCTTGGTCATGAAGTGAGGTTCAAGAAGACAGGTGCAGAAATTCTTGATAATGCTGGCAAAATTGTCGGCAAAGGAGAAAGAAGGAACAACCTATATGAGCTAAGTGCTTTTACAGCCACCGCTGGAGTGGGCACAAATAAGCTTTGGCATGAAAGGTTTGGACACATCGGATTTGTATTGTTGGAGGAGATGCAAAAGCAAGGTATGGTGGCTCACCTACCTACAATAACTTAATTGAAGGAACCATGTGAAGCTTGTATGATGGGCAAGCAACAGAGAAAGGCATTTCCACAAGAAAGCAAGAATAGAGCATAGACTCCTCTAGAGTTGGTGCATGCTGACTTGTGTGGTAAGATGCCTACACAAGCCTTGGGGGGATCTTCTTATTTTATATTGATTGTCGACGACTACAGTAGGAAGATGTGGGTGTACTTCCTTCGTGATAAGGCTCAAGCTTTTGGTAAGTTTAAAGAATGGCTAAAACTTGTTGAGAATGAAACAGGGAAAAGTGTGAAGAAATTTAGAACAGATGGTGGTGGTGAGTTCAACTCAAAGGAGTTTGAAGGCTTTTGCAAGAGCAACGGGATCAAGTGTCAATTGATGATGCCTCACACACCTCAACAGAATGGTGTTGTGGAAAGCAGGAATCGCACCATTGTGGAGATGGCAAGATGCATGCTAAAGGGCAAGGGATTGCCTAACCAATTTTGGGTTGAAGCTGTTAATACTACAGTCTACATTCTAAATCGAAGCTATACAAAGGCTCTCAAGGGAAAAACACCTCATGAGGCTTACACTGGTAAGAAACCATCTGTCACACATTTCAAAATTTTTGGATGTGAATGTTATGCACATGTTCCAGATGAGAAGAGAAACAAGTTAAAACCAAAAGCAGAAAATGTATCTTCTTGGGTTATAGTGATGAGTAGAAGGCTTACAAATTATATGACCAAGAGGCAAAGAAGATCATCACGAGCCGTGATGTGGTGTTCAAGGAGGAGCTGCATACAGTGGAGGAAGAGAAGGCAAGTTCTTCCACTTTATCATCAAGCGAAGAAGTAGTCCACTATGAACCTGTCCTGAGAACTATCCCTATCCTTAAGGAGGAGGAAGCATCATCTTCAGATGATGAGAAAAAAGTTAAACAACCTGACATCACCCCACTGGAAAAGCCATTGCCCCATTGGGTGAAGCAGCTCTATGACCACAATAATCCTATGCTTGCATCTGTTGAGGAGAAGGCAGACGGACCAAGGAGGTGTTAGAGAATAGAGGAGCAAAGGAGGGCTTCTGCTCACATAGTCAATATGGCCTTGATGGTTGAGATTATGAGAGAAGTAAAGGAGACAACTGACTTAGAAGAAGCACTTGTAGATCCATCATGGAAGGTTGCTGTGCAGGCAGAGTATGATAGCATAATGAAGAATGACACTTGGGAGCTAGTGGATCGACCAGCAAAGCGGAAGATTATTGGCACCAAATGGATCTGGAAGGTAAAGTACAAGGCTAATGGTACCTTAGAAAAGTAAAAAGCTAGACTGGTTGCCGAAGGATTTTCACAAGTTGAAGGGTTTGATTTTCAAGAGTCATTTTCCCCAACTGCCAGAATGACCACTATTCACACGGTACTTGCAGTGGCTACCCACAAGAAGTGGCCAGTGTACCAAATGGATGTTAAGTCAACGTTCTTAAATGGTGACCTCAAGGAGGAGGTGTACGTGGTTCAGCCACTAGGGTTTGAGGCCTCCCATTCTGAGAACAAAGTGTGTAAGTTTAAGAAGGCATTATATGGGCTGAAACAAGCCCCCAGAGCATGGTACCAGTGGATAGATAAGTTCTTTTTAAACCTAAACTTCAAAAGATGTGCGTCAGGTGCTACCTTGTATGTTTACAAGGATGGTAAAAAGTCTGTAGTGATTGTCCTATATGTGGACGACCTTCTTATTACAGGTGATTATGAAGATATGATGAACCAAACTTGAAAGGCTTTGAGTTCTGAGTTTGAAATGACAGACTTGGGCTTGCTGCACTATTATTTGGGGATTGAAGTCTGGCAAGAGCCAGGAAAGATCTTCATCTCTCAGAAGAAGTATGCATGGGAGATCTTGAAGGCATTTGGCATGATCGAGTGCAAGGAGATAGCTACACCTATGGAGGTGAATGAAAAGTTATCCGTCGAGGATACATCAACACTAGCAGACATTGGGAGGTATAGGAGGTTGGCTTATCTACTTGTGTAACATCAGACCAGATATCAGTTTTGCTGTTGGTGTTTTGAGCAGGTTCTCAAACAAACCTCATGAGTCATTGGAAGGCTGGGATACGGGTGCTGAGATACTTGAAGAAAACTCTTGACTATGGTATCACTTACAGTTTTGGAACTTCTCTTGTGGGGAACTGTGACTCAGATTGGGCAAGAGACAGTGATTCCAGGAAGTCAGTTTCTGGTTATTGTTTCTCTTTGGGTTCAGGAATTTTCTCTTGTAGTAAGAAGCAGCCAACAGTGGCATTGTCTTCTACCGAAGCAGAGTACAAGGCAGCTTGTTTTGCTGCATGTGAAGTAGTATGGCTGAGAAGGATTCTATGGCATATGGGAGTGCAGGATGAAGAACCAACTGTGCTGAGATGTGACAATCAGAGTTGCATTGCCATTGCCAAAAAATCTAGTGTTTCATGCACGCACCAAACATATAGAGATCCAGTATCACTATGTGCGTGATGGAGGATGGGATAGTGGAATTGGTCTATTGTCCAACAGACGAGAATGGAGAAAATATTTTCACCAAAGCACTTACAAAGGATCTGCTTCAAGTTCATCTTCAGAGACTCGGCCAAGGAGATAGTTCACCTATGGGTGGACATTGAGGGGGGATGTTAGATATGATTAATGCCCCACCCTCATTAAGTGCTACCAATGATCCATGGTACTCAAAGTTGTAAGGCTCCCATTATGAGGAGAAGCCAAATGTGAGCCCGGACATTGGTTGGAGTCTTAACTTGTATGTCAAACGAGGTCTATGTGACCAGATGGCAAAAAGGTGACCGTTGTGGGTCTAATCTTTGGGCTAGATGGAGTGGTTAAGCTGGTAGCAACTTGAGGTTCATTGCATCGAGTTGCGGGGTAAGGGAGTTAAAAGGGGGCCCCGGCCCGATGGTAAAGGGAATATTCCTTGGAATATTCGAATATTCCCTGGCCGACTAGTGGAGGCTTATATGGTAGGTTGGTCAGGCCAACCTCACGGCCTTCGCAGGCTATAAAAGCTAAACCCCTTCACATCCATCGATCACTCATCTTTCAGCGAGTCAGAGTTGTTGTTCCAGCTAGCCTTAAGCTCTTCACCTATCTTCTGTCTAGATCGCCATCTAAGCTTCACACAGTGGAAGCGCACGGGTGGACAGAGCCATCTTTGTATCAGTTGTTTGGAGTTAAAGAATTTACTGATTCTCCACTTATCTGTTGTGTACTCTCTATCTCTTTCTCAGATTCTGTTCGCTGTGCCGTGTAATATTTTACATGGCTTTTCTAGTTTGTGTTGGTATTCTTTGATGATATACTCATTTACAACAAGTCAATGCATGAGCACTTGAAGCATGTCAGGCAAAATTTTGATGTACTGAGAGAGCACCACCTCTTTGCCAAAGAAAGCAAGTGTGTCTTTATGCAAACGGAGGTTGAGTACTTAGGACACATTGTTAGTGAAAAAAGACATCCAAGCTGATCCTAAAAAGGTGCAATGTGTCGAGGAGTGGCCCACCCCCACTACCACTACCTCCTTGCGTGGTTTTCTTGGTCTCTCCTCCTTTTATAGGAGATTTATTCACCATTATGCCACAATTTCAGCCCCGTTAACAGACCAGTTGAAAAAAGAGGCTTTCCTACGGGATGAATTAACTGCCCGCAGTTTTCACCAGCTGAAAGACTTGCTCACTTCAGCCCCCATCCTCGTATGCCCCAATTTTTCAAAGGATTTTACCATCCAGTGTGATGCTAGTGGACGGGGTATTGGTGCATTTTTGTTGCGGGAACATGGGGTAATAGCATTTGAGAGCCGAAAATTGGATGATAAAGAGAGAGAGTTGCATGTCTATGATCAGGAGATGTTGGCAGTCATTCATGCAATCAAAAAGTGGCATCACTACTTGTATGGTAGCAGATTTAAAGTGAAAAGTGACCACCGTGTGCTCAAATATTTCTTGACTCAGCCCAGCCTCACTCCCAAACAACGTAGATGGGTGGTGACACTACAAAACTATGACTTTGAGATTACCCACACCCGTGGCAAGGACAATGTAGTGGTCGATGCACTCTCTCGCATGTGGGCATGCAAGGTCTCATTCATCACTGAACTCCACCATGATTGGATTGAAGAGATCCAAGAGGCATACTTGCTTGATGCTGAATTTAGCCCTCTTTTCCAGAAATTACAGCAAGGTGTCATGGATGACAATTCCCAATATCAGCTCCATAATGGCCTCATTTGGATCCATGGCCGTATTGTGATTCCCCATGCCTCTCCCTTCACCCAAAGGATCCTTGAAGAGATGCATTCTTCCCTGATTGCTAGCCACTTAGGAGTCTTCAAAACATATGATCGAGTTTCAAAAAGCTTCCATTGGAAAGGCCTATGGCGGGATGTAAAAGACTTTATGTCTAGATGTGTGCCTTGCCAACAAAATAAAGATAGCTGTCTTAAACTGGGTGGCTTGTTGCAGCCTTTACCTATTCTCAAAGGAAAATGGACCCACATTACCATGGATTTCATCACTGGTTTACCTACAAATAAGAAGGGTTGGGATAACATTTACGTGGTAGTTGACAGACTCACCAAAGCAACCCATTTCATCCCTACAAAATCCCAGTTTACAGCATCCCAAGTTGCCACTGAGTTTATAGAGCATGTTTTTAAGTTGCATGGCTTGCCCCAATTCATAGTACATGATCGGGACACCAAATTTATGAGTCAGTTTTGACAGACCATTTTCAGCTCCATAGGGACCAAATTGACTCCATCTATAGCCTATCATCCCCAAACGGATGGGCAGACCGAAAGAGTCAATAAGTGGCTTGTAACTTATTTGCAACATTTTTGTCATGATGTGCAGAATTCTTGGGATGTATGGCTGCACTTGGCTGAATTTTCTTACAACAACTCCACTCATTCAAGCATTGGAGTCTCTCCCTTCGAAGCATTGTATGGTTATCGGGTGCCCCTTCCTACCGTGATCTTCAATGAAAAGCTCAACCCCTTGGGAAAAGAAGAGCTGGACCGTATGCAAGCTCTACTTCAACAATGCAAGGTAAACCTCAAAAGGGCTCAAGAGCACATGAAGCTCCATGCTGATGCAAAAAGGAGACCCCTTGACTTTCAAGAGGGTGAAATGGTACTCCTCAAGGTCCCGAAGTCCCGTTATGCCACTCTAAAGGACGGCTCTTGCAACAAGTTAAACCGTTACTATGGGCCCTACAAGATCATTAAGAAGGTCGAGGACTTGGCTTACCGCCTCCAACTTCCTCCCACTACTAAGATCCATGATGTCTTCCATGTGAGCCAATTGAAACCTTTCATTGGCACTCCCAAAGATCATGTAGAGGAGCGGCAACGTGAAAAGCAACTCCGCACCCGTTCCATACATGAATACTTGATGAAATGGCAAGGCCTACCAATAGAGGAAGCCTCTTGGAGCCCAAAATCTATATTGGATGAATTTCCACACCTCAAGGAGGTTGTGTTGGCTGGCAGTTCACCATGACCCCTGTTTTGGGCTGCAGTCTGCACCTGGACAGCCACCTGTTTTGTACCAGATTTGGTCCTACTCCACTCTCAGCCCCATCCTCCATACATGGACAGAAAGTATACCTCAAGGGCTCCAAGGCAACACCTTACTTGCCCCGATCGGAGTTTCCTAGTCAAAGTTATGGCTATTTTTCTCCAGCCATACCATCTGGGACTGCACACTAGAAATTCTTGGACAACCCTTTATTTTGTAACAGTTTTGGGCCTGACCTGATAGCAGCCCCACCTCACCCACATGGGCTGAAAGTACATCTCATGGGCTCCGTAACGACACCTCAATTGTCCCATTGGGAGTTGCCCACACAAAGTTATGGCAGATTTCCTATAGCACACTCTTATAGTCCATGACTACATCCCTTGTTTTTTAGGATAGAAACTTTATGAGACGGGATGGTTTGTAATGAATGGGGATCACGGGAATATGACATGGGAACATGCCAATCACACTGACAGTATATAAGTTGTAAGAGGGTATTTTGAGGCATCACATAAATTATTAAGAAACTCTCTTTTCACCTTCTCAAGCTTCCATGGCTTCCTCTTCTTCTTCCTCTCTCCCTCTTTCTCTCTCTTCTTCTTGCGTTTCTCTCTCCTTTCCCTCTTCTTCTGTAGTCATTCTCTCTCTCTTTCCCCTTAGTTAGGACAGTTAGGTTTCCTTCATTACAGTTAGTTATAAACTATTTGATTTAATAGGCCATTTTTCTTTATGTTGTATCTTATCCATACTTTGTATACATTGTATTGTGTGAGAATTAAAGAGAAAAGACTAGCAATAAAATATTTTGGCATCCATATCTCTTCTTGTATTCTTGAGTGAGCACCTATTGCAAAAAGATTGCTCAATTTATTGTTGTGCACAATTAAGTATCCTTAATTGCAATCCATCTCTCTTCTTGTATTCTTGTATTCTTGAGAAACAATGTAGATGCCTTAGTAACTATTGATACAATACTTAATAATAATAATTCATTTCATCTATTTTGGGTAGCCTTAATAATGAGAAGGCTTGGAAATCAACATGTATGCACGCCCTTTCCAGATTTTGATCTATTTTGGGTAGTGTTAATAATGAGAACTTTTGTATATCTATTCATTTCATATGTCTGGATCACCATCTAAGCTTTATACTGGAAGCACATGAGTGGACATGCCATCTTTGTATCTATTTATTTGAAATTAAAGCAGTCTCTATTCTTCTCATATTTTCTATGTGTTCTCTACTCCTTGCTTAGATTCTCTCTAATGTTGTGTTGTGTGATGTTTACGTGGCATTAGAGCATAGGGGGCTGTGAGGAAGAGTGAATACTACACGAGAGGCAAGGGCTTCAATAGAAAAGAGGAGAAATGACATCTATTACATCAAGTAGCAATGGTGGTGTATCAGCTGATAGTGTTGATGTGTCATCAATTCAAACATTGAGGATTCATCCACTAACCTTCAGCATAGGCAAGTTAGATGGTACAAACTACACTTTCTGGAAGTTTAAAATCATAGCTATCCTTGATTATTATGAGCTTCTGGAGACGATGCTAGGGACTCTGTCCCAAAATTATTACCCACCCCTAACCCATTAAATTTGAGTGTTATGATTCCTCAAAATGCAGATCTTCTATAATCTTGGAAATAAATGAACATAGATGCATTGTGTGTCGTAGGTACAAGTTGTTCTTATAGTGTTTCGACCTTGATTTAGAGTACAACCAAGGCATTAGAGGCTTGGAATGTACTAAGAAGTCAATAAGAAACATGAAATTAAACCACGATTCAAAACTTGGAGAAACAACTAGCAATAGAGAAGTTTACTGAAGGAGAGATAACCAAAGTATTCATCATTGGGATCAAGAATCTATGTGACTAGATAGTTGGCACTAGGATATAAAGTACTAGTTAGCAGAGGTGTCTTTGGATTTATCCACCAAAGTTTGATGGATTGGTAACTATCATAAATAATCAAGTGAGACCCCAAGCTTTGATGTTTGAAGAATTCTGTGCACTACCAATGGAGGAGGAGTTGAGATTTAAAGCCCAAGAAGGTAGCAATAGTCAAGATGCTACATTCTCCACCAATGCGAAAGGCAAAGGTGGTGTGTATCAATTATGACAGAAAGAAGAAGGGTGGTAAGAAAAAGTTTCAAGGAGAGCGTTGCTACTATAAGAAGAAAGAACATGCAATTATAAATTGTCGTGTAAAGAAGGCAGATGAAAAGATTGGCACCGTGAAGACTAAAGGGAAGGAGACAGCCAATATAGTTGAAGCCGAGTTGGAGTTATGCATGGCAACCATTGAGGAAGTGTGTTACTTGAGTCAAGAAATATCTAACACTAACACATAGGTATTGCATAGCAGCATCTACTGTCACATGACCAACAAAAAAAGTCTATATAGTTCCATGAAGCCTCTGCAAGAATCCATCAGTATGATAGTTGGGAATGATACAAAATTCCCTATTGAGGACACATGTACTACTTCCTTTGTTATTGCAAATTGGTGAGCTTAAAAATCTTTCAAATGTGTTGTGTATTCCAGAGATTAAGAGAAATCAACTATCAATTTCTTCTATAATTGATCTTGGCCATGAAGTGAGGTCTACTAAGATAGGTACAAACCCTCTAGAGTTGGTGCATGCTGACTTGTATACTAAAATACCTATAAAAGCTTTTAGGAGGATTTTCTTATTTTAAGTTGATTGTTGATGACTATGGTAGGAAGGTGTGGGTGTACTTCCTTTGTGATAAGGCTCAAGCTTTTACTAAGTTTTAAAAATGACTAAAAATTATTGAGAATGAAAGAAGGCAAAGTGTGAAGAAGTTTAGAACAAATAGTGCTGGTGAGTTTGACTCAAAGGAGTTTGAAAACTTTGCAAGAGAAAAGGTATTAAGCATCAATTGATAACATCTCATACACCTCAGTAGAATGGTGTTGTTGAATGTTGAAATTGCACCATTATGGAAATGGCAAGGTGCATCCTTAAGGGCAAGGGATTACCTAACCAATTTTGGGTAGAAGCTGTTAATACTATAGTCTACATTCTCAATCAGAGTTACAAAAAGGCTATTAATAGAAAAACTCTTCATGAGGCTTGTTCTAGTAAAAAAAACTATATGTCTTACATTTTAGAACTTTTGTATGTGAATGTTATGCACATATTCCAAAGGATAAGATAAAAAAGTTATATACAAAAAGTAAAAAATGTATCTTCTTGGATTATAGTGATGAGCAAAAGGCTTGTTAGATATGCTCAATGCCCCACCCTCATAAGGTGCCACCAATGATCCATGTGCTCAAAGTTGTAAGGCTCCCATTATGAGGAGAAGCCATATGTGAGCCGGGACATTGGTTGAGTCATGACTTGTATGTCAGATGAGGTCTATGTGACCGGATGGCAAAAGGTGACCGTTGTGGGTCTAATCATTGGGTTAGATAGAGTAGTTAAGCTAGTAGCAACTAGAGGAACATTGCATTAAGTTGCAGGGTAAGAGAGTTATTAGAGGCCCTAGCCAATGGTAAAGGGAATATTCTAGACTAGTGGAGGTGCACATGGAAGGTCAACAGACACATGTGCATATGGAAGGTCAACATACATATGTGCATATGGAAGGTCAACAGACACATGAACACATGGATGGTCAACAGACACAGGTGCATATGGAAGGTCATCCATTATGACCCCCTTCACAAGCTATAAAAGATAAACCCCTTCACAGCCATCTATTATCTATCTTTCACCCAATCAGAGTTGTTCCAGCTAGCCCTAAGCTCTTCACCTATCTTTTGTCTAGATTGCCATCTAAGCTTCACAATGGAAATGCACGAGTGGACAGAGCCATCTTTATATCAGTTGTTTGGAGATAAAGAAAGTTTGTTATTCTCCTCTTATCTATTGTGTACTCTCTATCTCTTTCTCAGATTCTGTTTGCTGCGCTGTGTAATGTTTTACATGGTATCAGAGCCTAGGGGGCTCTAGGGATCCAAGAGTGTGCAAGCGGCAAAGGCTTCAACAGCAAAGAGGAACAATGTCATCTTTCGTAAGCGGTTCTGACACATCAAGAAGTGGTGCAGGAGGTGGTGTTGCTATACCAACTATTCAAACACTGAGGATTCGTACACCAACCTTCAACGAAGGCAAGTTAGATGGTACAAACTACACCTTGTGGAAGTTCAAAATTACAACTATCCTTGATTCTTATGAGCTTTTGGAGACTGTGCTGGGGACTGATGTAGAACCATAGCCTACCCCTGACCCATCAAATTCTAGTGTGATGATTTCTCCGAATGTAGATCTTCTACAAGCTTGGAACTGAAGGAATGCAGATGCATTGTGTGCCTTAATTACAAGCTGTTCTGACAGTGTTCTAACTTTGATTCAACATGCAACCAAAGCATCAAAGGCTTGGAATGTACTGAGGATTTAGTATGAAACACAAAACCAAACAAGGATTCAAAACTTGGAGAATCAACTAGTAGCAGAGAAGTTTGCTAAAGGAGAGACGATTGAAGCATTCATCACTCGAATTAAGAATCTGCACGACCAGATGGCTGGCGTTGGGATACAAAATACTAGCGAAGAGCTAGCTCGGAGGTGTCTTCGGATTTGTCTACAAAAGTTTGATGGACTAGTAACTGCCCTTAATACTAAAGTTAGACCTCAAGCTTTTACTTTTGAGGAGTTTTGTGCATTATTGATGGAGGAGGAGTTGAGGCTGAAAGCCCGAGAAAGAAGCAACAATGGAGATACTGCATTCTCTGCCAATACAAAAGGCAAAGGTGGTTCCTCCACCAAAAATGACGGGGACAAAAAGAAGAAGGGCAGTAAGAAGAAGTTTCAAGGAGAGTGCTTCTACTGCAAGAAGAAAGGACATTGTTGAGATGGCAAGCTCAACACATGCGGACATTGATGATGGACCGCCTGACTAGATGGTTCCGCACGTCTAAACTTAGCACGTTGGTGGTCATTATGATACTCACATGGCCACTGACTTATCATTTATTATATTTAGTTTGTTACACCTACCTACAGTTGGCAAAGACATAGCGCCAATCAATTAGTGTAGTCAGTTATGCACTGTTTGACTTAGTAGGCCACTTGCCTTTATGTTGTATCATATGTATACTTTGTGTACATTATATAGTGTGTGGTAGAAGAAGAAGAAACTAGCAAGAAAACGTTTTGGCCTCCATCTCTCTTCTTGTGTTTTTGAGTGAGCTTCCTCTTGTGTATATAGTGTGTATTTGGTGCAACAGCTCAAGCAAGTCTCCCCACCACGCGATTCTTGACATGGTATCAAAGCCGTGCCACTAAGAAAGGCTCATTTCGAAGGTTGAAGCAAAGGAGAAGAAGCAAGGTTTGAGCAAGCAAGCAATGGGTAAGAAGCTCTCCCATTCTTCCACTCTCTCTCTTGGATAGTGCCTATGGAGGCATCACAAAAATCTCAGATTACTGTGAGATTTGGTGTGCAAGCAGATCATAGTTTATTCTGCAAACTAGCCCTTTAGGGCTTTTTCGCAGTTATTTTGGGCATCTGAGGCTGTTTCAGGCCCTGTTTTAGAGCTGCAAGGTTGCAGATAGCAGTTTCAAGGTACACTGTGATTTCGGTTGTATTGACCGAAAGGGGTATACAAGTTACACATTGCGAATCTGTAATTTTTGAGGTGTTTGCGAGAAGCTAACATAAGGTCTATCTGCAAACATGTTGCAGATTACATGTACTATTGAGCAATTAGTGAAAAAGGTTGCTTGGTGTAGTGCTGTGCACGTGTTGTGAAAGATTGCAAAAGACTAGCTTGCTGTGCTGTATCATTGTTTGTGATCATGGCAGAGAATATTGGAAATCCCATTATTGAGAATCTCAACAAGAACAACTACCCTTCATAGAAGTTTCATGTGACGAACTTCCTCATAGGAAAGGGTGTTTATGAATTTGGTTCAAGTAAAGAAAATGAGCCAGAGCTCGGTATCCCTCCAACTGCAAATGAGTTAAAAGCATGGAAAGAGTGGAATGCAAAAGACAAAAAGGTGATGTACTGGCTATTTCCAGTTATTGATAATACTATGCTAGGACATATCAAGAATGTAGAAACTTCACATGCAGCTTGGAGACTTTTTGAGAGCATGTTTTCAGTAAATACAAAGGCACAAAAGATTAAACTCAAGCAAGAGTTGAATGCCTTAAAGAAAGGAAAAATGTATGTCAATGAGTATGTGTTGAAGGTGAGGAGCATTGCAGATGCTTTAGTAGCGATTGATGCAATGCCTGATGATGATGATCTGGTTTCATCCACTCTGAGTGGTCTTAACAATGACAAGGCATGCAAATCATTTGTTACTTTAGTATATGTACGGAAGCCATTTCCAGATTTTGATGAGCTAATCTCTCTCATGATTACTAAAGAGATCAATATTCAGGGTGATTCGTCTGAAAGAAATGGTGAACAGGTCTAAGCATTTTACTCGAGTTCAGAAAGGGGATGTGGTAGATCCTCTTCGAGAGGCTATGGTATGGGACGTGCTGGTGATAACCAGCAAAACAGGTTCAATTAAGAGTTTGGTGAAATGCAGGTTTCTGGAGGCAAGGGAGCCCTAGAGGAAGAGGTGGCTGGCAGAATAATAGAGGTTCTGGAAATTTTGCTATTGTTTGCTATTATTGTGGCAAAACAAGCCATATTGCAATCCATTGCTATGCAAAGAAGGCTGACATTCATAGTGGTAAATTACAGCAAGGAAACTATGCATTGTCTTCATGATAGAATGAAGATAAAAATGAGCGTCTGTTTGTTATGTAGCATATGATGAATGTAGTTACAGGAAAGGGAACACATGATGATATATGGTATGTCGATTCAAGTACATCTAATCATACGACCAGTCATGTTGAATTGTTTGGAGAGATGCAAGACTTACAAAATCCAGGTTATGTGCAGATAGGTGATGATTCATGCCACCCAATTTCACACATTGGAAAGATTCCCTTGTCCTTGCATGATGGCTAGACAAAGAGTTTGACAATATGTATTACATGTGCCATCAATTACAAAGAATCTAGTATCTGTTGGCCAAATGGTAGAGCAAGGTTTGCAGGTCCGATTCAATGCAAAAGGTTGTTTTGTAGAAGACTTTAATGATAAGTACATGTTGGTCACAAAAGGAAGTAGAGTTGGTCGAATGTTCACTTTAGATGCTGGAATTCCTACAATGGATGCTGTTGTGTATGCTAAAGGAAAATGAGTAGTTGCAGATATTGAAATATGGCATAAACGTATTGGACATGCAAATGTGCAAAGGCTGAAATTAATGCAGTCCATAGGATTGGTTGCAGGGTTGCCTTCTTTTAGAGTTGCAGAATTGCATAAAGTTTGTGAAGCATGCCAATTTGGTAAAAGCAGGCAAGACAACCCTTCTTGCATGATAGAGAAGTGAGTAGAAAAATACTTGATGTAGTGCATACAGATGTTTGGGAGCCTACACAGAATGTATCTCTTGGTGGTAGCAAATACTTTGTCACATTTATTAATGATTGTTCAAGGAAGTTATGGATATACTTCATGAAGGAAAAAAGTGATGTGTTTCAGCACTTCAAATCTTTTAAGGCATTTGTTGAAACAGAAATAGGCTTAAAAGTAAAGTGCTTGAGATCAGATGGAGGGGGAGAGTACCTCTCCAATGATTTCAGTGGCTTCTTGAGGACTCATGGGATAAAGAGACAATTTACAGGTATACCCCAAAACAAAATGGTATTGCAAAAAGAAAAAACATGCATATTGCAGATGTTGCATGGGCATTAATGGCTGAAAAGAATATTCCCAAACATTTTTGGTCTGAGGCTATCCATACATCTGTTTACATTATGAACAGAACTCCCATAGTTGCAATTCATGGGATGACTCCTAAAGAATGCTTTACTGGCAAGAATCCTAATGTATTGCACTTGAAGGTATTTGGCTGTGTTGCATACATTCATGTGCCAGATGAGCTACGAAAGAAGCTTGATCCAAAGGCAGAAAAATGTGTTTTTATTGGATACTCTTTAGAGAAAAAAGGTTATCGATGTTATAACCCTGTCAATAGGTGAGTTCAGAGTAAGTAGGGATGTTATCTTTGATGAGATGGGAAGTTGGTATACACCTGCTGGTGATGTTTTGGATGATGATAATGATCAGGACAGCTATGTGCAGAAAGATAAACAAGAATCATGGAGTCTTAGTGGACCAGAAACATCATCTGGTATACACCTACAGTGAGCCCTTGGTTTGGGAGACTAAGGAGTAGCCCCACATCTTTAGGTGGATCTATAAGTGTTGTAAGGAAGGACAAAGGAAAGAAGAAAGTGTTGGATGGTAATGATGCATCTACCAGTCATTCGGGATTGGATGGAGATTCTAGTGGTTTGGAGAGCTTGGATGATGAGCTTGGTATTCCTTCAGTCAGAACACCAGGTGTATAGAGAGCTCATAGTAATGTAAAGGCTCCATTGAGTGATCTGGTGGTACGCAGATCTAGCAGTGTCAGATACCCTGTTAAAAGATTTGGTTTTGAAGGTTATGTAGCTCATCATTATGATTATATGGTGAAACTAGTTGAGAATGTTAAGCCCACTTGTTTTGAGGATGTTGTTGGTCATGCTCATTGGGATGCAATAATGGATGAGGAGATGGCTACATTGGAAGCCAATAAGACTTGGGATTTGGAACCCTTACCTAAGGGTAAGAAAGCTATTGGTTGTAAGTGGGTTTACAAAGTCAAGCATAATGTAGATGGTTCAACTAGCAGGTATAAAGCTAGGCTGGTTGCAAAAGGCTATGCTAAAACATATGGCTATGAAGAGAAATTCAGTCTAGTTGCTAGGATGGCAACTGTTAGATGTGTGATTGCCTTGATAGTAGGAAAAAGTTGGCATTTGCAGCAAATGGATGTTAAGAATACCTTCTTGCATGGTGAATTGCAAGAAGAAGTGTATGTGAAGCAGCCAGCAAGTTATGAGGATTTAGAGCATGCCACATATGTGTGCAGGTTAAAGAAGGCACTCTATGGGTTGAAGCAAGCACCTAGAGCATGGTCTGACAAGATTGGAGAGTATCTTGTCAATCTTGGATTTTGTATTTCTGATGTTGATCACTCACTTTATGTGAGAAAGGGAGATGTAGGTTTCATCATCATAGTCATCTATGTGGATGACTTGATTATTACAGGTGACAGTGACAATGGGATTGCTGAAGTTAAGGACTTCTTGAAGAAGAAGTTTGAGATGACAGATTTGGGTGAGTTGAGATACTTTCTTGGTATTGAGGTGATCACATGTGATGATGGTATATGGCTGTCCCAAAAGCAGTATGGCTTGGATATGATAGCATATAAGCCTCTTTTAGTACCGTTGGAATAAAATGTGAAGTTGAGTGCTAATGTTGGGGATGAGATAGAAGACCCTACTATGTTCAGGAGGATACTAGGGAGTTTGATTTACATGACTATCACAAGGCCAAACTTGAGTTATGATGTTGGCCTTGTCAGTCAGTTTATGTAGATGCCTAGAAAGCCTCATTTGGATGTAGTTAGACGTATATTGAGGTATGTGAAGTCCACTTTACATTATGGACTTTTTTATGAGGCAGGTAAGGACGTACAAGTATTTGGATACACAGATGCAGATTGGGCTAGTAGCATGTTAGATAGAAGATCTACGAGTGCATTCATGTTTTCCATTGGTAGTGCAGCAGTTACATGGAGCAGCAAAAAACAACCTACAATTGCTTTATCGAGTACAGAGGCTAATTATAGAGGTGCTGCTATGGCGGCATGTGAGGTGGTCTAATTGTCATTTATTATGACAACATGAGCAGCATATAACTAGCTAGGAATCCAATGTTCCATGCTAGGACAAAACACATTGAGATGCACTACCACTTTGTGAGAGAGAAGGTACTTGCTGGAGAGATTGACTTGGTATATGTCAGCACACAGGATCAGATAGCTAACATTTTCACAAAGGCATTGGATCCAGAGAAGCTTCGAAAGTTATGAAGCTTACTTGGAGTTGTAGAGATAGAGTTGAGCTTGAGGGGGAGTGCTGAGATGGCAAGCTCAATACGTGTGGACATTGATGATGGACCGCATGGCTAGATGGGTCCGCACATCTATACTTAGCACGTTGGTGGTTATTATGATACTCAAATGGCCACTAGCTTTTCACTTATTATATTTAGTTTGTTAGACCTACCTACAGAGCTGGCAAAGACATAGCGCTAGTCGATTAGCGTAGTTGGTTATGCACTGTTTGACTTAGTAGGCCACTTTTCTTTATGTTGTATCATATCTATACTTTATGTACATTATATAGTGTGTGGTAGAAGAATAAGAAACTAGCAAGAAAACATTTTGGCTTCCATCTCTCTTCTTATGTTCTTGAGTGAGCTTCCTCTTGTGTATATAGTGTGTGTTTGGTGCAGCAGCTCAAGCAAGTCTCCCCACCACGTGATTCTTGATAGACATGCAATCGCAGATTGTCGTGTCAAGAAGGTAGATGAAAAGAATGGTACCCTTAAAAGTAAAGGAAGAGATACAACCAATACCACTAAAGCAGAGTTGTTATGAGGAAGTGTGCTCCTTGGCACAAGAAGAATCTACCACTAACTCATGGGTGTTGGATAGTGGGGCCTCCCGCCAACAAGAAAGGTCTATATAGTTCTATGCATCCTCTATGAGAATCCATCACTATGACGGTTGGAAATGATGCAAAATGCCCTGCTACGGGCATATGTACTATTTCTTTTGTTGTTGCAAATGGTGCAGTAAAAAATCTTTCAAATGTGTTGTATGTTCCTGAAATTAGGAGAAATCTATTATCAGCTGTGCTGCCATAATTGATCTTGGTCATGAAGTGAGGTTCAAGAAGACAGGTGCAGAAATTCTTGACAATGCTGGCAAAATTGTTGGCAAAGGAGAAAGAAAGAACAACCTGTATGAGCTAAGTGCTCTTACAACCACCGTTGGAGTGGGCACAAGTAAGCTTTCGCATGAAAGGTTTGGACACATTGGATTTGCAGTGTTGAAGGAGATGCAAAAACAAGGTATGGTTGCTCAGCTACCTACAGTGACTGAATTGAAGGAACCATGTGAAGCTTGTATGATGGGCAAGCAACAGAGAAAGGCATTTCCACAGGAAAGCAAGAATAGAGCACAGGCTCCTCTAGAGTTGGTGCATGCTGACTTGTGTGGTAAGATGCCTACACAATCCTTGGGGGGATCTTCTTATTTTATGTTGATTGTCGACGACTACAGTAGGAAGATGTGGGTGTACTTGCTTTGTGATAAGTCTCAAGCTTTTGGTAAGTTTAAAGAATGGCTAAAACTTGTTGATAATGAACAAGAAAAAGTGTGAAGAAATTTAGAACAGATGGTAATGGTTAGTTCAACTCAAAGGAGTTTGAAGAATTTTGCAAGAGCAAAGGGATTAAGCATCAATTTACGATGCCTCACACACCTCAACAGAACGGTGTTGTGGAATGCAGGAATTGCACCATTGTGGAGATGGCAAGATGCATGCTAAAGGGCAAGGGATTGCCTAACCTTTTTTGGGTTGAAGTTGTTAATACTACAGTCTACATTCTAAATCGGAGCTACACAAAGGCTCTCAAGGAAAAAACACCTCATGAGGCTTGCACTGGTAAGAAATCATCTGTCTCACATTTCAGATTTTTTGGATGTGAATGTTATGCACATGTTCCAGATGAGAAGAGAAACAAGTTAAAACTAGAAAAATAGAAAATGTATCTTCTTGGGTTATAGGGATGAGTAGAAGGCTTACAAATTATATGACCAAGAGGCAAAGAAGATCATCACGAGTCATGATGTGGTGTTCAAGGAGGAGCCACATACAATGGAGGAGGAGAAGGCAAGTTCTTCCACTTTATCATCAAGCAAAGAAGTAGTCCACTATGAACCTGTCCCGAGAGCTGTCCCTATCCTTAAGGAGGAGGAAGCATCATCTTCAGATGATGAGGAAAAAGTTCACCAACCTGACATCACCCCACCGAAAAATTCATTGCCGCATTGGGTGAAGCAACTCTATGACCACAATAATCCTATGCTTGCATCTATTGAGGAGAAGGCAGATGGACCAAGGAGGTCTCGGAGAATAGAGGAGTAAAGGAGGGCTTCTGTTCACATAGTCAATATGGCCTTGATGGCTGAGATTATGAAAGAAGTAAAGGAGCCAACTAACTTAGAAGAAGCACTTGTAGATCCAGCATGGAAGGCAGCTATGCAAGTCGAGTATGACAGCATAATGAAGAATGACACTTGGGAGCTAGTGGATTGGCTAGCAAAGCGGAAGGTTATTAGCACCAAGTGGATTTGAAAGGTAAAGTACAAGGTTGATGGTACCTTAGAAAAGTAAAAAGCCAGAATGGTTGCCCAGGGATTTTCACAGGTTGAAGGGTTTGATTTTCAAGAGTCATTTGTCCCAACTGCCAAAATGACCACTATTCACACAGTACTTGTAGTGGCCGCCCACAAGTAGAGGCCAGTTTACCAAATGGATGTTCAATCAGCATTCTTAAATGCTGACCTCAAGGAGCAGGTGTACCTGACTCAATCACCAGGGTTTGAGACTCTCCATTCTAAGAACAAAGTGCGTAAGCTAAAGAAGGCATTGTATGGGCTAAAACAAGCCCCCAGAGCATGGTACCAGCGGATATATAAGTTCTTTTTAAGCTTAAACTTCAAAAGATGTGCCTCAAATGCTAACTTGTATGTTTACAGGGATGGTAAAAAGTCTGTAGTAATTGTCCTATATGTGGATGACCTTCTTATTACAGGTGACTATGAAGATATGATCAACCAAACTTGAAAGGCTTTGAGTTCTGAGTTTGAAATGATAGACTTAGGCTTGCTGCACTATTGTTTGGGGATTGAAGTCTGGAAAGAGCCAGGAAGGATCTTCATCTCTCAGAAGAAGTATGCATGGGAGATCTTGAAGGCGTTTGGCATGACCAAGTGCAAGGAGATAGCTACACCTATGGAGATGAATGCAAAGTTATCCATTGAGGATACATCTACTTGTGTAACACTAGACCAGATATCAGTTTTGTTGTTGGTGTTTTGATCAGGTTTTCAAACAAACCTCATGAGAGTCATTGGAATGCTGGGATGCGGGTGCTCAGATACTTGAAGGAAACTCTTGACTATGGTATCACATACAGTTCCATAACTTCTCTTGTGGGCAATTCTGACTCAGATTGGGCAGGAGACAGTGATTCCAGGAAGTCTATTTTTGGTTATTGTTTCTTTTTAGGTTCAAGAATTTTCTCTTGGATTAGTAAGAAGCAGCCAATAGTGGCATTGTCTTCTACTGAAGCAGAGTACAAGGCACGCTCCCCTCTATTTCTCCTTGTTTTTGAGGAAAAAAACCTTTTGAGTGGGGATGGATTGTAACAAGTGGGATACACACCGACTAGGGTTGAGATACCTCGTCACACAGACCGGGGTATTTAAGGTGTAAGAGCCCCAGATTAGGGCAACCAATTATTATCAAGATCATACTCTTCACCTTCATCTCCAGCTTCCATGGCTTCCTCCTCCCTTCTCTCTTTCTCTCTCTTCTTCTCGTCTTCTTCCTTCTTCTTGTTCTCTTTCTCTCTCCTCAGCCCTTCTTCTCTCTCCTCTTAGCTTCTTTTATTATGTCAAATGACATTAATCTCGGACCTATGATTAAGAAAAGCAACACAAAGAGTTTCATACTTTTCTATTTTCATTATTGTTTCAATCATAACCCTTGCCCAATGATTTCTTGTGTACTGACTCTAAGGAAGAAAGCCTAGAGTCTCTTGCCCATATGGTTACATTTGCCTTACTCCACTATGCATATTGCTATAGGCCAATGCATTTTCAAAAAAAAAATTCTATTTCTAACATGCTACCCACTGATTAGGATCATCCTCCATTGATAAACTAACAATTACATCATGCTCAAATTCAACCCAAATGCCCAATAAGTCAGTTTTCTCTTCAAATCGTATTACTGTAGCAATGCACTACTAGTATCACCAATATACAAATACTTACTCTTAATTATGTCAATGATTTTATCATGGATATTACCACTAGTGATACCAAGCACCTCTCCCAATGTGAATTTCACCTGACTCTTTAAAATCCATTCTTTAAGCATCTTCTTGAGATTTGTGGATGTCTCAATATTAGACTGCAACTTATATCTTGGTTGCTTGCTCTTCTTGTTTCTCTCTTGTTTACTATCCTCTTTCTACTCTTGCCCAACCTCTTCCATAATATGCTTGGGAGGTGGATAATTTGTAGCTTTAGGCTAATCCACACTTCTTCTTTTTTCACTCTCTTAGATATCCCTACATTCTTTTCATCTCCATTCCATTTCTCTTCCACAAGTACATCTGTATTTTGCACTTTTGCTAAATATGCATACATTAAATATGCATCTATCATTGATTCTAAGCCAGTCATGTCTTGAATGTCTTGCCTTACATGATATATTTCACTGTTAATAGCTTTCCTCTTTTCAGATGCATGCAAAGTATGTGTTCATATTGCAACCTTCAGACCACGGCCAGGGGCATTCTATCCAACTATAGACCAAAAATAGTAGCATATATAACCATAGAAGCATTTCAGATAGCCAATTCTTCCAACAACTTTTGCAAACCTTCCTTTCCGAAATTCAAAGCAAGAGGCAATCCCATTTCTTCTATATAGCTCTTGCCATCTTTCCAAAAGATGAGCTATCGTACCAAGGTCTCTTGATAGTAGCACAATCCTTCCTTTCATATTGCAAAGTATCATAACACATATATATTTTCCATGGCTTAGGGGATACTACACACCGTCCCCTTCCTCTTGTCCTTTCTCATCCAATTTTGTGACTTTCAATTGAAGATCCTACATTCCTTTGACCAATTCATCTAATATATCTTACCTAAAAGTGGGAATAGTAGGTGCAACCATAGGATTAGCCATAGAAGCAGGTGACTTATTAGATACATTAACTATTTTTCTTGTAACATTAGGAAAGCTAGATACATGCAATCTTTCTCTTCTTTGCTTTTTCACCAGTGCACTAATAGTATCCTTAACATGACTCCACTCTATTTTAAGCCATGTCTCTCTTGTCTAATACTCTAACAAATCATCAAGCTTCTCTTGAAGCTTAGGATCTGCTGCTTGTAGAAACAATTCAATTTTTTGACTGGCAAGAGCTTGTTGTTCTATAAGATCTAACTGCCAAAATTGACTTTCAAATTCTTGTAATAACTCTTTAGCCATCAGACCCTTATTGGGTTTTATAACCTACTCTTGGAAAGCCTCATGGGCAATCAAACTTACGTCTTCAATGCAAAATTCTTCCCTAACTCACTTCTTGAAAGCTACCCAATTAGCATCCTACATGTACAAATTGGTAACTCAGGCTTTCAATTCATGTACAGTGATCTATACAAAATAGTAGCTCCATGTGAGTTGAGCCACCCCAAAGAACTCCATCTTTTCAGCACAAGTATGAAAATTTGCAGATACATAGTTGTCATTAAACAACTTCATCTCATGCTCTACTGCCAACAAAGCATTCATCACAATAGTTTTTATTTGAGTAGAAGCTTGCATCACCTATTTTTGTTGTTCTACCTACATAAGTATGTTCATATTTTGCACTAACTGCTGCAAAACATCACTAGAAACTGTGCTTGAAGGTTCTCCCATCATGCATTTTCTTCCAACAACTTTCACATTGGCTTCACTGATATTGGGGGGGGGGGGGGGTTTAGTCAAAAGATTGTATCCACTAGGGACTAAACAAATCTTAAGAATGTTGAAAATCAAGTTCTCTTCAAGACATTTCCATACCTCATGAATCAATCATAAAACCTTCTACCAAGTTTTCCAAAGCCTTTACACAAGATGAAGACAAACCTCAATGATTCAAACTCTGCATGTTTTACATGTAAACTCTACTTTACATCTAAGAAAAAGATTCCAAGCAATCCAAATTTCAATAGGTTTAGGTAATTTTTTTGTGGGATAAGCCCAAGTACTTCTCTAGGAGCACTATATATTGATATAACCTAAGAAGGGAAACAAAAGCCTTGTATGGGACTCCAAATACACTTCTACCCTGTGTATTCCTAGTTATTATAGCAATCATAAGTTGATTGTTTGATGGCTAAAATCCAAGAAAAATGGTTTTTGGATTATCTATACAATGTCTATTACTACTCCGTAGTAATCTCCAAGCATTAGATCTCCTAGAAACACAATATTAGTGAGTTTGGGAATCTCCCAATTCCCAAATTTTTGAATCCTAAAAAGGTGACACACAGATAACATGCCCATAAGTTTCTCAAAACCATATGATGTGACCTATCATTAGAAAGCCCTTGAAAAATGGAATCTATTGAGCTATAGAGCGCTCGATTTGGAGTCATAGTGTTCAAGTTATGAGAAATCCAAATATTTGACCACGTGTCCCAAACTTATGGAAAATTCCCATATTTCCCAATATTGTGTTTAGAGCTCTCCAAAATACTAGCTTCTACTCTATTGCTCAAATGGAAAATCTAATGGTCTTGCTATCTCTGAAAGGGAGGTAAAACCCAAGGACGATGGATTAAGAGAGAAGTTTTTAGTTTTTTGCATAAGGTAATTGGAAAGAAGGCTAGAAGACATTAGAATAGCCATGGATAAGTTAAAGGCATCCAATGCGTATCCAAGCTTCATAATAATAAACAATTTGATAAGAGACATAGACTCTAACCAAAAGTCGTAGTTGGAAAGTAACTTTTGGCTTGGCTATATATTAGAGGATCATTGTAGTGTATAAGTTCCTGGTGACACAAGACACTTCTAGAGATGAAAATATGCTTTGTGTGTAAAAGATATAGCAAGTGGTGGATTCTAGTATATAGATGATTAAGCTTGGATATGTAACTTATGTAACTTAAGAAATTTGGAAGAAAATTAGGATTTATGCACAAGGCTGGTTGCAGCATATAAGTATCAACAATGGGTGAAACAGGAAGAGAAAGAATAAAGGAGGTGAGAAGAGAAAGAAGTAAGAAGATAGACAGACGAGACATTTCAGATGTGGAAAGAGAAGAAATGAAGCATGCATATGCAACTAGAGGAGGACCAACTTATATAGGAGACACATGATTTTGCCCATACTTCATTACTTCCTATTAAGGTTGAGTGTAGATATGCTATGGATGATTTTGATGAGCCTACTAAGGTTTTGCATATTTATGCACTGGATGCCTATATAGAGACTAGTGATGTTTTAAGTTGCCATTCAGATGATGTCTATACATATACTATTGATGCTTTGAGTCACTGTACTAATGATGTCTCTCCTATTTTATGTGATGCAATGAAGCAAACGGAGATTGTAGAGAGTATTGATGCGTTAGGTGGCCATATTGCTAATGTCTTGGAAGAGCCTATAATGGAGAAGATAGCCCTTAAATATGTAGATTATGAATATTTTCTTAGTGCATATAAAGATGCTTATGTAGCTCATGTTTTACTTGATGCAAGGACTTAGAGGGAGATTTGTGATTTGCTTGATGCACATGATTTGTAGTACACAATTGCAAACTATGAGACAGTTTTATGAGCAAGAGGTTATGCGGATAAACAATACTTGATGTGATGCTCCATTGGTGGAGAATGTTTTAGATGCTTTGTTTGATGCCCTGATAGGAAATGCAAAGAGACTTTGGGATTTGGCATGCTTTGATGTTTTGAGTGATGGTTAGAGTTTGTTGGATGCAGTTAACGCTCAAAGTATGTTGGATGTTGTGGAAAGAAAGTGATTCTATAAGTAGTTTCCCCTGCACTAGATTAAGAAGCACATTGCTTGTTGCTTTGTATTTGTTGATGGATATATTTCAAGTATGTATATCTAGGTTCAAAAGCCTTGAGTATAAGAGACCCACCCAAGGCCTTATGACCTAGGAGCAGGTGCTTGGTGTGGTGCTAGAGTTGTGGCGATGACTGTGATTTTAATGTATGATCCATGTGGATGGATGCTTTTGTACATGATGATTAGAATAACTAACTATTTGGGTGTCTAAATGGGTGGATGCACTGATGGCACATCTAGAGGATGTGTAGATTTGGATGGGGTGGATGTTGTACTGATCATCTTACAATGTGTGAAAGCTCTAGCTGGTAGAATACATATATACATAAATCTTCATTTTCGCAAGCTATGGTAAGATGAGGGCTATCTTAGAAGGATAAAGGTGGCTTTTAAAGGCAATGATGGATCTTTGAGTGTGTCTACAATGGTTAGTTGTGTGAGCAAAGTGAGGAGCATTGCCAATTCCAAAAGGATCCAAGAAAAAGTGAAATTGAGTTCATGAGCATCATCTTTATACTTGTTGTGATTGACATGTAATAATGATTAAATTCTTGAGCACAATTATCAGCAATGAGACAATCAACAATAGTTGAAACCTTGAAGGGTGGAAAGACATAAAGAAATCCTAAGTTATAAGCTTGCTTTAAGATAACTTTAGGTATACATTTTGTTTATAGGGCTTGAAGGTACCAGTTGTCCCAAAAAGCACAAGAAAAAACACATACTTTGAGGATGAAAGGGGAGTCTCTATTGGGAGAAAAAGAGAAAGAGCTCCAAAACAAGATAGGGGATCATTGCTTCTGTTCATTGTTAGAAGGATGGAGAGGAGAGCCATGTATTCACAAAAGGAGACTTGATAATATTCAAAAAACAAGGCTTGACAAGGAAACTAGTGGCAAGTAGTGTGAGTGAATAGGATCCATGATGATCATATGAGAATGTGAGCCACCTAAACAACTTCTTCCACTCAGAATTGAATCTATATTGAAGAGATGGACCAACCATAACTAGGATGAAGGTATCCAAAAGGGATTTTTTTGAGCGGAGAAGAATAGTCAACCTACAATGTGTGATGGAAGGTGCAAGCTTGTATAATAAAGTTGAAGAAATGTTGTTTATAACCTCTGAGAGAGGAGTCTTATGGACTCTAATGCTAGGAATGATGTATCCACCCAATGCAGTCCATAGGGACTATTCCTACCTCTATCCTTAGACACAAAAAATATCCCAATGTAGTGCATTAAATCTGCAATGGCCATAGAGAGTGCCTCAAATGATAGTTCAACCACAAGAGAAGTGACCTCAAACAGTTCTCCCAATGGAAAATTAAAAACAATGAAGCCCTACAATCTAAACCAACAACTAGCTATTCCAATAGGATATCTGAATATGAATCAAAATATAGGACCCTCTACATCAACCCAACCATTCTATGTGATGATTACAAAGACTCCCTAGAACCCTACTCCAACTTCTCTAGGAGGAGAAAATCTGAAGGACTATTTGTCCAGTTACAAGCATCAAGAAAGAGCTAATGGATGTGATTACATAATAGCTACAGACATTGCAAGTGAATACTGCTAGCATATCCAACATTGCAAGAGCAAGAAGAGATGTGATGCTATCAAACACATGGTGTGGAAAGTGCCATCATTTGGGACATTTAGCCATTAAATGTATCCGAAAGCCAACTATCCCTAGAACATTGTATTCTTACTACCTAAGGCAAAACCTTACAGAAAATATTTGCTCTTTGAAAAAGATGCATGAAAGGAGAAAGAAAGACCAAGAACTAAGATTCAACATGTTAGAATCCAAGACGACAACCCAAGACTCAACTTGTTGGAAGCCTAGAGAATTTGGTCCAAGGAGATTTACCGCCCAAAGTTATAGAGGAAGACAGTAAAAAATGAAAAGTGGAATGCTGCAAATATTGAGAAAAGGGTCATATCTCCCCAAATTTCCCAAACCCTAGAAGGTCCATGGAGTGCAATCCCATATATATTCGATGTAAAGGATAAGGCCATATTGCTTAAGACTACCCTATTCTAGGCCCCATACAAAGGCTAATACTGCTGATAGCCAATAGAAAGCTCAAGAGCCAACCTCCAAGTTGGTGGAATTAGAGATTGGTGTACTTACACATGCCAATAAAAGAGAACCAAGAGTTTTGAAAGAGAACGTTCCACCAAAAACTATGAAGTTCAAGATCCCAATAGAGCTACAAAGTAGTAGAATACAAGATAGTAACTTTTAGAGCAATTTAATGCCATAGAAGGATAGAGATCCAATCTTTGAAAGTAATTTAAAAGTATTCTCATGCGAAGACATGGGTTAAGAATTGCTCCTCCAACTATAACTAAGTTCAATAAGGCCTCAGAGCTTGTAAAACAAGTGGATGTAATCGACACATTCCTAGATCCTAGCACTCCAAAGATTAGTGTCTAGATAGAATGCTATTTCATTGTAAGTGCATTGATTGATGGAGGTTCCTTAGTGAACATAATGAATAATATAACAATTAACTGTCTAGATCTACAAGGCATGTAATCTACTCAGTGGCTCATGTGATTACCTGATCAAAGTAGAATCAAGCCTTTGGACACCCTTCCTTACATAAAGGCCACAACTACTAAAAGAGATTACTGGATGATATACCTGGTGGTAAGGCTAAACTCTTTTGGAGTATCTCACCCTCTCTTTCTCAAAATACCATGGTTGTTTGAAGCTTGAGTAAGGATTGATTAGTTCAAAGGAACCCTAACAATAGGTAGGGGATAAAATAAAGTCGTATTGAGGTTGTATGGTGCTCAAAAAGGACATGGGTCCAACTCTACAGAGATCTCCTCTGACCCTTCCAACAAAGATGTAGATGGAACATCGGAAAAAGAAGATATAGTTGAAAGTTTTTTCTCAAAGAAAATAAAAGCAAAGTCCCTAACAGTTAGCACCATAAGCCATCTCTTGAAAGCTACAAAGATGTTGTTGAAGGGTGAATATTTTTACTTGAATGAAGAATGACTTTTGAAATTACCTTTGACAATGAGATAGAAACATGGATGTATTAGTTTCTATGATACATGGCCACAATAGAGTCAAATACAGAAGCCCAAGCTGATATAGAGGTAGAAGCATATACCATTATACAAAAGCACAAGCAGAAGATGCAACAGAGAGCTTATTCTTCCCATATAGGGCCCTTTTAGGTGCAGAATTAGAGATAGAAGGGAAAGATGACAAAAAAGAAGATCAATATTTAAAAAGTGAAGAGTAAGAATTTATTCAATAAAAAATGGATATAAATGATGATGAAGTCCTAGAGATTTCAGAAGCTAAAGAGCCCCTTTTATTGGATGGCATGACAATGGTCCCTTTTGGCCTATTCAATGGTCCTCTAAGTGTGAAGATGTACAATACGTGGATTAAGAAAAACAAGCTTTCCTTTCATAGTAGTTCTTGTCCCCTTGAGCTGCCTTTCTCAAGAGAAGATGCTAATGATGCCCCTTGTCAACAAGCACTAGATCCACCAAAGTGACTGGCCAAAGACCAAGCCACTTTTACCCAGGTTAACAAGCCAACTCCTAAGAGTTGTTGCACTAAACAGGTGATTGTTGCTACTAACAATGCTAATTTGGTTTAGTCTTCCATTAATTGTATGGCGTTTTGTTTGTAGTAGTCCAACTACAAATATTATACGCTTCAATAAATTAATTAGGCACTAGAATGCTAAACCTAAGATAACTACGGTTTCCCTCCATCTTTCAGGAGCGGCTTCTCATAAATTTCTCCTGCCAACTAGTGGCGGTTTATCCAGGAAATTTTGGTGTTTGACTTTAAGAAGTTTGTTTCATGTAACAAATCCCTTGGATCTATTTAAATATCTCCATTTAAATTCCTTTGTATATTTATCTTCTTCAACTGATTAAAATTATTTCATTTTATTTATTTAATTAACAACAAACATTCAAATCAAAACAATCTAACGTTCTAAAAACCATAACTTTTATCCCTTGATAAACGTCTCCCCACTTCGTACCGCAATTTCGTCGTTGCTTTTAAGTGTTTAAATATTTAATTTATTTTATGAGAATAACGTCCTTTCTTTCTCTTCTATTATTAAACATCAATCAGAATAAAACAAGCTCTTTCATACTCTCACGTGTCCACATTCATAATTTATTTTAAATTCCCATATCACCCTTTAATTTATCAATGAGTCCTAGTAGCCCTCCACTCCATGTATTTAAGAAATTGGTTGTAAAATGAATAACATGTAAAAATTTAATATAGATGCTTAGGCTTTTTCCCCCATGCCATCCAATCATTAAATTATTTGATTTTATTTTGTTTTAATTTAAACTAAATTTTATAACTGCAACCTAACATTAGTAGTTATTAAAAAGTGTTGTTAAACTACTTATTTGTAACTTCCCATGTTTCATAAATGTTCACACCACGTATAATCTCTCCTTTCAAAACCAAAACACCATATCTTTATACGAGCATTTCTTAAGTAAAATATTATTACATTATTATTTCTATTCTTTAACCCTTACAACAAAAATGCACTAATAAGTTAGAGATTATCTTTCCAATCTTTCACTAGGAATCTATAATTTATATCAATAAATAACGCATTTTTAAAAAAGGAAACTATGCTTTTTCTCTAAATATAACTCTTTTTGAATTTTTAAATATAACAAACTAGCTTTAAAAATTTTGATAAAAATTTAGTAAATTATCTGACTTATAAGATTTATAGAAAAAAAATATCAGAACTTATAAATTTTCAATCAGACATTTTATGAAAATGTATTTGTGTCATTTTAAGTCATTTGTTTTAGCTTTTTCGACTATTTTCTATTTTTAATAAGTGAAAATAGGTCCACATAAATGCAAACAACCATTCAACATAGAAAAACAAGTTTCAAAGCATTTTCTAAAAATACTAAACTAAACATTTATTTATACTATATCATTCATTTTAGATAAACGGTTTAGGCATGTACTTGTAAATCCCGCGGGTCGTTGTCGCGTCTTTGAAGACCGTGTCCTCTTGCAATCCAATAAATGCAAGTCCGTCGTCCGGCCAGTCATTCCAACCATCAGCTCATCAATCTTTTTACTCTCTCACCGATCCTTGCGCGACTAGAATTTCTTCTCCTAGCTTGTGATTTCAGTTTGTTTAGGTATTTTGAGGCTCCACGTTGACCATAAGGAGCAAGACATGGCAATGGCAGTCTTTCCCTTTTATCTCTCACTCAATTTGTGGATTGTAGGACTAGTTAGTTGGATTAAAACTTCTCCCCCTCCTATCAATGCATATTTGTGGTCTCTCTCTCTCTCTCTCATAATTAATCAAAACCAAAGTTACGAAGATGCAATGCGTGAATCAATGTTGTTTCTCAGAGAGTCAATCCCAGCAAGAATGCAGATAAACCACCACCTTAATTGAGAGCCAAAGAACTACATTTTCCGTCGCGTATTTTGTGTGTCAGTAGCCCTGAGCTCTAGTGAGAAATGTTGTCCCTTTGGTACAAAAATCTGCAGCACTAAGTAAGGTTGTACCAACTGAAATCCTAATTTTTCATCTTTAGGAAACTGTATTTTTGAAGACATTCCACCAGAACAAGTATACACATAATCCTTTCACAGATTTGTCATAAATCTTCTGAATGTATTTGCCTGAGATTTTACAGTTGACCACAGGATCGTTGGGCACTAAAAACAGTGAACGACAGGCCGCCTTGGTATTGCGCAAAGGCACTCGATGGCGTTGCAGGGGGCCGAGGCACTCCTCTGCTGCTTGCTGGGAACCAAAGCGTCTGCGTTGTCATATTCTCTCTCTCTCTGTCAAAGTCACGTACTAACCACCCCTTTTCCTCGATAATGATCAGATGATTACTTTTCTCTCTCCCCTTCCTTTAGATCATCATCACCGATGTGATCTCCGCCACTGTATCATCGCACAATCGTGATAACGTGAGCTTGTCGTCTAGTCTCTCGGGTTTCACATCCATCAGCCCACCAAATCACAGAACCCAGGTTCGCCATTGCGCTTCAGATCCAACAGCAGAACCCTCGGTGGGCTCTCTCTCTATGGCTACTACTCTCAAAGCGTCGCCACCCTTTCGCACATTGTTTTGTCCTCGACACATTGCTGATGGCCTATTTCTTCTTGCATCACAGCCATATCTCTCTCTCTCTCTCTCTCTCTCTGAGCCTTACTTCA
Organism: Lygodium microphyllum; assembly: GCF_053477565.2. Lineage (NCBI taxonomy): Eukaryota > Viridiplantae > Streptophyta > Polypodiopsida > Schizaeales > Lygodiaceae > Lygodium > Lygodium microphyllum. The sequence continues at coordinate 143,310,151 of NC_141151.1, read as the reverse complement.
TAATCGTCCTCCTTGTATTGTTGAGATATCGAGCTCCACTCGTGATACGCCAGGGTGACCGTTGTGTATTTATGTCACCGACTTTTCAGTTGCAGACGCGGTTGGTACACCGCCCATGAATAATAGCTACATGATAGCTATCCTTATCTACTCTAGTTCGTGGCTTAGTTAGTATGCCACCTTAGTTAGTTGAGTTTGGTTTGAGACCCATATATAGGGTTCTTCTATTTCTTTGTATGGGAGTTCTTTTGGCTTACACAACTAAGAAGAGAAAAACTGTTTTCAGCCTCCACCTTTGTGTGTCTTCCCCCATTGTGCAAGCAAGAAAGCTTCAAGCGAGACTCCTTCCTTCTCTCCCACAATCTTGACATGGTATCAGAGCCTTGTTCGTGGTAAGGAGCTCAAGAAAGCAAGCCAAGCTCACGGTGGTCTGGTAAGAGGAGCAGTGTTGCTTTCACTTTCTGTTTTGGGAGCAGATCTCTGCAGGTAGCACAGCCGGAAAGTGCAGAAGTGCATTGTCTCAAGTTGAGATGCCCTTCGCGGTGAAGCAAGAGGGCAGTATATGCTGGGGGAAAAAGCTTTAGCTCCTGGTGACCCTGTTTTTTTGATTTGAGGCCATTTCGGGGCCTGTTTTGAAGGCGGAAGTTTTCTGCACGCACTCAGGAAAAGGCCCTGTTTTATGCTGTGCGACCACTGTTCTACAGGTCGGTGAAAAGTTACCACAGAGATTGCATCGTATGCTTGTGTGCAGAGACATTGGGAGTTACAGAATCATCCCTATTGCCTATTGATGCAAAATCGTCACTAGGAAGTGATTGTGTGGTCAAATACCACTTTCGCCAGTTTTGCAGATTTGCCCTTGTGAGGGTGAAGCTGTGTTTTTTGCAGTGACGAAATTTTTTGCAGTATTCTGTAATGGCATCTGATTCTCTCTCACAGATTGTCACTGAAAAGCTTGACAAGAACAACTTCCAAGCATGGAAGTTTAGAATGACGAATTTCCTTATGGGAAAAGGATATTGGGAATTTGTTGCAGGAAATGAAGAAGAACCAGTTCTTCCTGATGTTCCCAATCAACAGCAAATGCAAGCATTCAAAGCATGGCATGAGAGAGCCAGGAAAGTTATGTACTGGCTGTCTATCAGCATTTCAGACTCTATGATTGTGCATATTCAGGATGCAAGTACGCCAAAGGAGGCATGGGATACTCTGTCAAAGATGTATAGCACAAATACGCAAGCCAGGAAAATGCAGCTCAAGCAAGAGTTGCACAATGTGCAAAGAGAAAATATGAGCATCAATGACTACCACATGAAGGTGAAGAAGATTGCAGATGCACTTGCTTCCATTGGGTCGCCAGTGGAAGATGATGATTTAGTTTCTGTGACCTTGAATGGTCTAGGAAAGGATTATGCGCAGTTTTGGATATCCATTTCTGTCCGTGAAAGATTTCCTGATTTTGAGGAGTTGATTGCTCTTCTAATTTCTGAGGAGCAGAGAAATGGTGGTGCATCTTCTTCAGGAGGAACTTCAAAAGAAACTGTCTTCTACTCAAATGCTGGAAGAGGTAGAGGCAGAGGTAGAGGAGGCCGATTTGGAGGCCGTGGTAGAAATCAGAATATGCAGCAAACTCAAGAAAACCAGTCCTATGGAGGAGGACGTGGTAACTCTAGAGGCAGGGGGAGCCAAAGAGGTCGTGGTGGATGGCAAAGAGGCCAAAATGCAAACAGTAATGTTGAATGCTACTATTGTGGTAAAATGGGACATATGGCTAAAGACTGCTACAAAAAGCAGAATGACATCATGAATGGAAAACTGCAACAAGGAAATTATGCATCTTCTAGTAGACAAGGTGATGACAGAAATGAGCATTTGTTTATGGTGCAGCACATGAACAATTCTGTGACAAGTGTAGAAGAAAGCAATGATGTATGGTATGTTGACTCAGGTGCATCAAACCACATGACAGGTCATGCAAAATGGATGGAGGATGCAAGGAAAATGGAAAAACCAGGATTTGTGGAGACTGGTGATGATACTGCACATCCGATTGTGCAGATTGGAAAAATTCCTTTGTCTATGCAGGATGGGAAAAAGAAGTACCTGTTCGATGTATTTCATGTCCCGAATATCACCAAGAATCTGGTTTCTGTTGATCAAATGGTTGAACAGGGCTTGCAGGTCAGATTTAATCCTCATGGATGCTTTGTTGAGGATATGAAAAATAAAGGTCGCTTGATAGCAAAAGGAAAGAAGAAGGGCAGAATGTTTACATTGGATGCAGACATGCCTGAATTGAGTACAGCAATGTTTGCACATGGGACCGGTGTAGTTGCAGATATTGATATCTGGCATAAACGCATTGGTCATGTTAATGTACAACGACTTAAATCAATGCAGGCCCAAAACATTGTTGCAGGATTGCCTAAATTCAAGGTTGCAGAAATGCATAAGGTATGTGAAGCCTGTCAGTTTGGAAAACAGGCAAGGAAACCATTTCCTAGACATGTTCAAGAGAGTAAGAAGCCATTGGAATTAATCCACTCTGATGTGTGGACTACTAAAGCTGCATCTCTTGGAGGCTGTCATTATTTTGTCAGTTTTATTGATGACTATAGCAGAAAAGTTTGGGTGTATTTTATGAAAAAGAAAAGTGAAGTTTTTGGGCATTTCAAAACTCTTAAAGCCATGGTTGAAAAAGAAACAGGCCTGCAAATAAAATGCCTAAGGTCAGATGGAGGGGGAGAGTACCTCTCAAATGAGTTTGCAAGGTTCCTGCAGGAGCATGGCATAAAGCAGCAATATTCATGCAGTCATACCCCACAGCAAAATGGAATTGCAGAAAGAAAAAACAGACATATTGGAGAGGTGTCTCGTGCCATGCTCAATGAAAAAGACCTGCCAGATTTTTATTGGGCTGAAGCAGTTGCTACAGCAGTCTACATAATGAACAGGACTCCCACTGCAGCAATACATGGAATGACTCCAGAGGAGAGGTATACTGGTAGGAAACCAGATATTTCTCATTTGAAAATTTTTGGTTGCATTGCCTATGTACATGTGCCAGATGAGTTGAGATCCAAGTTGGATCCAAAAGCTGAGAAGTGCATCTTTATTGGTTACTCTCTGCAGCAAAAAGGGTATAGATGCTATAACCCTTCTACTCGTAAGTTTACAGTGAGCAGAGATGTTGTTTTTGATGAGATGAGTAGCTGGTATAAACCAGTAAATGTGATTGATGATGTAGATGCACAAAATGGTAATGCTGCACAGAATTCACAGCATCAGTCACAAAATATTAGTGGACCTGGAGCGTCCTCTAGCAGTGGTTCACATTCTTTGCCATGGACAGGCAGATTGAGATCAAGAGAATCTTCTCAAAGTAATGCAGATAGTGGTATGCAGGTATCACGAAAAGGAAAAGAGAAGGTTGATCAGCCCATGTTTGATGTGAATGCAGGTCACTCTTATGTGGATGGTGAATCCAGTGGCTCAGAACAGAGCATTGATGATGAGTTGGGTATTCCCTCTATTGTTACACCTGGAGTAAGGAATACCAGGGATGTTTTGAGGGCACCTGGGAGTGAACCCACTTTGCGCAGGTCTACCAGAGTTAGGTATCCTGTGGATAGGCTGAAATATGATGGATTTACAGCCATTCACTATGCATATATGGTCAAGGTGATACAGGAACCAGAACCCACTTCTTTTGAGCAAGCCATGGGAAAAGAAAAATGGGAGAAAGCCATGGATGAAGAAATGGATGCCTTGGAAGCTAATGCTACATGGGAATTGGTACCTTTGCCTAAAGGTAAAAATACAGTTGGCTGTAAGTGGGTTTATAAGGTGAAGCACAATGCAGATGGTTCTGTGAACAGATACAAGGCAAGATTAGTAGTCAAGGGGTATGCACAAACATATGGTATTGACTATGAAGAAACATTCAGTCCGGTTGCAAGGATGGCAACCGTAAGAGCGGTCATTGCTATGGCTACATCAAAGGGATGGTCTTTACATCAGATGGATGTAAAGAATGCCTTCTTGCATGGTGATCTGCAAGAAGAGGTCTATATGGAGCAGCCACTAGGTTATATGCATGCTGTTCATCCTAAGTTTGTTTGCAGGTTGAAGAAAGCCTTGTATGGCTTGAAGCAAGCACCTAGAGCATGGTCTGACAAGATAGGACAGTATCTTGTCACTATTGGCTTTCAGATTTCCAAGGCAGATTTCTCACTTTATGTGAGAAAAACAGAGAAAGGTATTATGCTACTTGTCATTTATGTTGATGATTTGATTATGACAGGTGACAGTGATGAAGATATCCTTCATGTGAAAATGCTATTGAAGCAGAAGTTTGAGATGAAGGATTTGGGAGAGCTGCGTTATTTCTTGGGCATTGAGGTGATTAGATCACCAAGTGGGATACAGCTCTTGTAGAGGCAGTATGGATTGGACATGCTGTCCAAATATGGGATGACAAGCTGTAAGCCTATTTCAGTTCCTTTGGAGCAGAATGTGAACCTGAGCGCAGATGCAGGTGAGCTTCTGGAAGACCCTACTATGTACAGACGCATAGTAGGAAGCTTGATTTATATGACTATTACTAGGCCAGATTTGAGCTATGCTGTTGGATTGGTAAGTCAGTTTATGCAGGCTCCAAGAAAATCGCATTTGGATGCGGCTAGACGCATACTCAGGTATGTGAAGTCCACATTGCAGTATGGACTATTTTATGAGACTGGGGTTCAGATACAGTTGCATGGATACACTGATGCTGATTGGGCTGGTAGCATTTCTGATAGACGATCTACCAGTGGATATGTGTTCTCTTTTGGGAGTGCTGCAGTCACTTGGAGCAGCAAGAAACAGCCTACAGTTGCCTTGTCGAGCACAGAGGCTGAGTACAGGGGTGCAGCAATGGCTGCATGTGAGGTAGCTTGGTTGCATAAGCTACTTTATGATATGCATCAGTCTACAGATGGGCCAGTTGTCATTTATTGTGACAACATGAGTAGTATACACTTGGCAAATAACCCAGTCTATCATGCTAGAACAAAGCACATTGAGGTGCATTATCACTATGTGCGGGAGAGGGTTTTACTAGGTCTTATTGATCTAGTTTATGTCAGCACAGAGGATCAGGTAGCTGACATATTTACGAAGGCATTGGGCGCAGAGAAGCTGCGCAAGTTTAGAGACCTGCTTGGTGTGCAAGAATTGGGATTGAGCTCGAGGGGGAGTGCTGAGATATCGAGCTCCACTTGTGATACGCCAGGGTGACCGTTGTGTATTTATGTCACCGACTTTTCAGTTGCAGACGCGGTTGGTACACCGCCCATGAATAATAGCTACATGATAGCTATCCTTATCTACTCTAGTTTGTGGCTCAGTTAGTATGTCACCTTAGTTAGTTGAGTTTGGTTTGAGACCCATATATAGGGTTCTTCTATTTCTTTGTATGGGAGTTCTTTTGGCTTACACAACTAAGAAGAGAAAAATTGTTTTCAGCCTCCACCTTTGTGTGTCTTCCCCCATTGTGCAAGCAAGAAAGCTTCAAGCGAGACTCCTTCCTTCTCTCCCACAATCTTGACATGTATGGCGCCTGGTAACAGTGGCACACGCAACTGCCATTCGGCCCCCCTTTCCTCGCAGTTTTTCAGAGATAGAGAGAGACGCCACGAGAAGGTAACTGCCCATCTTACTACTATGAGTGACAATGTCCCATGAAATGGCATGCCAAGCTTGGGCATCTCCTCTAGCCCACAAGGAGCAATTGAGTACCTTTTCAAGTTCATTCTATGCCTATTTGCTGAAGGTAAGATGCTAGCTACAAAGATAACTATAGCCATTAGTATAGAGCTTAAGATGAGGAACCTTGCCCCTAAAGCAATAGCTTCTCCATTCCAATTTTGTAATTTTGAAGCCATTTTAGTCTTTAGCCAATTGAAGCACTAAGCAGTAGTGATCCCCATGCCTAACAAGGGGCAATCCAAGGTATCTAAAAACCTCCCATTTCTTAATTATCTTCAAGCCTAATAATGGAAGCCATTCAAGGGTGTCATTAGATACAACACTTCAAATTTGGTCTTGCTTATTATTGAACTTGATAAGTCAGAGAAGTCTTGAAAAGCTTCAAACAATGTGTTGAGTTGACTTCATTGGGCCGTGATGATGTTGGAGTTATCTTCCACAAAGAATTGACTTGCTACTTGCCTAACATCGTGCATCCTTAGGCTTCGCAAAGTCCCTTTTGGTACTAATATCTAGTCTAATCTTCTTAGCAATGGGCTAATTTCTATGCCATAGAGAAGCAAGGCTATGGGACAACCTTGTCTCATAGACCTTTTGAGCTCAAAGGATTTGGAGATCGCCCATTTAATGGATATTCTTAACTTCTACACTTGAAAGGAGTGTCATAATCATTCTAAAGAACTTCCTTCCAAAGACCATTGCTTCGAGGTAAATGCAAATGAAATCCTAAGGAATGTGATTATATGCCTTTTCAAAATCCATTCACTAGGAGGTAGTCCTATCCAGCAATCATTTCTTAATCAATAGCTATTGCAAGGCTAGGGATGGCATTTTCTATCTTCTGATTAAAAAAATTGAAGCCATAATGCAGGGGGTGGATGACTTGAGCTAGTAATACCTTAATTTTGAGTGCCAAAGCCTTGACAACAAGCTTATAAGACATATTCAACATGGTCAAAGGCTGCTAATGGTTACCTTGATGCACATGGGTAATTTACAAATTGCCTTTATAACACCCATGTTAGCCTCCATAGGGAATTGCCTAGTAGCAAAGCAGTCCCCTTTGGATTACTTCGTCCTTGCCAAGAGTTTATTCTCTCGAGTCTAATATTCAACACCTCCCCAAAGAAATCTCCATAATAATCACCAATGATCTAATGATCACCCTTTAATCATCACTGCAATATTACTGTAGACAATAATCACAATCATAATGCTATGTATTTTCATAAAGAATTTCATCATTAGGAGGTAGCATAACTAATGAAATCCCCCATCCCTGAGATTAATACTAAGATATCCTATCAACTTGTCAAGACCTTGTGGTTTGTTTAAAATTCCCCCGAAAACTCCTAATTTATAACAAGGTCCTATCTCCTCTAAGTAATAATAATCCCTACAGGAAAATTTTAAACAGTCATAGCTGAGATTCACTAAATAGACCTATCAAATTTTGTCTAAAACTCCACCTTCCTCTCATACAAGAACTTTCTCGTACCAACATCTCCTAGCTAGACTGCAAGGACACAGCCTCCAAAGACAACAACAATGAACACCGCATCTGCATTAAATTCATGTAAAAATTTAGTAATAAGGTATCAATTGTATATAGTTTTGCCAAAAAATTGTTGCAATAAATGGCATGTTTTTAGGTGTTGTCATTCTCCCCCACTTAATTGCGAAGTGTCCTCGCGAGCACAGCTACATCACGAACATTCAGCATCACGAACACAACTACCACGAGCACTGCTACCACAAGCACTACTATGCAACTTTGAAAGAAAAATATACTCTCTTCCACTTGATTGCGAAGCGTCCTCGCGAGCACAGCTACAAGATCTGCAAAACCGCACATGGACAACTAGTAGACACTAAAAAGATAGGAAAAATACTTGTGGGTGTCATATTAATACGCAAACAATATAAATATTTCAATGAAATTATGTAAAAACTTGTGCAAACTAACATTCCCCTTACGCACTCTCCCCACTGAAATGCATAACAGAGCTTCATCCATTGCATAGAATATACAAACTAGGAAGCTGTCGAGAGCCGCTAAACAACAATAATCCCTCTAGGCAATAAATTGCCACATTACTATCCTACTAGAAATATTGCTTCAGAAATAGCCTTACTGATAAGATCATTACTTAACAAAGAACCCAAACAAGGCAAACTAATACTACAACACTAAATAGGACTCCTAGGGTTTAGCTGCAAACCCTCCACGCTCTACTAGAACAACCAGCCAATGGTTCGTAACTTCTAACTATCCAAGGCTTTTCTTTTAAGTTTAAGTTTTAATGGCATTTTTTCAATGTCAAAAGAGTATATACATTGATTCTCTTTCCCAAAAGGTCCCACCCTAAAGAGATACAAGGCATCGGACACAGGGCACCCGTCAAGGAAATCCCTACAGCCTACCAGGACCTCAGAGGCGATGGTTATCTTCTTTTGGTTGTTTTTTTTTTCAAACCCTGTAGTCTCAGGGTGTTTTTTTTTCTTTTCTTTTTTTCTTTAAAAGAATAAATATATAGACTCTTCCAAACTTTTAGTATTTAGATTGGATTTTAAGTAGTTTTTTTTTTTTAAGAATCAACTAGAAAGCTAAGAATACATTACTTAATTGAACGTTCAAACATTTCAGCTCAACAACTTTGCTTGAGGAATCTAATCTAGCGCAGAATACTAGTCACTCTGCCTAGACAAATGATAAGCAAAGAATACTCACCAGCTCAGCATCTCTCTTCCACGCTACTCCTAGTCAAAATTTCGTGGAGAGAACCTTGTTATTCAGCTATCCCACATATCTCTAGAAAAGCGACCAAAAGATAGGGGAAAACTCTATAGGACTCCTAATCGGACACCCATACAATGAAATTCACTATGTTATGCACACACATCACCCCCTTTTAATGACTCCCTAATGCTAAGTCCCATCCCTTGTGAGTGGACTTCATATAGACAGAATTGTGTATATATCATTCATATTCGTTAAAAATATTTATTTATAATTCCTCTGTGATTACTTAGGTTTTTTTTTTAAACATATCAAATTTCGTTCCATCAATTTTTTTATTCTTGTATTTTGTTTTTAATACCAAAATAAATATGAAATAAAAAGTTTAGGCATGAAACAACCTTGTATGTTCGTGGATATTGCAACTCCAAGAATCAGCAACAGAAGCATACAACAGTGTGTAACACAAAATCATAGTCAAATCTGCACATGAAACATACACTAGCCAGTACAATGTTAAAGGGTTAGATAAATAATAAAACTTTTCCCTATGCAAAAGAATTGTCAGATACTCATGTCACAATCTCGATCAACTAGACTGTCATAATGCTCCCACTGCTTGGTTGTTTAAGAAGCAATATATTTCTCCACTTGATAACCATTCTTGCTTATAGAACTGTCCATCTCACTAACTTAAATATCCCAAACTCCAGCACTGAAAGGAATACCCTGACCGTGCGTGCAACTAACTACCTAACTACGTGGAAAATAAAACTAAAGTGCATGAAAACCTACAGGATATCAATAACTCAAAGCATTGAATTTTTTTTTTAAACGATATATATTTGTTTGTTTGTTCAAAATGTAGAATAAAAGAAAAACATAAAAGACTAAGAAAACAAAATATCTAGACTAAAATCTTCAAAGTCTCTGAGATCTTCTAGTGAAAACAATAATCCTAATCCAAAATTATCAACACTATCTAAGTCAAACCTATTAACTAAACTAATAGCTATAGGATGCTCAAGAATAGCCTCTAGCATAGGCATATCAGAAGTCACAGATCCGCTATCAGGTGCATCACTAAGAACCTCCATCACATCATGGAGCGAAGCCGAAGCTGCATCATCATAGTAGGGCATAGGCGCCACTGGTAAAGCATCTAAAGAATGCCGCTCGGTCGCATCCATATACCAACAAATATAATCCCAACATGGGCATGGAACACTAGTCTGCAAATCATAGTAAGATGGAGTAAGGCGATAGACAGTGGAACGATACCGCGCAAATTCTACCTGCTCTCTACCTACCCTAGACTGACCAGCGCCACACTCAGGAGAAAAAACGCTATCATAATCATGGCGCTGGTATGTATAGCCTATCATATCCTGCATGGCAGTGGTACCATAACGTCGGAAGTATGTGCGACACTGCCAACACAAGAGTTGAGCACGCACAAATAAATGCCGCTGACAGGACCTACAACCAAAAGGTGGATGATACTGTAAACAAAAAATAATCACAAAAGAAGAACCACAACAGGCATCCCCTCTCGGTGCATATAAAAACCTGTCATGCGTCTAAAAACGCGGAATATCGTAAGGTCCAGCATGAACAGGATCAGTACTATCGGCATCAATACGAGGGTAAAGTGCATCCATCCACAAAAAGGCCATATCTGCATCCCATTTAAAAACCCCCCAAGAAAGAAAAGACATCCAAGGGTGGATTAGTTAAAATATTATTTTAACTACTAACCTAACTATACCTAGCTAGCCCAAGTCACAAAATGTTTAAGGCGCAGGCCATTGACCCTAAATATCTCATTTTCAGCATTAATATCCTGCACAGCAAGAGAACCATTATCATAAACATTAATCACCTTAAAAGGTCCCAACCAACGAATTTTAAGCTTCCCAGGAAATTTATAATAACGACTGTCATAAAGTAAAACTAAATCGCCTTCTTTAAACTCCCATACTTTAATATTGTGGTCATGCCATGCTTTACGACGTTTTTGCATTGCTTCTAGACTTTGTAGAGCTAATAATCTTTCCTCATCCAACTTTACCAATTGTAAAATCCATTGTTTCAAATATTCAACCTCACCTAGTCGTAATGATAGAGCTACTCGTAAAGTGGGCAACTCTTGCTCAATAGGGAATATAGCATTAGTGCCATAAACTAAATTGAAGGGTGTATTTTGCACTGTCACCTTATAAGTAGTTCTATAGGCCCATAACGCTTCATATAAACGTTCATCCCAATCTCGCTTGTGGGAAGCAACCGTTTTAGTTAAGATCCCATAGATAATGCGATTGGTTACTTCAACCTGACCATTAGCTCTGGGATAATAAGGTGTTGATTTGCGATGTTTAATCTTATAGATTTCCATTAGCTCACTGATAAGACCATTCAAGAAATGGGAACCTCGGTCACTTACTAATTCCATTGGGCAACCAAAACGTATAATAATATTCTCATACATAAACTTAGCCACATCAATGGCTTTATCCATTTTAAGCGCTTTTGCTTCCACCCACTTTGTAATATAGTCAGTACAGACTAAGATATAACGATTCGATCGATATCTAGTATGCGGATCAATTGGGCCCACAAAATCAATTCCCCACTTCTCAAAAGGTACTAATGCCAATATAGGTGTCAAAGGCGTAGCAAAACTCTTAGAAGGACGACCAGTCCTTTGACATACATCACATTTTCGACAATAATAATAAGCATCTTTAAATAGGGTGGGCCACCAATAACCAGCTAACAGAACTTTTCTTGCAGTCAATTCACCGGCAAAATGGCCACCACACGGCTCATCATGCAATGCCTTAAGAACCACTGGTACTTCATCTTCCCTTACACAGCGTCGATAGATACCCTCCCGTGGAAAAAATTTATAAAGGTAACCCCCTAATAATCCATAGGATCGTGCTTGCATTAATATCTGACATTTCTTGTGCTTATCAGCACCAAGTGGATATCGAGCAGTACTAAGAAAATTCACAATATCAGCATACCATGGAACTTGTGTCTCCACTGTAAAAAGTGATGCATCCGGCGAATCATCTTCCACACCTTCCTCCTTGTCTGATGTTAATAATCGTGATAGATGATCTGCTAGAACATGAGCTCTACCAGGACAAGTAACTATTTGAAAATCAAACTCTTGGAATAACAACATCCAACGAATCACACGTCCTGAAAGTTCTGCTTTATTAAGCAAGTACTTTAACGCCTCATGATCAACATATATAGTAAATTTATTCCCTAATAAATAATGACGAAATTTCTCCACTGCAAATACCATTAATAGGCATTCTTTCTCAGTGGTGGTATAATTCCTTTCTGCATCACTTAAATTTCGACTCGCATAATAAATTGGATGATCCACCTTATTATCATCTGCTTGGCACAAAACAGCCCCTACAGCATACATAGATGCATCAGCATGAATATGGAATTCTTTTGTCCAATCTGGGGGTGCTAATACTGGTCCTTCAATTAACTTCTGTTTAATAAATTCAAATGCTTTCTGGTAGACATCATCCCAAGTAAAAGGAGTATCCTTTCGTAGTAGATTTGTCAAAGGTGATGCCACCTTTGCAAAATCGGAAATAAATCTCCGATAATAATTTAGATGTCCTAAAAATCCATGCAATTGGTTAAGATTTGTTGGAGGTGGAAGTGCAGAAATCTTAATAATTTTAGCTGGATCCATGGCAATACCTTCTTTAGAAACGATATGCCCTAATAAGGTTCCTTTTGGTACTCCAAAAACACATTTATCAGGGTTCAAGGAGATACCTACATCGTCACTACGCTCAAACACTTGCGTTAGTAGCTCAGGCATTTCTTTTGCCGTACCATAGACACAAAAGTCATCTAAGAAAACTTCCATCCATTGACATAGAAAATCTTGATAAGCTGCAATCATAACTCTCTGAAATGTTGCGGGTGCATTGCACAAACCAAAATGCATTACTCTATAAGCAAATGTACCCCATTCAGTAGTAAATGTAGTTTTGGATTGATCTTCAGGATGAATTAGTACTTGGTTGTAACCGCTAAATCCATCCATGAAAGAATGCAGCTCATGACCAGCAACCTTATCAAGTACCTGATCAGTAAATGGCAAAGGAAAATGATCTTTACGTGTTTTGCTATTCAGCTTTCTATAATCGACACAAATGCGAATCTTCTTACTATTCTTCTTGGGTACTACCACAATTGGAGATACCCATTCACTGTATGCAACAGGATAAATGAATCCAGCATCTAAAAGCTTAGTAATTTTAGCTTTCACTAACTCTGCATACACAGGGTTTGTTCGTCGTTGACGTTGACATACAGGTTTTGTGCCTGGTTCTAGATCAATAAAATGCTGACATAATTCAGCTTTGATACCCTTAAGGTCCTAATATGACCAAGCAAAAGCGTCAACATGCACTCGTAAGACTTCTTCAAATCTTTCACGATGTGGCGATTCCAATTGGTCTCCTAAATTTAAATATTTTCCTTCTGCCATTTTAAGCTTAACTACTTCAACTTCAGGCTCTTCAATAAATAGAGAGTCTATTCTTCGTGGCTTAATTGTGGGCACATCTTCGGATATGTGCATCAATATATTTTCAAGCAGGCTATTCTTAGTACTTGATTCCAGTGCTTCTTCTCCCACATTCACAGAATTTACTAAGGGTAAAGCCCTATAAGGAATAATAGCCAGGTTATCTTGCGTAGCACCATCAACTTCTACTCCATAGACATTTACTAACTCAGGAAAGGATTTTTTAGTATATCCCTTCCCATTATTATCTAAACATCCATTATTGACATTTACATCTTTACGAGATTTCATGGTAAATGAGGTTCTTACAGAGTCAATTACGCTAGGTATCTGCTCCGAATTACATGGATATTGAGCATGTAACCTACGGCGATATCGACGTAAAATTTCGTTATTCTTTTCTAGACATTCCTGATCATCTAAACTCCAAAACCATTGATTATCTTTAAGCTTGAGAATTAATGAATGTAGATTCTCATCCTCCTCGCCTTGAATTCGACAGCCCAAATAATGTATGACTTGTTTCAGTTCCATAAAATTCCTAGGTGCTGCAGGTTCAAACCATCTAAGTTGTGGCTCTTGCCTATCCCCATAAATAGTAAAATCCATTAATCTTTCTTTTGGATGAGGCAACACCACCGCTTGCATATTGTGCAATTTAACCTTAGTAGGTTCAGATTGGACTCGTTGATAACCAATTATTGGTCCCCTAGAACAACGATAAATCTTCTGTGCAATTCCGTTGGAACGCTTAAAAGAATGACACAACCAGGGAACATTTGTAGGGTTTTTCTCTTGAGTCTCTGGCTCAAAAGTACTCTTAGATTTATTTTTTTCCAAAAACCTATTAGTTTTTTCATGTTCTTCCCAATAATTCGTATCCATAGATAACGCTTGTTCCATCTGTAACTCACCCCTACTGAATTTGGATTTCTCTTCTAAATAAAATTCTAAAAGTGAGATTTCATCTAGATATCGCCTTTCTCTAAACTGAAACTCTGCCTTTTCCTTTTGCAACTCAGTATTCTTCTTCATTGCTTCATTTACTGCAGTCAACGCTGCCTCACGCTCTACTTCCAATGCCTCGTTCAATTCTCTAATAATCCTAGCGTAATTACCATGATGTTCACGAGAAGTCTATGAAAACCTATTAAAAACCGAAGCTAAATCATCCTCATCCTCACGAGATAGTGGTCTTTGTAAGGGTTTGCACCCATGCCGACTTCTCCTTTCTCTTTCCTTCCTTTCTAGCTGGTAGTAATAAATCCTTTTAGCTCTATCTGGTAGTTGTCCAAATCCAAAGGGTAAAGCATTTTCCCCATAAGGAAGAGCTTCTAAGATCCTACTCTCAGGCATACTATTATTATTATCAGTAACATCATCTTCTCCCATACTTTCTGAAGAGGTTATTAAAATGTCAGCCACATCAGATATCATTAACTCAGGCATTTCTTTCTCCTCTAATTCATCCACAGAAATTGCTTCCGACCTGCTGTATGCGGAAAATACATCTTCTTGATTATTTCCTTCTTGATCCGTAGATAATTGAAAACATGTTTCAAGCGAATCATCAAGATATTCTTCTTCCTCTGCTGAAAGCATTAAGCAGTCTAGGGTTGTATCTTCGGATGTAGATAACCACTAAGTAATATCACTGTCTGAATCATTGTCAGATGAAAACGCTACAGCATATTCACCAATACCCATCTGTTCTACCTTGTGAGGCTGATGTACTATATTGACCTCTACTTTTTCTGTTGTTGCTACGTGTGGTGTTTTAAATAACCAGGCATAAGGCCCTTCATGATCAGTCCTCTCCATGTCCGAATCATAAAACTCACTGTTGGATTTCTCATCCATTTCACTAACTGCCTCATCTCCTGACTCTTTCAAAAATCCTTTTGAAATAACTTGTATTTTAACCCTATCATTTCGAGGACCAATCACAATTGAACCTTTATACCAGTCTTGAATGCATCTTGCTTGGTATAACCAAGGTCTTCCCAGTAGAACAGAATATGATGAAATATTCGTTTGCGAACGAACGATCAAATAGTTCACATGAAATTCTAATCCAGCTACTACAGATTTCACATTTCGCAGTAACCCCAAAGGAGTTACTTTTCTTTGATCAGCCACCCGTAAAACAATATGAGTAGGTTCTAGATCCTTCAACCCTAATTCTTGCATTGCCTGTTCTGTCATCAAATTAACTGTTGAGCCACCATCTAACTGCACTTCATGTAGCAAGTGGCCATTAATAGTAGTATCGATAACTGGAGCTCCTGGGTCCACAAATAAATCTACTATTTTTACATCCTTAGTTGTTTTTCCTTTGGAAGAATTTTCACTGACTTTAGAAGCGTTTATCTAAATCCTCTTCCTTCAACGCCGAACTAATTTATGATAAAGTTCTTTCCGACAAGCAGGCGCTATTTCTAGCAATTGCCGAAGGTTAATAGTCAATGATATTTCTTCTAATGCAGCCCAAAGATCATAGGTCTTATTTACGGATTCTGCATAATCTTTACTCCCTTCCTTAGGAGGAACCAATCTTTCGGGAAAAGGAGCTACTCCCACTTGAATCTTAGGATTTGCTTAGGGCACAGGTAATAACGGATGGTCAGAGGAATGCTGCGAAGAATCCAATTCAGGTAGTTCTATATTAGGATCTATGTCCTTAGACATCCTTCACTGCTCCGTTTAATTGTGGACTCTCTTCCTCTAAACCTTGCTCCTTCTGTTGTTGCTTTTGTACCCTCGTAATGACACCAATCATCGGGTCACCTCTAAAGGTCACCTTGCGAGGTATAAATTTTGACTTGACTCCAGTATCTTTCCTTATTGTTTCTACTTCAACTAAATTTGCAGCAGACGTTGAAGGTTCGTTAGAGGTTTGTTTCCCTTTGTCAGAAATTTTATTATCCTCTCGCTTAGGGCAATTCTCTTCATAGTTTCCTTCACCACTACACCTCTTGCAAAGAGGAGTATAGTCTTGATTTTTACGCGCATTTGGACAATATGTGGCTATGTGACCTTCTTGTTGGCATCGATAACAAATTACTGGTCCCCTAGGTCTTTGTTGACCACCTTGTCCCATTGGATTACGAAAATTTCCATTATTTCTTCTAAAATGAGAATTTCTCCCTCGATTGCCATCACTGTTGTAATTGTTTCGAGGCACTGGGGGTCTACCCTGGGTGGGCAATCCTCGTGGCCTAAAAGGTTGATTGGGTGGTCCAATCTCATAAGTCGTATTATTACGATCCATGTAATTGTAATTCTTTTGCATTGAACGAGCTTGTTGTCGCTCTTGACCTAATTTATGCCAGCAATTTGTATCTAAATGACCGGTCTTGTGGCAAAAAGTACAAATGGTGGATGATCATGCATTAACCTTGAAGGCGTCGGACACTCTGTAGCCACATGGCCGTAACCATGACACTTACCACACCAGATATTAGATCGAGGTGGGTTTGAAGTCGAATTTCCCGACGATTGTTGTGCACTAGATCCTTGTGTCGTTATTGAATAAATTTCCTTCAAAGGCGCTTGTACTGCAGTCATAATTTCCTCCTTTAATTTTCCTAGAGATTTTGCAATAATATCTGCTACTTTTGCTTCATCCAGAGGAGATTGAGATTGCGGCATAGAAGGCATTCATGTCTGCATCATATAGGCTGGAATTGAAGTGTACGGATTTAGAGGTACACTCGACATGTTTGAACTTGCGGTTACCGAGGGATTTAAGGGAACGGTCACATAAGACACGTTCTTAGGTACCCCGCCTGAAGTGCTTGGATATTCTGTCCGAGGTTCTTTGAATAGATCTCTCCGTCGTTGTTGACTAAGCTGCACTTCTTCCCACCATCTAGCATGTGTTTTAGCATCTGCCAACGCAGCTGGTCGTTGTAAACTAACATGCTGATGAACTTTAGGATTAAGTCCATCAATAAACTTACGTTTTTGCATGGGATCGTCAAGAGCAGGATTCATCTTACGAATGATTGTCTCCATGCGCTCAATGTAATGTTCAACACTTTCGGTTGCTCCTTGGGACAAATAATCCAGTTGAAGAGCCAATCTATCTTGAAAACCTTGTCGTCTAAATTTTTCTAGAAAAGCTCTTGATAAGGCAGCATAGGCCCCTTTATGTTGAGCATCTAAATTCCCATACCATTTCGCTGCTTCATCTTTTAATGTTGCAGGGAAGATATGAAGCTTCTAGTCGTCATCTATTATCTCATTGGCGACACAAGTCACCTCAAATCTTTGCGAATGGGCATCGGGATCTTCGTCCCATAGTCCCCCGAATTGCGTGAAATCAGCTAATCTGACTCGGTTGCGAGCCATTGTTTCTCTAAATAATAGCCCTAACCCTAAATCGTTGATAGTATCAAACCACGTAGGTTCCTGAGGTTTCTTAAATAATTGACGCAATCCGAAATTTGACTCTAAATCCCAGTCAAAGAGCAGTTCAATACTCCCGACCGTAGCCTTAGCTTCACTCTCCCTATTTTCACTATTTTGCCTACCTCTTTCCCCAGTGACACCGCTAGTACTGGAGACAACTTGATCCCATTGATATGAAGCTGCTTCACTTTCCTTTGATGGTGTTCTATCAGTTGATAAGCTAGGCTGAAGAGGTTCTACCGTTGAGTTAGACACAGTGTCTACTCCCAAGTTCAGCAATGTGTTGACCTCTCTAGCCTTTCTAATAGCCAAGCCTCTTGTCGCACTGCTCGTTCTCTAACTCGCTGATCCCTAGCTTCGTTTTGTTGCTTCCATCTCTCTTCTGAATTCATCCACGATTACTAAACTAGCTCTTACTGTCATACTCCAAAATTACGCTCGTTTTATTTGAAGCTATAAAATTAGGTTGTCACTTGTATGCGCGCTTAGAAGGTTCAAAATAGTCGGTAACTCTGGGTCTATTTCCCCAAAAGGTAACTTTTCTTCTTGCTCGGGGATTAAGCCTAGAATTTCAGCAACCTCTCTGATGTCTTTCATGTGGAAAGCAAATTTTAAACCTCTGGATACACATATCCAAGGCAACACATCATCCCACACTACCCTTCTAAACGTCCGATAAGCTGTGCGGTGATACCAATCAAAGTGGTACGATACACTGATTGTATTTATCTCTACTGCGTCTATTAACCCAAAGTGTGTCGCTAGTAGAACTATGGTTTGCGCATAGTCGTTATAACCCCAGCTCCAAGAGGATAATTGTTCAATGTCCATAGTTAATTGTGGCCCAAAATATGTGCCTCCCTCTACTAACTCTGTATCCCTCGCCCAATCTAGCACTTTTCTTTGGCACTCTTGGGGCAAATTAGGAAAATAGTCCCTTAGAAAAGAGACAGCGTATTCACTCATAAATAACACCTAGGATTTGAATACCCTAGGAAAATTGATCACCCGCTAGAGCGCACTTGGCCCCCGACAGACGCACCAAAAAATGACTGGCCAAAGACCAAGCCACTTTTACCCAGGTTAACAAGCCAACTCCTAAGAGTTGTTGCACTAAACAGGTGATTGTTGCTACTAACAATGCTAATTTGGTTTAGTCTTCCATTAATTGTATGGCGTTTTGTTTGTAGTAGTCCAACTACAAATATTCTACGCTTCAATAAATTATATTAGGCACTAGAATGCTAAACCTAAGACAACTAAGGTTTCCCTCCATCTTTCAGGAGCGGCTTCTCATAAATTTCTCCTGCCAACTAGTGGCGGTTTATCTAGGAAATTTTGGTGTTTGACTTTAAGAAGTTTGTTTCATGTAACAAATCCCTTGGATCTATTTAAATATCTCCATTTAAATTCCTTTGTATATTTATCTTCTTCAACTGATTAAAATTATTTCATTTTATTTATTTAATTAACAACAAACATTCAAATCAAAACAATCTAACGTTCTAAAAACCATAACTTTTATCCCTTAATAAACGTCTCCCCACTTCGTACCGCAATTTCGTCGTTGCTTTTAAGTGTTTAAATATTTAATTTATTTTACGAGAATAACGTCCTTTCTTTCTCTTCTATTATTAAACATCAATCAGAATAAAACAAGTTCTTTCATACTCTCACGTGTCCACATTCATAATTTATTTTAAATTCCCATATCACCCTTTAATTTATCAATGAGTCCTAGTAGCCCTCCACTCCATGTATTTAAGAAATTGGTTGTAAAATGAATAACATGTAAAAATTTAATATAGATGCTGAGGCTTTTTCCCCCATGCCATCCAATCATTAAATTATTTGATTTTATTTTGTTTTAATTTAAACTAAATTTTATAACTGCAACCTAACATTATTAATTATTAAAAAGTGTTGTTTAACTTCTTATTTGTAACTTCCCATGTTTCATAAATGTTCACACCACGTATAATCTCTCCTTTCAAAACCAAAATACCATATCTTTATATGAGCATTTCTTAAGTAAAATATTATTAAATTATTATTTCTTTTCTTTAACCCTTACAACAAAAATGCACTAATAAGTCAAAGATTATATTTTCAATCTTTCACTAGGAATCTATAATTTATATCAGTAAATAACACATTTTTAAAAAAGGAAAACTATGTTTTTTCTCTAAATATAACTCTTTTTGAATTTTTAAATATAACAAACTAGCTTTAAAAATTTTGATAAAAATTCAGTAAATTATCTGACTTATAAGCTTTATAGAAAAAAAAATATCAGAACTTATAAATTTTCAATCAGACATTTTATGAAAATGTATTTGTGTCATTTTAAGTCATTTGTTTTAGCTTTTTCGACTATTTTCTATTTTTAATAAGTGAAAATAGGTCCACATAAATGCAAAAAACCATTCAACATTGAAAAACAAGTTTCAAAGCATTTTCTAAAAATACTAAACTAAACCTTTATTTATACTATATCATTCATTTTAGATAAACGGTTTAGGCATGTACTTGTAAATCCCGTGGGTCGTTGTCGCGTCTTTGAAGACCATGTCCTCTTGCAATCCAATCAATGCAAGTCCGTCGTCCGGCCAGTCATTCCAACCATCAGCTCGTCAATCTTTTTACTCTCTCACCGATCCTCGCGCGACTAGAAATTCTTCTCCTAGCTTGTGATTTAAGTTTGTTTGGGCATATTGAGGCTCCACGTTGACCATAAGGAGCAAGACATGGCAATGGCAGTCTTTCCCTTTTATCTCTCACTCAATTTGTGGATTGTAGGACTAGTTAGTTGGATTAAAACTTCTCCCCCTCCTATCAATGCATATTTGTGGTCTCTCTCTCTCTCTCTCTCTCATAATTAATCAAAACCAAAGTTACGAAGATGCAATGCGTGAATCAATGTTGTTCCTCAGAGAGTCAATCCCAGCAAGAATGTAGATAAACCACCACCTTAATCGAGAGCCAAAGAACTACATTTTCCGTCGCGTATTTTGTGTGTCAGTAGCCCTGAGCTCCAGTGAGAAATGCTGTCCCTTTGGTACAAAAATCTACAGCACTAAGTAAGGTTGTACCAACTGAAATCCTAATTTTTCATCTTTAGGAAATTGTATTTTTGAAGACATTCCACTAGAACAAGTATACACGTAATCCTTTCACAGATTTGTCATAAATCTTCTGAATGTATTTGCCTGAGATTTTACAGTTGACCACAGGATCGCTGGGCACTAAAAACAGTGAACGACAGGCCGCCTTGGTATTGCGCAAAGGCACTCGATGGCGTTGCAGGGGGCCGAGGCACTCCTCTGCTGCTTGCTGGGAACTCAAGCGTCTGCGTTGTCATATTCTCTCTCTCTCTGTCAAAGTCACATACTAACCACCCCTTTTCCTCGATAATGATCAGATGATTACTTTTCTCTCTCCCCTTCCTTTAGATCATCATCACCGACGTGATCTCCGCCACTGTATCATCGCACAATCGTGATAACGTGAGCTTGTCGTCTAGTCTCTCGGGTTTCACATCCATCAGCCCACCAAATCACAGAAACCAGGTCCGTCATTGCACTTCACATCCAACAGCAGAACCCTCGGTGGGCTCTCTCTCTGTGGCTACTGCTCTCAAAGCGTCGCCACCATTTCGCACATTGTTTTGTCCTCGATACATTGCTGCTGGCCTATTTCTTCTTGCATCACAGCCATATCTCTCTCTCTCTCTCTCAGCCTTACTTCATAATCATCCTCCTTGTATGGCGCCTGGTAACAGTGGCACACGCAACTGCCATTCGGCCCCCCTTTCCTCGCAGTTTTTCAGAGATAGAGAGAGACGCCACGAGAAGGTAACTGCCCATCTTACTACTATGAGTGACGATGTCCCATGAAATGGCATGCCAAGCTTGGGCATCTCCTCTAGCCCACAAGGAGCAATTGAGTACCTTTTCAAGTTCATTCCATGCCTATTTGCTGAAGGTAAGATGCTAGCTACAAAGATAACTATAGCCATTAGTATAGAGCTTAAGATGAGGAACCTTGCCCCTAAAGCAATAGCTTCTCCATTCCAATTTTGTAATTTTGAAGCCATTTTAGTCTTTAGCCAATTGAAGCACTAAGCAGTAGTGATCCCCATGCCTAACAAGGGGCAATCCAAGGTATCTAAAAACCTCCCATTTCTTAATTATCTTCAAGCCTAATAGTGGAAGCCATTCAAGGGTGTCATTAGATACAACACTTCAAATTTGGTCTTGCTTATTATTGAACTTGATAAGTCAGAGAAGTCTTGAAAAGCTTCAAACAATGTGTTGAGTTGACTTCATTGGGCCGTGATGATGTTGGAGTTATCTTCCACAAAGAATTGACTTGCTACTTGCCTAACATCGTGAATCCTTAGGCTTCGCAAAGTCCCTTTTGGTACTAATATCTAGTCTAATCTTCTTAGCAATGGGCTAATTTCTATGGCATAGAGAAGCAAGGCTATGGGACAACCTTGTCTCATAGACCTTTTGAGCTCAAAGGATTTGGAGATCGCCCCTTTAATGGATATTCTTAACTTCTACACTTGAAAGGAGTGTCATAATCATTCTAAAGAACTTCCTTCCAAAGACCATTGCTTCGAGGTAAATGCAGATGAAACCCTAAGGAATGTGATTATATGCCTTTTCAAAATCCATTCACTAGGAGGTAGTCCTGTCCACCAATCATTTCTTAATCAATAGCTGTTGCAAGGCTAGGGATGGCATTTTCTATCTTCTGATTAAAAAAATTGAAGCCATAATGCAGGGGGTGGATGACTTGAGCTAGTAATACCTTAATTTTGAGTGCCAAAGCCTTGACAACAAGCTTATAAGACATATTCAACATGGTCAAAGGCTGCTAATGGTTACCTTGACGCACATGGGTAATTTACAAATTGCCTTTATAACACCCATGTTAGCCTCCATAGGGAATTGCCTAGTAGCAAAGCAGTCCCCTTTGGATTACTTCGTCCTTGCCAAGAGTTTATTCTCTCGAGTCTAATATTCAACACCTCCCCAAAGAAATCTCCATAATAATCACCAATGATCTAATGATCACCCTTTAATCATCACTGCAATATTACTGTAGACAATAATCACAATCATAATGCTATGTATTTTCATAAAGAATTTCATCATTAGGAGGTAGCATAACTAATGAAATCCCCCATCCCTGAGATTAATACTAAGATATCCTATCAACTTGTCAAGACCTTGTGGTTTGTTTAAAATTCCCCCGAAAACTCCTAATTTATAACAAGGTCCTATCTCCTCTAAGTAATGATAATCCCTACAGGAAAATTTTAAACAGTCATAGCTGAGATTCACTAAATAGACCTATCAAATTTTGTCTAAAACTCCACCTTCCTCTCATACAAGAACTTCCTCGTACCAACATCTCCTAGCTAGACTGCAAGGACACAGCCTCCAAAGACAACAACAACGAACACCGCATCTGCATTAAATTCATGTAAAAATTTAGTAATAAGGTATCAATTGTATACAGTTTTGCCAAAAAATTGTTGCAATAAATGGCATGTTTTTAGGTGTTGTCACAAAGCAAAGAACTACAAAAGGTTCCTATTATGTGATGTTCCTAGACTCGTCCTTAGAAAACGAAATCTCATATGAAGAAGTGAGTATCCCTCAAACTAGATCAAAAACATTCCTCACTCCTTTTTAGCATAAAAAAGAAATGGAAATATTATAGCCAAGGAAAGAATATGCTAGTCCCAATGGATCATAAAAAGAGGAGGTCACTCCCTTGAAGGATTTTAACCTTTATCCAAAAATAGTATGTGGCACATTCATCAGAGAAGTGAAAGGTGAAAAAAGCCGACTTTTATGGATGTAGATGGTGCTAAACGTCATCAAAAAGTGCATAACAATCTTCTTGATGATGAATTAGCAGTTCCCAAAACAATGAAAGATTTGTTCTCTATTATTTTCACTGACAATCAATTATTAGACATTGTGGCATGAGCCATACTCTCTACTAGATGGATTCAACGGATATAATCAAGTGCAGATTGCCAAAGAAGACCACTCCAAAACAACATTCTTCACTGAATGGGGGACCTATGCTTACAAGTGATGCCATTTGGGCTCTACAATGCCCTTCTCACATTTCAGAGAGTGATGATGGTTGCATTTTAAAATCACCAACATGATCTCATTGAGGTGTATTTAGATGGTTTTTGTATCTTCAATCTTCTCTACAAGCATTGGGGACACTTTGAACAATGCTTTGAATGATGTCTGAAGCATGAGATCTTCCTCAATCCAAAAAATGTATATTTGGAGTTTCTTTAGGAGTTCTATTTGGCCACATTGTGTCTACATAGGGGGGTAGCCATAGATCTTGCCAAGATTGAGAAGATTTCTACTTTGACTTCACCAATTAGCCTCAAATAATTAAGGGGATTTCTTGGCCATGTGGGCAACTACAAGATGTTCATAGCATATTTTACAATAAAGGTAGCTCCCTTGCACAAGCTCTTGAGGAAAGATGTCAAGTTTAACTAGATAGATGAATATGAAGAAGCCTTTAATACTTTGAAGTAGTATCTAATTAAAAGACCCATCTTGCAATCTCCTTTTACTAGACAAAGGAATTTCATGTGAATACAATGCATCACTGAAAGGCCTAGAAGTACTTCTTTGCTAGAAGGGTGCTTCAAAGCTAGATCAAATGATCTACTACGCAAGCCGAAAGATCTTTGACAAAGAGTAGAACTACACAATGGCTGAGTTCGAGTGCCTAGCAATGGTATTTGCCTTGGAGAAGTTTTGAAACTACTTGTTGTCAACCCACTTTAAATTTTATATAGAGAATGAAGCACTCTCCTTCTTGATAAACAAGGGAGATGTCAAAGGATGAATGATGAGATGGCTACTCCTATTCTAGGAGTTTAACTTTGAAGTAGTTACCAAGCTCAATTGCCCCATGTCTTGGCCAATCATCCCTTACAAATCCCTTTGAGTAAAGAAGAGGAGCAAGATAATCTAGACCTCCCAAATTCTTCTTTGTTTCTAGTGGAAATTGTAACTCCCCAGTATGTAGATATTACCAACCTCCTAGTTACCCAACAATAGCCTCTTGGCATTGATCCGGGTTTTTTACATCCCGGATCATTACCACAAAATTTGGCCAAAGCCCCTATCAAGAGCTTACCATATCACTTTAGGTTTACTCTTCAAGCACTAGGTATGCTACATTGCTTCTCGATTATGATAACTCTAGCAAATGGGGGGAACAAGTTCTTAGAAGGCATGTCAATGTAAAGGGTAAATGGGATGGTTATCTTAGTGAAGATGAAAATGGATTACACCTAGGAGTTGAGTGAATGCATAGATTTTTCAAAGGACTAGCCTCCAACTACATATGGGCTCCGTCTGCATCACTAAGATTTGGAATCTATCACCATCATTAGAGGACACCTCACCCTTGCACACAAGTCAATATCCACATCATGGTGTCATTTGGATCTTGCACAAAAGCTTACAAGCATGGACCCCTTTTGTCACATGCTTATATGTATTTATATACATATGGGATACTAAAGTCAAAGCAGCTTTTGGAAGCCCTTTTTTATAATCTCAATAACTCCCAAGAAAAAGCGAATTTCAAGAAAATTCTCGCGAGTGCCGATCGGTTTTGATCTGGTCTACAAAGTTGCAGAAGAAACTTTTTCCAAATTCCTCACGGATTTGAAGTTACGAAGGCGCAGACTGCTGGCTATATGCAATTTTCTTCTCTCTTTCACCACACCAACTTTCCACTCTATCCTTCTTGTAAATATATTATAATAATGTGCTTTGGGCACCCAACTCTTGTAATCTAGCTCCATTTCTCTATTTTGTCTACCACCACCCTTGGCTTCTTGCATGATGACCAAGGTGGGGACTTGTCCCATCCACTACTCTCCATATTTTCAAAGATGCCATACATCATCTAGGATTATGTTAATCAAGAAGATTAGCTTAATCTAATCCCTCATGAAGGCTATATAAAGAGCCCATGGAGAATGAAGGAGAGGAGGGAGAGGGAGAATGACAAGTCCATGAGAGCATTCTAGAATACCCTCATCTCTTTGAGGGAAGCTATGAGTGAGTTCTTTTATTATGTAGCATAATGGCAAGCTTCTTCTATCTCTTCTCCTCTTGTCTCCCTCTCCTCTCATCTCTCTCTCTTATATTCCAATATGGTGTCTAGTACATGTATTCTCTCTTGTAAATTTGTGTCTTGGTTCTCTTGATTCTCTTTGAGAAAAGAGGAGGAGGAGAATGACAAGTCCATGAGAGCATTCTAGAATACCCTCATCTCTTTGAGGGAAGCTATGAGTGAGTTCTTTTATTATGTAGCATAATTGCAAGCTTCCTCTACCTCTTCTCCTATTATCTCCCTCTCTTCTCATCTTCTCATTCCATGTAGCATAATGGCAAGCTTCTTCTACCTCTTCTCCTCTTGTCTCCCTCTCCTCTCATCTCTCTCTCTTATATTCCAATATGGTGTCTAGTACATGTATTCTCTCTTGTAAATTTGTGTCTTGGTTCTCTTGATTCTCTTTGAGAAAAGAGAAGAAGGGGAGAATGACAAGTCCATGAGAGCATTTTAGAATACCCTCATCTCTTTGAGGGAAGCTATGAGTGAGTTCTTTTATTATGTAGCATAATGGCAAGCTTCCTCTACCTCTTCTCCTATTATCTCCCTCTCT
Source organism: Lygodium microphyllum (assembly GCF_053477565.2). Classification (NCBI taxonomy): domain Eukaryota; kingdom Viridiplantae; phylum Streptophyta; class Polypodiopsida; order Schizaeales; family Lygodiaceae; genus Lygodium; species Lygodium microphyllum. The sequence goes on along the minus strand of NC_141151.1, from coordinate 143,283,928 downwards.
TCTCATCTTCTCATTCCATGTAGCATAATGGCAAGCTTCTTCTACCTCTTCTCCTCTTGTCTCCCTCTCCTCTCATCTCTCTCTCTTATATTCCAATATGGTGTCTAGCACATATATTCTCTCTTGTAAATTTGTGTCTTGGCTTTCTTGATTCTCTTTGAGAATAGGGATGTCCTAGCCCATCCTCTCTTTGGCTAGGTGGTGCCCCTCTTTAGTTCTCTTAGTGAGGATTGGAGGTTGGATGGGTAAGAGGCAACCCGTTCATCATTTCAGCCCTCAGCATCTTCAACAAAGAGAAGAGAAACTTTTGTTGGAATCAACCCCCTACACCCTGCTAGGCGGTGCCCTATATAAGAAAGATAAGAATGAAGTGCTACGAAGATGTGTCAAAGGAGATGCATCCTCAAAGTTTTCCACGACAAGCCATGTGGAGGACACTTTGCAAGAGACGTTATGATCCAAAAGGCTCTACTCATCATAGGATACTTGTGGCCAACCCTTCATAAGGATGTGTATGATTATTATAAGCAAGGTGATGCATGTCAATGCATTGGAAGGCCCACAAAAACCAATGTCATGTCACTATAACTAGTCCTTTCCTTGAAGTTGTTAGAGAAATGGGGCACTAGATTTGTGGGCCGGATTGATCTTCCAACCAAATGAAAGTAAAATTGATACATTCTAGTTTGTACTAATTATGTAATGAAGTGGTGTGAAGCCAAAACTCTCAAGCAAGATTATGGCAGTAATGTGGCTCTATTCTTGTATGAGGATATTATCACTTGCTTTAGAAGTCCTTTAGATCTTGTAAGTGACATAGGAACTCATTATCTAAGCGATATCATGGAAGAATTGATAGAGACCTATAGGATCATGCATCGCAAGTCCACTCCCTACTACCCTGGAGCCGACAACCAAGTTGAAGTCACCAATCACATCCTTTGCATGATCCTGACAAGGACAATTGCTACATATCATTGTGAGTGGAATGAACGACTTATAAAGGCCATCTTTCTAGCCATAGAAAACATCCTTTAAGATGGCTACAAGACAGATACCCTTTTAGTTGGTGTACAGAAAAGAAGGTATTTTCTCGATGGAACTCAAATTGCCCTCCTTTATGAGTGGCTATCGTTGAGCACCTAGGACATAATGAGTCTCTATAGCATCGTCTTGCACTTTGAATGCTTGGATGAAATACGTCAAATGGCCCTATAGTGCATGGAAATAACCCAAGCTCAAATCCTTTTATTAAAAAAATATTCAAAAAATCATTAAAAATGTGAAAAAATATTTAAAAATCCCATTAAAATTTCCAACCCTTTTATTGATGTTTCCTCCACTCATTAGTTTATTTAACACTTTTTTCCACCATTTTCCTCTTTTTTACCAAAAAAAATCATCAACACCCACCTTAACCCATCCCCCCACCCTCTCCCCCTCCCCAGCCCCACCACCTAGCCCACCTTCCCACCCTCCACATTGCCCCCTTCATGTGTTGTTCTCTCATCCTTACATGCATCTCTCTCCATCTCAGTCTCTCCCCCATACTTCTACAATAGCTTACTCCTCGGCCTGGTCCCCCTAGTGGCCTTCTCACTCATTAAAAATTGTCAAATAAAAAAAGACAAAAATTTAAAAAACAAAAATATCAAATAAAATAAAAAAAATTCAAAAAATCTAAAATTTTTAGAATAGCTAATACTATTGAAAATTTTAGAATAGCGAATACTATCTAAAAATTGAAAAATAATACAAAAAAATTAAAGGTCTAATAGGCACATGGAAATTTCATTAAAAATCCTTAAAATATAAAAAAATATTTATAAAAATCTCAAAATTTTTATGAAAATTCTTTTAAAATCCCATTAAAAATTCTAACCCTTTTATTGATGTTTGCTCCACTCATTAATTTTTAAAACTCTTTTTTTCACCGTTTTTGCTATTTTTCTTCAAAGAAATCATTAACATCCACTTAACCTCTCCCCCCCTCCCCTTAGTCCCCCTTCTCACCCTCCATATTGGCTCCCTTCTCATGCTATTCTCCTGCCCTCCCATGCATCTCTCTCCATCTCAGTCTCTCCCCTATACTTGCACATCATTCGACACACTCGACTTGGTCCCCCCACTGGCCCTTGTTCACCTATGGGCTTGTCATTTTCCTTGCAAATGTTGTTTCCATGCTAGTTTTGGATTTCTATGGTTTTCGTTCACATGTGGTTTCTTGTTGTCTTTTACATTGTCGTGTCACTACACGGGCACAGTGTAAAAAACCTTCGAGTGCATCGTTATCCAGCTTTCTTATTAATTTAGAGAGTCAATGTTATATTAGTCATTAGTGTCCATATTATCTAGCCTATTTTTGGACAAGTTTGTGGAGCCTAAAAAGTCACTAGCATTAGTGTCCATATTAGTGTTATAATATAGAATTTTTGGACAAGTTTACCCTATTTTTGATATTTTGGATATTATCTCTTGTAAATATCCTAAAAAGGTGTAGAAAGCTTTTAGAATAGGGTGACATGCAAAGAAAGTGGCTTTTTAGCCAGTTTTGGGGAGATCTCATGTAAAAAAGAGGGACTTACAAGTTCACGCGGCACATGATTGCAATTTTTAGTAGCAAAAAACAATTCAAACGGGGAGAAGAAGAAGAAGCAATCTGGGAGAATTCTGAGTATGTGTCCTAAAGTTTTACCCCTCTTTCTTCAAAGCCAATGAACCATTAGATTTGTCATCTAAGCAGTAGAGAAGAAGCTAGTATTTCGTGCTTATTTTTTGTCTACCATGGAGCTCCAAGAGATCTAATGCTTGGAGGTTGCTTCCAAGTAGTCCCAGATAAGGATTTTGTTTATTTTCTCAAGTTCTATCAATATATAGTGCTTTGAATCATTGAGCTTTTCTTAATCTTGTGTACCTCTTATCTATTCTTTTTGTTCTCTTCTATCTCCTATTCTCTACTTCCTTCTCTATCTGATCCCTAGTGGATATGACCTTTCGACTAAAATCCTTGCGATATTGGTAAACCCGACGTGAAAGGTTGTCTGAAGGAAAGATTGGATGGGAGAACCTTCAAGCACAGTTTCTAGTGATGTCTTGCAATAGTTAGTGCAGAATATCAACATGCTTATGGAGGTATAACAACAATATGTGATGTAGGTTTCTACTCAAATAGAAACTATTGTGATGAGTACTTTGCAAGTAGTACAGTGTGAGATGAAGTTGTTAATTATAGGGATGTATCTACATATTTGCATACATATGCTCAAAAGATGGAGTTCTTTGGGGTGGCTTAACTTGCATGGAGCCAGTATTTTGTATGGGTTACTGTACATGAATTGAAAGCCTGGGTTACTGAATTGTACATGCATGATGCTGACTAGGTGGCTTTCAAGAAGACACTTAGGGAAGAATTTCACATTGAAAACACCAATTTGAATACCCCTTAGACTTTCCAGGAGTGGGTTCTACAACCCAATAAGGGTCTTGTAGCTAACTATAGAGTTACTAAGAGAATTTGAAAGTCAGTTTGCGCAGTTAGATCTTGCAGAACAATAAGATTTTGTAAGTCAAAAAATTGAACTAATTCTACAAAAGTGACAGATCATGAGATTCAAGAGAAGCTTGATGATTTATTAGAGGATCAAACTACAAGACATGGCTTAAAATAGACTGGAGGCATGTTAAAGAAGTTGATACTGCATTGGTGAAAAAGCATAGAAGAAAAGAAAGATTGCATGTATCCAGCTTGCCCACTGTTACAGGAAAAATAGTTTATGTATCCAATAAGCTACCTGCTCTTATAGCTAACCCTATGGCTACACCTATTGTTCCCATTATTAGGGAATATATTTTAGATGAATTCATTAAAGGTATGCATGATCTTCAATTGAAGGTGGACATTTTGGATGAGAAAGGACAAGATGAAAGGGGACGAGTAACATCCCCTAAACCAGGAAAAAGATGTATATGGTATGATACTTTGTAGCATAAAAGGAAGGATTGTGATTCTTATCAAGAGGCTTGGGCATGACATCTCATATTTTGAAAAGATGGCAAGATCCATGAACAAAAAATAGGATTTCTAGTTGCTTTGAATTTTGGAAAGAGAGGTATGCAAAAGTTATTGGAAGACTTGGTTGTTCAAAATGCCTGTGGGACTATACATGCTTCTAGTTTTGGTCCACAGTTGTATAGAATGCTTGGTCAAATGATGGTTTCTTTGAAGGCTACAATATGGATGCATGCTTTGCATGTAGCTGAAAGAGGAAAGTTACTAATAGTGATATGTCCCATGTAGGGCAAGTCATTCGTGACATAACTAGCTGGAAATCACTGGTAGATGCATATTCAGTATATATACATATTTAGCAAAGGTGAAAAACACACATATACTTGTGGAAGAGAAACAAAAGAGAGATGAAGATAATGTAGGGACATCTAAGAGAGTGACAAGAAAAAGTGTGGATCTACCTAAAGCTACAAATCAGCCACCTCGCGAGCATGTTATGGAAGAGGTTGGGCAAGAGCAAAAATGAGATAGAAAACAAGAGGGCAAAAACAAGGGCAAGCAGCTAGGATATAAGGTGTAGTCTGATATTAAGTGTAACGTGCCTACCCCTCAAATTGTGGGACACGTCCTAGTAGCCCATCGAGAGATCAATCTAGAAGATGCCACCCGGCACTCCCAAGGAATGACAGGGGGCTTGCCAAATAGGGTCTCTCAAGTCTGCCTTGCAACGGAACTTATCCGGTCGTTCCCACTAGGATCGACCTGAAGTCTGGGTTCCTAGTAGTTGAGTATTCCTAACAGCCTTCTAGCGTTAGTCGACAACCGCTCCACTTTGCATAGATACAACTAGACCCAAGCAGACTCATACCGCACTTGGTTGAAAGAGAATGGGAAACGAGAGGGAGGCATCGCTCGACCTCTCTACCCATAGGTCATAGTCCCATTTTGGTCCCCTAAAATGGTATGAATCAAGGTTTCAACTTACAAGTTCTAAGGTCCTTATCTAACTAACATTCGCATCAAATAAATTCCATTGAGGAAAGCTCCTGGATAACCGAGACCACCCTGCCATAGGATGGACCCGACGGTCACATCCACCATGCTTCCCTCGAGGGTTGTTTTAGTTATCTAATTACCTACCACATTATGTTTGACACATAAAAGTAGCTTCCTTAATTAACCCGTTAATCATAGGTTCCTTTACGTAATTTAGGGCACAGACACACAGACAAGATAACAAGATCAAACCCTTCCTTAACTTATCTTCAGATTAATGTTTGTCTCCCGCCCATACAAGAGAATTAAGTATCCCTTTCTACCTTCACAAAAAAATCCTTTCGTCTTCTGGCAATAAAAACCCGAAGGTTTATCCTACCAAGATTCTGCCTTATAACTAGTATCAAGGCCTCAAGATCCCATCTCGAGTCACATAGAACACTTGTGTAGGGTCCAGAGGCATTGGGATTTACAGCCAGAGCCCCCCCTGGCACCCAAGCGTCCTCCTACGTAAAGAAATTTCCACGGAGAGACCTCTTGCGGTGGGTTCGGTCCACATTCCCGGCGCGGATTCATAACCCCCTTGGTTAGGGTTTGGCGGTTCGCGGGGGGTAGCTAGCGCCATCCTTCCTTAATTCTCCTGTATGGGCTGGAGACAAACATTAATCTGAAGATAAGTGAAGGAGGTGTTTGATCTTGTTATCTTGACTTCATGTCTGTGCCCTAAATTACGTAAAGGAACCTGCGATTAATGGGTTAATTAAGGAAGCTGCTTCTATGTGTCAAACATAACATGGTAGGTAATTAGATAACTAAAACAACCCCTGAGGGAAGCGTGGTGGATGTGACCATTGGGTTCATCGTACAACAGGGTGGTCTCGGTTAGACGGGAGCTTTCCTCAATGGAATTTATTTGATGCGAACGTTACTTAGACAAGGACCTTAGAACTTGTAAGTTGAAACCCTGATTCATACCATTTTAGGGGACCGGAATGGGACTATGCCCTATGGGTAGAGAGGTCGAGCGATGCCTCCCTCTCCTTTCCCATTCTCTTTGAACCAAGTGTGGTACGAGTCTGCTTGGGTCCAGTTGTATCTACGCAAAGTGGAGCAGTTGTCGACCGACGCTAGAAGGCTGTTAGGAAGACTCGACTGCTAGGAACCTGGACTTCAGGACGATCCTAGTGGGAATGGCCGGATAAGTTTCGTTGCGAGGCAGACTCGAGAGACCATAGTTGGCAAACCCCGTGTCATTCCTTGGGAGTGTCGGTGTCGAAGGGTTTCTGAAAGCAAAGTCATGTCTACAGAAGACCTTGATAAATTTCAAGATGGAAGATCAATCAAGTGACTAAATACAATTCTTCTGTGATGTTGATCAGTTGGAAAGATTCAACTCTTAGAAACCACCTATTCTGTGACAGGTATTGAAGAGCAGTATAATAACTATGAGCCCGATTTCATAGATTATTTAAAGGTTACCCAATGTTGTGTGTATGGCTCTTGGCTGTTTCACATCTTAACTACTTGCTTCTATAAGCATGTTCCTTGCCAACATATGTAAGAGGAGCATAAAGTCAACAATATATTTACACACACCGATCTTATTTGCACCTCCTGTATTTTTAGTGAAGGAGTCTCTTCGTGAAACTCTTAGTCCAGGAAACATTGAGAATAAATATGAAGAAGCATAGAGATATCACAAGTTTACATTGCCTGCACTTCACTTTGAATGTGAACCATACCCATAAATCCTTGAGAATTGAGGTACTCTTCTAAAAAATTTCTGAGAAAGTTCCATTTCCAGATTTCGAGTCTGCAACATGTATCCTCTGTGCATATTCCCTCCATCCAACGAGAATCACCCATGCTCTGGCGGAACTGCGTTAGTTCTTGGAGGGATATTTCCCTACTGTGTAGATCCCGCTTTCACCAATGCACATATTGAGAATCAAATTTATTTGATTCTTTTGGATTGTTTGCATCTTTCAAATTTTCCTCAGATTGATTTCTACAAAACCCTTGCTTAAGCGAGGCTCAAACAATTGCTCTGAGGAAATTGAAACCATAGCAGATGTGAAGACGATTGGCGGGGATGGAGAGGCCAAACAAGAAGCTACGTTGGAACGTCTGTTGACAAGGCTTGCCCTCACAGACGACAGTAAACTCGAGTCTGTGCTCGCCAAGCTCCTGCTATATGCTATATCTTGCCTTAGCTCCTCCAGGCAATCCACCAATTCTTCCCTCTTCTTCGTTCGTTGTCTCTTCCCATCAGTCGGCTACGTCATCTTGAGCATCTTTGTCTGCTTTTAGGATCATTGTCACAGCATCATCTTCCGCCCTTCGTACTACAGCGTCTTCTGTCCTCACAATCCACTAGACATGTTCGTTCTAGCACCTCCTTCCTCTTCTGCTATATTCGTCCTATCCCTGGCATAATGCTCATCTGATCAGCATCGTCGTCTTCGTTTTTGCTCCCCTCAACAACGAAGATCTACCTTCCTTCCACAGGAATCAAAGCAGGTCCCCCTTCATGTAGGCCAGAAGCACAGGTCGTAAGCTCTCCATTTGATTGAGAAATTTAGTCTCCTTCAGCTCCACATCTAAAATATGTAGGATCTTATTATCAAAGAAAATCCTTTGCGATTCGTATGCTTTCTGCCTACGATTCATATGCTTTCTGCTCTGCTCTTCATCTATCCACCACCTTTCGACTGCATCTTTTTTTTCAGCTCTCCTCGTTTCCCCTGTTTTTTTTCCCCCCTCGAATCTGATTAGTGCCTACCAGTCCTGAATATGCTCCACTCTTCTCAATTAAGCCTCTTCCCCCCAAAAAGTCCCCCTTTTGAAAATAGCCATCCATTTCAAAATAGCCTTCCATCGCTTTTCCTTCCCCCAGGCTCCTTAAGTCACTACAATGACACATATTATTTCCAGTACATTATGCTGAGCACCACAGACCATGTTTGCATACGAAGCTGGAATAGCCTTGACATATTTGATCATGCATGATCTCAGGTACCCCAGTGACAATCTAAACATTTCAGCTCAGTACACATACACTGGAACACACGTGTATCCTGCATCTGCTTTGTACTTCTCATAAAATTCTTGGAGGGCAAAGATAAAGCTTGATTGCATTTCAGAAACCTCTTCAGCAGGACGGGCTTGGATTTTTCTTCACATCAATGGGCTTCCCAACAATAATGTGCATCGGACGACAAAAAGGTATAGGGGACCCAAACATTCCCCAAAACATAAGTTGCACAAAGCAAAGCAGTCGATAGATCTGATTGTATACCCTGCCCTTGGGTTTCCACCACTTGTAAACATGGGTCTGCCCAAATATAAAACAAGGCACTAAAGGAGATCCTGTCTCAATTGCTACACGTATGAAACCAACTCTCTGCTTTAGATAAGCTACCTCACGGTCATGTTCCATAAAGAGCATCTTTCTAACACCTCCAAGAATCAGAACACAACTACAACCATCTTTTAATAAATCGCAAAGAACCTTTCTTGAAGCAGACACTAGTCCCAAACAAGTCCATATGTGTCTTAAAATAGGAGTCCTAAAAACCGCACTGCTTGCCAGACCCTTAACTTTTCAACTGCAGAAACCTCCATTGCAAAATCCAAGGTAGATGGTAATTGATCTTCTACTGAAACTGATCCAAACTTCCCAAACATATCCATTACTATGCTTCCAAACTTCTCTCCACTATAGTCGCATGTAGAAAATAAATGTAAACACAACGACTAAGTATGTACAAAGTAACAAATGTCACACACACAACATTTTGGTGGATTCCACACCTCCGATGCACAGCAGTACGACACCGGGCGGTGTCTTCTAAATTGATCTCTCAATGGGCTGCTAGGATGTGTCCTGCAATTCGAGGAGCGGGCACGTTACATTAAGAAAGCCACAGATCTCAAGAAGGTTCTTGAAGAATGGATTTTAAATAGTTAGGTGTAATTCACCTTGGGAGAGATTCTTGACATTGCCAAGTGGGAATTTCATGACAAAATCATTGACATAATTAAGAGTATGCATTAGTTTCTTGGTGATACCACTAGTGCATTGGGAGAGATTCTTGACATTGCCAAGCGGGAATTTCATGACAAAATCACCTTAGTAGAGATTCTTTACATTGCCAAGCAGGAATTTCATGACAAAATCACCTTGGGAGAGATTCTTGACATTGCCAAGTGGGAATTTCATGACAAAATCATTTACATAATTAAGAGTACGCATTAGTTTCTTGGTGATACCACTAGTGCATTGCTATAATTTGAAGAGGAAACTAGTTTGTTGGGCATTTGCGCTAAATATGAGCATGATGTAAGTGCTAGTTTATGTATGAAGATGTTGCTAATTAGTGTACAACATGTGGAAAGGAGAAGAAAGTGGCTGAAAATACATTATCTTGTAGAAATATGCTTGTTGAAGTAAGGCGAAAAATGCAACAATATGGGAAAGAGGCTCTAGGATCTATTGCTCAGAGTCACTACACAAGAAATCACTAGGTAACAACTACCACTGAAATGCTAGTATAAATAGGGGAGTGTGAAACTCCTTGTGTTGCTTCGCTTGACCACGAGTCCGAGATTAATGTGACTGAGTATGGATTGTATAAGAATGGTGCATGGCCTACATCTTAATGTAAAAGTAATGATTGGTGATGTACAAGAAGAGCAACACTTCTTTATGCAAGATAGTTTCTCATATGTAGTGATTTTGGAATAGCCCTATATTGTAGGGGTGCGTATGGAAACAAAGGTGCTTGATGATGGTTTAACTTAGAAGCAAGGATGGGACGTCCAATTTCTTTATGTTTATGTTAATCATCCTAGGAATTGGGATATTCTTCGAAAGTCTCCTTTGCCTCCAAATGCAAGGAAATTCAAAGACTGGATTTTCATTGAGTACTACTATAATGTGGGGCTACAGTAGTACTATTCAAAGGATGTACTTGCCTCTTGATGTATTGAAGTATTCATTTAGTACTAGTTATTCTCAATTTACAACAAATAGTTCATGTTGCTTTAAGCCTATGGAAGCTATGTACAAGGATGGATGCATATCTATGAAACATGCTATTAAGTAACTTTGAGCATTGGGTTTGTTAGTTGAAAATGAAGCCATTTTAAGCCTCTTTTATGGGCTGAATATTATTGACACTATGGTTGAAATTTCAGCAACTATACATGCATAAAATGAGGCTGAAAATAAAGTGCTGTCAGCATTTTCTTTGGACATGTATGATGTTATAGCATTTTTTGCTCAACATAAAGGATTACAATGGGTTGAAGTAGTTGTGGAGACAAAGTATAAGACAATAGACAAAAAGGTGAAATGAGTTGCTTTGGTACTTCCACCAAATAGTGAGAGTTTGTATGAGAAAGTGTCAAGATAGCCAAGTTTACAGGATTCTAAACAATTTACAATTAAAACATTATAGGAATTGAAAGTTGGTGTAGAAGGGTTTCTTTTGCCTATCGAAAGATATTATTTTATGCAGATATTGGCTAGGCATGGGTGTAATATTTCCGTTTGAAAAAAATATTATTAAACCAACCTCTTGCGCACCATAAACTCATGCAAAGATTATCCCCAGTGCCGGCAGCTAATCTATATCCGCATGCGAGAGATAGAGAACTCCGTCTTGGAAAAATAAGGCCAGGGATTCAAACCCGCATAGCCACGGGGAAACATCCTCTTGGGAGGAGGATAAGAGGATAATGTTAAAATAAATTTCAATTTTTTTAACTATTCCTTCTCCCCCACTCGATGCACAGCTAGAGGAGAGGGAGTGTGGGGGGATGGGCCAGTAGAGCTGCATGAGGAAGGGGGGGAAGAGGGCCATGCAACGGGCCACATGGGGGGAGGTCCTCTCCCCCCCTGGACTATAAGAATCCCCATAGTGGAGGGGGGGTTGGTGAAGAAGAGGGAGAGGGAGGCTACTTGCTGTTGTTGCCATAGAAGAGGGAAGAAGGCCGTGTAAGGTGCTAGAGACCGTTGTGAGAGAGGAGCAACTAGTCGCTATGCTGCGTCGTGAGGAGGAGAGGGAGTCACCAGCTGAGACGTACGCTGCCGCTTGTGCTTGATAGCGGCCGCCACATCCGCCAAAGCAGCCAATTCCGCCATCTCCTGACAAGCGAATCCCCCACTCAACGTTAGTACCACCTCCCCCTTTTTCACGACATTATCATCTCCCCCCTTTTACACATGGTGTACTGCTCCCAGAAGCTTCTTAGAAGCTTCATTAAAAAGCTTCTAAGGGGCTTCTCTAAGCCCCCTTCCCATTGGTTCCACCACAAGCCCATTTCCTAGCCCAGGTTTAAAGTCCCCCTTCCCATAAGATCCTCAATAAGCCCATCCTGGGCTTTGAAGAGAAGAAGAGGAAGTCTATAAGGGCCTTCCCACCATTAATTCAATCATCCCATCTCCGGACTTTGAAGGAGAGGAAGCTACAAAGCCCCTCCCCACCAATCATCCCTAGTGTGGGATTTGAAAAGAAGAGGAGGAAGCCTATAAACCCCCTTCTCACTAGATTCCCCAATAAGCCCATCCTTACCCCTGGGTCTTTGTGGAGAAGAAGAGGGGCTTCCTTACATCCCCTCCCCACTAGATTCCACATAAGTCTATTCCTACCCCTTTTTCCATGGATTTTTTTTAAGAGAGGAAGAAGAAGTTCATAGGCCTCCGTTTCCGCAAGGCCTTCACAAGAACCCTTCCATGAACCCCCCCCTTTTCCCGAAAGAAAGAAGGCCCAAACTCTGAACCCTAACGCCTTCCAAAGACAATTTCCGCAAGTGGATACTTCTGTGAAGGAGCCATACTTCAAAGGGAATTTCCACGTCTGAGGGAGACAGCCAAAGATCTTAAGGCTGCATACCAAGGCAAGCAATTCGAATCCATGAAGGCAAACCAGAAGACGAAATCACGATGGCCCCTAAAAAGTCACAAGGCGCACCTGTAGGAGGATCATCTCCTAATATTCATGTGGATATTTCACGGAGCCCACGAGTCGAGGTTTTCTTTGTTGAGATTCAGCAATCACACTCACTAAACAGCCACTTTGTATGGAGCTTCAGGGTCAAGGACATGCAGGCTAACTTATCCCATATGCACAATGGTGCCTACTGCAGTTTCCTACTTTCCTATAAAGCATTGTACTTGCTTCCTTTCTTAATGCAATGATAGTACTCTTTTCTTTTCAGTGAAGTGTCAATGTCATTATCCACATACACAAGATTGTGTTTATGAGTCCAAGTCTCAATCTTGGAACCTAATTCACTTGTGTAACAAACAATGTCTTTGTCTTCTCCATCATGAGTCCACACTTCTCATTTCATCCTCCATAGCTTCCAGTTTTGCCATGCTCTAGATTCCACATTTCTCACATGGTATTAGAGCACAGTTGGGCATGGCATTGCTTGTCTAGCCTCTCTTGATTCCTTTCAACCTCAGTCTAGCTCAATGTCAGCTCATGACTTCATCTCCCAACTCTACTCTCACTGAAGCTTCCATGGCAGCCATAGCCAGCAGCACCTTGTCAGATTGAGCTGCTTATATCTCACTCCATAGGTCAAATCTCTTGGAGCTTCCTTCTGGAAAATATTTTCCAACTCACAAAGCTTCCCTGTATCACATCAATCCATGACATTGGACCATCTGGAGCTCAGCATTGTGAAAATCCTCAATCTCTGCTCTGTGTCTGCCATAGCCAAACAGGACCTACCTTACTTGGAGCTTCCATAACTCTTCAACCAGGCCATTTCAGCCCACGATTTCTTCTAGGGAGTTGTTCCTCTGCTCTTCATCCTGGCACAAAAATCGACTGCATTACTGTGCCCTGGCTCCAGCATTGTGGAAATCGCGGAAATCTGTTAGAACTGTGCCTGCTTCTGTTCGACGTGTCTGCGTGCTCCATACAGGCCACAATCTTGATGTTTATGATAGGGCTTTGGTAGCCCATGAAGTCAGCTTCCTAGGCATGTAAAAATTTTTGAAAATGATCAAGTGTAGCTCCTGCAATCTGAGAAAAACCAGGGCCCTGTCTCAGAAACCCTAATTCCACCATAGCCAAAGCTTCAAAATTCTGACATTTTTCACTGTTTCTCTCACTGAAGTTATCAACAGTGATTTTAATCACTGAGCAATACTCTCTAAAGTTCATTAAAGTACTGTCACTTAGATTTGAAGGTATCAGCATCAAATCAAGAAGGAGAAGATTAGACTTGGATTTAAAAAGAGTAAAGGACTTTGCACATTGGGTGTTCATTGACACTCAGTTAGTGCTTTTTAGCACTTGTGTCTCTCAACCAATTCTTCTGTTGCTCAAATCTAATAAGTCTGAAGTTGATTTGCTACTGTTCCCGTAAGTCTAACATGGGCAAAGACTCTCCAAATGCTCGATTCAAAGGAGTCGGGTTCCACACTTGGCAAACCCGCATCAAGCTCATCCTGATGAAGAAGGGTCTCTGGGCCATCACAAATGGCAAATAGAAGAAACCTCGGGACGCGGACCTTGCAACTACTTGGCAAAAGAATGATGACAGAGCATAGGCCATTATCAAACTGGAGCTAGACGACAGTTATATCCATCATGTGGATAACTGTGAGACCTCACAGGATACATGGAAAAGACTTGACACCCTGTTCGGTGCACAATCTAAATCATCAAAGTATGGTCTCCTGATTGAGTTCTTTAGGCTTGAAATGAAGTCCAACACATCACTTGCCACACATCTCAATTACATGGAAGGACTCCTAACCCAACTTGCAGGAATCAACACTAAAATGGATGAAGATGTTTGCATCGGTGTTCTACTTAAGAGCTTGCCTCTTGAATATAATAATGTATCAACAACTTTAATCAACATGCCAAATCCTGAACTTGTTGATATCCAGGCATCACTGTTAGAAGAAGAAAAGAAGCTAAAAACTAAAGAAGAACCAAGTACCTCTAGAGATGAGCATGCATTATATGTTGGCAACAGGTACAAAGGCAAGAAGGATCAGCTCTTCTGTGACTTCTGCAAAAGGACTGGACACACCGAGAAGTTCTGCCACGCAAGAAAGAGATCCCAAAAGGCCTATCTAGTCGCAGTCAAAGAAGAAGAAGAAAATGGAGCAAAGGAAGAAGAAGATGAAAATGAAGACCGCCAGGATCGGAAGGACAAGACTCATCAGTCCTTGTACTCTCATAATTCTGATAGACTGTTTTAAAAGCCTTGTACTTCCTTGCCCTAATGCTTCCTACCATAAGCTTTGTAAACTCCTTATGTAACTTGGCATTACAGTCCCTGTACACTTTGCGAGGCCCCTGTTACAGCCTCTGGATGTCCACCATGTTTATGGTACCCACACTTAGCTTTTTTGTGATAGCCTGTGGTGTTTTGCCATGTTTGTGGTATGCCCACACTTTGTAGGTGGTTCTCATTACAGCCTCTACACACTTTGTGCCTTTCTATTTGTGATTGAGGAGGGGTGTTGAGATTCAGCAATCACACTCACTAAACAACCACTTTGTATGGAGCTTCAGGGTCAAGGACATGCACGCTAACTTATCCCATATGCACAATGGTGCCTACTACAGTTTCCTACTTTCCTATAAAGCATTGTACTCGCTTCCTTTCTTAATGCAATGATAGTACTCTTTTCTTTTCAGTGAAGTGTCAATGTCATTGTCCACATACACAAGATTGTGTTTATGAGTCCAAGTCTCAATCTTGGAACCTAATTCACTTGTGTAACAAACAGTGTCTTTGTCTTCTCCATCATGAGTCCACACTTCTCATTTCATCCTCCATAGCTTCCAGTTTTGCCATGCTCTAGATCCCGCATTTCTTACATTCTTCCTATTTTTGATTTACGTAGAAGTATTGCAGTTATGCATTGTTATTTCATGGAATTAGGATGCCCTTATGCTTGTCAAATCCACCTAGTTAGATGTGATTGAAATAAATTGGCTATTTTACATTTACTAGAAGTAACTCACAATTGAAGAATGGTCATTCGTATTTTCAATGGAATGAACAAAAAGAACATAAGGTGTCTATGCATTTTAGTACCTTATTAGCAAGTTGGATTTTGTGCATTGCAAAGTGACGAGTCTAGAATAACTAATGACTAGCATTACAAATTCGAAATTATGGTAGTACACCTTTGGTTATGCATGGAAAGATTAAATCGCATGTCGCATTTTTAGACAAATCTTCTTTGTAATGATTCGTTAAGGAAGTTGTTATCAACTGTAGGAAATTGCAACATGGAAAATATTGTAAGGATTGCATAAAATAGGTTAACTCTAGTTTCAATTGGCATGAATCTCATTTAACTACGTAGTAGTTAGGAAAGATTGCATAATACACATTCATCGTACAAAGAATTTCATTCATCAAGAGATGTAGCTAGGGAAAGGCTGCATGGTTCATTTAAGCGTAAAATCTTAAAAGCTTAGTGGCATGGTTCGTGAATGCAAGTCCTAGTAGGATCAATGGAAATTATGTCATAATTTAACATGTGCTTGGTCTTAACAAGTAAAGTTAGGGATTGTGAATCTAATGTAATATTTCCGTTTGAAGAAAATATTATTAAACGAACCTCCCGCGCACCGTAAACTCGTGCAAAGATTATCCCCAGTGCCGGCAGCAGCTAATCTATATCTACATGTGAGAGATGGAGAACTCCGTCTTGGAAAAATAAGGCCGGGGATTCAAACCCGCATAGCCATGGGGAAACATCCTCTTGGGAGGAGAATAAGAGGATAATGTTGAAATAAATTTCAAATTTTCTTACTATTTCTTCTCGCCCAGTATGCACAGCTGTAGGAGAGGGAGTGTGGGGGGATGGGCCAGTAGAGATGCATGAGGAAGGGGGGGAAGAGGGCCATGCAACGGGCCACATGGGGGGAGGTCCCCTCCCCCCTGGACTATAAGAACCCCCATAGTGGAGGGGGGGTTGGTGAAGAAGAGGGAGAGGGAGGATACTTGTTGTCATCGCCATAGAAAAGGGAAGGAGGCTGCGTAAGGCACTGGAGACCGTCGTGAGAGAGGAGCAACTAGTCGATGTGTTGTGCCGTGAGGAGGAGAGGGAGCTGCGAGCTGAGACGTACGCTGTCGCTTGTGGCTTGATAGCCGCTGCCAAATCCGCCAAAGCGGCCAACACCGCCATCTCTTGATAAGCAATTCCCCCACTCGACGTCAGTATCACCTCCCCCTTTTTCACGACATTATCATCTCCCCCCTTTTCCACGTGGTGTATTGCTCCCAGAAGCTTCTTAGAAGCTTCATTAAAAAGCTTCTAAGGGGCTTCTCTAAGCCCCCTTCCCATTGGTTCCACCACAAGCCCATTTCCTAGCTTGAGTTTAAAGCCCCCTTCCCATTAGATCCTCAATAAGCCCAGCCCGGGCTTTGAAGAGAAGAAGAGGAAGCGTATAAGGGCCTTCCCACAAATCACTCAATCAGCCCATCCTGGGATTTTGAAGGAGAGGAAGCTACAAAGCCCCTTCCCACCAATCATCCCTAGTGCGGGATTTGAAAAGAAGAGGAGGAAGCCTATAAACCCCCTTCTCACTAGATTCCCCAATAAGCCCATCCTTACCCCTGGGTCTTTGTGGAGAAGAAGAGGGGCTTCCTTACATCCCTTCCCCACTAGATTCCGTTCCTACCCCTTTTTTCCCCGGGATTTTTTTTCAGAGAGGAAGAAGAAATTCATAGGCCTCCGTTTCCGCAAGGCCTTCACAAGAACCCTTCCATGAACCCCCCCCCCCCCTTTCCCGAAAGAAAGAAGGCCCAAACTCTGAACCCTAAGGCCTTCCAAAGACAATTTCCGCAAGTAGGTACTTCTGTGAAGGAGCCATACTTTAAAGGGAATTTCCACGTATGAGGGAGACAGCCAAAGATCTTAAGGCTGCATACCAAGGCAAGCAATTCGAATCCACGAAGGCAAACCAGAAGCCGAAATCACGATGGCCCCTAAAAAGTCACAAGGCGCACCTGTAGGAGGATCATCTCCTAATATTCATGTGGATATTTCACCGAGCCCACGAGTCGAGGTTTTCTTCCTATTTTTGATTTACATAGAAGTATTGCAGTTATGCATTGTTATTTCATGGAATTAGGATGCACTTATGCTTGTCAAATCCACCTAGTTAGATGCGATTGAAATAAATTGGCTATTTTACATTTAGTAGAAGTAACTCACGATTGAAGAATGGTCATTTGTATTTTCAATGGAATGAACAAAAAGAACATAAGGTGTCTATGCATTTTAGTACCTTATTAGCAAGTTGGCTTTTGTGCATTGCAAAGTGACAAGTCTAGAATAACTAATGACTAGCATTACAAATTCGAAATTATGGTAGTACACCTTTGGTTATGCATGGAAAGATTAAATCGCATGTCGCATTTTTAGACAAATCTTCTTCGTAATGATTCGTTAAGGAAGTTATTATCAACTGTAGGAAATTGCAACATGGAAAAGATTGTAAGGATTGCATAAAATAGGTTAACTCTAGTTTCAATTGGCATGAATCTCATTTAACTACATAGTAGTTAGGAAAGATTGCATAATACACATTCATCGTACAAAGAATTTCATTCATCAAGAGATGTAGCTAGGGAAAGGCTGCATGGTTCATTTAAGTGTAAAATCTTAAAAGCTAAGTGGCATGGTTCGTGAATGCAAGTCCTAGTAGGATCAATGGAAATTATGTCGTAATTTAACATGTTCTTGGTCTTAACAAGTAAAGTTAGGGATTGTGAATCTAGTTGTACGTAGAGGCAACGAATCGCGTGCTTACATGAATTGCGGCGTAATGCGACTAGTTTTCCCCTTCTAGATCAAATTAGCATCCTTGGGATTGGTCCATCCTTGTCGTAAGACAAGTAAATTGGATTACCCAAAACACCTAAATCGCAAAGGATTCGCATAGGATGGTTAAATCGATACAGTAAATACTCCAAGTGCTAGCCAGGGTTTAGCACGTTAAGGACTTGACCTAGTCGCACTTGTTGCCAAGTCAAAACCCTCATACCCGATTGTCCTGCCCACATTCATGGAATGTAGGGACAATTGGACACACTTGCAAGAAACGATCTAGGGTTTCCACCCTAAGGATCACTCATTCAAAAGATGAAACTCGGAATGAGTTGGAACCCCTAGGACCGACTGTTGTTGGCCTTGTGCAATTGGGAATGGGTTGGATATGAGTTGGAACCCCTAGGACCTGTTGGCCTTGTGCGATTGGGAATGGGTTGGATATGAAGACACCCTAAACCGTGCTTCTTATCTAATCATGATTCCGTGACCAGAAGAAATTGTTTGATGGGTGAAATGATCCCATGGAATAGATGCAACACTTGTGCAACAAGTTGCAAAATTGCATGATCTTGTGGTTTGATCACAAGAGACTTCCTATAACAACTCCGAAATACACAATTCACATACGAAAGCCCTCATAGGGATAATATTTTCTAAATTAGGAAAAATTTTTTATTCCCTCCTTCCCCCAGCCAACTATCGAGCTAGGGAAGAGGGAGGGAAGGGTGGACACTAGGCTCCTTGCTGGAGCTGGAAGGGGGGGAGACCCATGCGCCTCGACGCGTGGGGGAGGGAGGATCTTATCCCCTCCCCTATTTAAACCAAGGGGGTGTGTAGGCTGGGAAGGAGACTAAGGTTGTAGTCGTGAGGGGAGCCATTATTCTATCAACTTTTGACAGAGAGGGAGAAGGCCATCGATGGCAGCCATCAGGCCCCGTTTCCATAGAAAGAGTCATGACTGTCGGGTAGTCGTGAAGGAAGGAGAGACTGGTCGATGCCACCGTGGGACTCTGCGCTGCTGCCGTCGCCACATGGAATCACGCCAACTGCAGGTTAGAATCAATTTTCTTGTTCCTCTCCTCCACGTAAGGCTTCCATGTGTGCAGAAGCTCTCTTAAGCTTCTAGAATCTTCCAAGGGGGCTTCCTAAGCCCCCTTCCACACTACATCCATTCCTCTTATGGTCTGCCACCAAGCCTTGGTTCATGTGGGCCTATTTAAAGCCTTCCCCCCTCCCCCCCCTCTTGAATTGCCATTAAAGGTACTTTCAAGTGGCCCTTAGGCCCTTTTTTCCACCATGCCAAAATTTCCTTTTTAGGCCTTTCATACCCTTTCCTATAACACCCCCTACTTTTCCCCCCACACACGAGAGGCCCTCCTAAGGGCCCTATAAGCCCCCTTTCCCCCCTGGGATTCAAAGCACCTTCTCATGCCCATTCGTAATATCTTTCAAGTGGGTTGAAAACCCAGCTACTCCATGATTTAACCCCTCACTAGCGGGTTATGAATTCTCATTCCTTCCTTTTCTGATCCACTAAGACCTTTTAAAACCCTCCCGAGGTTTAAGCACCCCTTTTTTCGTGAAATCCCTACTTCAAGGATAAGCCTTCTAAAACCGTTTCTGACGGGGCGGTGCAAGTTATCACGAAGGGAGCTACAGTTGAATTTCAAAAAGGAGTTCGCAAAGCCGCATCCAAGACAGAAAGGCTACATTCATGATGGCTCCTAAGAAATCCCAAGGCGCAGCCGCAGGAGGACTGTCTCCTAGCATCCACGTGGACATCTCACCACAAGTCTAGGTGCGTTACTTGGGAGAAGCTGAAGAAAGCCGTGTAGGGAAGATACTTACCACCTCCATATCACACACTAAAAATGAATGAGTTCTACGAGCTAAAACAGATGGGGCTCACTCTTGACACATATTACTCTAAATTCGTCTCACTTCTTAAGTATGCGCCATAGATGGATATGACACAACAGGTGTCAAAATTTTGTGCTGGTTTAAATCCACCAGTAAATACCCGTCTTGAATCGATGCGTCCATCAGATCTTCAGGACGCACTCATTCGAGCTGCCCCTATAATTCAGGAGGTGTAGGCTAGACCAAGGGGTAACAAAACTTGGTCTTATAATGACCCGAACAGAGGAGCATTCAGGCCTCAAATGAAGAGAGTTCAAGGTCAGAATCAGGGACAAAGAAAGAAAGCAAGAACTAACAATGTCAACAACTTTGTTCCTACTCAAAGCAATGGCCAAAACCTCCGTTGTTTCCACTACAATGAGCCCGATCATTTCAAGAGGCAATGTCCCAAGCTTGGAGGAGGACATCGCCAAGCACCTTTCCAAGGAACGGGCCGTAGACAGGGAGCCGCTACTCGAGGCAGAGGAAGAACCGCCTGCGTTGCCAATAGAAAATGTGCGAAGAAGAAGAAGATCCGACTATGAAAGCAGAATTTGAAAGGGTGATAGTCCATGCCGCTCTACACAAGAAAGGACCGAATCACCAGTTCTCGCTGATTCAGACACCGTCAGACTATCAAGGTAAAAGTTTCAAGACCTTGATTGATTGTGGCAGTACACATTCCTTTATCTCACCAGCTTGTGCAAAAAGATTAGGAATAGCCATAGTAGAAGCACCTATCTTGCTTGTGGAATTGACAAATGGTCATGAGGTTACTTGTACCAGGCAAACTGCTAAGGTGGAATTCTTTCTGGGAGGAAAGAAGACTTTGGTCAAATTCAGAGTCATGAATTTAGGTATCCATCAGTATCTACTCGGAATGGATTGGCTTAAGCCTAATGACACTCACATTCATTGTGGAAAGGGCCAAATTTCCTTTCGAAACTTTGAGGGGCAATTGGTCACAACTCAAAGAGAAGCACGGAAGCCAAAAATTCAATTGGCCAAAGCATATCGGATCATAAAAGGAGTCAGGAAGGGACTACATGTCTAGTTGATTAAGCTCAATAAGTTAGATCAGAAGCAGGAGTCTAGTGAAGGACCTTCATGGCTAAAAGAATACATGGATGTATTTCCTGAAGAGTTGATAGAACTCCCGCCTCAAAGAGAAGTGGATCATGAGATCAAGCTAGTACCAGGAGCAGCACCAATTGCAAAGAGACCTTATAGGATGTCTATACTGGAAGCAATTGAGCTGAAGGAACAACTCAAGCAAGTGCTAGATCAGGGCTACATCCATCCTAGCAGTTCACCATGGGGAGCTCCAGTACTGTTTCAGAAAAAGAAAGATGGAACGCTTCGACTATGTCTTGATTACAGAGGGCTGAATCAATCAACTGTCAAGAACAAGTACCCTATTCCTAGAATAGATGAGCTTCTTGATCATCTTCAGGGTGCAAAGATCTTCTCCAAGATTGATCTCAGGTCGGGCTACTATCAGATAAGGATCAAAGAAGAAGATATCCCAAAGATGGCCTTCAACACAAGATATGGGCACTTTGAGTTCCTAAGCTTACAAATGCACTAGCCACCTTCAACAGGTTAATGCAGGATATTTTTAAGCCATATCTTGATGACTTCGTGCTCGTCTTCTTCGACGACACTTTATTCTATTCCAAACAGGAAGAAGATCATGAACCCCAACTTCGGATTGTCCTTGAGACAATGAGGGCACATAAGCTGTATGCTAAGATGAAGAAGTGTGCATTGTTCAAGCGTCAGATTGAATATCTTGGATTCATCGTATCAGCGAAAGGAATATCAGTGGATCTAGCCAAGGTCAGAGATGTGCTCGAATGGCCAATACCAACAACTATCAAAGAAATACACAGATTTCTTGGATTGACAGGATGGTATAGCATCTTCATAAAAAACTATGCTTTGATTGCAGCACCTCTGACGGACTTACTGAAGAAGCAAACATCCATTGCATGGTCAGCTCCTGAACAAACTAGCTTCGACAGATTTAAAAAAAGTTTGGTATCAACACCTATCCTAAAACTTCCAGACCTCAATAAGGAGTTTGAGGTACTGATGCTAGCACATTTGCCTTAGGATGTGTGCTCATGAAAGAAGGTCACCCGGTAGCTTACTCAAGGAAACTGAAGAGTCATGAGAAGAATTATGCTACCCATGATCTGGAATTGCTAGCTGTCATCCATGCTCTAAAGCTTTGGAGACACTACCTATTGGGTAACAAGTTTACTCTCGTAACTAATTATAAGAGTCTCAAGTGGATCTTTACCCAGAATGAGCTCAACATGAGGCAACGTCGATGGATTGAAGTGCTGGAGGAATATGACTTTGAGATCAAGTACTAACCAAGAAAAGAGAATGTAGTTTCCGATGCACTTAGTCGCAAGGCATTTCTAAATTCTCTAATCTTGCAGAATCCATCAATAGCTAGATCTCTAGCTGCAAAAGTATCTATGCCAAACAATCCAATACTTGAGTTAGCTAGAGAGGATGCATGCTATGATCCAGCCAACCAAACAATGCTAAGGGAGATATCTATCAAGGATCAGAACCAAAAGCTGCAGGCTAAGTATCATGAATTCTCTATTAATAGTGGACTTGCCTACTATAGAACGCGGCTGCGTATACCACCAAGTCAGTCACTTAAGTAGAAGATATTGTGGGAAGCTCATGATTTCCCTTTTTCAGGACATCCTGGCTATGCCAAGACTCTCAATGCAGTTAGGAAGAGCTACCATTGGGAGAGGCTTAAAGGTGACGTTCTCAAATATGTCACCCAGTGTTTGTCTTGTCAACCTATCAAAGCCGAACATGTCCAGATGCCAGGGAAGCTGAAAATGCTTGAAATTCCCCAAATGAAATGGGAATTCATCAGCATGGACTTTGTTGTTGGCCTATCCCAAGTTCAAGGAGGATACAACTCCATCATGATTGTGGTTGACATGCTTACTAAGGTTGCAAACCTTATTCCAGTGAAGACAAACTATAAAGTCTCAGACATTGCAAGATTATTTATCAAGGAGATATTCAAGATACATGGGCTACCCAGAAGAATCATTAGTGATCGTGATTCTATCTTCACATCACACTTCTGGAGAGCTATCTTTGAGGCCATTGGGACTCAACTCTGCTTTAGCACAGCTTACCATCCCCAAACAGATGGCCAAATAGAGCAAGTCAATCAAGTCATCGAGGACATGCTTAGGGCATACTGTTGTCGTGAGCCAAAAAGGTGGATTCAATACTTGCCTTTGGTTGAATTTGCCTACAATGCTTCTTACCAACAAAGCATTCGGATGGCCCCTTTCCAAGCATTGTATGGTCATGACTGTCGAAGTCCCTAAACTTCTCAGATCCAACCTTGAGGGTTGAAGCTTCAAGGAAGATGTTGGAAGAGATGGATGACCAAATAAAGTCAATAAGAAAGGACATCCAAGCCGCCAAGGATAGACAGAAGGCATACGCGGATTTGAAGCATCAAGATAGAATCTTCGAGGAAGGAGATATGGTCTTCATTCGCGTATGCCCTAAGAAGAGTACCCTATCCTTAGGAGATTGCAAGAAGCTAAGTCCAAGGTATTGTGGACCATACAAGATCCTCAAATGCCTAGGACCTAATGCTTATAGATTGCAACTCCATGAGTACCTAAAAGTTCATAATGTATTCCATATCAGCCTATTGAAGAAGTATGTACCTAATCCTAACCATGTACCTGATGATCAACAAGCGTAATACCTAGTCAAGGAGTGTTGGGGGTAAAGGCGCCTCCGCCTGCTGCCCCGTGTATTACTACACTGACAGTACCCGCCACTGCACACTGCAGGTGGCGGGCGCCCATCACGTCACTTTATTCTTTATTCTTTTAGTGACAATTTGAATAAAGGAAGGCCCGGTCACACATTGTGACTGTTGGAGTTCCCATTTCTTGTCTCTCTCTTTTCTTGCTCTTGCTCTCCGGTCATAGCTCGTGTGCAAGCTTCGATCCTTCTCACCTTTCAACTGGTATCAGAGCTTGGCATTCTCTTGCTCGAGCTCGACTCGGTGCTTCCCGACCTTCGCATTGACTCGCTTCATGCATTGGGTCTCCATCCTGACAGCCATATCCGATCTCCCCAAGCTCCCGTCACTCCCCGGCTTCCCGAGCACCTTCCCAGCCTATTGAGGCACCTTCAAGGCATTGATACTGAGGTATTTGATCATTCTTTCAGGGTTTTATTTCAGTCTACAAGTTGCAAATAGCAAGGGCAGCCATGGCTTCAAACCCTTGAAGCTTATTCCCCTCATATTGTGCCTTACACCTATCAAGGCTCAAAGAGGCTTGCCATAGGCCTTTGATACGCCCTTCTTGAGCCCCCCATTACCCCCTTTTCAGCCCATGTGGAGCAGCAGCAAGTTTAGCACCAACAGGGCAGATTGCATCATTTTTTTCCAGGCTGTGAGCACTCATCTACTTCAGCTCCACACTTGGCCATTGCTTCTTGCTCTCTACCTTGATCAAGAGGGCTATAGACTTCATGTTTGATGTCATTCAAGCTTTGGGCATTGGTCTTGATCATTCGGGGCTGATCTCTTCAGATTTGGGACTATCATAAACTGTCATAATAGGCTGAAAACAGGGCAGCACCATTGGCATTAGCATTTGTTGCTTATACTCCATTCCGGTTGTGCTATTTGATGCCCGTATGCGGTCTACATGATGCCTAGTGCCTTGGGAATGTATGCACATGATTATGTCATGATTTTGGCTTGAAATATTGGCTGATTTGGGCATGTTATTTACTATTATACAGTACTGGAAACAGGGCAGCCACACTTGGCATTGGCATTTGATGCTTATACTCTACTCCGGTTACCTTATTTGATGCCCGTATGCGGTCTACTTCCTACCCGGATGTATTGGGGATGTATGCATTTGGTTTGACCATGATTTTGGCTTGAATTTAGGGCTGAAATCTACTATTTAGAACAGTAAATACATGCTGGAATAACAGTGGGCTGAAGGTACTTTACATGCTTTGGCACTTACCTACCGATACCGGATGTATGCTTTGAGCTTTGGCATGATGTCTCTGACATTTGGGGACGACTTGGAGCATATGTATGAGATTATGGGATGCTTTTGAGCTTTGCATTAGCTCCATCTTCACTGGCATTTGGACCGACTTGGCATGCTCGTGGACCGCCTATGCCTCATGTCTCTGCTTGATAGTTAGGCTTTTGCATTACATGCTTTGGTTCGTGACATATGCTATTTGGTTCGTGTATGCCATACCAACATTTGGAGCTTGGATTTGGATGTATTTGAGCATTCCCGGCTTACTTGATCACTAATCTTGGTTGCTATTTGGATGTCATTGAGTTGACCGAGAGCTTATTTGGGCTTATGTATTGCTTCATGGTTAATACGACCGGTGCTTCATGTATGTCATGCTCTCTTGGATGCGCTTGATGCATTGATAGGGTCACTTATCACTGGTGCTTTCTCTTGGGTTATTTGAGCTTCTGAGCTCACTTTGTATGCCTTTTGTGCCAGTGGGAGCATTTTACATGCTTGCTTGACCTTTGACAGTTGCATGTTATTGGAGCACTTACATGTATTTGGAGCAGTTTATGTCTTGAGCAGCTACATACGCATTGAGACTTTGGGATCATACTCCGATCTTTATGGATATGCATTGATGTACTCTTGGTTCACAGGATGCTTATGAGCTGAGTCTCATATTTGGATCTTTCTCTTTGAGCAGACACCTATTTGTGTCAGGTTTTGGCAGTTACAGGAACACTTTGCCTAGAGTGTCTGGGGGTGTGCCTTTCACTGGCAGATGTTATTTTGACATGCTTCGGTGTTGAGCTCATGTTCTTTTCACTGTCATTGGCCTTTCTTATGTCCGTTTCATGCCGGCTTTGGACCTAGCATTGTTTGCTTGACATTGGATCCTATTTTGGGACAGTTTGCTCTCTAGATTGCATACCTGCAATTTATTACAGCAAGCAGTTATTGGTGGACTTATGTGTACTTTTCATGCTCAAATATCCTGATTTGGTGTACCGCACCTAGTACTAAGTGGGCAGCAACTTTTGACACACTTTGCTCGCCCTTTGGACCCCATTTTGGTCATTTTTGGGCAGTTTCTGCAGTAAAACAGCAAGCAGTTTTTGGACTGTTTGGGCATTTCCATCCTGCATAATGGCGTCATCTTCACATGATAGTGCCATTTTTAACATTACAAAGTTGGATGGTACCAACTACTCTTACTGGAAGAGTCAAATTTGGCAGGTCTTGGTGTAGAAATCTCAGATTAAGCCACTTCGGTTGAGTGGGGAGCAGCCTAAAACTATGGACAAAGACGACTAACTTGAACTTCATGAGCTATGCAAGTCCACGATTGTATTGTCTCTCACTGAACAGGTACATTATAATGTATTTGAGGAAGCACAGAGTGCATGGGATCTATGGAATAAGATAAAAAATCTTTATGATAAGAAAAGTCCGGCAAGTCAGATGTACTGGTTGAAGCAGCTTATGGATCTGCGCATGAAGGATAATGCGACTATGTCTGCTCACTTGAGCCAGTTCCATGCTATACTAAAGAACCTGACTTCGCAGGATATCACCTTTGGAGAGGAAGTAACTCCTCTTTTCTTGCTTGGGACTCTCAATGAGTCATGGGATGTATTCCGCACTGCCCTATGTGCCTCTAGTGCTACTCTAAAATTGGCAGATGTTGAGAGTGCTCTTCTTCAGGAAGAGGTGAATCGCAAAAACTTGGATGCCTCTCGTGGTAGTCATGCTTTGACAGTTAGAGGCAGGAATGACAGGTATGACCGTGGTAATGGCCAAGGCCGTGACTCGCAGAAGGGTCGGGTCTAAATCTCGTGGTGGCAAGTCACATCGTAAGTCGCGTGGGTGCAATGCAAATGTCACTTGTCATCATTGTGGGAAAAAGGGCCATATTAGACCACAGTGTCATGATTTGTGCAATGAGAAGCGCGAGGATAAGGGGAAAGATAAAGTGCAGGAGAAGTCCTTTGATCGCAGCATAGTACCTACGAAGTCCAGTGTCAAGATTGAGGAAATTAATGTCACGCAGACTGAGGAGTCCGATGGTGGTGATGAGTTTATACTTGCAGCTAGTTCTTCTGATGCTTCACACTTGACTGAGACACTAGTATGTATGCACAGTGCTGGTTATTGGATTCAGGTGCGTCCTTCCAAGTGACGCCTTACCGTGAGTGGTTTCACTCTTACCGTACTGTATCTAGATCAGTCAGACTTGGAGATGACAGGTCTCTTGATATTGTGGGCTGTGGAGATATTCAGTTGCAGTTTTCCACTGGCAGTTCCTTTTTGCTAAGGGATGTACGTCATGTACCTGTGCTTACGCGCAGTCTTATGTCTGCAGGACAGTTGGATGATGCAGGGTTTCATGTCTGTTTTGGGGATTCTGCCTGGAAGATCACCAAAGGAAGACTTGTGCTTGCTAGAGGTGCCAAGGCTGGCAGCCTCTATCCTCTTGTTGTATCTGGGTCTTCTGTAGACCATGTTTTGGCAATGGGCTCTATCCCACATGTATCACTTTGGCATGCCCGTTTGGGGCATATGTCTTTAAAGGGAATGAAAATGTTATCTGGTTTGCAGTATCTTCCGCCTTTGGATTATGCATGTTTTGACTCGTGTGATCATTGTCTTTATGGTAAGCAGAATAGGTCTATGCATAAGAAATCGGGTAGGCCACGCATGAGTGAGCCCTTGGCATTGGTGCATTCCGATGTTTGTGGGCCTATGCCTTGCATGTCTATGGGTGGCGAGAAGTACTTCGTTACCTTCATTGATGATTTTTCTAGGAAAGTGTGGGCTTATCCCATAAAGCAGAAGTCTGATGTCTTGGCAGTTTTTCAGAGATGGCTTGCTCTTGTTGAGAACCAGACTGGGTATAGGCTGAAATGCCTTAGGACTGACAATGGGGGAGAATATGTCTCACGTGCTTTTGAGCAGTTTTGTGATGACAGGGGTATTAAGCGTCAGTTGACCGCCCCTTACACCCCACCCCAGAATGGTTTGGCTGAGTGCATGAACAGGACTATTCAGGAGTGTGTGCACTCTATGCTTAGCCATGCAGGCCTACCCCAGAGTTTTCGGGCTGAGGCAGTTAGTACAACAGTGCATGTCATAAACCGATCACCTTCCAGTGGATTGGATTTCCAGGTTGCAGAGGAAGTTTGGGCTGGTAAGCCACCCTCTTATGCGCATCTCCATGTCTTTGGATGTGAGGCATTCTGCCATGTGCCCAAGGATAAGAGGAGTAAATTGGATCCAAAGAGCATTAAATGCATATTCCTTGGCTATGGTGAGTCAGGAGAGATGGGCTATCGCCTATGGGATCCGCAGGCACGAAAAATAGTACGCAGCCATGATGTCGTCTTCCATGAAGACAAGATGCACAGGCAGCCTGAGAAGGTGGTTGAGATCCGTAGAGTGATCTTTCAGGAGGAGCCTAGAGCTCCAGCACAGCGAGTAGTACAGCCTGCAGTAGTTCCTCCACAGGACCAGGGTGTTGGACAAGCAGTTAGATAGGCAGTAGAGCCTGCGGTGAGACGGTCTGCTAGAGACAGACGTCCACCTGAGAGATTTCAGCCCTCTATGCATTATGTTTTGGTTACAGATGCAGGAGAGCCTTTCACTTATGATGAGGCTATGCGCAGGGGTGACAGTCACTCATGGGAGAGGGCTATGCAGTCTGAGATAGACTCCCTGCATAAGAATGAGACTTGGGATTTGGTTACCTTGCCTAAGGGCAAGAAGGCTTTGCCATGCTAGTGGGTGTACAAGCTGAAAAGTACCCCTGGACACCCCAAGCCGGCATACAAGGCTAGATTGGTAGCAAAGGGTTTTAAGCAGGAACATGGTGTGGACTTTGATGAGGTCTTCTCTCCTGTGGTTAAGATGACCACCCTGCGCTTAGTCTTGGCTTTGGTTGCACAGCTTGACTTAGATCTATATCAGATGGATGTCAGGACGGCTTTTCTACATGGGGACTTGCATGATGAGATCTATATGGATCAGCCTAAGGGCTTTGCAGAACCTAGCAGGGAGCACCTAGTGTGCAAGTTGAAGAAGAGCTTGTATGGCTTGAAGCAGGCACCTAGGGAATGGTATCATAAGTTTGATGCCTTTATGCAGTCACAGGGCTATAGCAGGAGTGCTATGGATCCGTGTCTTTACACGAAGAAAGCCCGTGATGGCAGTTTGCTTATCTTGGTACTCTATGTTGATGATATGCTAATAGCAGGGAAAGCTCATGATGAGCTAGATGCTCTTAAATCTCAGCTGAAGAAGAGCTTTGAGATGAAGGATTTGGGACAGGCCTCACATATACTTGGGATGCGCATTAAGCGCGATAGGCATCAGGGGCTTTTGTATCTCTCACAGCGGGAGTACATTCATAAAGTCCTTGAGCGCTTCCGCATGCAGGACGTAAAGCCTATTGGCTGTCCATTACCTTCTTATGTGAAGGTATCAGAGGCCGATTGTCCATAGACAGATGAGCAGAGGACCGAGATGGCCAAGATCCCTTATGCTTCAGCCGTGGGCAGTTTGATGTATGCCATGATAGCCACTCGTCCAGATATTGCGCATGCAATTGGTGTTGTGGCACGCTATATGGCTACACCTGGCAGTAGACATTGGGATGCCGTGAAGGGTATCATGAGGTACCTGAAGGGCACAACAAATATGTGTATTTGCTATGGCAGCCAGGATACAGGGGTCGTGGGGTACACTGACTCCGATTATGCAGGACATGAAGATAGTAGAAAGTCCACTTCTGGCTATGTATTCACCTATGCTGGAGGGGCTGTCTCTTGGATGTCCAGGGTTCAAAAGTGTATGGCTTTGTCTACCACTGAGGCCGAGTATGTTGCAGCCACTGAGGCTTGCAAGGAGGCCATATGGTTAGGCCGTCTAGTTGCTGACCTTGGGATTGATGCTACACCTACACTGCATTCGGATTCTATGAGTGCCATTCAATTGGCTAAGAATCCGGTCTTCCATGCAAAGATGAAACACATTGAGGTGAGGTATCACTTCATACGTGGTGTCGTGGAGGACAAGTCTGTTGACCTTGTCAAGATCTCCACTGACGAGAATCCTACAGATCTACTCATGAAGAGCCTCACTACTGAGCGCTTTGCCTTCCTCAGGAGGTTGATGGGCATTGGATGAGATGTCGCCTTTCCTCATCCCTTGTACCTATGTACATTTGTACTATCTTTTCTTTTTTCTTTTCTCTCTCACTAGGGCAGATTCGCCTTTAAGTGGGAGGTTGTTGGGGGTAAAGGCGCCTCCGCCGTGCCGCCCCATGTATTACTACACTGACAGTACCTGCCACTGCACACTGCAGGTGGTGGACGGTCGTCACATCACTTTATTCTTTATTCTTTTAGTGACAGTTTGAATAAAGGAAGGCCCGGTCACACATTGTGACTGTTGGAGTTCCCATTTCTTGTCTCTCTCTTTTCTTGCTCTTGCTCTCCCGCCATAGCTCGCGTGCAAGCTTCGATCCTTCTCACCTTTCAAGGAGTCCTTGAATTAAGGCCTGATAGGATCTTAGATGTTAGGGAGAGACAATTGAGATCCAGAACCTTGAGAGAATGCCTCGTCCAGTGGAGAGATTATCCCGAAGAGGATGCCACTTGGATAGATGAAGGCACTCTCAACCATCAATATTCAGAGCTTATCTTGAGATGGGGACATCTCAATTCCTCCAAAGGGGAGAGAATGTAACAACTCCAAAATACGCAATTTGCATACGAAAGCCCTTAGATAATATTTTCTGAATTAGGCAAAATTTTATATTCCCTCCTTCCCCTAGCCGACTGTCAAGCTGGGGAAGTGGGAGGGAAGGGTGGACAGTAAGCTCCTTACTGGAGCTGGAAGGGGGGGAGACCCATGCGCCTCGACATGTGGGGGAGGGAGAATCTTATCCCCTCCCCTATTTAAACCAAGGGGGTGTGCAGGCTGGGAAGGAGACTAAGGTTGTAGTTGTGAGGGAAGCCATTATACTGTCAACTTCTAACAAAGAGGGAGAAGGCCGTCGACGCTACCGTAGAGCCATCAGGCCCCATTGTCGTACAAGGAGTCGTGACTGCCGGGCAGTCATGAAGGAAGGAGAGACTAGTCTACGCCACCGTGGGACTCCATGCTGCTACCGTCGCCACATGGAATCAAGCCAGCTGTGCCGGTCGGAATCGGTTTTCTTGTTCCTCTCCTCCACGTAAGGCTTCCACATGCAGAAGCTCTCTGAAGCTTGTGGAAGCTTCCAAGGGGGCTTCCTAAGCCCCCTTCCACACTACATCCATTCCTCTTGTGGTCTCCCACCAAGCCCTAGTTCATGTGGGCCTATTTAAAGCCTTCCCCCCCCTCCTGAATTGCCACTAAAGCCCCTTTCCCCCTGGGATTCAAAGCCCCTTTTCATGCCCATTCGTAATATCTTTCAAGTGGGTTGAAAACCCAGCTACTCTGTGATTTAACCCCTCACTAGCGGGTTATGCATTCTCCTTCCTTCCTTTTCCGATCCACTAGGACCATTTAAAACCCTCCCGAGGTTTAAGCACCCCTTTTTTTGTGAAATCCCTACTTCAAGGAGGAAGCCTTCTAAAACCGTTTCCGACGGACAGTGCAAGTTATCACGAAGGGAGCTACGGTGGAATTTCAAAAAGGAGTTCGCAAAGCCGCATCCAAGACAGAAAGGCTACATTCGCGATGGCTCCTAAGAAAGCCCAAGGCGTAGCCCCGCAGGAGGATCGTCTCCTAGCATCCACGTGGACATCTCACCACAAGTCCAAGTTTTTCTTCCTAAATTTTATTTTATGTCATTATAATTCAATTGGGCGTAGATGATTTTTGGAAATAGGATGCATTTTTTGTCTTAAATGCTTTAGAAAAATTAACTCACGATAGAGGAATTCAGTCATTAGTATTTTCAATAAAACAAACAAAGATAAAGTGAGCAGAAAATTGATATGCATTTAGTTTTTGTGCATTTCAATGAACTAAACTTAGATTAATATCCATATTTACCAAAACGGAATTAAAATAGTGCACTCCGTTTAGGCATGGAAGTATAAATTGCATGTCGCATTATTAGGACCATATCTTCTTCGCAACGAGTCATTATGGAAAGTGCTAATAATCCATAGGAAAGTGCAAGGCACGAAATGATTCCTAAGCTGCATAAATTGGTCCATTATCATTTTTCAACTGCATAATTATTAGTAAAAGGTTACTTGTTTAGTTTGAATCTTGTTCGCAAGTTATAGGGTGATTAATTGGAATTAGGTTATAACCTAACCTATGCTTGGTCTTAAATCGATAACTTAGGGTTGAAAATTGATTTACGCGTAGACAATGAGTCATGTGTTTATGGAAATGATAGAGTAATTATCTTCAAGAATTAAACAAATTGGCATAATTCTAAACACCTAAAACCGCGGAGTACTCGTTTTAGAAAGAGTTAATTCAATTCCAAAGAACTCACTAGGATTTAATACGTGACCTAGTCGCATGTATTGCTAAAACTCAAACTCCTGTACCCTAACTACTTGCCCCCATTCACCGAATGTAGGGACATCAGAACATACTTGAGAAGTGATCTAGGGTTTGTCCTTAAGAATCTTTCGCTAAAAAGATGGAACTTGGAACCCTAGGACTGACAATGTCAACCTAATGTAATCAGGATTAGATTGTTTCGTGACTCCATTTGATGGGTATAATAGTCCCATAGTTCGATGCGACACTTGTGCAACAAGTGCAGAGTCATATGATCTTGTGATTGGATCACAAGGGAATGGCCAATTCTCAGAATGAGGTTGGCAGATTCTTACCCAAGTTATCTTGCGAGAGGATGAATAATCGTCCTAATATAGTATCTTTCTGGGGTAAAGATAATTGCTTGGAGCAAAGGACAAACCAATAAATTGGAATAACATATGAACTTAAGGTATTGACCAAGTCGGGTTAATAGGGTACGGCCCTAACCTAGGATATAGGGAATCTTGCCAAATCGCAAGTCATCCCGGATCGAGTGCTGGATGCATTCGAAAAGAAGGATTCATTCCTTAGCAGTTGGCCAACAATAAACGACCAATGGAAATGTTTGTACTTGTTACAGATTTAAGAGCACTGTTTTGCTTTGTTTGATCAATGAATTAAAGGATAAATGGATGTGGGAGCTTCCGCTCAACTGCCAAGACCCTCAGACCGCTTATTCTTTCAAGCGTTTCAAGCGAGCTCTAATGGCTATCTCTCACCTAGCCGACGTGCCGTCGATCCTACTAGTGTAGTAAGCTTACCTTGATGCTCGATCGAGCACCCTCCTCTCTCTTGCACTCCGGTAGCTCCACAATCCTAGATGCTAGTACAAGCATCCTCAAGCCTCCTCCATCTCCAAGCTCCATCCTCCATAGCCACGCGCGTAAGAGAAGAGAAGGGAAGAGAAGAGAAGAAGAGGAGAGGAGATGGTGAAGAGCTTCACCCTCTTGATCCCTCACCCTCACACACACTCACTCCCTCACACTCTCACACTCCCTCTCTCAAGTGCACACACACAAGTAAGAAGGAGAGAAGAAGAGAAGAAGAGAAGAAGAAGAGGACTCCTTTTGCCACACACCAAAGAATGAGCTTCTCATTCATTTTTTCAACTTTATATACAAAACCCTAAATCCCTTCTGGGTGGTCATCCCCTTTTCCTCTTTTACATGGCTGAGGCCCTCTTTCCCATTTCCCACCATTCTAATTTACCCTATATCCCAGTAATGCATACACTTTGCATAGGAGCGAGTCTGGCACTCTTTTACACAGATTTGGGGGCAGTCCCATATTTTAATGGTGCGCCTTTTCCCCTTTTATTGCCGTGGCCCCACAATGAAGCCTTTTGAGGGTCGTGTCCGAATATTTGAATTTTTCAGGGATTGGTTGCCAGTCAAGGTGCCTTTTTTGCTCTTGCGTCTTTTTTGCTCTTTTTCCTTCTTCCCAGTTTCCATTCCTCTGTGC
Source organism: Lygodium microphyllum (assembly GCF_053477565.2). Lineage (NCBI taxonomy): Eukaryota > Viridiplantae > Streptophyta > Polypodiopsida > Schizaeales > Lygodiaceae > Lygodium > Lygodium microphyllum. Next base: position 143,250,105 of record NC_141151.1, on the reverse strand, counting down.
TGCGGTAACGTGGTCGGAAACACGGTAACATTACCCCCCTCTTAGCCAAGTGCCAGTCCCATGGCACTGTGATGGGACAAGGGGCGCGTTAGGTCGGCTGGTCGGCGAAACAGGTAGGTGGGTGGTTAGGATGACTCGGAGCGAGTCCGGCATATGGTAAGTTCCATGGAGACATTCGGCATCCATCACGCTGTTATAGCCGGTCGTCTTGTGAGTCGGAGAAGCGCTTGAAGCAATGCAATGATGGTGTAGGGGAATTTATTCTGGTAAACACCCCTTGAACTCGGTTTGGCTTGATCCCCATGGCTGTGATTGAAGATATGTGCCTTGGATTTGAAAGTCCTCGGGCTGGTGGAATCAATAAGCTATCCGTGGATCTTGAGGGTAGGGCATGGATCGTGGGACGATACATATCCAAGATCTATGCCAATGGCAGACTTTGAGCTGGTTCGATCATAGTGGCCATCAGAACCAGGCAAGTGGCTGGAGGCCGGCGCACTTTGGGTCTTTAAGAGGTGCCAGGGTGACAGTCTTCCATAGGTAGCCAGCCTTTGAGAGTCGATAAAACCTGCAAAAAAGATTGTGCCCTCCCTAAGGGGTGTGCTGCTTGTCGTGTAGGGTGTTGTGCTCATGGCGGTGAAACTGGGAGATGGGTCTAACCTTGGTCAAGCCCTTGGTAATGTCCCACACTTGAGGACCCAGCTTGTGCTTCGTTGGTGGTGCGGTGCGATCCTTAGAGTGACAGGTCTGAAAGTCCTGCCCTTGATGTGCCCTAGGCATGAAGTAGGGGAGGGGGCTAGGGAGATCCCTAGGTGCTTTTTTTTTTTTTTGGAATGAGTCATAGGCCCAAGTATCTTAGTCGGAATGAGGAGGGGAAGGTGGGTGGAGAGACTTGCTCAAAAATTGGCGACTCTGCATGTAATTCTTTAGATTCATGCGGACATGTAGGGAGGTAGTGGAGAGAAAGGGGTGGTTGCATCTAGTAAACTGGTTGTCGTTCATGTCCTCTAGGAGGGCTAGGAAAAAAGAAGGGAGGAGAGTATCCCTCATCATGAGACAAGCCATGGCACAATTATCTATAGCATTAGGGTCGAAGAATAGGGGAGGCAGGCCACGCTCTTGTGGAGTCGAGTCCTGCTTAAGGAGTAGCCTAAGTAGCCTAAGATAGTTACAGGTGGTTATGAAGGTAGGGTCAGGGCATGAGGAAAAATCCACAAGGAAGCGCATCATGGAGTCGTCTAGGCTTTCTGTGGTAAAAAGAAGAGCGTTGTCGAAGGATGCTATAGTGGAGTTATAAAGCCATACTGCAATGTGGACTTCACATACCTGAGTATGCGTCTAGCCGCATCCAAATGTGGTTTCCTTGGAGCCTGCATAAACTGACTTACTAGTCCAACAATATAGCTCAAATCTGGCCTGGTAATAGTCATATAAATCAAACTTCCTACTATGCGTCTGTACATAGTAGGGTCTTCTAGAAGCTCACCTGCATCTGTGCTCAGCTTCACATTCTGCTCCAAAGAAACTGAAATAGGCTTACAGCCTGTCATCCCATATTTGGACAACATGTCCAATCCATACTGCCTCTGCAAGAGCTGTATCCCACTTGGTGATCTAATCACCTCAATGCCCACACCTCGTCCATCACTTTGAGGGGTAGGACCCTGCGCAGACTGTTGGGTAGGAGGAAACTGAAGGAGAATGGCTCCTTGGCTAGTTCCTGCACCTCCCACACCACCAATTCTGCATGGAATCCCGTCGGGAGATCATCTGGGCATGGAGGGAGAGGCGCGGACGGTAGCATGGCTGGTCTGGCTTTCAGCTTCTGTCTGGCCTCTTCCACTAGCTTTTTCCGCCTTTCTTTAGAGATGGCTTTTCTCTCTGCAGCAGCTGGGTCTGCTTGTGGTGGATCTTGGGCCTGTGGCGAGGGGGGTTGCGGGACCACATCTTCTCTGAAGCGATTCACATCAATTTCCAGCTCGAATTCTTCCCCCTGTCGTTCTGCGAGTACTGCTTCTTCTTGGCACCCTAGGGCGTCTATTTCTTAGGGGGTCAGGCCGGCTCTCGTCAGGTATTCCCGCTGTTCCCCCAGACTCAGCCTCACCTCCGCCAACAGTGGTGGCATCTGTAGTCCTGCATGTAGAGCCCTTCTTGCCATGCCAAGCTTCCTCTGTACTGCTTCCAGCGACTCTCCTTGTGCCGTGTGGGTGACGTCCAAGATGGTGTCGAGGAAGATCTTCTGTTGAGCACTGAAGGCCACTTGGGCTGCCTCTGCCTTGCTCTATGCAATGATTTTCTCTTTTTTTGTTAAAGCAAGGCAGTGCGCTAGTGTCTTCACCTTCTTCTCGTTATGCGCGGCCCACTCCTCTACCCTCTTGTTCATCACTTCCAGGCCTTCCCCTTGTCTCAAGGTCAACATCATGATTTTCTATCCATAATCCTCGAGTTCCCTGACCAGCCTCTCTTATTCTTGTCGTTCATAGGTCAGCTGCTCTATTAGGCATTTGAGCTGCTCCTCCTGCTCCTCCATGCCTTGCTGCCTTTCTTCGTCTTTAGCATCCAGCTCCTCCCTGAGTGCATCCACCTTAGCAGCTTTTGCAGCAAGCTCCTCGTACTGCCCTATGAGAAGCTTGTGCCCTCTTTGCATGTTCACTAACTCTTGCATCTCATTCTTAAGTAACTGCCTCCAATTTTCCTCTCTCTCATCCCTAGCCTTCAGTTCCTGTTTTAGCTCTGCAATTTCGTGCTACTGCAAGGCCACCATTCTTGTCTTGTCCAACAGGAAAGCGGCCATGTTTTCCTTCTCGGCTGCCAACTCCGCCACGGCTATTTTGCATTCCTCCTTCTCTCTCTCCAACTGGGAGAGTAGCTCAGCGATGTATTCGTCGTAATTAGCCGGTGGCATCATCGTTGCGTGAATAGGTGAGGTGGAGGCTTCAACTCTTTGCTTTTTGGGTTCCTGCCTGGACTCTGCATCTGCGGCTGACCTTTTCTGTCCTGTGGCTGTAGTTTCCGTGCTCCACCCCTAGCCCATTTCTTTGTTGATAAAATATTGCATCCACACCACGAAATTCGACACATTAGCGCTAGTGGGGATGTTGGGGGTGACGGTGGTGAGTTCCGTGGGACGTACTAGGAGAGTAGGGATTGGATGAAGCGCGGCCTTGCCTTTGCCTTCAAAAATTGGGAGTGGCACGAATTTTGGCACCTGTGTGCTGGATCCAGGCCCCTCCTCTTTGCATGGGCTTAGGTTCCTTAGTTCGTCCGCCGGGCACTGTTGTTTGATGGACCGTCGTGTGGCCTCTGCCAGGTCCTCCTCCTCTTTCCTTTGCAGCTCCTCCTCTTCTTCCTCCGCTTTCCTCTTCCTTTCCTCCTATCTTTTCTTCTGAGCCTCCTGCTTTTTCCCTTTTTGTTCCTTTTCCCTCCTTTTCTCTGTTTTAGCTTCTTGTTTGGATGCCTCCTTGGCCTTCTACAACTCCTCTCTTTCCCTCTGCTCCTCTTGCTTTTTCATCCTCTCTCTCTCTTTTGCTTCTTCCAGGGACTCCTTCTTTGCCCTTTCCAAGTGTCAAGATTGTGGGAGAGAAGGAAGGAGTCTCACATGTAGCTTTCTTGCTTGCACAATGGGGTAATACACACAAAGGTGGAGGCTAAAAACAGTTTTTCTCTTCTTAGTTGTGTAAGCCAAAAAGAACTCAAGTACATAGAAATAGAAGAACCCTATATATGGGTCTCAAACCAAACTCAACTAACTAAGGTGGCATACTAACTGAGCCTCCAACTAGAGTAGATAAGGATAGATGTCATGTAGCTATTATTCATGGGCGGTGTACCAACCGCATTTGCAACAACTGACAAGTCAGTGACATAAATGCACAACGGTCACCCTGGCATATCACGAGTGGAGCTCGATATCTCAACACTCCCCCTCAAGCTCAATCCCAATTCCTGCACACCAAGCAGGTCTCTGAACTTGCGCAGCTTCTCTGCGCCCAATGTCTTCATAAATATGTCAGCTACCTGATCCTCTGTGCTGACATAAACTAGATCAATAAGACCTAGTAAAACCCTCTCCTGCACATACTGATAATGCACCTCAATGTGCTTTGTTCTAGCATGATAGACTGGGTTATTTGCCAAGTGTATACTGCTCATGTTGTCACAATAAATGACAACTGGCCCATCTGTAGGCTGATGCATATCATAAAGTAGCTTATGCAACCAAGCTACCTCACATGCAGCCATTGCTACACCCCTGTACTCAGCCTCTGTGCTCGACAAGGCAACTCTAGGCTATTTCTTGCTGCTCCAAGTGACTGCAGCACTCCCAAAAGAGAACACATATCCATTGGTAGATTGTCTATTAGAAATACTACCAGCCCAATCAGCATTAGTGTATCCATGCAACTGTATCTGAACCCCAGTCTCATAAAATAGTCCATACTACAATGTGGACTTCACATACCTGAGTATGCGTCTAGCCGCATCCAAATGCGGTTTCCTTGGAGCTTGCATAAACTGACTTACCAATCCAACAGCATAGCTCAAATCTGGCCTGATAATAGTCATATAAATCAAACTTCCTACTATGCGTCTGTACATAGTAGGGTCTTCCAGAAGCTCACCTGCATCTGCGCTCAGCTTCACATTCTGCTCCAAAGGAACTGAAATAGGCTTATAGCCTGTCATCCCATATTTGGATAGCATGTCCAATCCATACTGCCTCTGCAAGAGCTGCATCCCACTTGGTGATCTAATCACCTCAATGCCCAAGAAATAACGTAGCTCTCCCAAATCCTTCATCTCAGACTTTTGCTTCAATAGCATTTTCACATGAAGGATATCTTTATCACTGTCACCTGTCATAATCAAATCATCAACATTAATGACAAGTAGCATAATATCTTTCTCTGCTTTTCTCACATAAAGTGAGAAATCTACCTTGGAAATCTGAAAGCCAATAGTGACAAGATGCCGTCCTATCTTGTCAGACCATGCTCTAGGTGCTTGCTTCAAGCCATACAATGTTTTCTTCAACCTGCAAACAAACTCAGGATGAACAGCATGCACATAACTTGGTGGTTGCTCCATATAGACCTCTTCTTGCAAATCACCATGCAAGAATGCATTCTTTACATCCATATGATGTAAAGACCATTCCTTTGATACAACCATAGCAATGACTGCTCTTACGGTTTCCATCCTTGCAACCAGACTGAATGTTTCTTCATAATCAATGCCATATGTTTGTGCATACCCCTTGACTACCAATCTTGCCTTGTATGTGTTCACAGAACCATCTGCATTGTGCTTCACCTTATAAACCCACTTACAGCCAATTGCATTCTTACCTTTAGGCAAAGATACCAATTCCCATTTAGCATTTGCTTCCAAGGCATCCATTTCTTCATCCATGGCTTTCTCCCATTTTTCTTTTCCCATGGCTTGCTCAAAAGAAGTGGGTTCTGGTTCCTGTATCACTTTAACCATATATGCATAGTGAATGGCTGTAAATCCATCATATTTCAGCCTATCCACAGGATACCTAGCTCTGGTAGACCTGCGCAAAGTAGGTTCACTCCCAGGTGCTCTCAAAACATCCCTAGTCTTCCTTACTCCAGGTGTAACAATAGAAGGAATACCCAACTCATCATCAATGCTCTGTTCTGAGCCACTGGATTCACTATCCACATAAGAGTGACCTGCATTCACATCAAACATGGGCCGATCTACCTTCTCTTTTCCTTTTCGTGATACCTAAATACCACTATCTACATTGCTTTGAGAAGATTCTCCTGATCTCAATCTGCCTGTCCATGGCGAAGAATGTGAACCACTGCTAGAGCTACTCATCTCATCAAAAACAACATCTCTGCTCACTATAAACTTACGAGTAGAAGGGTTATAGCATCTATACCCTTTTTGCTACAGAGTGTAACCAATAAAGATGCACTTCTCAGCTTTTGGATCCAACTTGGATCTCAACTCATCTGGCACATGTACATAGGCAATGCAACCAAAAATTTTCAAATGAGAAATATCTGATTTCCTACCAGTATACCTCTCCTCTGGAGTCATCCCATGTATTGCTGTAGTGGGAGTCCTGTTCATTATGTAGACTGTTGTAGCAACTGCCTCAGCCCAGTAAAAATCTGGCAAGTCTTTTTCATTGAGCATGGCACGAGATACCTCTCCAATATGCGTGTTTTTCCTTTCTGCAATTCCATTTTGTTGTGGAATATGACTGCATGAATATTGCTGCTTTATACCATGCTCCTGCAAGAACCTTGCAAACTCCTTTGAGAGGTACTCTCCCCCTCCATCTGACCTTAGGCATTTTATTTGCAGGCCTGTTTCTTTTTTAACCATAGCTTTAAGCGTTTTGAAATGCCCAAAAACTTCACTTTTCTTTTTCATAAAATACACCCAAACTTTTCTGCTATAGTCATCAATAAAAGTGACAAAATAATGACAGCCTCCAAGAGATGCAGCTTTAGTAGTCCACACATCAGAGTGGATTAATTCCAATGGCTTCTTACTCTCTTGAACATGTCTAGGAAATGGTTTCCTTGCTTGTTTTCCAAACTGACAGGCTTCACATACCTTATGCATTTCTGCAACCTTGAATTTAGGCAATCCTGCAACAATGTTTTGGGCTTGCATTGATTTAAGTCGTTGTACATTAACATGACCAATGCGTTTATGCCAGATATCAATATCTGCAACTACACCGGTCCCATGTGCAAACATTGCTGCACTCAATTCAGGCATGTCTGCATCCAATGTAAACATTCTGCCCTTCTTCTTTCCTTTTGCTATCAAGCAACCTTTATTTTTCATATCCTCAACAAAGCATCCATGAGGATTAAATCTGACCTGCAAACCAGATTCTTGGTGATATTCAGGACATGAAATACATCGGACATGTATTTCTTTTTCCCATCCTGTATAGACAAAGGAATTTTTCAAATCTGCACAATAGGATGTGCAGTATCATCACCAGTCTCCAGAAATCCTGGTTTTTCCATTTTCCTTGCATCCTCCATCCATTCTGCATGACCTGTCATGTGGTTTGATGTACTTGAGTCAACATACCACACATCGTTGCTTTCTTCTACACTTGTCACAGAATTGTTCATGTGCTACACCATAAACAAATGCTCATTTCTGTCATCACCCTGTCTACTAGAAGATGCATAATTCCCTTGTTGCAATTACCCATTCATGATGTCATTCTGCTTTTTATAGCAGTCTTTAGCCGTATGACCCATTTTACCACAGTAGTAGCATTCAACATTGTTGTTTGCATTTTGGCCTCTTTGCCATCCACCACGACCTCTTTGGCTCCCCCTGCCTCTAGAGTTACCACGTCCTCCTCCATAGGACTGGTTTTCTTGAGTTTGCTGCATATTCTGATTTCTACCACGGCCTCCAAATCGGCCTCCTCTACCTCTGCCTCTACCTCTTCCAGCATTTGAGTAGAAGACAGTTTCTTTTGAAGTTCCTCCTGAAGAAGATGCACCACCATTTCTCTGCTCCTCATAAATTAGAAGAGCAATCATCTCCTCAAAATTAGGAAATCTTTCACGAACTGAAATGGATGTCCGAAACTGTGCATAATCCTTTCCTAGACCATTCAAGGTCACAGAAACTAAATCATCATCTTCCACTGGCCACCCAATGGAAGCAAGTGCATTTGCAATCTTCTTCACCTTCATGTGGTAGTCATTGATGCGCATACTTTCTCTTTGCACATTATGCAACTCTTGCTTGAGCTGCATTTTCCTGGCTTGCGTATTTGTGCTATACATTTATGACAAAGTATCCCATGCCTCCTTTGGCGTACTTGCATCCTGAATATGCACAATCATAGAGTCTCAAATATTGATAGACAGCCAGTACATAACTTTCCTGGCTCTCTCATGCCATGCTTTGAATGCCTGCATTTGCTGTTGATTGGGAACATCAGGAAGAACTGGTTCTTCTTCATTTCCTGCAACAAATTCCCAATATCCTTTTTCCATAAGGAAATTCGTCATTCTAAACTTCCATGCTTGGAAGTTGTTCTTGTCAAGCTTTTCAATTACAATCTGTGAAAGAGAATCAGACGCCATTACAGAACACTACAAAAAATTTTGTCACTGCAGAGAACACAGCTTCAGCCTCACAAGGGAAAATTTGCAAAACTGACGAAAGTGGTATTTAACCACATAGTCACTTCTTAGTGACGATTTTGCATCAACAGGCAACAAGGATGATTTTGTAACTCCCAATGTCTCTGCGCACAGGCATACCATGCAATTTCTACAGTAACTTTTCACTGACTTATAGAACAGTGCTGCACAACATAAAATTGGGCCTTTTCCTGAGTGCGTGTAAAAAACTTTCGCCTCCAAAACAGGCCCCGGAATGGCCTCAAATAAAAAAAACAGGGTCGCCGAGGGCTAAAGCCTATCCCGCAGCATATACTGCCCTCTTGCTTCACCGCGAAGGGCGTCTAAACCTGAGACAATGCACTCCCAGAAAGAGAGCATAGCCCATGAGTATGCCTTGGGTCATGCGATGTGGGCACTCGCAAGGGTGATTTTTCGCGTTCAGCAACGTAGCTTTGTCACGGTTCTTTGTGAGGTTGGTGGTCTTGCGGTGACTTGGGCATTGAACATGTTCGCACGAAGACTTGTGTCATCCTGTATCCACTTGTCACTTCATGAGAGTATATGCAAGTCACATGCATCAAGTACAAGGAACAAATGCAATCTTAGGCCTTGGTACAGGATAAAACCATTCTGATGGAAGGGATTATAGTGTGGGTTATCAAGCGCATATGACAAGAAGAGGAGAGGTGAGTCATGCAGTGTTTGTTGTAAAGGGATGGCCCCCATGATGATGTTCATTTGGCCTCCAGCCGTTAGTAGATCTTGGCTCATGCTAAGTTACGTGGACTGGTTGTCATGGAGTGGGGTAGGGCTCATCCTCGGAAGGATAGACTGGAAAGGGGGAACGGTGTATAGAAAGGGACGATACCCTGTCTGCATCCTCAGAGATGTTGGTCAGGGCTTCCTATGGTGGTAATGAGGGTTGCATGCCCTCCGCCTGGAGGTGGGAATGGTCACACAACTTCTAAATGTGTGGTGAGAGGAGGACCTAAGGAGCTTAGCCTGTAGAACCCAACTCTTCTCCCTGCGCTTGACTATTATTGCTTGTGTGTGTTGATAGTGTCGATATAGGGTCACAAAAGTCATTGTTTATTTACATACATATCTATGAATCCATGTTACTTTGCAAGGATAAAAGCCAATTGTAGAACTCCGGATTGTACTGGAGCGTGGCACATGCATCTAGTACACGTGGCAACTTACTCAATACCGATAGATATTTTGCAACATCGAGTAGCATGGAACCTTGTTCGAGTCTACTGGTAACATGTAACTCGTCCTCAGTGAGAACCTTATCAAATAGAGAGTTCTCTTGGCTAGTTTCAGCTAAGTCCATACCGCGAATGGCAGTCAGCACTCGAAAGGAAGTTGGTGCCACATAGGTTGGGTCTCTTTGAGACTGCCATTTGGCCAATCGCTCCTCTAAGACTATCATGATCTGGGCTCCTAGTTTAGCTATTGCAACACGGTTTTCACACCAACGTTGTTCAAATTGACTTCGACCCTCTGATAGTCGCTTTAGTTGCTCTATCTCTAAGAGATTTGGTTGGCAGAGTACATCATTGAATGTTACAGTTAAGCGTAGTTCATCGGCTTCCTCGTCAGAGATGAGTCGCATGCATTCATACATGAGCCTATTATAGTGCTCATCAAGATGTTCTTGCTCTTCCCAGGATAAGGGAAATGGCAAGTATTCTTCAAGCTGCTCTTTAGGGAATGCACCCATGTCTGCCAAGACGTAGACACGTGTGAACACTTTGAGCTTAGCATCCAACTCGGTTAAGCATTCTGTGACACTTTTATGTTCAACGAGGGCTTGCTTGATTTATATCTCATGCAAGGTTCTAGGAGTTTTCCTGGGCTTAAGCATAGCTGGGGGCTCAGGCCTAGACGAGCAAGTTTGGCCAACGCTAGGATTTCTTATTCTCTCGGGGTTTCCATGTTTCTCCTGAGGCTTCATTATTGCATCATGGTCCTCCTTGGATGTGAGTGGTATAGATTTGTCACCCTGTTGTGACAATGTTATATCCACTCTTGATTGGTCAATGAGAGTTCTGTTGCCGATGGATTGAGTGTTGTAAGCAACCATTGATGGTAACAACTACTTTGATTTTTCAGAGCACACGGATTTGTATGAGGTTTCACCACTATTAGGAGAGGCATCAATGGGTTCATTGGTGTATGTACTCGATGCTTTATTCCTCAGCTCTCCAATGCTCTTCGTCTCAATGTTCTTGGGGTCCACAACCACCTGTAACTGTTGTTTTCACTATTTTCTCCTCTTTTTCTTGGTTAGTGAAGGTGCATCTCTCAACAACTCAGGACCTTGGACTAGGTCAACTATTGATGTGCTTGGTTGGGCCTCGACATTCTCTTTCTCTAGTGTGTCCTTATGGGACATAGCCGTGGCGTGTTGAATAGCCTCGCCAGGTTGTGAGGGTACAATTGCCTCCCTTTTCGGAGAGTCTAGTTCTAGCTAATTCCCTTGTGTTTAACTCCTCCCTCCTAGGCTTTAGGCACTTTGAAAGTGCTGGAGTTATCAAGAAAGTTGGTTGCGACACCTCCTCCACAGGTAAACTACTAAGGACACGTTCCACAAGGGGCATTGTCACGACCAAGGGCTGTGACTGCTATGATTCCTAATTGGAAGTAGTAGCGGCTAGTCTAGTGGGCAGCTACTCTTGGTGGATTGTGGTGTCAGGTCCTTAGGGCGATCGGAAGTGGTCGTGTCTTCTGTTGCCCTTTGAGCACTCACTTGTGTAGATCAAGCATGAGTTGATCTAGCCACATTAGGTTACACAGGCGTACCCTTGGACCGAGAGCTACAGATGGTGTCATGTCCCACCTCTTAGACATTTGGAAGCTTAGATGGAGATAGAGATTGGGAGTGAGCAGCCGCCCTTGATGATCGTTGTTGTGCTTCCTGTTTCCTTTGGAAAAAGAGGGTGTAGGAGATCTAGGACTCTTAGGTGGACTTGGCACTGGCGGAATGATTTGCTCGAGGCTATTAGAAGATTGTGCCATTTGCTTTGTTGAGCGATCAGCCTTGCCATGAGCAATGTTGTGCCTATGATGCCTGCTATCCTCTTGGGAAATCAAAGGCTTTTTGGGCACTAATGGCTTTTGTGCATGCTCAATGGTTATATATAACATCTTCTTATTAAGCATGCTAGGCTGAGGCTCTTTCTTTCGAACACTCATGTTTGGTTTCTTGTCTCTTGGCCTTCTTGTCTCGGGCATGGCCTCACTCACTGGTTCTCGTTGTTCGACCTGTGCTTGTATCAACTCTTCCAACAAGTCCTTGCTCTCATTAGTAGGCTTGATCGTTATGTTAGCACCTTCCTTGCCTTTCCCTCGAGGTTCGATGAGGTCACCCTTGCTAAAGGTTGTGACTATCCTCACACCCAGTAGTGTTAGGTGTATCCTCTGTGCTACATAGTCGGCCTCACACTTGGTCGCCCTTTTGAAGGGTCTTCTAAGGAGGGTTTCCTTCTTGTAACTAGCACTATTTGGAGGAACATGAAATAGGATAGGCAAGCTTTCCGTTTCAATTTTCGCAAGGATTTTGCACTTCCCTATGAGAGCTTGTGGGTGTCCCCCATAAGGACTAAGAGTTGCATTAGTCGGTGTAAGCTTTGGTTGGCCTAGAAGGGTCCATGATTCATAGGTCAAGATATTAAAATCTGCTCCTTCATCAATCAGAGCATTGATAGTATGCTCTCTTTTTGCGATGAGTTTGACCCTAAGATAAGCAAGTGGTACTATGTCTTCATCTTTCAGGTCTTGGCTTGTAAATTTAAGCCTTCTGAGAAATGCCCTTGAGTCCCCAACTACACGACCAAACGTGGATTCTCCACTGATGTCTTGGATTGTCAGTCCAGTGCTATTCAAGGAGCATCTATTGTCAAGACTGTCATATCTAGTCATTCTTACTGTTGTGGCTTGATGTTGTTACTTTCTGCTTTGACTAGATACAGTCCCAATGCAACACGTATGTGTTTTTGCGGTGTGGCCTTTTTGCCCTTGTTGGCTAGATTGGCCCATTGATGTTCTAGGGTCTCTATTTCTCTCTATTTGGGTATGGGCTTTTGGTTGCTCTTTTGTGAGTGAGAATCCATGCTTGTGTAGAGCCATTACTACACTAGGGTCTAATTTAGACGACCTGTCACGGTGCATGTTTTCTCTCCACCCCCTCTATGGGGGTCCGGGGGGGCAGTCCCCCTCGGCCCGCAGGGCCGTTATGGTAGACACCATGTGTAATTTGGAGGACCGTTTATAGCTAAATTTTGAACCACTTGCTCTAAATAGCCAGTGATGGATCTATGATGTGCCTTTAGCTCTATGTAGCCTTTGGGGTGAATTTCAGGGTTTAAATGCATCAAAATTTGTGTTGTAGATACCTGTCCAATTTTGACAGTTTTTTGTCCAATTCTCAGATATACGATTTTCAGAAGTCGAATTATCAGAGTCGGACATCCAATTTTGGTTGGTCCGATCGGCCCAATGGTTTGATTTTGGTCGCGTCTAATTTCTGGAATCGAACTTCCGATTTTGATAGGTGTCCGATATTGAGTGGTCCGATTTGAGGAATCGGATTGGACAAGGTGGTCCAATTCTAGTAGTCAGATGGGTATGGTCCGATTTTCACGATGGTTTGATTTTCGGAGTAGTCCGATTTTGGGACTGGTCCGATTTTGGGAATCGGTTCGGAAGGGTGGTCCGATTTTCAGAGTAGTCCGATTTTGGGACTGATTCGATTTTGGGAATTGGATCGGAAGGGCGGTCCGATTTTCGGAGTCGGACGGTCCGATTCTAGAAATAGGCCAATCCTATTCTGGGACTCGAACGAACTAGTCCGATTGCGCGGCCGACGGCCTGCAAGTTGCACGCGATGCCTCTAGACTGACGTCTACTTCACCGAATCGTGTCGTGCCGCCTAATTAGATGCAAAGCCACAGAGGAAAATCCCTCGCATACCTGAAAATGGTGTGGCACTCGAATGGATCAGCATGTTGAGGATCTCCCTGCAGCTCTCTCTCTCTCTTCTCTCTCTGCCTGGCTCTCAAGCACACTCTCTTCTCAGAGGGCAGGATGTCAAATGTGGCCTTTCCTGGCTCCCTGGGCCTCTTATTGCCCCATCCCAACTTGCTCTGACCTCAAAGGTTAGTCCCTCATACTCTTCCAGCTAGAATTCAGAGTCTGTGTCCCTCTTTCCCTGTTTTAGCTTGTTATACAGTAGTAGAAAACCCTACTGTTTTCCTTCTTTTTTCCTATCCTAACCTTAACCTAATGTAACAAGAATCAAGACTAGAGATGGAGATGGATGGTCCTACTCTAATATTCAACAACAAATCAAAAACCTACTTACTAAGGAGATCGAATACCTCTCCAAACTCCCTCGCTTCCTACCTATCTACCTCAAGCACCGGTTTGGGGAAAATCCTACTTCAATGCTCGATTCGAAGCATGCAAGCACTCAAGACTTGAATCCATAGGTCCTGGCAATGAAAACAAAATGTGGGAGCTTTTGCTCAACCCCCAAGACCCTCGGATTGCTTATTGTTCAAGCGTTCCAAACCGAGCACTAATGGCTACCTCTCACATAGCTGACGCGCCGTCCATATCTACGGGTGTAGTGAGCTTACCTCCATGCCGATCGAGTTATCTCCTCTCCCGCGCACTCCGGTAGCTCCACGATCCAAGTGCAAGCTTCAAGCAAGCTCCATCCTCAAGGTCCATGCTCCAAGCTCCATTGCTGCGAGCAAGAGAAGAGAAGAGAAGATAAGAGAAGAAGAGAGGAGAAGATGGAGAGCTTCTCCTCCCCGGTCCCTCACCCTCACACACTCACTCCCTCACACTCCCTCTCTCAAGCACAAGCTCAAGTAAGCAAGAATAAGAAGAACAAGAAGAAGAGGAGAGCCACTTTTGGCCACACACCTCCCGTTTTTTACATGGCCGGCCATGGCCTAGGCCCTTTTCCCCATTGTCCTTCTATCTTCCTAGCTTCCTTTCCACCGCCCGTCTACATTTACAAATTGCATGGGTGAGAGCTCGACGCTCCTTGAATTAAACCATGATGCACTTGCGCTCTTTTATAAAAGTATTGACTTGCACTTTTCTTTGCGCGCCTTTCTCCCTTATTTAGGACTTTTCTCCTTGTGTGTCTTTGTCTTCCGTTTCACTTTGCCTTGGCCTTTGTCTTCTGCTTTAGCTTTTTCGGATTTTCCACCTTTGTTCATTTGAGGGTTAGCAATCATATGTGTAGGTATCTGAAAAAAATCCAACTTGTCTACATACACCTTCAAGTAATTCTACACTTTCCATTCATCAATCAATTTTACTCAGCCCTTAAGAGTTTTCACTACTTTTATCACAACACACTCATACTTTGTACAAGATTAATATTGCTACTTCTACAAATTTATGTTAAAATTCTAAAGCAATTGCCTCACATAATTGATTGGGTCTATATTATCCCTGTACTGCAAAACTTTTTATTTGGCCTTTCATATTGGCTTCATCAAAGATGTTAAGGTATTTATCATCTATGGCCAAAAGTAATCAGGACTTCAGTAATAAGAGTTCATAGCATAGAGAAACGAAATTATGTAGAAGTCGAATGTATAAAGAACAAGAATCCAATAAACAGAGACATCCCTTGAACTGTATAATAAAATCATTACATAAGACTTATTATCAATCCTTGAAGAGCATACACATCATCATAAAGACCATAAATGGAGTCTATGGGTCAATAAAAAACCAATTATAATTAGAACATGTGCATTAGAGTGTTCTATGGATGTGATTAAGGGATAAACAATGTATCTATGACTCAAAATTATACTCATATATAGATAAGAATTGTATGATACCTACGAGGCCCATAGAAAATCACAGTACCTTGTTCTTGAGCTTTAAAATACCCTTATTTTTATCCCAAATATCAAATCTCTCAACCTGGTACAAGAACAAATTTAAAAATATCAAAGAAATCTTCAATATTCCATTATTTAGGATAGCCAAGAGCAATATTTAAACATAGATCACTAGTAAATCTAAGAAATATATTCATAAATAGAAAAACAATGAGAATCCACATGAATTAATCCTCTTCCACACATAAAGAGCTTCACTTTGATCTCTTTGTCTTTCCCATATTTTATCATTATTTAAACTACATTGGGACCAAAAAACACTTCAAAAAATGCACTTTTGTTAATCACGAGATTAATAAAAGGGCCAAAGACAGTTTGCCACATGTGCAATAATATGGTATTCTTGTCTCCTCTTTTTTGGAGATAGTTGAGTCCACTTCATGATTCTCTCTTCCTTTTTAGCCAAAATCTCCAAAGTCTGACATGTTTTGGTAGTCTCGAAGTCCTTATTTACTTATAAAATCTGACAAAGGACATGATAAAGATATTGTAAAGTTAATAAAGATTTTTTTGAAATTCTAAAGCTTTCAATATTCATTTTGGTACCCAATATATTTTCATTAGTCTTATTAATATTTCTTTTTAATTCTTTCATCTTTCTCATTGAGCTTCTTTCTCTATGAATTCAATCTGTGTATGGCCTCCACATAAGGCACCCTTCTCATTTAGTAAACTCTTGCACCATCTATAGGTAGGGAATTAATGGAAATTGAAAGCCAAAAACCTTTAGCATAAATGATTGGATTACCATGTTTCCCTCTTGCAAGGGCTTTCACAAGGTGAAAAGAAGAAAACGAGGGGATATAAAACATCACTAGAAGGGATGCCTCATTGCTTTCAAAACTATACTTGAAGGGTGGTTTGTCAAAGTGTAACATATTTACATGGCTAAGGATATGCACTTGCCTCCAATCGAACATGTTTCATAGCAAACACATCATAAGTATTTGGTTGATAATGCATGTAATATTGTTTCCATTTAAGCAAGTATTAATAATGATTTCTTGATTATAGACATATTTTTGTCAACAAGTACTAAATGGCAACCTATGGAAAGCTTAAGTGGAAACCATGTGATTTATAAGGTGTTAGTATACATTATCTATATTGATCAGACCGTGGGTTCAAATATTGAGGGTAGGGTTTTTACATACTATGCACATTATGTGGTTCCCTCTAGAGCAAGTACATATGGATATATTGAGGATTTGTTATTGCCAAGTCTTCCATCTCTAAATTGGGAGATTCTTGAAAAGGTAACAATATATAATTTTAAATTCAAAATATGTTAGGATATTCAAAATCTCATGATGGCTGGAAGGATCTCAAGAAGACTACATCTGTCATGGTTTATACCCTTATATATCTTTGTGGCATGCTTCAAAATAGCATATTTACAAAGAATAAAGGTATCTTCACTAAGTAGAAATTTTACAGAAGAGAAGTTGGACAACATTATAAGAAGGCTTTGGAAATATAGAGAGTATGATCATAAGGGTGATATCGTGAGGTGTACTATATACCCCCAGTCCTTGGCTTTGTCTTGGAACATCACATGAAAAACTCTTGCCTTCGGCTATATAAACTTAAACTAGGCATTTGGATTCCCCTAGATTTTGATATAGATTATGTCATGTCTTTTAAACTTAAGGTACAAGTTATAGTAAATGAAGAAGAATATGAGGTAGGTGTTACTTCCAATTGGAGTTTAAATAAAGTAAGGGATACCTTAGAGATGCTAAACAATGCATTCTCTGGATATAAGTTCAAAGTTAGTGGTAAAACAACTGAGAAAAGAGTTGAATGCTCTTTCTCTTGTATGAGTTGTTTGCCTTCTACAATTGTAAGTTTTGAGCCATAAATATGAAAACTTTGTAGTATCTCATCTTGTTGATTAACATTGTTAAAAAGATATTGTTCAATATAAATGTATAAACCACTGTGAAGCAAGTTGTCTTTTGAATATATAAAAATTAAACTATTACATTTACATAGGACAAAAAGTTTTTCATTATATCAAGAGTTACAAAATTAAAGTGAAAATATACAAGGATGCAAAATAATAAAGCATCCTTCAAGTTTCTATTTGCATTTATGTTTCTTTTGTCTTTGACACCTTCTCATTATATAGCATTATAACTTCTTCCTCACTTTCTACAAAGATCCCTCTAAAACCTCTAATGGCCTTGAATATTGTCCACTATCCTTGCTCTCTATATAAACTTTCCTTATTGTCTGCGTTGTCCTTGCCAACCATCAATGCCTTGAAAACAACAAGAAGAGCAAATAAAAAACATTTGACTAGAAGGGAGCATAGCACTAGATGTTATGGTGTGAGAGCAATAGTTGGAAACCTTCGTAGGACGCCGCTTCACATTGTTTCATAGATGATTGTATAAGAAGATATATTTTAGTGTGTAATTATTAATAATACCTTGTTACACTAACATAGATATAAAAGGGGTGGGACATGTAAATTTTAACATCTTTGAACGTTAATACATTTACTATCTCTTACCTCACATCCTTGTTCACAACTTCTATGACTTCTCTCTCTTCTTTCCCAACTTTCTAGTTTTTCTCTCTCCTCTAGTCTTCTTTCTCTCACCTCTCAATTCTCTTATTGATAAGTGGCATTAGAACATAGGCTCTTGATCCATTTTATTTTCTTATTTCACATATATTTTCTCCAATTTTCCACCATTAAATCTTGGACAGTAGATACAAGAGCCATATGGCCAAGTACTTGTTGCAGAAGTTCTATATTTGAAGCACAGACTAATCTTGGAGCTTTGACAAAGATATTGGAGAGATTTGGCCAAAAATGTGGCTAAAATGCTAGGTCATGCATCCATTACAAATGATTTTGAAGGTAGCTTGGTAAAATTTGGACTAACCAAACTTAGAAGATGAACAAATGGTGGTTACTTTTTAAAGAGATGACTCTCTTTCTCCTTTCTTAGAGCTTTCTTGTAGGTTCCATGGAGTTTTCAACCACAATCTCTTCCTACTACACAAATCTGAACCTACAGACTTCATCTAAGCTGGGAATCAGTTGCCTCATCTTATAAGCTTCAAGTCTACTACCATTATGAAAGGGTTACTAGTGGTTGTCCAACTAGGCTAAATAGCCTTGAAAATTGCAGCCCAATTTTTGAGTTGACTCCTACTCAAATCTCTTACTTCTCTAACTAATACTCATCAAACTACTTGTTCACTCTAGTCATCAGTAAGTGAAATCTCTCAGAAATCATCAAAATTTGTGCTCCATTCTTCATCCTCATTCTCTCTTGAAACCCTAATTGTGCAATCCATGGAAAGCCATGAAAGCTTCAGTCCAAGCTTCAATTTCTCTCAAATTTCTTGAAGATTCTTCATTATTTCAGTCCTCATATTCATTCTAATAAATATTTCTTGAAGAAATTGCGAGAATTAAGTAAGATTGGCAAAAGATTCAACATTAAGAGCTTGCATGGAGTCAAGGTTTGGGAAAAAGAGATCCAATGCTTCAATCTTAAGCATTTGAAATTTCAAGATTACCTCTAACCATTCAATGAACAAGGATTGAAGGTTATTTCAACAACGTTAAGCGACCAAAGGCTTCATCAAGAATTTGGGGATCATTCTAGCCTTATCAAGCTATGCAAGAGCTAGTTCTCTTCCATTCTTGATCTCTTTCATTTATTCAATTCCTAAGCTTTATCCATTTGATTGAGAGATTAAAGAATTAAAAAATTTCCATCAAATTTCAGTCCATCATTGGTTAAAGCATCCCATTCATGGAGTGCATTGCTTATGTGATTTAAATAGTGGATTAAAATCTCTTGCTTGAGTTTAAAGCATTATATTTAATTCCATTTGTTAAAGCCCATCTCATAAATTAAATTGCTTATTTTAATTCAATGATTTACTAATGATTGTTTGATTTATGGTAAATTATATCATAATCCATTGTAAAGGGTAAGTTAGCAGTGAGTCACTATATAATAAGACCCTCTCGCTATTCATTTTGCTAATTTCAATTATATTGCATTTCATAGAATGATCTGAATAGAAATTTCAACAATGCATATCATGCTAATTAATTAGAGTATCATGTCATTGCCATGTTGATATTCTCACTGAGGAAAAAGGTGGATGCTAAGGGAGATAGTGGGACAATAGAGAGTTGGCCCTCTCCCACTATTAAAGATCTCAAAGTAGTGTAACCAAGCAGCAGAGGGGAAACTTTGCCCATCTCCTAGTAATTCAAAGCTTATGTAGGGATCATTTCTTTCGTTTAACCCTGGGATCCCCATAGGGATTGGAAGCCCTTAGTACAACCATTTTGCTCTCACAAGTGGAAACAGGCCACTTACAAGTTAAAATAGGATGTAGGCTTGGACATTTCAGCCTTAGAGATTGGGTTATAGAATTTCATGTCCAAAACTTATTATAACAAGTTATAGTTCATCGTGAAGAGGCATTTTTTGCTGCATTTTGAATCAAAAAGTTTGGGAATCAGATTTTTCTAGCCCAAGTTATAGCCAATTTTCTGATAGGGGGTAGTGAAAGATTGCACTACCATGGCACGTCATAAAGCAAAAAGTAAGGCCCAAGATGAATTTGCCCAAAAAATTAGAGATACCTTGTTGGAAAATACACGTCAATAGAGCCTAAAGAGCCTCAAATACAAGGAGAAATTAGTGCTCTTAATCATACAATGTGTGAATATGAGAAAAGGCATCCTCAAAGGCATGTTCAAAGCCATATGGAGCTACTATCCAAAGTTGAACAAATGGTATTGTCTTGTAATATTTCCACCTCAAAATATTGAAGAATCGTAATCTGCGCAAAAAGAAAATTAAGATAATCTCTCGCATCGGTAAATGAGGTGGTTAAGTGCTTACCCCACGTGCTTCAATAAACACCTCACCGCATCAAGCGTAGGAGACCGAGGCTAAAAACCCATAGGCCGCACAAGAACACCCTTCACGGGAAAAGGTGAATGGATAATGGTCAAATTTTGTGCATTTTTTATTATTATTAACCCCTCCCCTCAGCCGATGCGTGGCAGGGGGAGAGGGAATGTGAGAGGAGTGGTGTAGTGGTGGAGTGCATGGGGGAGGGAGGAGACATGTGAAGCCACGTGGGTGGCTATCCCCCCCCCTCTAACTATATGAACCCCCCCCTTGGAGCTTGGGGAGGGGAGAGGAAGGAATCAGACGAGCTACCTCCCTACGCTGTGCCACCGCCATCCATCTCCACACCGCCTACTACCACCACGCTGGCCCATTGCCACCTCATCACCATCGCCATCGTGATCACCATCCTCACCTCCTTCGTTGTCAATCTCCTCCTTCCCAATCATTATCCCCCCACGTCACTCTATCAAACAAAAGCATCTTGGAAGCTTCTTTAAAGCTTCCAAACAAGGCTTCCTTAAACCCTTTTCACCCACACCATCTCGGTTTTTCTAAAACTGTATCTGCTAGGGACGTGTCCCACATAGAATAGAAGATCCCGGGCAAAGGGGGTTCGATACGCGAAAGTAACCCAAGGGAAAGTTGTTGAACAAAGTATCTATGTCGTCTATGGCTCCCAAGAAAATGGCAAGAGGTGCACATGTAGGAGTTTCTACTCCGAGTTCGCGTGTGGATAACACTCCGAACCTAAATGCCCAGGTTCTTTGAAATGGATTTCGCATGGAAATAATGCATTTAAGCATGTCTTTAATACACGTAGTTGAGTTAAATACATTTGGAAATTGTAAATGTAAGTATCCATTCTTTTATGAAGTTAGTGCATGTCATGCCTTTGAAAAATGCTTGTACTTCCAAGTTGCAATCTCCTTGAATGTATAATGCATAAATTAGAAGAGGAATCGGCTAAGAAGGATGGATGATGGACCTAAAAACGGGCCGGCACTGGCTCATGCACTAGCCGGACCTCGTCACTACACACAAGACAACCCCTCGGCCTCGCGGCCAGGAGCATCTATCAAAATCTCTGCCTTCCTAAACATTGCGTTTGTAATACGTTGTAGTCCAACTGATCTTAACCCAATATTACTCCTCAGAGGGATTCCCTTTCACATAGCCAAAAGGCTCGAATCACATACATATGGGGTTCCTCCTACGGCTGAATGCCGTCAACCCTCTGCGACTCTCCTACACCTTGGGGATTGGCCCCTCGATGCGTCGCTCAACATTTAGACATTTCACACAAAAGTCGCTCAAGGTACCAAATAAGCGTGTCCAGGAATGTACCATTGTCCTCACTTGTTTTCCCCTTTAGGATCCCACGACTATCCTACGGTTTAGGGTATCTCACTGCCTCTCAACGTAGGTCATGTCCTCATAAACTAATTGCAATGCATGTCCAGGAGCTGATCACTGATACTTTTAAATTCTTTTTCATGCCCCATGCATTTGGTGGATGTCTAGTGCTCAAACATTTAGCAAACAGTATTGTGCACAAGTGCGAAAACATCATTTTAATGGTTTCCAACTACCGTTCGTGCTTCGTTGCATGGCATTTTACTGCTTTTTCCCTTATTTTTCATATCAAAAGCGGACAAAACCGAACTAAAACACGGAAGCAAGGCTGATCTGAAGCAAATCTTCATGCCTCAGCCTCACTATACATTCACGGACATTACTCATAATTTTCCCAATTTTCCGAAGCCCAAAATATAAATTTTTCCTATTTTTTAGGGTTTTTCCACCATTTTAAGGCAATTTTTCCCATTTTCTCCCATTTTTTAATTACGGAAAATTGAGTTCAGTTTATGGTCTGTGGCCCTTAGTTCATTTCATCAGAAAAAGAATTTTAGTAGGTGTGGATTAATTTATTGCATCATTTTTAGCCCAAAAAATCCTATTTTCCTTCATTTTTATGGTTTTTCGTGTCTCGGTTTTCCATTTTCTGCTATCCCGCACATGTTTTTCTGATTTTTAAATGATGAACAGCCAGAAAACAACTCAAAGCACGACATACTCAAAACTCAATCCATATGAACACATTTTTATCAACCAAATTTGCATCAAAAGGCCATTTTCTTTGTAAAAATAATTATTACCGTGTCTTGCGGGTTTTCCCATTAGATTTGGCACGTCCCACGATTGATTTCCAGCCATGAATTCTGCTTGCAATCAGCAATCTACAATGATTTGGCATTGCCCTTCAATCTCGTCAAGAATCGGCATCCATCCGGCCACCCATTTCCATTCTACTCTTCCACGCACGAACGGGGGTTAAGAGGAGAGAGAGGGAGGAGAGAGAAATACTGATTTTCTCTCTCTCCAACCAGTCCACCATTTTGCGCGCGAGAGGAGGCGATGCGGAGCGTAGACCGGAGGCAGGAGCCTGGCATCATCACTTCTATGGCTTATGTGCAGCTTGACATCATCATTGTGGGGGGGGGCGCTGTTTTTCTGCGCGCTGATCACCCTCCTTTTTTTAAAAAATTGGGGGGGTGCCCCCTTTGAAGGGCACCCCTTCAATCCTCAAGTGGCCACCCTTTCATTTCTGGCCCTTTTTTCGGGCACCCCAGCCGGTTTCGGGCCATATCTTGCGCGTACGGAACCCGATCGTCCTTCTGAAAATTTCTATGAACTCGTCTCGACATACCGCACTGATCGACAGCTCCACTAACTGGCACAGGTGCACGAAAAAATTATGAAAATTCTCGGAGTGTCGTACGGGCGCCCGTCAAGCACTTGACGCTTAAAATCGTCCTAGGTCGAGCTGCCGCCTTCATGGTTGAGCATTTTCCCCTGCATTTCCACATTTTTCTCCTATTTTTAGGCACGTTCCAGGGCCTAAAATCCATCCTTCAATGGAGCTTGTCACATGTTGCACTTATGATTTAAATCCATGGATGTGATTCGTACAAAGTTACTCTTAGATGCCATTGAATATTGTCCAAAGAATTGCATTGCATGAAAAGGAAACCATGAACTTACCTGTTGCATGCGAGGATGCTTGCATTTTAAGTCGGGTTAAATGCTGTAGGACGAATTAAGTCAATAAATAGTCCTATGACATTCACTCATGCATGAACTTCTTTATCGAAGTTCTTTTAGAAAAAGATGCATTTCATATTAAATCATGAATTCAATGCATTGGACAAAGGGTTTATAGGTATAGTTCTTGATGTAATTCAACGTAGGTTTCTATACGAGTTAGTCCTAAATTCTCAATCATTAAAGCTTGGATTCCGTTACATCATTATAGTTTTAGCGCAAGGGAAAAGAAATGATCGTTGAAATCTTTTAGCTGCATAGAAGGAAAAGTCTATGAATCGCATATTTGCATGGAATGTTATGTTTTGCAATTATTTACACCTCTTAGGAAAAGGATTTGCATCTCTTCTAAGGAAAGATCACCTCTTGTCGCAAGTCAATTAGATCGATTAGGAAATTCGCTTGCAATTGTGTAACTCAAACGATGATTACCTCAATGCGCTGGGTAGAGTTTAGTACACTAAAAATTATGCCTAATATTGCACTTGGGATGTCAAGTCAAGACTTCCAATCCCAAAGATCCTACTCACATTCATAGAATGCTAGGGTTAGTTGAATGCCTATGCAAGAACGATCTAGGGTTTTTACCCTAAGGATCAATTAGCCAAAGACTAGACCTTCATATGGATTTAGAAACCCTAGGGCCAAACGTTGTCGTCCTAGTAAGATTAGGGTTGAGTTGAGTCAAGAGGACATCTCAAAACCCTATATCTTGACCAAATGTATTTCTTGACCAAGGAACGTCATTTGATGGGAGAAATGATCCCACAAGTTAGGTGTGACAAGTTGCAATGTCGCATGGCTTTGTGTTAAATCACAAGATAGATTTGCCACTCCTTGGAACAAGGTTGGCAAGTCCTAAGTACAAGTTTAATTTGCAAGAGGATAAGTGGTCATCCTGCTACCTCACCCTTCCTTGGGATGATTTGCCAAGGTAGGAAAGTTATGTATTTCCTAGCAAGCAATTGACAAATCAAGTTAGAATGATAAGGTTGTCTAGGATTTAGTGTCTTAGTTTAAGAAACCTAAGGTATTTGTTAATTTGGCTTAACAAGGTGAAAGGTGAGAAGGATCGAAGCTTACACGCGAGCTATGGCGGGAGAGCAAGAGCAAGAAAAGAGAGAGACAAGAAATGGGAACTCCAACAGTCACAATGTGTGACCGGGCCTTCCTTTATTCAAACTGTCACTAAAAGAATAAAGAATAAAGTGATGTGACGGGCGCCCGCCACCTGCAGTGTGCAGTGGCGGGTACTGTAAGTGTAGTAATACATGGGGCAGCACGGCGGAGGCACCTTTACCCCCAACAACCTCCCACTTAAAGGCGAATCTGCCCTAGTGAGAGAGAAAAGAAAAAAGAAAAGACAGTACAAATGTACATAGGTACAAGGGATGAGGAAAGGCGACATCTCATCCAACGCCCATCAACCTCCTGAGGAAGGCAAAGCGCTCAGTAGTGAGGCTCTTCGTGAGTAGATCTGTAGGATTCTCGTCAGTGGAGATCTTGACAAGGTCAACAGACTTGTCCTCCACGACACCACGTATGAAGTGATACCTCACCTCAATGTGTTTCGTCTTCGCATGGAAGACCGGATCCTTAGCCAACTGAATGGCACTCATAGAATCCGAATGCAGTGTAGGTGTAGCATCAATCCCAAGGTCAGCAACTAGATGGCCTAACCATATGGCCTCCTTGCAAGCCTCAGTGGCTGTAACATACTCAGCCTCAGTGGTAGACAAAGCCATACACTTTTGAACCCTGGACATCCAAGAGACAGCCCCTCCAGCATAGGTGAATACATAGCCAGAAGTGGACTTCCTACTATCTGCATGTCCTGCATAATCGGAGTCAGTGTACCCCACGACCCCTGTATCCTAGCTGCCATAGCAAATACACATATCTGCTGTGCCCTTCAGGTACCTCATGATACCCTTCACGGCATCCCAATGTCTGCTGCCAGGTGTAGCCATATAGCGTGCCACAACACCAACTGCATGCCCAATATCTGGACGAGTGGCTATCATGGCATACATCAAACTGCCCACGGCTGAAGCATAAGGGATCTTGGCCATCTCGGCCCTCTGCTCATCTGTCTGCGGACAATGGGCCTGTGATACCTTCACATAAGAAGGTAATGGACAGCCAATAGGCTTTACGTCCTGTATGCGGAAGCGCTCAAGGACTTTATGAATGTACTCCCGCTGTGAGAGATACAAAAGCCCCTGATGCCTATCGCGCTTAATGCGCATCCCAAGTATATGTGAGGCCTGTCCCAAATCCTTCATCTCAAAGCTCTTCTTTAGCTGAGATTTAAGAGCATCTAGCTCATCATGAGCTTTCCCTGCTATCAGCATATCATCAACATAGAGTACCAAGATAAGCAAACTGCCATCACGGGCTTTCTTCGTGTAAAGACACGGATCCATAGCACTCCTGCTATAGCCCTGTGACTGCATAAAGGCATCAAACTTATGATACCATTCCCTAGGTGCCTGCTTCAAGCCATACAAGCTCTTCTTCAACTTGCACACTAGGTGCTCCCTGCCAGGTTTTGCAAAGCCCTTAGGCTGATCCATATAGATCTCATCATGCAAGTCCCCATGTAGAAAAGCCGTCTTGACATCCATCTGATATAGATCTAAGTCAAGCTGTGCAACCAAAGCCAAGACTAAGCACAGGGTGGTCATCTTAACCACAGGAGAGAGGACCTCATCAAAGTCCACACCATGTTCCTGCTTAAAACCCTTTGCTACTAATCTAGCCTTGTATGCCGGCTTGGGGTGTCCAGGGGTACTTTTCAGCTTGTACACCCACTTGCATGGCAAAGCCTTCTTGCCCTTAGGCAAGGCAACCAAATCCCAAGTCTCATTCTTATGCAGGGAGTCTATCTCAGACTGCATAGCCCTCTCTCAGGAGTGACTGTCACCCCTGTGCATAGCCTCATCATAAGTGAAAGGCTTTCCTGCATCTGTAACCAAAACATAATGCATAGAGGGCTGAAATCTGTCAGGTGGACGTCTGTCTCTAGTAGACCGTCTCACCGCAGGCTCTGCTGCCTGTCTAACTGCCTGTCCAACACCCTGGCCCTGTGGAGGAAGTGCTGCAGGCTGTACTACTGGCTGTGCTGGAGCTCTAGGCTCCTCTTGAAAGATCACTCTGTGGATCTCAACCACCTTCTCAGGCTGCCTATGCATCTTGTCTTCATGGAAGACGACATCATGGCTGCGTACTATTTTCCGCGCCTGCGGATCCCATAGGCGATAGCCCATCTCTCCTGACTCACCATAGCCAAGGAATATGCATTTAATGCTCTTTGGATCCAATTTACTCCTCTTGTCCTTGGGCACATGGCAGAATGCCTCACATCCAAAGACACGGAGATGTGCATAAGAGGGTGGCTTACCAACCCAAACTTCCTCTGCAACCTGAAAATCCAATCCACTGGAAGGCGATCGGTTTATGACATGCACTGCCGTACTAACTGCCTCAGCCCAAAAACTCTGGGGTAGGCCTGCATGGCTAAGCATAGAGCGCACACGCTCCTGAATAGTCCTGTTCACGCGCTCAGCCAAACCATTCTGGGGTGGGGTGTAAGGGGCTGTGAACTGACGCTTAATACCCCTGTCATCACAAAACTGCTCAAAAGCATGCGAGACATATTCTCCCCCATTATCTGTCCTAAGGCATTTCAGCCTATACCCAGTCTGGTTCTCAACAAGAGCAAGCCATCTCTAAAAAACTGCCAAGACATCGGACTTCTACTTTATGGGATAAGCCCACACTTTCCTAGAAAAATCATCAATGAAGGTAACGAAGTACTTCATGCCACCCATAGACATGCAAGGCATAGGCCCACAAACATCGGAATGCACCAATGCCAAGGGCTCACTCATGCGTGGCCTACCCGATTTCTTATGCGTAGACCTATTCTGCTTACCATAAAGACAATGATCACACGAGCCAAAACATGCATAATCCAAAGGCGGAAGATACTGCAAACCAGATAACATTTTCATTTCCTTTAAAGACATATGCCCCAAACGGGCATGCCAAAGTGATACATGTGGGATAGAGCCCACTGCCAAAACATGGTCTACAAAAGACCCAGATACAACAAGAGGATAGAGGTTGCCAGCCTTGGCGCCTCTAGCAAGCACAAGTCTGCCTTTGGTGATCTTCCAGGCAGAATCCCCAAAACATACATGAAATCTTGCATCATCCAGCTGTCCTGCAGACATAAGACTGCGCGTAAGCGCAGGTACATGACGTACATCCCTAAGCAAAAATGAACTGCCAGTGGAAAACTGCAACTGAATATCACCCATGCCCACAATGTCAAGAGACCTATCATCTCCAAGTCTGACTAAACCCGATATAGTGCGGTAAGAGTGGAACCACTCATGGTAAGGCGTCACATGGAAGGATGCACCTGAATCTAATAACCAGCACTGTGCATACATACTAGGTGTCTCAGTCAAGTGTGAAGCATTAGAAGAACTAGCTGCAAATATAAACTCATCACCACCATCGGACTCCTTAGTCTGCGTGACATTAATTTCCTCAATCTTGACGCTGGACTTCGTAGGTACTATGCTGCGATCAGAGGACTTCTCCTGCACTTTATCTTTCCCCTTATCCTTGCACTTCTCATTGCGCAACTCATGCAACTGTGGTCTAATATGGCCCTTTTTCCCACAATGATGACAAGTGACATTTGCATTGCGCCCACGCGACTTACTACGCGACTTGCCACCACGAGATTTAGACCGACCCTTCTGCGAGTCACGGCCTCGGCCATTACCACGGTCATACCTGTCATTCCTGCCTCTAACTGTCAAAGCATGACTACCACAAGAGGCATCCAAGTTTTTGCGATTCACCTCTTCCTAAAGAAGAGCACTCTCAACATCTGCCAATTTTAGAGTAGCACTAGAGGCACATAGGGTAGTGCGGAATACATCCCATGACTCATTCAAAGTCCCAAGTAAGAAAAGAGGAGTTACTTCCTCTCCAAAGGTAATATCGTGCGAAGTCAGGTTCTTCAGTATAGCATGGAACTGGCTCAAGTGAGCAGACATAGTCGCATTATCCCTCATGCACAGATCCATAAGCTGCTTCAACCAGTACATCTGACTTGCCGGACTTTTCTTATCATAAAGATTTTTTATCTTATTCCATAGATCCCATGCACTATGTGCTTCCTCAAATACATTATAATGTACCTGTTCAGTGAGAGACAATACAATCGTGGACTTGCATAGCTCATCAAGTTCAAGCCAGTCGTCATTGTCCATAGTTTCAGGCAGCTCCCCACTCAACCGAAGTGGCTTAATCTGAGATTTCTGCACCAAGACCTGCCAAATTTGACTCTTCCAGTAAGAGTAGTTGGTACCATCCAACTTTGTAATGTTAAAGATGGCACTATCATGCGAAGATGACGCCATTATGCAGGCTGGAAATGCCCAAACAGTCCAAAAATTGCTTGTTGTTTTACAGCATAAACTGCCCAAAAATGACCAAAACGGGGTCCAAAGGGCAAGCAAAGTGTGCCAAAAGTTGTTGCCCACTTAGTACTAGGTGCGGTACACCAAATCAAGATATTTCAGCATGAAAAGTACACCTCAGTCCACCAATAACTGCTTGCTATAATAAATTGCAGGTATGCAGTCTAGAGAGCAAACTGTCCCAAAATAGGATCCAATGTCAAGCAAACAATGCTAGGTCCAAAGCCGGCATGAAACGGACATAAGCAAGGCCAATGACAGTGAAAAGAACATGAGCTCAACACCGAAGCATGTCAAAATAACATCTGCCAGTGAAAGGCACACCCCCAGACACTCTAGGCAAAGTGTTCCTGTAACTGCCAAAACTTGACACAAATAGGTGTCTGCTCAAAGAGAAAGATCCAAATATGAGACTCAGCTCATAAGCATCCTGTGAACCAAGAGTACATCAATGCATATCCATAAAGATCGGAGTATGATCCCAAAGTCTCAATGCGTATGTAGCTGCTCAAGACATAAACTGCTCCAAATACATGTAAGTGCTCCAATAGCATGCAACTGTCAAAGGTCAAGCAAGCATGTAAAATGCTCCCACTGGTACAAAAGGCGTACAAAGCGAGCTCAGAAGCTCAAACAACCCAAGAGAAAGCACCAGTGATAAGTGACCCTGTCAATGCATCAAGCGCATCCAAGAGAGCATGACATACATGAAGCACCGATCGTACTAACCATAAAGCAATACATAATCCCAAATAAGCTCTCCGTCAACTCAATGACATCCAAATAGCAACCAAGATCAGTGATCAAGTAAGCTGGGAATGCTCAAATACATCCAAATCCAAGCTCTAAATGTCAGTATGGCATACATGAACCAAATAGCATATGTCACGAACCAAAGCATGTAATGCAAAAGCCTAACTGTCAAGCAGAGACATGAGGCATAGGTAGTCCATGAGCATGCCAAGTCGGTCCAAATGCCAGTGAAGACGGAGTTAATGCAAAGCTCAAAAGCTGTCAAGATTGTGGGAGAGAAGGAAGGAGTCTCACTTGAAGCTTTCTTGCTTGCACAATGGGGGAATTCACACAAGGGTGGAGGCTGAAAACAGTTTTCCTCTTCTTCGTTGTGTAAGCCAAAAGAACTCAAGTACAAAGAAATAGAAGAACCCTATATATGGGTCTCAAAACCAAACTCAACTAACTAAGGTGGCATACTAACTGAGCCACGAACTAGAGTAGATAAGGATAGCTATCATGTAGCTATTATTCATGGGCGGTGTACCAACCGCGTCTGCAACTGACAAGTCGGTGACATAAATACACAACGGTCACCCTGGCGTATCACGAGTGGAGGTCGATATCTCAACACTCCCCCTCGAGCTCAATCCCAATTCCTACACACCAAGTAGGTCTCTGAACTTGCGCAGCTTCTCTGCGCCCAATGCCTTCGTGAATATGTCAGCTACCTGATCCTCTGTGCTGACATAAACTAGATCAATAAGACCTAGTAAAACCCTCTCTCGCGCATAGTGATAATGCACCTCAATGTGCTTTGTTCTAGCATGATAGATTGGGTTATTTGCCAAGTGTATACTACTCATGTTGTCACAATAAATGACAACTGGTCCATCTGTAGACTGATGCATATCATAAAGTAGCTTATGCAACCAAGCTACCTCACATGCAGCCATTGCTGCACCCCTGTACTCAGCCTCTATGCTCGACAAGGCAACTGTAGGCTGTTTCTTGCTGCTCCAAGTGACTGCAACACTCCCAAAAGAGAACACATATCCACTGGTAGATCGTCTATCAGAAATACTACCAGCCCAATCAGCATCAGTGTATCCATGCAACTGTATCTGAACCCGAGTCTCATAAAATAGTCCATACTGCAATGTGGACTTCACATACCTGAGTATGCGTCTAGCCGCATCCAAATGTGGTTTCCTTGGAGCCTGCATAAACTGACTTACCAATCCAACAGCATAGCTCAAATCTGGCCTGGTAATAGTCATATAAATCAAACTTCCTACTATGCGTCTGTACATAGTAGGGTCTTCTAGAAGCTCACCTGCATCTGTGCTCAGCTTCACATTCTACTCCAAAGGAACTGAAATAGGCTTACAGCCTGTCATCCCATATTTGGACAGCATGTCCAATCCATACTGCCTCTGCAAGAGCTGTATCCCACTTGGTGATCTAATCACCTCAATGCCCAAGAAATAACGCAGCTCTCCCAAATCCTTCATCTCAAACTTCTGCTTCAATAGCATTTTCACATGAAGGATATCTTCATCAGTGTCTCCTATCATAATCAAATCATCAACATAAATGACAAGTAGCATAATACCTTTCTCTGTTTTTCTCACATAAAGTGAGAAATCTGCCTTGGAAATCTGAAAGCCAATAGTGACAAGATACTGTCCTATCTTGTCAGACCATGCTCTAGGTGCTTGCTTCAAGCCATACAAGGCTTTCTTCAACCTGCAAACAAACTCAGGATGAACAGCATGCACATAACCTGGTGGCTGCTCCATATAGACCTCTTCTTACAAATCACCATGCAAGAAGGCATTCTTTACATCCATCTGATGTAAAGACCATCCCTTTGATGCAGCCATAGCAATGAATGCTCTTACGGTTGCCATCCTTGCAACCGGGTTGAATGTTTCTTCATAGTCAATGCCATATGTTTGTGCATACCTCTTGACTACTAATCTTGCCTTGTATCTATTCACAGAACCATCT
This sequence comes from Lygodium microphyllum, assembly GCF_053477565.2. Classification (NCBI taxonomy): domain Eukaryota; kingdom Viridiplantae; phylum Streptophyta; class Polypodiopsida; order Schizaeales; family Lygodiaceae; genus Lygodium; species Lygodium microphyllum. The sequence goes on along the minus strand of NC_141151.1, from coordinate 143,218,759 downwards.
GCATTGTGCTTCACCTTATAAACCCACTTACAGCCAATTGCATTTTTACCTTTAGGCAAAGGTACCAATTCCCATGTAGCATTTGCTTCCAAGGCATCCATTTCTTCATCCATGGCTTTCTCCCATTTTTCTTTTCCCATGGCTTCCTCAAAAGAAGTGGGTTCTGGTTCCTGTATCACTTTAACCATATATGCATAGTGAATGGCTGTAAATCCATCATATTTCAACCTATCCACAGGATACCTAGCTCTCGTAGACCTGTGCAAAGTAGGTTCACTCCCAGGTGCTCTCAAAACATCCCTGGTCTTCCTTACTCCAGGTGTAACAATAGAAGGAATACCCAACTCATCATCAATGCTCTGTTCTGAGCCATTGGATTCACCATCCACATAAGAGTGACCTGCATTCACATCAAACATGAGCTGATCAACCTTCTCTTTTCCTTTTCGTGATACCTGCATACCACTATCTCCATTACTTTGAGAAGATTCTCCTGATCTCAATCTGCCTGTCCATGGCGAAGAATGTGAACCACTACTAGAGGACGCTCCAGGTCCACTAATATTTTGTGACTGCTGCTGTGAATTTTGTGCAGCATTACCATTTTGTGCATCTACATCATCAATCACATTTACTGGTTTATACCAGCTACTCATCTCATCAAAAACAACATCTCTGCTCACTGTAAACTTACGAGTAGAAGGGTTATAGCATCTATGCCCTTTTTGCTTGCAGAGAGTAACCAATAAAGATGCACTTCTCAGCTTTTGGATCCAACTTGGATCTCAACTCATCTAGCACATGTACATAGGCAATGCAACCAAAAATTTTCAAATGAGAAATATCTGGTTTCCTACCAGTATACCTCTCCTCTAGAGTCATTCCATGTATTGCTGCAGTGGGAGTTCTGTTCATTATGTAGACTATTGTAGCAACTGCTTCAGCCCAATAAAAATTTGGCAAGTCTTTTTCATTGAGCATGGCACGAGATACCTCTCCAATATGCGTGTTTTTCCTTTCTGCAATTCCATTTTGTTGTGGGGTATGACTGCATGAATATTGCTGCTTTATGCCATGCTCCTGCAGGAACCTTGCAAACTCATTTGAGAGATACTCTCCCCCTCCATCTGACCTTAGGCATTTTATCTACAGGCCTGTTTCTTTTTCAACCATCACTTTAAGAGTTTTGAAATGCCCAAAAACTTCACTTTTCTTTTTCATAAAATACACCCAAAATTTTCTGCTATAGTCATCAATAAAACTGACAAAATAATGACAGCCTCCAAGAGATGCAGCTTTAGTTGTCCACACATCAGAGTGGATTAATTCCAATGGCTTCTTACTCTCTTGAACATGTCTAGGAAATGGTTTCCTTGCCTGTTTTCCAAATTGACAGGCTTCACATACCTTATGCATTTCTGCAACCTTGAATTTCGGCAAACCTGCAACAATATTTTGGGCCTGCATTGATTTAAGTCACTGTACATTAATATGACCAATGTGTTTATGCCAGATATCAATATCTACAACTACACCGGTCCCATGTGCAAACATTGCTGCACTCAATTCAGACATGTCTGCATCCAATGTAACATTCTGCCCTTCTTCTTTCCTTTTGCTATCAAGCGACCTTTATTTTTCATATCCTCAACAAAGCATCCATGAGGATTAAATCTGACCTGCAAGCCCTGTTCAACCATTTGACCAACAGAAACCAGATTCTTGGTGATATTCGGGACATGAAATACATCAGAGAGGAATTTCTTTTTCCCATCCTGCATAGACAAGGGAATTTTTCCAATCTGCACAATAGGATGTGCAGTATCATCACCAGTCTCCACAAATCCTGGTTTTTCCATTTTCCTTGCATCCTCCATCCATTCTGCATGACCTGTCATGTGGTTTGATGCACCTGAGTCAACATACCATACATCGTTGCTTTCTTCTACACTTGTCACAGAATTGTTCATGTGCTGCACCATAAACAGATGCTCATTTCTGTCATCACCCTGTCTACTAGAGGATGCATAATTTCATTGTTGCAGTTTTCCATTCATGATGTCATTCTTTTTTTTATAGCAGTCTTTAGCCATATGACCCATTTTACCACAATAGTAGCATTCAACATTACTGTTTGCATTTTGGCCTCTTTGCCATCCACCACGACCTCTTTGGCTCCCCCTGCCTCTAGAGTTACCACGTCCTCCTCCATAGGACTGGTTTTCTTGAGTTTGCTGCATATTCTGATTTCTACCACGGCCTCCATGTCGGCCTCCTCTACCTCTGCATCTACCTCTTCCAACATTTGAGTAGAAGACAACTTCTTTTGAAGTTCCTCCTGAAGAAGATGCACCACCATTTCTTTGCTCCTCAGAAATTAGAAGAGCAATCAGCTCCTCAAATTCAGGAAATCTTTCACGAACTGAAATGGATGTCCGAAACTGTGCATAATCCTTTCCTAGACCATTCAAGGTCACAAAAACTAAATCATCATCTTCCACTGGTGACCCAATGGAAGCAAGTGCATCTGCAATCTTCTTCACCTTCATGTGGTAGTCATTGATGCTCATATTTTCTCTTTGCACATTGTGCAACTCTTGCTTGAGCTGCATTTTCCTGGCTTGCGTATTTGTGCTATACATTTTTGACAAAGTATCCCATGCCTCCTTTGGCGTACTTGCATCCTGAATATGCACAATCATAGAGTCTGAAATACTGATAGACAGCCAATACATAACTTTCCTGGCTCTCTCATGCCATGCTTTAAATGCCTGCATTTGCTGTTGATTGGAAACATCAGGAAGAACTGGTTCTTCTTCATTTCCTGCAACAAATTCCCAATATCATTTTCCCATAAGGAAATTCATCATTCTAAACTTCCATGCTTGGAAGTTGTTCTTGTCAAGCTTTTCAGTGACAATCTGTGAAAGAGAATCAGACGCCATTACAAAACACTGCAAAAAATTCTGTCACTGCAAAAAACACAGCTTCACCCTCACAAGGGAAAATCTACAAAACTGGCAAAAGTGGTATTTGACCACACAGTCACTTCCTAGTGACGATTTTGCATCAACAGGCAACAGGGATGATTCTGTAACTCCCAATGTCTCTGCGCACAACCTGAGACAATGCACTCCTGCACTTTCCGGCTGTGCTACCTGCAGAGATCTGCTCCCAAAACAAAAAATGAAAGCAACACTGCTCCTCTTACCAGAACATCGCGAGCTTGGCTTGCTTTCTTGAGCTCCTTACCACGAACAAGGCTCTGATACCATGTCAAGATTGTGGGAGAGAAGGAAGGAGTCTCACTTGAAGCTTTCTTGCTTGCACAATGGGGGAATTCACACAAGGGTGGAGGCTGAAAACAGTTTTCCTCTTCTTCGTTGTGTAAGCCAAAAGAACTCAAGTACAAAGAAATAGAAGAACCCTATATATGGGTCTCAAAACCAAACTCAACTAACTAAGGTGGCATACTAACTGAGCCACGAACTAGAGTAGATAAGGATAGCTATCATGTAGCTATTATTCATGGGCGGTGTACCAACCGCGTCTGCAACTGACAAGTCGGTGACATAAATACACAACGGTCACCCTGGCGTATCACGAGTGGAGCTCAATATCTCAACAAAAGCATCCCATAATCTCATACATATGCTCCAAGTCGTTCCCAAATGTCAGAGACATCATGCCAAAGCTCAAAGCATACATTCGGTATCGGTAGGTAAGTGCCAAAGCCTGTAAAGTACCTTCAGCCCATTATTATTCCAGCATATATTTACTATTCTAAATAGTAGATTTCAGCCCCGAATTCAAGCCAAAGTCATGGTCAAACCAAATGCATACATCCCCAATACATAGACTGCATACGGGCATCAAATAAGGTAACAGGAATAGAGTATAAGCATCAAATGCCAATGCCAAGTGTGCCTGCCCTATTTCCAGCACTGTATAACAGTAAATAATAGTCCCAAATCAGCCAATATTTCAGGACAAAATCATGGCATAATCATGTGCATACATTCCCAAGGCACTAGGCATCATGTAGACTGCATACGAGCAGAAATAGCACAACCGGAATGGAGTATAAGCAACAAATGCTAATGCCAATGGTGCTGCCCTGTTTTCAGCCTGTTATGACAGTTTATGATAGTCCCAAATCTGAAGAGATCAGCCCCGAATGATCAAGAACAATGCCCAAATCTTGAATGACATCAAACATGAAGTCTATAGCCCTCTTGATCAAGGTAGAGAGCAAGAAGCAATGGCCAAGTGTGGAGCTGAAGTAGATGAGTGCTCACAGCCTGGAAAAAAATGATGCAATCTACCCTGTTGGTGCTGAACTTGCTGCTGCTCCACATGGGCTGAAAAGGGGGTAATGGGGGGCTTAAGAAGGGCCTATCAAAGGCCTATGACAAGCCTCTTTGAGCCTTGATAGGTGTAAGGCACAATATGAGGGGAATAAGCTTCAAGGGTTTGAAGCCATGGCTGCCCTTGCTGTTTGCAACCTGTAGACTGAAATAAAACCCTGAAAGAATGATCAAATACCTCAGTATCAATGCCTTGAAGGTGCCTCAATAGGCTGGGAAGGTGCTCGGGAAGCCGGGGAGTGACGGGAGCTCGGGGAGATCGGATATGTCTGCCGGGATGGAGACCCAATGCATGAAGCGAGTCGATGCGAAGGTTGGGAAGCACCGAGTCGAGCTCGAGCAAGAGAATGCCAAGCTCTGATACCAGTTGAAAGGTGAGAAGGATCGAAGCTTGCACGCGAGCTATGGCGGGAGAGAAAGAGCAAGAAAAGAGAGAGACAAGAAATGGGAACTCCAACAGTCACAATGTGTGACTGGGCCTTCCTTTATTCAAACTGTCACTAAAAGAATAAAGAATAAAGTGATGTGACGGGCACCCGCCACTTGCAGTGTGCAGTGGCAGGTACTGTAAGTGTAGTAATACACGGGGCGGCATGGCGGAGGCGCCTTTACCCCCAACACAAGTTATAAACCCTAACCCAAGGATAAAAGGGTAAACAAACAACAAAACCCTTGGGCATCTTGCCAAGTCACAATTGATCTTGGATTGAATATTGGATGCGTTTGAAGAGAAGGATTCACAAAGAGTTGGCCAAACAAACAACCATTGGATTGATTGTGTTTGTACAGTTAGGAGCACTGTTTGTACTTCTTTTCTCAATGAACTAAAGATGGAAAGAAAATTAATGCTTCAGGTTGAAGGCCTGGAGGGAGAGGCAACATCAGTTACCCCCGACTCCAGACCCTATCCAAGGGGATTGTTAGCCGTGCCAGGTACGTGGATCGAACCCGCCCCGAGAGATCTCTACTTGGGTGCTACTTGGAGCAGAAGGGCGCTTGGGTGCCAAGGGGGACTTTGGCCATAAATCCCTTTCCTCCGAATCCTGCACAAGAGGCCAACGTGACTCGGGATTGGATCTCGAGGCCCGCATACTAGTCTACGGGCAAAAACTTGGATTAGTAATCCCTGAGGATTGCTGGATTGTCTTCGGGAAAATTATGGATTGCCTTGGGGCTGGATTATATGATGTATTCCAAAGACTGGTAAATAAGATCAAAGGTTGAAAAAGAACTTGCTTGACATTGTTTTTCTATGTTAGTGCTTTAGTTACGTGAAGGTACCAGTGATTAATTGGCTAATTAAGAAAGCTATTTTTGCTTGTCAAACTAAACGTGGTAGGTAATTAGATAACTAAAGCAACCTTGAGAAAAGTGTGGTGGATGTGGCTATGGGTCCGTCCTACGGAAGGGCAGTCCCGGTTGGCTGAGAACTTTTCTTGAAGGAAATTGATAGCAAGGAACGATGACCTAGAATCTAGGATACTAGAGTCCCGATTTATGCTATTTTACGGGATCAAAATGGGACTATGCCTTACGAGTAGAGAGGTCGAGCTTTGCATCCCTCTTGTTTCCCATTCTCCTTGAACCGAGTGCAGCATGAATCCGCTTCGACTCTGAGGAATCTGCGTAAAGTAGTTCCCGACACTAGCTATCGTTTTGGGAATTTAACCACTAGGAAAAACTTGATTCAGGTCGGTCCTAAGTGGGAACAGTCGGAATGCTTCTGCTTCATGGCAGACTCAAGAAGACCTAGATCGCAAACCCTGTGATATTCCATGGGAGTGCCGGGCAATGCTTTCTGGACTCTCTTCCTGATGGGCTGCTAAGACATGTCCTACGAGTGAACAGGTGGATACGTTACAGTTGGTATCAGAGCAAACCAATCAAGATCTAACAATTTCAAGGAAACTTAATGAGGAGAAGTAGAGCAAATATTGTTGTTAAGAACATTTCCTTACTTACTTATGATGCTGACTTGCAGAGCCGGGAAGCATGGAACAAATTCTTGGTGTTCCAGGTTATGTTTATGACCGTGATACATGCTTCAAATTATTGAGGGAGGCTCGATATGATGAATATCTTAGACCGCATCTACAATCCTTTGCCCCTGTACGTGGAACGGAGATGGACAAGTGATTCAGGAATTTATTACATAGCTACCCACTGACTTGCGTACCTTCAAACCAACCTGAAGAGAATCAAGTGGATGGAGGATCTAAAGATCGTGAAGCTGTTCATCTTTGTTGAGGCTCATGCAAACGCAACCCTACATATCGGCGGTCGAAAGGCTAAGTAGAACAAGTATGTGTACAAGGAAGTAACTAGAATAACCCCTGCCAACAGAATCAAGGTGTTGGGACATTATGAGAAGAACCAGTACCAAAGAAAAGGATACCCTAATCTTCCTATGACCTATCAATTCCTGAAAATCCATGACCCCAATCCATATTATTACTCAGTTCCCGTAGCTGAATGTAACACAATCTTATTCTCCCCCAATTGATGTATCAGCTTGTTCCATCTTCCCAAAAATAATTGTACTCGAAAGGGTTATGCCCACATGAATGGAATAGACTTTTTTATCAATGTCTGTCATGGCTGTGAGTGTTGGTAAAGAAAATTAAGTGAGTAGGTCACTTGGCTAAAAGATGAATTGGGCATGTAATGTAATGTGAGAAATGCTTAGTAAGTTTTTAACATAAAGAATTTCAATGCCCAGGCACAACCTCAAGTGCAGATTCCTAGTCTGACCCCTATACTAAGTATAGCCATTATTCATGAGAATAAGTTTCTTCTCAAGCAAATCAAGCCACCAGAATTTGATAGCAAGGAAGGACCGCCCAAACTGATGCAGAGATCTAGATCGAATCCATGGAGGATTACTTCAAAGCAGCAGGTACTGCACCCACTAACCAAGCAATGCTCGCCAAGCTAAAGCTTACCGGCGAAACTAAACTTTGGTGGAAGCAATGGTGCAGAGACCAAGGGATCTCGGAAGGGTCAGTTACTTGGGAGAAGCTAAAAAGAGCTGTGCGAGGAAGATATCTACCACCCGCCTATCGCATGCAAAAGATGAACGAGTTCTATGAGCTAAAGCAGCTTGGTCTATCTCTTGATGTGTACTATTCAAAGTTTGTCTCTCTTTTGAAGTATGGGCCACAAATGGATATGACATAACAGGTGTCAAAGTTCTGGGCCGGATTAAACCCACCTATAAACACTTGCCTTGAATCAATGTGCCCAACAGACATTCAAGATGCTCTCATTCGAGCTAGACCCATAATACTAGAGGTGCAGACCAAGCAAGAAATAACAAGACTTGGGCTTATAAGGATCAGAACAAAGAAGTGTATAAGTCCTAGGCGAAGAGAGTGCAAGGCCAAAGTCTGGGACAAAGGAAGAAAGCTAGGGCAAACACTACCAATAACTTCATCCCTACCCAAGGTAATGGCCACAATCTCCGTTGCTTCCATTGCAATGAGCCTCGTCATTTCAAGAGGCAATGTCCCAAGCTTAACGGAGGACAACGTCAAGGACCATTCCAAGGAACCATCTATGGCCAAGGAGTCGCCACCCAGGCTAGAGGGAGAACCGCCAGCATCTCCAACAAGGAGTTCGGTGATGAAGAAGACCCAACCATGGAAGCTGACTTTGAGAGGATGACAATTCATGCCGCTTTTCACAAGAAAGGCCCGATTTGCCAATTCTCGGTGATTCAAAACCCATCGGATTATCAAGGTAAAGGCTTCAAAACCTTGATTGATTGCGGCAGTACGCATTCCTTCATTTCACCAGTTTGTGCAAGAAGATTAGGAATAGCCACAAAAGATGCACCTACCTTACTTCTGGAATTAGTAAATGGTCGTGAAGTTACTTGTACTAGGCAAACTACTAAGGTGGAATTCCTACTGTGAGGAAAGTCGATTTTGGTCAAATTCAGGGTTATGAACCTAGGTATCCATGAGTGTTTGCTCGGAATGGATTAGCTTAAACCTAATGATGCCCACATTCAGTGTGGAAAGGGCAAAGTTTCCTTTCGAAATTCTGAAGGGGAATTGGTCACAACTCAAGGAGAGGCTGGAAAGCCAAAAATTCAACTAGCCAAAGCATCACGGATAATATAAGGAGTAAGAATTAAGCTAAATAAGCTAGATCAAAATCAGGAGTCTAGTGAAGAACCTTCATGACTAAAGGAATACGTAGACGTATTTTCTAAAGAGCTAATAGAACTTCTGCCTCAAAGGGAAGTTGTTCATGAAATCAAGCTAGCTCCAGGAGCTGCGCCAATTGCAAAGAGGCCATCATATAGAATGTCCATCCTAGAAGCGATTGAGCTGAAGGAGCAACTCAAGCAACTGCTAGACCAAGGCTATATCCATCCTAGCAGTTCACCATGGGAAGCTCCAATGCTGTCCCAAAAGAAGAAAGATTGGACTCTTCGGCTATGGATTGACTACAGAGGGTTGAATCAATCAACCATTAAGAACAAATACCCTATTCCAAGAATAGATGAACTTCTTGATCGTCTTCAAGGTGCGAAGATCTTCTCCAAGATTGATCTTAGATCTGGATATTACCATATAAGAATCAAGGAAGACGATATCCCAAAGACGGCATTCAATACAAGATATGGGCACTTTGAATTCCTAGTCATGTCATTCAGGCTGGCAAATGCCCCTACTACCTTCAACAGGCTAATGCAGGATATCTTTAGACCATATCTTGATGACTTCGTACTCGTCTTATTTGACGATACCCTAGTCTACTCCAAACAGGAAGAAGATCATGAATCCCAGCTTTGCATTGTCCTTGAAACAATGAGGGCACACAAGCTTTATGCCAAGAAGAATGTGCATTTTTCAAGCGGCAGATTGAATATCTGGGATTCATTGTATCAGCGGAAGGAATTTTGTAGACCCGGCCAAGGTCAGAGACGCTCTGGAGTGGCCAATACCAACAACTGTCAAAGAAATACGTAGTTTTCTTGGATTGACAGGATGGTACATGGTCTTTATCAAAAACTATGCCTTGATTGCAGCACTGCTGACCGATCTATTGAAGAAGCAAGTGCCAATTGTATGGTAACCTGTTGAACAGTCCAACATTGATAAACTAAAGCAAAGCTTGGTATCAACACCTATCTTGAAACTTCCGGACCTTAGTAAGGAGTTTGAAGTAATAACGGATGCTAGCACACTTTGTCAAGATTGTGGGAGAGAAGGAAGGAGTCTCACTTGTAGCTTTCTTGCTTGCACAATGGGGGAATACACACACAGGTGGAGGCTGAAAATAGTTTTCCTCTTCTTAGTTGTGTAAGCCAAAAGAACTCTCATACAAAGAAATAGAAGAACCCTATATATGGGTCTCAAACCAAACTCAACTAACTAAGGTGGCATACTAACTGAACCACGAACTAAAGTAGATAAGGATAGCTGTCATCTAGCTATTATTCATGGGCGGTGTACCAACCACATCTGCAACTAACAAGTCGGTGACATAAATGCACAACGGTCACCCTGGCATATCACGAGTGGAGCTTGATATCTCAACACTCCCCCTCAAGCTCAATCCCAATTCCTACACACCAAGCAGGTCTCTGAACTTGCGCAGCTTCTCTGCGCCCAATGCCTTCGTGAATATGTCAGCTACCTAATCCTCTATGCTGACATAAACTAGATCAATAAGACCTAGTAAAACCCTCTCCCACACATAGTGATAATGCACCTCAATGTGCTTTGTTCTAGCATGATAGACTAGGTTATTTTACCAAGTGTATACTGCTCATGTTGTAACAATAAATGAGAATTGGCCCATCTGTAGGCTGATGCATATCATAAAGTAGCTTATGCAACCAAGCTTCCTCACATGCAGCCATTGCTACACCCCTATACTCAGCCTCTATGCTCGATAAGGAAATTGTAGGTTGTTTCTTGCTGCTCCAAGCGACTGCAACACTCCCAAAAGAGAACACATATCCACTGGTAGATCTCGTCTATCATAAATACTACTGGCCCAATCAGCATCAGTGTATCCATGCAGCTGTATCTGAACCCCAATCTCATAAAGTAGTCCATACTACAATGTGGACTTCACATACCTGAGTATGCATCTAGCCGCATCCAAATGTGATTTCATTGGAGCCTACATAAATTGACTTACCAATCCAACATCATAGCTCAAATCTGGCCTGGTAATAGTCATATAAATCAAACTTTCTACTATGCGTCTGTACATAGTAGGGTCTTCCAGAAGCTCACCTGCATCTGTGCTCAGCTTCACATTCTGCTCCAAAGGAACTGAAATAGGCTTTCAGCTTGTCATCCCATATTTGGATAGTATGTCCAATCCATAGTGCCTCTATAAGAGCCGTATCCCACTTGGTGATCTAATCACCTCAATGCCCAAGAAATAATGTAGCTCTCCCAAATCCTTCATCTCAACCTTTTGCTTCAATAAAATTTTCACCTGAAGGATATCTTCATCACTGTCACCTGTCATAATCAAATCATCAACATAAATGACAAGTAGCATAATACCTTTCTCTGTTTTTCTCACATAAGGTGAGAAATCTGCCTTAGAAATCTAAAAGCCAATAGTGACAAGATATTGTCCTATCTTGTCAAACCATGCTCTAGGTGCTTGCTTCAAGCCATACAAGGCTTTCTTCAACCTGCAAACAAACTCAGGATGAACAACATGCACATAACCTGGTGGTTTCTCCATATAGACCTCTTCTTGCAAATCACCATGCAAGAAGGCATTCTTCACATCCATCTGATGTAAAGACCATCCCTTTGATACAGCCATAGCAATGACTGCTCTTACGGTTGCCATCCTTGCAACCGAACTGAATGTTTCTTCATAATCAATGCCATATGTTTGTGCATATCCCTTGACTACTAATCTTGCCTTGTATCTATTCACAGAACCATATGCATTGTGTTTCACCTTATAAACCCACTTACAACCAATTGCATTCTTATCTTTAGGCAAAGGTACCAATTCCCATGTAGCATTTGCTTCCAAGGCATCCATTTTTTCATCCATGGCTTTCTCCCATTTTTCTTTTCCCATGGCTTGCTCAAAAGAAGTGGGTTATGGTTCCTGTATCACTTTGACCATATAGGCATAGTGAATGGCTGTAAATCCATCATATTTCATCCTATCCATAGGATACCTAGCTCTAGTAGACCTGCATAAAGTAGATTCACTCCCAGGTGCTCTCAAAACATCCCTGGTCTTCCTTACTCCGGGTGTAACAATAGAAGGAATACCCAACTCATCATCAATGCTCTGTTCAGAGCCATTGGATTCACCATCCACATAAGAGTGACCTGCATTCACATCAAACATGGGCTGATCTACCTTCTCTTTTCCTTTTCGTGATACCTGCATACCACTATCTGCATTGCTTTGAGAAGATTCTCCTAATCTCAATCTGCCTGTCCATGGCGAAGAATGTGAACCACTGCTAGAGGATGCTCCAAGTCCACTAATATCTTGTGACTGCTCCTCTCAATTCTGTGCAACATTACCATTTTGTGCATCTACATTATCAGTCACATTTATTGGTTTATACCAGCTACTCATCTCATCAAAAACAACATCTCTGCTCACTGTAAACTTACGAGCAAAAGGGTTATAGCATCTATACCCTTTTTGCTTGCAGAGAGTAACCAATAAAGATGCACTTCTCAGCTTTTGGATCCAACTTGGATCTCAACTCATCTGGCACATGAACATAGGCAATGCAACCAAAAATTTTCAAATGAGAAATATCTGGTTTCCTACCAGTATACCTCTCCTCTGGAGTCATGCCATGTATTGTTGTAGTGGGAGTCCTGTTCATTATGTAGACTGCTGTAACAACTGCCTCAGCCCAGTAAAAATTTGGCAGGTCTTTTTCATTGAGCATGGCATGAGATACCTCTCCAATGTGCCTATTTTGTCTTTCTGCAATTCCATTTTGCTATGGGGTATGACTACATGAATATTGCTGCTTTATGCCATGCTCCTGCAAGAACCTTGCAAACTCATTTGAGATGTACTCTCCCCCTCCATCTGACCTTAGGCATTTTATTTGCAGGCATGTTTCTTTTTTAACCATAGCTTTAAGAGTTTTGAAATGCCCAAAAACTTCACTTTTCTTCTTCATAAAATACACCCAAGCTTTTCTGCTATAGTCATCAATAAAAGTGACAAAATAATGACAGCCTCCAAGAGATGCAGCTTTAGTAGTCCACACATCAGAGTGGATTAATTCCAATGGCTTCTTACTCTCTTGAACATGTCTAGGAAATGGTTTCCTTGCCTGTTTTCCAAATTGATAGGCCTCACATACCTTATGCATTTCTGCAACCTTGAATTTAGGCAATCCTGCAACAATATTTTGGGCTTGCATTGATTTAAGTCGCTGTACATTAACATGACCAATGCATTTATGCCAAATATCAATATTTGCAACTACACCGGTCCCATGTGCAAACATTGCTGCACTCAATTCAGGCATGCCTGCATCCAACGTAAACATTCTGCCCTTCTTCTTTCCTTTTTCCTATCAAGTGACCTTTATTTTTCATATCCTCAACAAAGCATCCATGAGAATTAAATCTAACGTGCAAGCCCTGCTCAACCATTTGACCAACACAAACCAGGTTCTTGGTGATATTCGGGACATGAAATACATCCGATAGGTATTTCTTTTTCCCATCCTGCATAGACAAAGGAATTTTTCCAATCTGCACAATAGGATGTGTAGTATCATCATCAGTCTCCACCAATCCTAGTTTTTCCATTTTTCTTGCATCCTGCATCCATTCTGCATGACCTGTCATGTGGTTTGATGCACCTGAGTCAACATACCACACATCGTTGCTTTCTTCTGCACTTGTCACATAATTGGTCATGTGCTGCACCATAAATAAATGCTCATTTCTGTCATCACCCTGTCTACTAGAAGATGCATAATTCCCTTGTTGCAATTTTCCATTCATGATGTCATTCTGCTTTTTATAGCAATCTTTAGCCATATGATCCATTTTACCACAGTAGTAGCATTCAACATTGTTGTTTGCATTTTGGCCTCTTTGCCATCCACCACGACCTCTTTGGCTCCCCCTACCTCTAAAGTTACCACGTCCTCCTCCATAGGACTGGTTTTCTTGAGTTTGCTGCATATTCTGATTTCTACCACAGCCTCTAGATCGGCCTCCTCTACCTTTGCCTCTACCTCTTCCAGCATTTGAGTAGAAGAAAACTTCTTTTGAAGTTCCTCCTGAAGAAGATGCCCCACCATTTCTCTACTCAAAAATTAGAAGAGCAATCAACTCCTCAAAATCAGGAAATCTTTCATGGACGGAAATGGATGTTCAGAACTGTGCATAATCCTTTTCTAAACCATTCAAGGTCATAGAAACTAAATCATCATCTTCCACTGGCAACCCAATGGAAGCAAGTGCATATGCAATCTTCTTCACCTTCATGTGGTAGTCATTGATGCTCATACTTTCTCTTTGCACATTGTGCAACTCTTGCTTGAGCTACATTTTCCTAGCTTACGTATGTGTGCTATACATTTTTGTCAGAGTATCCCATGCCTCCTTTGGTGTACTTGCATCCTGAATATGCACAATCATAGAGTCTGAAATGCTGATAGACAGCTAGTACATAACTTTTCTGACTCTCTCATGCCATCCTTTAAATGCATGCATTTGCTGTTGATTGGGAACATCAGGAAGAACTGGTTCTTCTTCATTTCCTGCAACGAATTCCCATTATCCTTTTCCCATAAGGAAATTCGTCATTCTAAACTTCCATGCTTGGAAGTTGTTCTTGTCAAGCTTTTTAGTGAACACTGCAAAGAATTCTGTCACTACAAAAAATACAGCTTCAGCCTCACAAGGGCAAATTTGCAAAATTGACGAAAGTGGTATTTGACCACACAGTCACTTCCTAGTGACGAATTTGCATCAACAGGCAACAAGGATGATTCTATAACTCCCAATGTCTCTGTGCACAGGCATACGATGCAATTTATACAGTAACTTTTCACCGACTTGTAGAACAGTGGTTGCACAGCAAAAAACAAGGCCTTTTCCTGAGTGCGTGCGAAAAACTTCCGCCTCCAAAACAGGCCCCGAAATGGCCTCGAATCAAAAAAACAAGGCAACCAAGGGCTAAAGCCCCATCCTGCAGCATATACTGCCCTCTTGCTACATCGTGAACGGTCTCTCAATCTGAGACAATGCACTATTGCACTTTCTGGCTGTGCTACCTACAGAGACTTGCTCCCAAACTCGAAAAATGAAAGCAACATTGGTTTTCTTACCAGAACACCGCAAAATTGGTTTGCTTTCTTGAGCTCCTTACCACGAACCAGGCTCTGATACCATGTCAAGATTGTGGGAGAGAAGGAAGGAGTCTCACTTGTAGCTTTCTTGCTTGCACAATGGGGGAATACACACACAGGTGGAGGCTGAAAACAATTTTCCTCTTCTTAGTTGTGTAAGCCAAAAGAACTCTCATACAAAGAAATAGAAAAACCCTATATATGGGTCTCAGACCAAACTCAACTAACTAAGGTGGCATACTAACTGAACCAGAACTAGAGTAGATAAGGATAGCTGTCATCTAGCTATTATTCATGGGCGGTGTACCAACCGCATCTGCAACTAACAAGTCGGTGACATAAATGCACAACGGTCACCCTGGCATATCACGAGTGGAGCTCGATATCTCAACACACTTGCCCTAGGTTGTGTGCTTATGCAAGAAGGTCATCCTGTAGCATACTCTTCAAGAAAACTGAAGAGCCATGAGAGGAATTATGCTACCCACGATCTGGAGCTGTTAGCTATCATCCATGCTCTCAAGATTTGGAGACACTACTTGTTGGGTAACAAGTTTACCCTAGTGACAGATCATAAAAGTCTCAAATGGATTTTTACACAGAATGAGCTCAACATGAAGTAACATCGATGGATTGAAGTGCTGGAGGAATATGATTTTGAAATCAAATACTGGCTTGGAAAGGAGAATGTAGTTGCCGATGCACTCAGTCGGGCAAGGCATTTCTGAATTCTTTGATTTTACAAGATCCATCAACAGTAGATCTCTAGCCACAAAGGTATCCATGCCAAACAACCCAATACTTGAGCTAGCTAGAGAAGAGGCATGCCATGATCCAACCTATCAGAAATTGCTAAGGGAGATCCCCATCAAGGATCAAGACCCGAAGCTATATGCAAAGTATCGAGAATTCTCTATCAATAGTGGAATCGTCTACTATAGAATGAGATGATGTATACCAGCAAGCCAGTCACTCAAACAAAAGATACTTTGGGAAGCTCATGACTCCCCTTTTTCAGGACATCTTGGCTATGCCAAGACCCTCAATATAGTCAGAAAGAGCTATTATTGGGAGAGGCTTAAAGGTGATGTTCTCAAATATGTCACTGAATGTTTGTCTTGTCAACACATTAAGACTGAACATGTCAAAATGCCAGGGAAATTGCAACCACTTGACATTCCCCAAATGAAATGGGAATTCATTAGTATGGACTTTGTTGTCGGCCTACCCAAAGTTTAGGGAGGATACAACTCCATTATGGTTGTGGTGGATATGCTCACCAAGGTTGCACATCTTATCCCTGTTAAGACAAACTATAAAGCCTTAGACATTGCAAGGTTGTTCATCAAGGAGATATTCAAACTGCATGGATTGCCCAGAAGAATCATCAGTGATCGTGATTCTCTCTTCACATCACATTTCTGGAGGGCTATCTTCGAAGCCGTTGGGACTCAACTCTATTTTAGTACAGCTTACCATCCCCAAATCGATGGTCAAACGGAGCGATTCAACCAAGTCATTGAGGATATGCTAAGAGCACACTGCTGCCGTGAACCCAAAAAGTGGATTCAATACTTACCACTGGTTGAGTTTTCCTACAATGCTTCCTGCCAACAAAGCATTTAGATGACCCCTTTTCAAGCATTGTATGGGCACGACTGTCGTAGTTCTTTGAGCTTTTTGGATCAAACCTTAAGGGTTAAAGCCTCAAAGCAGATTGCTGGAAGATGTGGATGACCAAATCAAGTCAATAAGATAAGACATCCAAGCCGCCAAGGATAGGCAGAAGGCTTACGCGGACTGGAAATGGCAAGATAGATCCTTCGTTGAAGGTGATATGATCTTCATTCGCGTATGCCCAAAGAAGAGTTCCCTATCCTTGGGGGAATGCAAAAAGCTAATTCCAAGGTATTGTGGACCCTACAAGATTCTCAAGTGCCTAGGGCCTAATTCTTATAGACTGCAACTCCTTGAAAACCTAAAAGTTCATACTGTATTCCATATCAGCCTACTGAAAAAGTATGTGCCTAACCCTAGTCACATACTTGATGATCAACAAGTTGTAAGACCTAGCCAAGGAGTCCTTGAGCTACGGCGTGACAGGATCTTAGATGTTAGGGAGAGGCAATTGAGATCCAGAACCTTGAGAGAATACCTCGTTCAATTGAAATATTATCCCGAAGAGGATGCCACTTGGATGGATGAAAGTACTCTCAACCAACAATACCCCCAGTTCTTCTCGAGATGAGGACATCTCGATTTCTCTAAGGGGGGAGAGAATGTAATATTTCCACCTCAAAATATTAAAGACATGTCATTTGCAAAAAAAGCAAATTAATATAATCTCCTGCATCGGTAAATGTGGTGGTTAAGTGCTTACCCTGCATGCTTCAATAAACACCTCACTGCATGGAGGGTAGTAGATCGAGGCTAAAAACTCATAGGCCGCACAAGAACACCCTTCGCGGGAAAAGGTGAATGGATAATGGTCAAATTTTGTGCAAATTTTTTTATTATTAACCCCTCCCCTCAGCCGATGCATGGCAGGGGGAGAGGGAGTGTGAGAGGAGTGCTATAGTGGTGGAGTGCATGGGGGAGAGAGGAGGCATGTGAAGCCACATGGGTGGCTATCTCCCCCCCCTCTAACTATATGAACCCCCCACTTGGAGCTTGGGGAGGGGAGAGGAAGGAATCAGACGAGCTACAGCCTTGCACCATGCCGCTGCCATCCATCTCCACATCGCCTGCTGCCGCCATGCTGGCATATTGCCACCTCATCACCATCGCCATCGTGATCATCATCCTCACCTCCTTTGTTGTCAATCTCCTCCTTCCCAATCATTCTTCCCCCACGTCACTCTGTCAAACAGAAGATTCTTGGAAGCTTCTTTAGAAGCTTCAAAACAAGGCTTCCTTAAACCCTTTTCACCCACACCATCTCGGTTTTCCTAAAACCGTATCTCCTAGGGCTGTGTCCTGCGCAGAATAGAAGATCCCGGGAAGAGAGGGTTCGATACGCGAAAGTAACCCAAGGGAAAGTTATTCAACAAAGTATCTACATCGTCTATGGCTCCCAAGAAAATGGCAAGAGGTGCACATGCAGGAGCTTCTACTCCCAGTTTGTGTGTGGATAACACTTCGAACCTCAATGCCTAGGTTCTTAGAAATCGAAGTTTGCATGGAAAGAATGCATTTAAGCATGTCTTTAATACACATAGTTGAGTTAAATACATTTATAAAATTTAAATGTAATTATCCATTCGTTTACAAAGTTAGTGCATGTCATGCCATTGAAAAATGCTTGCACTTCCAAGTTGCAATCTCCTTGAATGTATAATGCATAA